>NW_024543873.1:6232500-7432500 GCF_018167655.1 Microtus oregoni
AAGTAGAACCCCCCCAATGATTACTGAATGGGCTCTATTTTGTTTTATTCATGCTTGGGGGGCACTGTACTTGCCTAACGAGGCTTATGCTGCTCTACTGCCTTCCAATTGGCTTCATCTGAGAAATTCTAATTAAAACAATACATTACTTTTGGGAGAACACATTTATGGGGGGCGTGGTGTCAGCCTAGTCCCAGTCAAAGGATAGCTGGAAGCACTGGCTCCCAACTGAGCCCCCAGGGAAAAATCCTGGACTGCTGCAAAGAGGTCGGGGTGGGGGTGGAGAGAGAGGGACAATTCAATGATGGTGAGTCACTTTGCCACTTTTCAGGGGGAGGGGAGTGAGAAGCAGGATTTAAATTGCCACCGTTATTATTGTGCCCTTTCAACTGGCACAAATGAGCCTTGTGTGTGGATGAAAAGCAGTAGGAACATCCATAAAGCTGCCCCCCCCAGCTGGGCCTGGGTCAGCACCTCATCCTGGGTGGGGGCGGAGCAGGAAAAGCATTGCTTAAAGTATTAGGTATACAGAAAGGTTTCTTTGGAGGGTAGAAAAAGACTAGAGGTAGAAGGTCTGAGATACCTAAGATGAATACCACCTGAAACCTTTGATTTCACTATACTTACACTACACTTACTTGTACCTCTGTACAAGGAGCTCAGACAAATTTCATCTCTCTCAGCACCTGATCTTAGGCATTCAACCCTGTACAGGACAGTCTGGCATCCTCCCCTCCCTTCTGAACACACCAGCTTTGTTTCTGCTTCCTCACCTCCAACCAGCTGTAACAAGCTGTGTCCTCTTCTTTCTAGAAGATTCTCTTCCTGTGTCCCATTCCCAACACACACACACACTGTATGGCATGTCTAAATCAAGCTAAACCACTTGCATCCACACAGACCTTTTGGCTCAGTGTTTATGCCTATGAAATGGGAACAAACTCTGAAGAAGCTAAAGGCTGCAGGTTTGGGGGATTTCTAAGATGTAGTCCTGGGTCAAAGGGTATTAACATATTTTGAGACAACCTTAACCAAGAGCCATGCAAATAATGAGTTAAGATGAGGCTGCCAGAACCACTGCCACCATTGTTGAAACACACACACACACACACACACACACACACACACCACACCACACCAATTTCCTTCTAGTCCTTCTATCATAATATGGCTACTTTGGAGGATGGGAAATGTGTCCGTACAGAATGGGGACTAAATGGAGTACTGTAACGATGAAAGAGCCTTAGAGCCTCCAGATTACTTTTCAACAGAAACTGAGATTTGTTTGCCTTCATTCTAAAAAAAAAATAATAAGGATCTACAGACTGAAGGCAATAAAATGTGAATCTTACTGAGGAAAGAAATCTTCATTTCCTCCATGAAAAAAAAGTCTTTGAGCATTGGGGCTTTTGTCTCTTCTGTGGGAGCTGAGGAAAAACATCACAAATATTGGAGTAATAGAGTTTTGAATTTGGATTCCAGCTAGGTCACATTTGTTGTGTGGTCTTGGGAGGGTTCCTTTGCTCCCCTAAGTCTCTAAATCTCAGTTTCCCCACTTGCAAACGGCTGCCTTAGAATTGCTTAGACGACAAAAGGAGAAGGACCATAGAGAGTACCTGCCAAAACCCTGCCACTCTAAACCAGTGTTCAAGAACAGGTTAATTAACTCCCTTCTCTATCCCCCACGTTCTCATGGAGCACAAACTATCTCAATGAGGAGGTTCAGGATGCAATGCCACTGACTAAGCTGACAATGTTTCTCATTACATACTTGAAACGCCCCCTCTTCTTTAAGAATGATGTCTTGACCAGCCTAATGCAGCCCCAGAAGTATCAGACCTTCCTTAAGTCCAATTCTCACTCTGCACTTTCTCCTGGCAGGGTTAATGAGACCTAGGTTTGAGACATCATTCTTGTCTGAAACCTTTTGCTACATGTTCAGACTTCCCCAATCCCAGCTGTATCCCTAGCCCCAATCTTCCCTCCCAAATAGGTGCAATTACGAGAGAGAGAGAGAGAGAGAGAGAGAGAGAGAGAGAGAGAGAGAGAATTTCTTGCCAAATTGCCTTACAATTTTTTTTCATGTTTTTCCCTCATCTCTACCCTGAAAATCAAGATGAGTTCCTAAGTTTTAGCAAACCTCAAGGGTAAGAGGAAGTTGGGGGGGGGGGGGGATCGTGTTCTCTGAGAGATATGACAGAATCAAAATTAAGTCTCTATTAAGTACTTAAGTATTTGTTCCCAGTTAAAGGAAAACTAACTCTCCCCCTTGTCAAAAGTGGTGGGTGACATGGGACAAGACCCTACTCTGTGCCCCATTCCTCCCTGATGCTATTGCCTCCCTCTAGAGACCAAAGAAAGTTACTACAAGCTAATTTAGCTACACTTGAGTGGAAAGTAAGGTTAAGAGATGGGGTGGGGTAGCCCGGGTGGGTATTATTCTAGGGAGAGACCAAAACTACAAAAGTTCAGAAAAGTACTACTATTCATGGGGCCAGAGCTCCGAGTGGCCAGCCTCTTGATGGCCTTTGTCTTTGAAAGATGCTTTAAATCCCACCATCTCCTTTACCCAAGTGTCCTGCATGTTCCCCTCCCTCACTGACCCTTGGCACCTACTCTGCAAGGTATTATATTGGTAGGTCTATGTGCATCTGAGAAGGTCCTAAGGCCTCTGATTTGAGAGGAAAAGTTAGAGGGATAACAAGAGTCAGCCAAACTTACAGAGAGCAGTTGGAACAACAGTTTAGAGTACGCCCATAGAGCTGCTTGAGTTTCCTTATTAAGCAGGGACCTATGGGCTACTGGGTACTGCCTGCCCATCTGAGGAAGCTGTGTGGCATCTCAAGAGGTGTATCTGAGATGTGACAGGTTCTGCCAAGGCTCATCAAACATCCCATCTACAACTTCTGTGCATGCATCTGAGAACAAATGCTACTGCCAAAAGGCAACAGAAATCGTGTCCTAGTGACTCACAGCCCCAGTTCGCAGGACACAGGTGGCTTTTGGACTGCATCTCCCCAATGAAATGTGGGAAAGTAATCCATAAGCCATCAGATAGTTCAAAGCCCAAAATTTGGACCCTAGGCAAGGCATCACCAATGACATAATACTTTGGAAATATCTGCTATATGTCAGCTTTTGTAATTACAATCTCTTCTACTTTCACTCAGTTTTTTAGTTAGACCAAATGAGACTGTAATTTTTTCTCAGTCATTGAGTATAAATAAGCAAATTATAGAACTTTCCTGCCTTTTTCTTTTAACTAGGGATAATACTACCTTGGAGAGTTGTTCTGGAGGTAAAAAGAGGTAGTTTATGTAAAGTGCCTGGTTGTTGATAAATATTTGGAGAAGAAACAAAGCATATATCTTTTGATACATGAAGCATAAAAACCATTTAATATAATTCCATGAGCAACAATAATGATAAGTATTACTATCATTAATAACCCAATGATGTAGGCCTATCACTTTAAGAGAAGTAAAGTAACAGACTTGGGAACAACACTTTAGGATCAGGCCTAGGATGCCTAGGACTCCAACCAGCTGTGCCTTTTTCTCACCCAGCAATAGGGGACATTTCACAATCACCAGGAAGATAATGATCAGCTGATTTGATGTAGCTGTTATATTTAAGCAAAACTACGAAGGGAAAAATGTTTAGATTGAGCTATTTATAATGGAATTTAAGTTTAGTGTATGAATTGATTGCATCTCTTAGCTCTTTGATTACCCATTTTTATAACCCTTTAAAACTTAAAGAATAACTTAAGGATAAATTTTATGCAGATTTAAGAAAACAGTGGGGAAAAAAAACCCAAGTACTCTTTTGCTACTTGTATGGAATCTTCCAGTTTACCTGGTGTGAATTTTCTTCTGGTTTTCCCCAAATTCACTTGTGACAGCTTTGATTGTGCCGTTTTCCATGTTATTGTGTGTTCTTCACAGACCCAATTTTATGGTTCTATACTATCAGGTAGATATGTCATGAAGTTTATTTAGCCACTGCGCTACTGTTGGTCATTTAGGTTGTCTTACTAGCTAAGTGTGTACTTACTAACAAAGGAATGATGTTGATTTCACAATTGCCATAATCACCCTCGGGGACCTGGTGTCCTGATCTCCCAACGTTCAATGTGCTTTTCTGTCATTTGATATTTAAGCTTGATGAATGTCAGCTCTGCTGCTGGAGCCTGGGGTACATTTGCAAACAGATTATTTCTGCCAGCTTTCATCACACAAATTCTGCATTTCATCCTCGCGGTAACTAGTGTGTTGTTGGACCTGGTAAGCTTAGCTCTAGCCTCATATTTTTTTTCCCTATGGGGAAACGTCTTGAGGTGTAAAGAAGTCCTTCACAAAGGAATTTTAGGAAGTTGTGTCCTTAGGGAATTGCATATTTATCTGATCCCCTGACCAGGGGAGTGTGCTATCTCATTGACAATTGCTCAGGAAAATAATCTTGCTATAGCCCAATTAGGCCTGGCTTCAACAAACCAATTAGGTATTATCTCTAAGAAAAGATTAAATTTGTATGGGAAGTGGACCTCAGGGTCCATCCAGTTTCAGAGTTTTGACTGCTCTATGGACATCCTATTGCTTAAGACCAAATCTTAAGCCAAGAGTGAACTGGGAAGAGAAATTCAAATGGGACAATGATGTTGTCCCTTTCCCCTTTTTTTCATAAGGAAGGCCTTTCTGTCCCCACTCCATGCCTCCCAGATCTTAGCGACATCCTTCCCAAAGGCCTTCATATTATTGTTCACTGACACTGCCAACCTCAGGAGATTGCTCTGACAAAGGAACTGTTTAGAATACATCCTACCTTCTGCTCGATCTCTGGTCATCTCTGATGTCTATGGATTTTTAAAAGGTGTTTGGAAAGAGGAGCCAAGGGCAATTATAATGCCATAGAATATCAACAGTTATTCCACTCCAAAGTAACTCCTCAGTTACCGTTGCTGCTGCAATTTTTTCCAGTGGGGGGGTGCAATAGACTATACTCTTACCTGGTCAAAATTTGTACCCTAACCTTTATTTTATATTTAAAAGTGATGTTGTGTGACTAAGTGAGACCATGCATGTAAAGCTGAGCTCAAAGGCCCAGCATTTAGGTAGCACTTTACATATATTAACTGCTATTGTGTAGGTAATCGACCTGGTGTAGGCAGTGCTGCACTATGGGAGCATTTGATGGACAGATCTCACCAGTTGGAAATGCAGCAGCAAACAGAAAGTAGTCTTGTACTTGTGTTTAAACACTGACTAAACAGAGAATGGCCACTGTGAAAAGAATTTGTGTTTCCTTAATTTTTTAAAAGTAGCTTTACTTGAAAATCATGGCAGTATGAATAGTCTTTCTATCAACTGTGTAGAATCTGCATGGGATGTGTGGATGGCGCATGTGCGCATGATGTGAGTAGTATTGTGTTGTATGGGAATTATGCAATCCATGTGTAGTGCATTCATGTTTGTTCATGCTTTGTGCAGGCGTATGCATGGATTTGGGATTTGTACACCCATACATGTTTATGGCTATGTACATGTGTGCTTTGAGTGCAGTGTAGGCTTCCAGAAGAGCGTGAGTCAGCCACTCAGGGCTATATTTCAGGCAACAGCTAAAAATCCTCTTTTGGTCTGGTCGTTGACATTTATAACTTGGTGCATGTTCCAAGAGGAGTAGCTAGAGGTGGACCCTGTCAATGTTAAACCAATGAAGAAATTGGGGAGATTAGAACAAGATGAGAACTGGACTAAGTAGTAGGATGGAGAGAGCTGACAATGTTCCATTCCAGAGTCCCAAGTAGAAACCCCCAGGACATAAATTACTCTTTGATTATGAGAGACCTTGTTTTATGATGGGAGTGGAATTTCTTGTGTGAAACTGACCTCTTGCCATAAAAAGGAGCCTTCATAACCTCGATGCCATTGAAGTTATACAACAGCCTTCAAGGGTGTTCAAGACTTAAGGTTTAAGGTATAAGACTCCTTCCTTCCCTCCCTCCCTCATGCCCTCCTTCCTTTCCCCTTTTTCTATTTTTCCCCTTCTCCCTTCCTCCCTATGCTGGCCTCGAACTTACTGCTTAGCCTAGGTGGACCCTGAACTCTCAATCCTCCTACTTCAGCATTTCTAGTTCTGGCTTTAACAAGCTAATGCCACTACACCTAGATTCTTTCTTTCCTTTTCTTCTTTTTTTCTTTCCTTTCTTTCTTCCTTCCTTCTTTTTTTCTTTGACCAAGATTGCACACTTTAAAGACACAGAAAAGAAAAACTTTAACCTTCAGTGGATGCAGATCCATTCTTAGTTCAGAGAACTTATGACCTGTCAGAGGCTGTACTTGAACTGGCTAAGAGGTTTGAATCTCCTAGCAGGAAACTAGACTACTGGGATGGTTGTCAGCAGGGTGCTGGGGTTGGCAAGAACTAAAATCAGATCTCTGATGAATTAAGTTTCTTTGGCCCCTCCTCTTGCTGCCTCCCCTTCCTTGCTGTGAGGGGGCAGAGCAAAGAGACAACTCCAGGTTTGCTCTATGGCTGGTGACCAATGACGGATTCTCACCAATATAGATTTTGGAGTTGGAGACTATGGAAAAATGGGTGGCCAAAGGGGCAGGTGGCAGCATGAAGTGGGTGGGGCTTGTCAAAGGGAAGTGAAGGACAGTGTGGATTGGGGAGGACGATTCCTAGGAATTCTCCAAAATCAGCCCCCTGAAACTTTCAAAAAGAAAAGAAATTTACCAAATCTACTTTGTAGACGGCATTTCCAGAAGGGTGAAACGGAATCCACAGCTTACGCAGGAGCTGTCAAGTTTGCATATTTATGCCCTCCATTCCATTGGGGTAAGAGAACCAAGTACTGACCTCAGCTACCCAAGGAAAGACCCAGAATAAAGGCCCCAGGCCTCCTCCACTGAACACTCTGGGGCAATAAGCAGTTAGCAGAGCCTAAACTGTCCCAGATTGGCTGCAACTCTGTGGATGACCTTGGGCAGGCCTTTCCCTTGTCTGGGCTTCAATGTCATCATCTCTTAAATGGAGAGGTTGAATTAGACGACTTGAAGGGGCCAGGGCTGCTGTTCTTTAATTAATATTGGGGCAATGGGGACAAGCTTTAAAGCAAAAGGAAACCCCACCTCTAAGTCAGGGTCCCTGGGTTCTGGCTGCCCTGCAAGAGAAGGTCTTTCTGGGACCTTTAAAGCCCTGAGTTGCGGGACGGCTTGCTGGCCAGGAGGCTCTGGCCGTCCCGGCCTAAGCATAGAGACAGGGACTCCTCCCCAGTGCTCGCCCCGCGTCCTGCTAGCCATTAGTGCGTTTGCTCTGAGTTCCCGGCAAAGCTGGTGATTTATGCAGGTCCTCGACGGGGCAGTCCCTTGAGCCAAGAACAATTAGCTAAAAGCCAGAGGGAAAGGAGGCAAGAGGGGGTGGGGAGCCAAGCCCTAGGGCACCCAGCCGGGGCTGTAGCCCCCGGCAGCCCCCAGCTGAGCGCCCCAGCCCTGCCACAAGGTGGGCCCCACTCACCACGGCGGGGGCGGGGTTCAAAGGCCGAAGCGAAAAGGCAGTCCAGCATCCACGCCATAATCAGTGCTGAGTGCCCGGCAGCTTCGCAGCTAACCTCCGTGCAGTCTCCCCGAAAGGACTGCTCTAAGTAGCCCCCGGTGACCACGCCCTGGCCGCACCCTGCACCCAGCTCTGAGAATCTTGGTCACCGGACACCTCAAACATGTCACAAAAGGGGCAGGGCCTCATGGGAGGCCCCCTCCCGCCAGAGGGGAGGGCCTCTGGCCCTGCAGCCCCTTCCCCCACTCAGAGAGAGTCCAAGACACATCTCCTGTCCAGAGAAGCTGTGACTCTGAGGACTGTACTGTGGCCCTACCCTCTGGGAGCTCACATTTTGAGGGGTAAAGGCATCTTAGCCCCGATGAGCCCCAAATCTGAGAAGGAGTGGAGGTCTTTCCTGGACCCCCACTAGTCCTTGGTGGAACATTTAAAATCAGGCCTGTTTCCAGAAGCTCCGTTTGAGAACAACATGGTGCACCTGTCCCAGGGAACCTCAGATCTGAGGGTGAGACTTTATCCCAGCCCCTAGAAACCCATGTTTTAGCGAAGGTCATGTCGGCTGTCAGGAAGCCCAGTCTCAGAGGAAATTAGCACTGCCCTCTCCCCATTCTGGAATCTAAATGAGGTCCTAGTCCTTGGGAACATTTCCCGCTCCTGTCTACTACTCCCCTCACCAGTTTTGGGAGAATCCTAGCATCAGCTAGTATAGCACCAGATCCTAGAGGGATTTTAAAGCACATACAGAGGACACAGAATGTAAATAGGAGAGATGTTTTGTTTTGTTTTGTTTTCCCAGGAAGAATCTGAGAGGAATTTTATAGTTCTGGTCTTGAGAGTTTTCTCGGGAAAGGAAGCAATGTTCTACCTGCGAAATTTTGTTTTAAGAAATTTGATTCCTACCTGCCTTAAATGTCGAGTACTCATAAATGTGGGGTACCTTCAGTTGCTTCTAACTTACAGCGGCGGCCTATGCTTTTGTTAGAGCACTGGCATAGGAGGGGCACCAACATTTATTTTTAGAAAGAATTTGATATTTGATATTTCCGTGAGGGGTGGTACTATATTAGATTTCTTTGCACTTTTCTTAAGGCTTAGTATTTAATTTTTATATACATATGCAAGGCATGTGCTGCAGGGGGCTGGATGTTTAGAACTCCTGGTGGAGGTAAACCAGTTCTACCCCTCCCCAATCCTGAGGTAGACATCGCCACCAGAGATGGACCATGTTGCAGAATACACAGGGCAAGAAGAATTTCTAACGCCAGCTTCCATTTTTCCTTCAAGCCCGAAGACCCGCGTTAATTTCTAACCCCTGTTCTTCATTGCCAGATGGACAGATGTGACCCTGCACCCAAGTTTCCTCACCCCCTGGGAAAATGGTGCTCTGCCAGTCAAAATGCAGGGAGACGGTGTTAAGAAATAAAAAAATCCTATTCTAACAACTAGTTTCTGGGCCTGTAGAGTGGGAGCTGCAATCACAGGTTCTTTGAGGAGGGTAGTTATTACATTTGCTTCGCTAACCACTGATATTAGTGTTAATGTGCCCAAAGGGTGCATAAAATGGAAAGCTCACCTGTACTCAGCCATGCAATTCCTAGCGAAGTAGAGAGAGCTATAGCTAGAATTTAAAGGGCCTCAACTCATTTTTCTTTCTTTCTGGGAAACATGGCACCCATCATCCTTTGCACCATTTTCTAAACAATTTCCAGTGTCTGATATCTTTTCAAGGCAATCAAAGACAGCAAACATTCGCCATACCTGCCCCTTTACCAATTTCAACTGTGCAAATACTCATTCACCCTAAGCCAAACACGTCTGCCAGCTAGAGAAGTTCACCTTCAGGTTCTGGATATTGACCTGACCTCCTCTCTGAGCTCATCCAGCAGCAGCAGCCTCTTTAATGGCCTCAACAGATTCTATCTTTAAAAAAAATTCAACTAAATGAAATTTTGTTTGACTCGCTCATGGCACAAAGGCTACCTGCCTACCTGTTCCCATTCTAGTCTTTGAAAACTGAATGTCTTGTTTTCAGAATATCTCAAACTGAAGTCTAAACCCAGGAAGTGATCCTTCTCTCTGGTCATTTTTGGTTTGTTTGTGTTCTGTTTAATTTTTTTGTTTTGTTGTTGCTTTTCAAGAAGTGTGATGTGGTACAGGAAAAAAATGCCAGAGTAATCACAAACCTAGATGGGAAATCCTGCTGGTATGTGCTAGGTATGTAATTTTGAGAGAGTTGTTCAACTTCTTGGTTTTGTCATATGTAAAGAGTGGATATTAATAATTGTTAACGAGCTTCAGGCAAATCAAAGCATCTCCACATTTAAGGGTAAAGGGAGAAAAGGAAAGATGGAGTTCATGATTCTAAAAAGAAAATAATAAAGTTCCATCTGAAAACGTTTATATTTAGTTAAATGTCACATAATAGGGCAGCGTCTTCATTCATCAATCTCCTAATTTATTCAACAAATATTTACCAAATGTCCTCTAGGTGCCAGATACTTAGCTGGGCAAATAATTCTGGTTCAATGGATGAATTATTACACAATTATTTTTAAATATATAATTTGAAAGCTTATATGATAATCTGAAAATACATTTATGATATTTTGAGTGAAAATAAGTCAGGATGCAAAATGTGTGTGCGCTATAATTCAGACAGTGCAAATAAATAATATGTCTATATGTAGAAAAAAAAGCCAAGAGGTAGCACATGAGAATCTTAATCATGATTGTATTTAGGGAATGCAATTATGGACAATTTTAACTGTTTTATTATTTTCATATTGCAGCATTTTCCAATTTTTCTTTAATAAACAACATTATTTTCTGGAGTTAGAGAACTCTGCTTTAAAAAAAAAACAGACAATAATATCTCTGCTGAACAAAGGACTAAGCCAGTTATATTAATGACTTGGGACTGTAGTTTGGGGTTGTCCTCACTTTGATGACTGGGAAAAAGCTGAAGAAGTTGGTTTATGAGTAAAATGCAGGAATCACTTCCTGTTTGGGGGCACATATCTAGTTAGGTCATCTTTCCTTGTGCACAGGAGTCCTTAAAAACCCCATGAAGGAGTCAGGAGCCTACTGGCAAGGACCTGCAACTCCTCATTCCTAAGTGTATGCTAATGAAGGACACACTGGGCATCTCTGTCCAGTTCAAGGCATAAAGCTTGACTGTTAGCTGTCTTGGCCATGAACTCTGCTCCTAACGTAGGTCATAGTCTACTGCTCATTGCTTCTCAGGGTATGGTGTTGTGGCAAAGAAGCATCAATTGGAAGGTGCCATAACAATGCACAGGCATTCTTTGCTCGCCCTCCAGTTCTACTGAATAAGAATTTCTGGCCCCAGCATGGTGACACACACCTGTATCCCAACTTCTCAGGAAATTGAAGCATGGAGTCACAAATTCCGGCCAGTATAGGCAGCTAAATGAGACCCTATCACAAAATAATATTGTCCTTATCCTGTGAGACACCCTTTATTCAATCAATCCCCAGAAAATATTCCTTGCAAAACAAATGAACAAACAAAAATGTCCTGGGCATAATGACCAGAAAAAATATATATTTTACAAGTTACTCATTGGAGTTTTTTTATGGTCATTAAAATTGGAAAATGTGTAGTATCAAGGAAAAAGATCTGCCCCCATATATCCTCTATCACTCTCTTCCCATTGCACCAAAGCTGCAAGAAACCTTTGGGTAGCTATCTGGGGACACTGATCACTTTACCTTAACTCCTTTTGGGGGAAATGGATAAATATGTACTATAAAAATGGACTTATGTTTAAAACTTAACCTTTATAGCCAGGGTATATTCAAAATGAGCACACTCCACACAGATCATCTGTCTGAATTTTCTGAGAGCCCTTGTGTATTCTGGTCAGACTTTTCATTTGAACATCCTATGTGCTGGGTTCTTTGCATTAAGGAAGAGAGAGGTGAAGCATAGTAGAAAAAACGGAGTATCTGAAGTTCAAACATCAGGAGTGACGCTGAAATACCATGCTACATAATCAGGTGAATGAATGTGAGCATGGTTGCTTCTCTGACCTTCTATGAAATGGGGTGAGTCCTACCACCACCCCCATCACTGAATTTTGCTGGGGATATGGATATTGGAGGGGATGGTGAATTAGCAACCCTGTTTCCCAACACCTCCTGTTTGGAGAAGACCTATCAGAATGTCCATATGGCAATCATACATACTCAGTGAAGGAGACCCCAGTACCAAGAACCTCAAGATTTTGCCTCCCTTCTTTTCTGCATAGGAAGTCTACCTGAGGTCATGGGTTACTCTATCCATGAAATCATGAGGAAATTTTGTGGGACTTGAGCCTCAAATGGTCTTGTCTTTCTTATCTATTAGGTAGAATTTTACAAGGAAAACTAAATCTTTCCAGCATTTTCATAGCATTCTAGAATATACCACTGCCATGGAATTTCCACCCTACTGTTTTATCATTGCCTGACAAAGTCCACTACTAACCTTTGTAATATAGAAATGGAGAGATTTGTTCTTGTGCTTTTAAGTTATGAAAGGGTGGTAAACTAAGTGATCTAAAGTCACCCCAGGGAAGAAAGATGAGCTAAGACCAGTCTCCAGTTCTCTCGCCCCCCGCCCCCGCCCATTCTTTGCCAGTATGCCTTGCTAGATCCCAGGAGCTGTCTGTCAGTGTGCTGACACCACTCAAGAAAATGCAAGTTTCATCCTGACATTAGAAAGACAGAGCCACGATTACGCCTCAGTCCCCAAGGAGGCAGAGAAATTGCTTTTAGTTGACAAGTGCATCTCCCACACACATACCCCTCAGGTTGAATGAAAAGATAAAAATCAAGTTAAAAATCCCAAATGTTCATTTAATTTTTTTTAAGCATTTTGTTCTTTAAGTGAGGGGGTAGGCAGGATGAAAGAATTCCGACTCTGTAAGTTTCAGCAGGGTAGGGCAGGAAGAATAGTACAAACTGGGGGGGGGGGACGACACAGAACTTTGTCACAAAGAAGAAAACGTGGGGAGGTGATAGTTTATATTTTTGCCACAATCAATAAGAGCAAACGGCATTACATAAAAAGAACTAGGTTGAACTACAATGTATGCTCACACACTTGAAAGACTGTAAAAGATACAAACTACAGAGGTATATTTTTCATCTAGAAAATTCTGTGGCTTCTAGTTACAAGTGTTTTGGAGATGAGCAAGGGGAGTATCCACTTCAGTGTCCCAGAGTCCTCCAGACCTGTGGCCAGAGAAGAGCCTTACCCCCACTAACTCTGAAGCTCTTCTCTGCAAATCAATGGCCCTTATGTGCTTCAGCAGCTTCCACAGTGCTCTCGGCTCTGTTCTTGCATCTGAGTCTCATACAGCTTTGGGAAGTCTGGAAAGCTGGTGAAGGAGAAATTAACATAACCCCTGATGTACAGATGAATAAACTATAGATCAAGTAAGATAGACTTGTCCAAGATCACTGCCTTTTATTTTAAGCTTATACTTGGGCCGTTGACTGTGTCTCCTTCTCTTGTGCCTGCCTTCCTTGAATATGCTATTCATATGCAAACTGAAATCTACATATTATATACTGACCGTCTTTCCACTGAATATACCTCCAGTGTCAGAGACTGGAGACATTCCCCTTTCTGAGAGTTCAAAAGCCCTTAGGAAGCCTGACAATCCCCAACTACAAATTTCCTTATTCTTAGATGCATTCCAAAATGCTTAGGAGCAGAATCCAAGTGCAATATACTACCCAATGGGGGGGCAGTTATTAATATGGAGGTATGCACAAGCATTTTTCAGTTTCAATTTACTTTTGACTAGTACACAGTAATATAAAAAATGTACTTATTGGTATGATACCACGTGATATTTTGAAATACATGTGCACTGTAATATTTATTCCCAGCCTCTGGTAACATCACTTTGCTTTCAGTTTCCATGAAATCAACACTTTAATATTCTAAACAATTATTTATTGTGCCACTATTTCAACATAAAAATATATGAAAAGACAGAGCTGAAGGAACCCTTCCCTTAGGCAGCTGCCTCACCAACCTAAGTTACAGTCTTAGCTCATCCCCCACCCATAGCACTCCACTAGGATGGTCCAGCCCCAAAGGCAGAATTGGCTCACCAGGAGGAAAAAGGCTAGACCTAATCTATGAGGACTCTGCTTCTTTGGAGGAACTTGAATGCAAGGTTAACAAGCACCAAGTGATCATCTGGGAGTGAAAGATTTGATGGCAAGTCAGCAAAATTGAAGAGAAGGAATCCCCAAAGAAATTCTAAATCTAGAGATAGAGATTTTTTTTTCAGTTTCAGGATTTATTAATGCTGAGAGTGTCTTTAGAGATAATCTAGTGTAACCTCACACCACAGGGGGCAGTACCGAAATCTAGAAAAGGGAAGTGACTTACCAAATTCATCTAGCAATTTCGTAGATAAAATGAGACTAGAAGCCAGCTGTCCAACCTTCTAGCCCATGGCTCCTTTTTCTAACAGCACACTGCCATCCCACCTTGAGTTCCTGAGTTCTCGAAAGGTCATTTACCCAACTCAGGACTTGCTCTCCTCAGATAAGCATAGCACTTGGGGAATTCGCCGGCAGCAACAGTCCCTGCTGCTGGGAGCAGAGCCAGGCGCCTGAAGATGGCACCTGTCACATCCCTTTGGAATGAATGAGCTCCTTCTGAAACTGAGACGGCCCAGGCGGAATCTGGGAGCGGCACCTTTAGAGCAGGCAGTGCTCGCCTGTGTGGCTGGCGCACCATGGGCATTCAAGGCAGAGGACGTCATGGCAAATGTCCTGAGCACTGTTTGCTGGGGAGCTTTCTACTTCTTTTGAACCCCAATGATTTATTCATTACTTTAGGGGCAGCCACTCTGGTTCATTGGTTTAACAGCCATTACCCTTGAGGGGCGGGGTGGGGAGCTGTCTGCCTGCTGCTTCTGTTCTGACTGCTTACAAGACAGGTTCATGGGACAGCTTAGCTGGACTCTCCTATGTCTGTGGGATTAACGGCATTTGACTGTAGACCATGAGAAATCACATCAGTAACTGCCAGTGGGGGTGGATGCATAAAGCAGGAAGAAAGGACAGGAGAAGAAGGGAGAGATACAGAAAGAGGAGGGAAGTGAAGGGAGGAGGAGGAATCGGGAGACGTAAATTTGATAGAGAAATTCTCTTGCACACCAACCACGGACATTTCAGGGTCTGTAGCTTCTCTCACTTTTAATCATCCCCTCCATTAATTGCCATTTGTCAATGAAAATAAGCCTTTCTCTACTATAACTCAATTCTAAGATAACTGAAGCCTTAAAGAGAAATGCAGAACTTGCTAGTGAGGTATTTTCTCTTCTCTCCTCATATCTCCACATTCTGGGCACCACAGATAGTACATGAACCTACTAGAGAGCTGGTCCAATAAAAAAAAGATGCTAAGGATCCTGCTTTTTAATTTTATTTAATCTTCTTTGGATCTGGTACCTACCTAAGGCCTTCTTACCTGACTTTGGATGTCTAGCACCCTTTCTTACTTTCAAGCACCCAGGGGTTATAATTGCCTCACTGCTCTACCTTGCAGATCCCGGGAAATTTGTTAGACAAGAAAGTAAGAAGCAAGGTAGGATGGTGCAGTTGGAGAAGAACCTGCATAAGACAGGCAGCAGCCATGCTGGAGCAGAGTAGCTATAACTGAGCCAGATGAAATGGAATAAAGACCATATGCCATATCTAGCATGCTGTGTGTGTATCTCAAAGAGCTGGAGCTGGTTATATGCAGGAATCTCATTTTTCTTTCCTTCAGGGGAGGATACATTTGGCTAGATCTCAAAACTCTAGGCCCCAATACCTTAAAAAAAATGATAGAAACAGTTAAGTCATCTCTAAGTGACTGTGGGCACTGAAGGCCAGACATTTCAGAGAGGGAGAAAGAAGAGACTATGCAGCATGGGTATGAAACACGCACTGTAGGTTTGCACATCCACAGAGGGACATGCTCTGTGATCTAGTACTCTGAGATTGGAACCACAGCTTACTACCACCACCATAGAGAACTAGAGGGATTCACCAAATCATCCTTCACATCACACCTGGTGTTCAACAAAGCTGCCTCTCCATCCTTGTCATTGATACTGAGAGAAACGATATACCATGTACTCAAGGATGGGCTCTCAGGAATAGTGACCAGCTTCAAGGACTAAAGACACAAACTACGCTTTTGGTCCTTCATCCCCATCCCACAGGAAAAAGGGAGCTTTTCTGTGTCCAGCCTTCACCATGAATATTCTGAAACTCAACTCTCTTGGTACTGTCATCTCAATCACCAAGAAGGCTCTCACCTTCTTTTACCTTTATCCTTTCCTCACAGACTCCTACCCTCTGCCCATGTATATCTCAACTCTCTTCACAAGGTACTTTTCTTTCTGCCCTTTTTAAAACCTACTTCTAGGTCTCTGGATCTTTTTTAATGTTTGGTTTCTGCAACCTCCTCACTATTTTACCTCTTCCTACTACACTCCAGCTATTGAAGGTCTTTGTAGTTGTTTCCCAATTCTAGAGGCTGTGACTCCTTGTCATTTCTCAGCTCACTTGACCACGTGGTACTGTTTGCTACCCCCGATACCTTTCTACTTATGAGACAGCAGTCTTTCTCTTCTCTTAATAGGACATCCCAGGCGTCGCCTCTAAGAGTTCTTCTGCTACCAACCATTCTGCTCATACCTGTTGATTCATTTTCTCTTTTCCTATGTTTTTCATTATACCACTGATGAAACAAACATCTTCTTCTTCTCAGTCTCCTTCCACGTCTTATCTAGTCTTCTCCCAGCCTCAGCCCTAAATGCCCATGTAGTACTCTGCCAGCATTTCCTCACGCCCCACTTCCTCATACACAAGAAGATGGCTTTTACCACCGCCCCCTGACACACACATGCAAACTTTATTCTTCTTAGTGAAGTTGCCAATGTTCTTTTGGAGACCCAGTTTAAGAGGCTATAGCTCTATCCTTAATTTGACTTGTCTCCTCTGCAAAAGCCTTCACTGTGAATCTGTATTCATGAAAAATCCCCTTCCCCTTGTCTCTGAAGACGCTGTAGATCTCCCCTTCCACCTCTATAGCCTTCTCTGGTACCCTAAATGAATCATCCCTCAGAATCCTGTCCCTAATGTTCAAATCTTTTATGGAGAAGCTCATCTCTCTGTTGGCCCTTGTCCTTCTAGATTATTCTGAGAACCTAAAATAATGGACTAAATAGAGAAGAACATTAAAGATTACCTAACTGACTAACATTTTCTAATTATATGATACAGAATAAATGTTTCATGAAGGCTATTATTGGAGTTTTACAATTTACAAGCATTTTCTGTATATTTATTTGACTCCATACTCATAATATCCCCCATGCAGGTAGTTTTGTCTTATTCCCAATTTTTGCCAGGGCAAGAGGTGAAACAGCGCAGGCATTCATTTTCAGCCCATTCTATGCCAAGTGTTTTAATACACATCTTAATTAAATTTTCAGAAAGCCCTGTGAAGTAGGTGTTCTTAGCTACATTCTACAGATGGGAAAACTGAAACTCAGAAAGGATTCCAAGATCACAAGGAGCATATAATTTGCCTCCTCTGCTATTTCATTGTTCTGTAAATTTGATTATAGAAAATCTAGTGAGCAATACTTAGGAGGCATATAAAAGGTATTGTAGAGTGATATTATAATTATTATTTACATAAGTTATTTTTTTTGGTTTGCGTTCCTATAAAATTTACTGTCAGGTATATAAAGAGCTGGAAGGGAAAATAAAGCCTTTCTATTTCCGAACAATCCTTGCCTTTCTCCTTGCATATTGCAGTTGTAGGAACCAGTGATTGAGTGCTTCCCATGCGCCAAGCATTATGCTTAGAGCTTTTCGTGTGTGTTTTCATTTAATAATGAACATAATCTCATGAGGTAGGGGCTATTATGCCTCAATATATGCATAAGATAATTGCACCTCATAGGAGTGAAGTAACTTGTTCAAGGACCCCCTAGTTTGTGAAGTATTTGCAATTTTAAGTCAAGTTGATCTTATCCCAAAGTCAATGTTCTTTCATTGATACTTTCTCTCTAAAAGCGTAGAGAACTCAAGGGTCAGAATGACTATGTGACATCAAGTCTCCTGACTATATTTCCCACTTTCTCCTGGGTGCTCACATATCTTGTTGAGGAGACTGCTGTGTATTGTCTACAATCTTCATATGTCTAAGGCATACCTCCTCAGCCTCATCATCAGCTCTTCCAAAAGTATTTAGATGCCTCCACAGAGAGTTCTGACTAAATATATGACACTGATAAGCATGAGGCTCTCTTCACTTGAGAGAATTATTAATAAACCATCACGCTTTGATAAAGCCCTTATCTCCAAAAGAATTGAGCCCTTGGTGCTTAGGAGACATATCAATTTCTCGCCTCCCTGCAGCTTGAAGTCAGAAGCCCACACTCCCCACCTCCGCACAGCATCCATTCTCCAGGGAGCCTCATAGCGTCAGAATCATTTCACTGAAGGCTAAATTATGTGTGTGACTCTGGGAGAGTGAGGTCCAAGAAAAGGGGGAGAACGACTATGAGCTGAGATTCTGCAAGCAGATGAACTCTGGGCATGTTTCTATCTATCTAAATGATGTGTCAACTTCTAGCAGCCACATTCCATACAATGAACTTCACAGATTGTGTCACTGTTGTTATTAGGAATATTAATAACCTTATACTTGGACAGTGAACTTCCATTTGCACAAAAGAGTTCTGCACAAGATATTGTTATTTTTAATTTGTGCTGTCTTTCAATCTTTTTTTTTTTTTGGCTTTATCATTCTGCCCCAAACAGCATCCTGTCCAGTCTGGGGAAATGGGAACCAACTCAGGGAAAAAGGGACCGCTAAGGCCAGAGAAGAATTTTAGACGAGTGTAATTTAAAGTCAGCAATTGATGCTGTTGCACATTTAGGATCTCAAACATTGTCGAGGTCTTAAATGCAAGCCCCCAGCTTTCTTCCTTTCCTTTTCCTGTTCCCAGAGCCTGCAGAAGCCTTAGCTCCTCCCACCATTATAATTCAGTTTCCCAAGTCCCTTCCCCCTTAGATGGCTTCAGGGACCCTGTAGAAGCTGGCTCATCAATTATCTCCTCCCCTCCTCCAGACCAATTTTCTCATGCATTTGTATGAGTTTGTTTAGAATCTTGCAAAGAGATAGACAGTAGTAATAACCATATCTAACACTCATGAAGATTTTACAATGAGCCAGGAACTACAATAAACATTTTTCATGAATCATTTCTGTTTGTCCCCACAGCAGTCCTATGAAGAAAATTTATTAAGATCCCCATTTCATGGAGAAGGACATTGAGTTTCTGAGTGACTAAGCAACTGCCAAAGACCACACAGATAGCTAATACAAAGTCAAGATTCAAACCTGTTCACGTTCATAAACCACTAGCTTGATACTGGCTTCCTTTCTCATATACAAATAGTAAGATCTAAGGATTGGGAAGTCATGTAGTAGTCAGAGGAACAGTCTCAAGAAGACAGAACATAATTTTCCTCTCTTTTTTTGCCAGTATCTAGCTGGAGGACTCCAGGGAGTCACTTAAAGTCCCCTGCTTCTGAATCTGCAAACAGGGTCCATTGTAGTGAGATTCACAGTTCAAGAAAGGTTAATCTCCTCCAAATTTGTGGATCTTAAAAGCACCACACAAATGCAAAGTGTTCTTATCATAATCTTTAACATTATTATTCCAGCCTATACATCTACCAATGAACCTGGGATAGAGTCCTGGCTCTGTCGCTGGATTCTGGTGCTATTTAAGTGCCAAGACAAATGGTCTCAGGGAGTAGTGGGTGATCCATTATCCAGCCATGGATTATTTCTCAGGAGTAAATCGTTAGCCCTGTCGGACGCTGATGAATTCTCCCATGGCACCTGGGGGCTCATCGCTCTGCAAGGGACGTGCAGGGAATGCAAGCAATGACTAGAGTCGCACAATGACTGTGCAGATGGGTTCCTTGGGGGCAGGGAATAAGCACAGAGAGCTTAGGTTCCCAGAGCAGCAACAATGCCACCCACCTGTGAGAAGATAGGCAATGAACTTACCCACCCACAGCTAAGCTCAGGGTACACATGAGTAATTCCTGACCTCTCCTGATGTTTGAAGCATGTTTGAGTCTGGCATTCTGATATACTTAAAAACTCCTCAAAGAGAGATGAAAGGAATGGACAGCAAAAAGAAACAAAAGTAAAGGAATAGTAAAGTAGTATGATGTTATTTGCTCTTTTGGCTCCTTTTGGGGGGCCTGCCACCCAGCTCCCAAATGAACCACACATGGATGCAAATTCTTAGATATAAACGTCCGACCTTAGCTTGATTTGTTTGTTGCCGGCTTTTCCTTAACTCTTGTTATCCCATCTACCTTTTGTCTCTGTGTAGCTGGATGACTGGCCCCTGATGTCCTCCTCTTTTTTGGGCTACTACTCAGTATCCCTTCTCTCAGATTTCTCCTATTATTCTGTCTGCCTGCCAGCCCTGCCTATCCTTTTTCCTGTCTCACTGTTGGCTGTTCAGGTGAACCATCAGGTGTTCTAGACAGGCAAAGTATCACAGCTTCACAGAGTTAAACAAATACAACATAAACAAAAGTAACACACCTTAACATAATATTCCTAACAGAAGAGTGGAAGATAAGGATAAAATAAAGAGCAAAAAGATAAGAAAAATAAATAAAATGAAACATAACAGGAACAAAAACATGAATAATGCAGGGATTAAAGTGAAAGAGAAGTCCTAAAAGAAGATTCAAGAGGAATTAAAAGGAAAAAAAGAACAGTCTCAGAAAGAAATTTTGTAATGATGGTGGAGTATGGGAAGAAAATGAGTTTATATATGAAAATGTAAGTCTGGAAGAAAAGCAAGCAGTATCCGAAGAAGAGAAAGATGAGAAACTAGAAAAATAGGGAAAAGATAAATAGAAAAATAGAATCATCAAATATAAAGAGACCATAAAAAGAAAAGGCATGGAGATAAGAGATGGTGAAAATAGTAATTGAAGGACCTGGAGATATGTGGAAGAAGAAACATCTTTAGAGGGATGAAAAGTGGTTTTCCCCATTTGGTTCTTCTTTTCCCCCTTTGATTGCAGGGCACATATAAATTTCAATGTGATGCCCAGGACTGATCTTAAAAATGGTTAGGTCTCCACTATTGTTTAGAAGGTTCTCTCCCTTGTGTTTGGAAAGATGGCTCGGCAGTTAAGAGTACCTGCTGCTTTTCCAGGGGAACCATGTTCAGTTCCCACTACCCAATGGAAGTTCCCAAACATCTGTAACTACAGTTACAGGAGGTCTGATGCTCTGTTCTGGACTCCATGGGCATCAGGCATGCAAGTGGTTCATATATATACATGCAGGCACATTCATACACATAAAATAAAAAATCCCTTAAAATATTACATAAAATTCTCCCTGACTTCCATCAAGTCTTCACTGCTCTTGTAAGGAAAAGCAGTAAAAGCAGAAATAAAACTGGGATTAACCATTTATATAGACACAGAGGTCTACACATACAGAAAAGGATCTCTCTCTCTCTCTCTTTCTGTTACCCCTTCCCTCTCATTCTCATATACAGAAACTCATTCATTCTGAGGCAAATAGGCACATGAAAGATAGCCATCCAGATATATAGGTGCCAAAAGGTACAAGACATTGTCCCAATGTGACCTCACAACAGACAGACATCAACAAAGCCAGTCCACCCTCAGACCCAAACAGAAGCTGAAAAGTAGAGATACACTACTGCAGAAGATGACAGAGACTCAGGAAACACTGGTCATATGTAAGCAATAGGAAGCCAGGGTAGGGGCACGCTTAGATCAACTCCTCCTTAGATCAGCTCCTCCCTTCTGCATTCAGGAAATTTTCTAATGCCAGACATTGGTTTCTCTCTACTTCCCTCAGAATTTTCCTTTGAGCTTTGTAACAGCTGGTTACAATGTGATTTATTTAAATAAACTCACTCCTGCTAACAGTCTGTTAGCTACTGTCACCCTTCCTTGGGAACAGATGTCCCCCAACACCGCCAGTTTGAATGACTATCCAAAAGGCCTCTTCAAGCGTGGATGTGATAGAATTTCCAACCCTGTGGCTAAGACAGAATTTTAACCTATATTGACTTCTACTCCAAGTCTAGTGCTCCTCTACAATTTCTGTGAGACGAGGAGACCAAAATATAGGACCCACACCCCAGATGGAATAACAGAAGAGTCATCCATCTCCTTATCTACCAAGTGTTTCTGGAAAACCTCAGAGGTAATCAGGGCCAGATGAATTCTAAGAGTGCTCCCAGGTCTGACATTTTGGGATTCTATGACTAAGAACTAAATCATTCAAATCTAAACCTACAGTAATTGTACAGAAGCTGACTGGATTTTCTGGGCAAAGATGATATCACTCTATGCCCCGATAAATATTTAACTGTGGCCCCAGTTTATTGATTTTGTTCAATATCAATATTTTTGGCACAGTTTCCTATACTGACTGATAGACACCTGACAGCGTGAAACATATAGTCACAGATGGTTGTTCATGTGTCCATCTGGCATGTTCTGACTGCAGGCTGCACCACCCTTTCTGGCTTGTGCTGGGCACATGGAAGAGTGAGACAACTGCATTTTCAAAAGAAATATTATTTGGCGGGAAGGATCAGGGTAGTCTAAGTGCTTAGAACTGCTGTGGCCTGCTGTTTACATAGAGAAGCAAAGCATTAAACTCTACTTAGAGATTATGCCTCCTTAAATCTCATTCATTAATTCATTCTGCGAAGACTGATTTCTCTGTACCTACCTCTGGGAGTCAAAATTGTGGTGTAGTGAAGGGGAGCAGTAGTTGAGGGAAAACCACATAATATTAATGCTGCTTAGCATAAACAAACTTAGGCTATGGATAAATATTTATGAGAAGAAGTAATTTGGTAAGGATATTTCTGTATATGTACACTTTTAATTTTTCCCCTGGGCAAAACAGTTGAATCAGAGTCTTTTTTATGCAGTACTCAGGTTTCACAGAAGTCTTGTAATTAGTTCAGGTGAAATAATTTGCTTTGTAAGTACAGCTCACAAAAGTACAAGTTAGCTAAATTTTTTTTAATCTTTTAGTTACACAGTCTTAGTGACAAGGTTTCATTTGTTGGTAATGGTTTGAGAGCATTGTTCTGGGAGAGTATCTGAACATTTACTGAAAGATAAAGGAACAAATGCTTTATTTGATACTGCCATGATATTAACTCCATCATTCCCAAATAGTAAGAGGTTTGGGCACATTGCTGAACACATTTCTTGTATCCATTAGCCATGTACCAAACACCTTCACTGACTCAAACACTCAAATGTGGGAACCCTGGAAAGATTCAGATACACCTCTGCCTGTGAAAGGTTTATGTACCAAGACATAACTTTAGGGCTTTACAATGAGTGCTTTAAGAGAGATTTGGAAAAAATTTAGAAGAACAAAGACTATCAATGAGGTAGAAGAGATTCTGGAGAGACTGTAAGAGACAAGGGAACTTTTGACTGGGTAGGGTGAGAGAATTATGAAAGTCAATCCTATATACATCACATAGGGGCTAAAGAAGAACAATCCCCATTCCTTCTTGTCCTTCTTTGAAAACAGTAGAATGTGTTCTTAAATACAGCAAGCAGATCATTCTGTGGCTGACATTAGCCCAGGAGCCTGCTTCACTTTTAGCTGTTTTGATTTAGGATGAAATACATCCACTCCTTTTATAAAACCAAGCAAAGAAAGCGAGGTTCCAACCCTCTAATTCTCTTCCCTTGGAAATTACTTTCTTTGCCTTTCTAACACCCCTAACTAAAAGATTTTTTTTTCACTGAGGTGAGAGAATTCAAGTATTACTGTACACTAAGATGGCTTTCAAATTATTCACATTCCTAAGGAACTATAATGATTTCCAAGATAATTGGTTGTAGAAATCAGTCCTTCTAAAAACCCAGCAATAGAATGTTTGCGATGCCACAGGATGATTCAGAGCATTTGGCCTTAATTACTTTGATTGTCCGCCAGGATTTAATATATGAATATTACATTGCGATCTTCAATTTAATTTCTTGTGTAAATGGATTGTGGCAGAATCCTGTAGTCCTGGAACTAGCACATAATTCAGCGTGGGAGACACTATCTTAACTCATCTCATTACTCAAGCCATTTGTTGTCCTTCAGGCTTTGACAGCCTGGAGATGGGAAAGTAGCAGAGGTGATGAGATCTCTCAACCTGGGTCCAGACAGACATGAGCCATCGTCTCTACCGATTACGTTGTTACACAGACACAGGCAACACCTTCAGAGGGGGGAAATATTTCAGTCAACATGCAGCTTTGTGTCCTGGACTTTCTTAACATAGCGGAGTGGGAAAATCTATGGCATGCATGCAAGAGACCTTAGATCTGGTACTAGCTGGGACACCAAATTTCAAGCAGGACCTTGGACAAGTCCTTTGATTTCTCTGAGCTTCCAGTTCCTTCTTATTCAAGAGAAAGCCATATGACCAGTAAGGTTTGTTTGTTTTTTTTTTTCCCCAGAAGGAAAGCTTTCTGGAAAATCTAAAGTCTTGGCACCATGACTGGCATTCATTAATGCCATGAATAGTAAGCCACCCCCAAAAGAGAAGGCAAGGTTTGAAAGAAGGGAGGAAAAGTTAGGAAGGATGATTGGAGGGAAGGAGAAATATGAAAAGGAAGGAAATGTAGAGGAAACAGCTTCACAGTCTTTGTAAAGTGTCCCCTTCCCTTGTGTCTGGGTGAACTTTTCAAGGGCTTAACAAAATGGGCACCATTTTGGCTCAGGAAGTCTAATGAAAATTAGGGAGATGGGTATGAGACTCAAGTATGAAGTGAGAAGCCACTGTACTGGGAATTTACCTGTGGTTGAGGCAGGGGCTTGCTATCATTTATTTATATCAAATAATGTCCGTATAAAATCCATAAAGAACTCCTACAACTTAATAAAGAAAAGAACAATATAGGAAAAGAAGCATGGAAGGCTTAAATAGGAACTGTGTGGAAGCGAATCTGGAAAAGGCCAATGAATATATGAAAAGAAGCTCAACCTTATTAGTCACCAGAGAGCTGCACATTAAAACCACAGTGAGATACTGCTGTACACCCACCAGAATGATTAAAATTTCAAAATCTGAAAACAGTGTTGATAAGGGTTTGGCACAATGAAAGGGTGTAAATTGGTACACACTTTGGAAAACTGGCAGCAGCTACCAAAATGGAACATGTGCACATGTTATGACTCAGTTATCACACTCCTAACAAATACAGGCACATGTGCACCAAAAGAAAAACAAAAATATTCAGAGTGATGTCAATCCAAATAGCTCCAAACTGGAAGTATCTAGCTTCCCATGTCTACTAGAATGGATAGATCGATAGTGATATAGTCACAAAAGGAGTATTATACAACAAGACAGAACAATAGAAGTTTCATGCGACAATACGGATGAATCTCACAGATATAATGTTGAGTGGAAAAATCTACATACCAAAAAGTACATACTGAATGATTGCATAAAGGTGAGTGACTGGTGAACTTATAATGTTTAAGGATGTAAGGTGTGTATGAGTATAAAAAGCAATAAAGTGCTTCATGCCAAAAGAATAGTTTTCAGCTTTTAGAAGAAAATAGAGGGATTAAGGTTAGGAAAGCTGGCATAATCGGAGAATTGGGAATGTTGATATTCTATTTCTGTTGTTACAGTTGAGGCATGGTGTAGGAGGAGGGCCGGCTTGTTCATCCTGGCTGCCTGGCTTGCTATGCAGCTCTTGTCTGGCCAGCCTTGAAGACAAAAAGTAGCCTAGCCTGTTCTCAAACTCATGGAGACTCTGAGATTACCGACCTGCACCACAATGACCAGCAGTAATATTCTGTTTTCCAGTTGGGTAACAGATAACACTGGCCTTTCTTTTAATAAGCTGTACACTGATGATTTATGTGCTTTTTTCATTCTGTGCAGCATATTTTAAGAGAAAGCTTTAAAACAGAGGTAAGAAAAAGTCAAAGATAGTTTTGTCTCAGGCTACTCATCCTCTCACACTTCTGGAAATGGGGTTCAAGGCTCTTTTTGTGTCTCTGTATCTGTCTACAGTGATTTAGAGCCAGCCTGAACCAAACCTGTATCAAATAGCTGTCAGCCAACTGAGGTCAGTGACACCAATGTACCTGCTATTGTCTAGAATTGTACTTGTTTTCTCTACTCCCAAATTATTCTGGCTCCATTGCAGCTCTGTCTCCCCCCTCCCCAAGTCTGCTAACTTCTGTTTGCAGTTTTCTTCATGACCTTGAGACTAATGTTTAAGGGATCAAACTAGGTTTCTTTTTCTGAGTTTCAGCAAGCTCTCTCTCAAGATTTCAGCGTCTACTCTTTGCACACTGAAGCATCTTCTGCCCCTGTCCAACTTAAGTAGATTCTCCACCAGCACATCATTCAAAGATCTAAGGTACTGAAGCACCTTATCAAAAACTCTTGGAGCCAGATACATTTCAGAATTGTGACAATCAACGATGTTGAAGATGGACGTTATACAGTAATCCCACACTAGCTCAGACTCTGCCTACAGGGTGTTATCAAGATAAGCATTCACATTTGCTTTTACCATTTAATACATTTAACAGATAGTGACATAGCTCATATAATCAAACACGTTCATATTTTTGTTAGAAATATATGAATATTCATGCTCAGTAGGATGAAAACTCAATATTTTCATGTGACAATATGGATAAATATTGAGATAAGTTAAACTGAGTTCTAGTGCCAAACTTTTTTTTTAGTTTTTAGTACTTTGTGTTTTTAAAAAACCGAATTTAGCCTGGCCATTAAATCCCAGCACTTTGGAGGCTGAGGCAGGAGGGTTGCCATGAGTTTGAGGCCACCCTGGTCTACCTAGCAAGTTACCAGCAAGCCTGAGGAGACCCTGGGTTCTTTTTTTTTTTTTTGGATTTTCGAGACAGGGTTTCTCTGTGGCTTTGGAGCCTGTCCTGGAACTAGCTCTGTAGACCAGGTTGGTCTCGAACTCACAGAGATCCGCCTGCCTCTGCCTCCCAAGTGCTGGGTATTAAAGGCGTGCGCCACCACTGCCAGGCTGAGACCCTGTTTTTAAAATGAAAAAGAATAAAAAGAAAGAAAGAAAGAAAGAAAGAAAGAAAGAAAAATTGTAGTAACAACCCCCTGTTTAATAAAAACAGATAAAGAGGATAGATGCAATGCATTCATTACATGTAACTGTCTTTCCAAATAAGTGAGAAATGCACATTGAACAAGTTTTTTATGGATCTAACTAAGAGGGCCCAATTGTGTGTAATGAAATTTCATTGCTGGCAAGAAGAACACTATTAGAGAAAACTACCCCAAGTAAAACTGCTATCAGATAATAAATGGCCTGCTCTGGTTCTTATGGCCATGTCTGCTGCTCAATCAGTAGCCACACATGAAAAAATACAAGTCTTTTTACTGGCTGCGGGTAGGGTAGGCCTAACTAGAAGAGATATGTTGGCATTGCACGCACTTGGAACTATTCTGTTGGGTGCAGTGTGAAAGTAAAGCATGAGCTACATGAATCACTTTCAGATGCTCTTGTTTAAATATTATTCTCAGCCAGGCTTAGCAATGGTATTAAGTAGTAGTCACTTAAGACTCCCTTCACAGCAATACCCGGAGCTCAGTAAGTTCATGTGGATAGTTCAACATAGTGGGAAATAGTTACTTCCAGCCCCTTGGGGATAAGAGTACTATGTTCTATTGTTCTGGTATGGCCTAGAGGCAAAGCAAAGGTCCCAAAAGAGATTGATAAGGGAGTAGAGCATAAATCTAAATAAAATTGCCAAGTTTTCCCACCCAAAAGAACCAGTGAATCATGGGAAACCCCAGTAAGAGAATGTCATACAACTCCTCTCAGAACAATGTCTGGAGGGGAAAGCCATTTTAGAAGCTAGAAGGTTTAGCTTCAAAGCTTTGGTACACAAGGTTGTTTGTTTCTAGAGGGCAGAAATGGCAAATCACAAGTTTGGTTCCTCCCACAGCAGTGACCCAAGGTCTTCAACATTAAGATAGAAAACAGGACTTAGATGAGCCTGCCCCCTCTTCCTGTTCTACTTTTGAGGCCCAACAAATCCGTGATTTCTTTGAAAATAGCATGTATGTTTATTATTTTCATAAAAGCAACACATAGTCCTCGTTAAAAGTTTAAGCAAGCAGATAAATATATGAAAGCTTAAACTCAGCTATCATTCCCTTTCTTACGCATCTCAGAACATTTCCTCTTGCTTGCTTTTGTTTCCACTCCTTTCATCAAATTTTGATCATAGAGTTTTGTGTTTTGAGTTCTAGACTCTCGAGTATATTTGCAGCATTTCTCTCATGCTAATACTAAAGCGAGTGGAATTTAAATGTCCACCAGATACAGTGGTATCTGTATCTTAAAATAGAATGTGTACCCGGCCTTTATGGAATCTAGTCTGAGTAAGAAGACAAGACATATATACAGGAGCCAATCATGAGAAATACAAAATGGAATATAATTAAATTTCATTTAGGAAGATAGACAGGAAAGACAGAACTCTAAGGCGGAAGAGATTGATGTGGGCAGAAAGTAAGGTTTATGGACAAGAAAGTGCTTACATTGTCCTTTAAAGGATAAACGGGGGGAGTGAAAGGGAAAGCCACACTAAAAAATAGCCTTTAATTCTTTTTGTTGTTGATACTAGAAGTCTACCCATGGCCAGTCTGGGGACTCTTCAAAGGCTCATCTTCCATATGATTGAATAAAATCAGTTTTCTTACTTGAAGGGGATTTCGAAAATAGATGCAAGAAAAAGCGAATCAGTCGTGTAAATAGAATAGCTTCAGCTCAGACCTTATGCTATTTAGAACTTGGCTTTGCTGCATATGGAACAGTGGTGGCTCACAAATCATAATGTGACTGGCAGAGTCCCCAGTTGGACAACTTCTTAGATAGGTAGTTGGTTAGATGACTTCAGAATCTTGGTCACACTCAAATTCATTACTGTGTCTTGATAGTCATAAGAAGAGAGCACCAATGAACCAATGAGAAAAAGCCCAGGGCACAAGTCCCCTTCTACTGCAGACACAGCTAAAAGTAGAGAAAAGTAAGTAAGCTACATTGGTGATCTGAAGACCTCCTCCAGTGGAACTAGAAATTCCCCAGGGGCAAAAAACATCAACGACATTAAGAAAACTAGAAATGTACATGAAATATACAGCTTGCTCATTTGTGATGCATCCAAACTGCTCTTCCTTGTGTCAAGAAACCTGCCACTAATCAGCTGTATGCACTGGAGCAAATTCCATTAACTCTCAGAGTTCACCTCAGTTCTCTTACCCATCCATAAAATGGGAGCTATACCAAAGTTCCCTCTGGCACCCAAATCTAATGGACCTATGACTTCTTTGGACCACTACTTCCTTTCAAATTTTAGTAATGCCCTATGACAATGCAAATAACTCCGAGAAAAAGGTACATCTTACCCTGCGTTGCCAGTCACCACCATACCTGGGAATCGAAGTCCTTTGGGGAATGGACCAGAGGAGTGAGCAGGCCCAGCCTAAGGGGAGAGGCACAGAAAGAAGTGGGTGGGTTCCCAAGATGTCACCAGTTAAGCAGAGTGAGCATCTTGATACCTCCTCCTCTTTCTGCCTCTCCCCTGAGTGCCCAGCAGCAGGCTGTGCCCAGTTGCATGCCTACGTACGTGCCTGCTCAGCACAGGATGCCCTGGCTGCCTGCCTCCTATTCTAAGCCAATGAGAGAACCTGGAGGTGAATGATCTTGAGGCCAATCATAGGTGGACGTATCTCTTTAACAGCTTGAGAGATCTTTGGCTCCTTTTCATTGGTTCAGGCTAACAGGAGTCTCCCTGGACTGTCAGCCAATGCCAAGCCATAAGCCAACAGGAGTGGGTTTAGCTGTGGGATCTTGCTTTCATCTGGATCTGAAAGTAGTCCTGCCTCAAGGGCTATCCTTTCTCTCCACTGGCATCCCTGACTGAAAGCTTCTGCCAAGAACCCAGGAGACATAAGCAGTTTGATCTAACTGAGGCAGCCTGGTGAGAGGTATGCATGCCTGTGTGTTTGCCCAGCCCCTGCAGGTGAGTGCAGGCATATCAGCAAAGGAAAAGACAAGGAAGTAGCACTGGTGGGAGTGAATGCTGTTACGCTAAAGGCAGGTCTTGACAGGTGACATTGCTTTTTCTTCCTGCCCACAAGTTGAAAATGTTCAAGGTGTCTATTCAGAACTCTAGTGTTTTCTGTATTCGTGCCCTGTGTGCCTACAGCCAGAGGATTTCCCCCTAAGAGAGTGAGAGCTGTGTTAGTCCCTACTGAGCACCTGCATCCCCCATTTTAAGCTGCTCATAATACATAGTGATAGAAGTTGATGTAGCTGGACTCCAAAGACAGATCGAATTCATGGTCTTCTCTTCTAAAATATTTGCTTACTCTGGGTACCTCTGGTTAAGCTTCAGGGAATGCTGGGGTTATGGGTTCCACTGTATGTTACTCTGTCGGAGTAATTTGCCGCTCTGACCACTAATAGAATTCTCAGTCCTGTGCTAGACAAAACAGGTAAACTTGGAAGCTTTCTAAGCAATGTATACACGTTAAGCAGGGTAAGAGCATGAATGGGGCCATGGAAAGCCTTCAGGGTTTCTGAAGAGATTCGATCATTTGGGAAACTTTTGCTGATTGCTTTCCATGAGACAGGCACTATGCTAGATACTAAGTGGACAGAAAACTAGTACCTATGGATTTGGGGGAAGTATAGCCAGGCCAGAGCCAAGGAAAGTGTGTGTTTTGGTTCTTGGTGATGGACCATCTTTAATTCTTTCAGTGACTGGTTGGCTTGTTTTTATGGAGGTATTTGAAATACATCAGGACTGATCTTTGGTTAAAAACTGGTCAGAGAAGTCTGCCTCCAATGTTCTTAAGATGCTCTCAATTTAAACTTTGTTTCAGAAAAGAATTTGCAGCAAAAGAGATCTTGGATGAGTCATTTCTCTGTTCTCTTCCTTGTAATAAGGAGTTAGACACAAGACAGTGAAGTCCTTTCTTAATCTAATAAACGATATAAGAGAATTCAGTCGTTAGTAGGAATTTAACTAGCCACGTCTTCCTCCATGGGCTTAGCCTTATTTGAAGTGTTGTCTCCAGCTGATAATGAAATGCTTTGTCACTGAGCAAAGAGAAAGAAGTAGTTGTTAAAGGACAAAGAAGAAATGGAAAATAATGAACTTCCTCAGGAACCATCAGATTCTTTTCTCTCCGGCTGCAGCAGCCTGCAATCAGTTGAAACTGATCCCAACAGATTATTTTGGTACTAATGAAAAGAAAAATAGAAATAAATCTGATTGGGGGCTTATAATGCTTGAGCACTAAGGAACTGTTGCAAACACCATTAAGGGCCAGTAAAATCTCTGAGCAGCTATTTCCTAGGCTCAGGACAGTGTTTACGATAGCAGCTTTGCTCATTGCTCCCCGCCCCGCCTGTTTCGGGTATCTTTTATAGCCCAAATGTCTGTCTTACTGGCCCCTGATATTTTGAATGATACAAGGTCAGGAAAAGTGAGAGCAATTCAGAACTGCACATCATTTCTTAAGCACACTTAATTGTAAAAGGCATCTAATCAATGTGAGTTCCCTGTCTGAACACGGTAGTTAAGAGAGATAAACCAAAATAAGAAAGTCCAAAGGGGAAAGGGAGGGAATGGGATCAATGAATCCAATCAATGATCCATATTAATGTTTCCTATATGAGCATGCTGAATGGTAGCTCTCCAGGTGCCAAATGGCATCTGGGAAACATTACTCCATCCCCCAATTGACGTAATAATTAGATTGCATAAATGGCTCCTCTGCGCTCACTGCCAGGCCAAGAGACAAATGTTATTGGTGAGCCAATCAATCTTCCCCCATCTCACCCCTCCCCATCAAAGTTTCAACTTGTGTCAGCAATTATGCTGTAAAGGCTGAAAGCCACCCAAATGAGTGAAAACTGGCAAAGATAAGTTTTGGGAGTGGGTTATACCAGGCTACTTCCCAGCAGACTTGGAATGTACATGAACAGATCCACAAGTCGACATACCAACAAGGGACCAAAAGAATAAAGGAAGGATAGTGGCTTAATCTGCAAGACTGCTTTCCTCTGTCCTAGCTCACCCTGAAGGCAAACTAAAGGGACTAAGGAGAGCGTGGCAAGGGAATGCATTAATCATTTAGTATAGGTCCTTGTGACAGCCTAAATATGCCCCTTCCTCACAAAACTGTGTATTCACTCCCCAGAATCTGTGACTGTGGCATTCTATGGGACATTGCAGATATAACTTAATTAAGGATCTTGAGATGGGAAGATTAGCTTGGATTGTCTTGCTTCCGTTAAAAGTGCCCTTACAATAATGAGTCGGAGGGAAATTAGAGATGAAGAGGAAAAGGCAATGCAGTTGTGGAGATAGAGCTTGGAGTGACGCAGCCACAAACTAAGGCATGCCCACCACCACGAGAAGCTAGAAGAGGCAAAGAACGCAATTCTCCCCTGGACCCTTCAGAGGGAAGTTAGCTTTGCCAATTCTCAGTTAAGTTTACATTAGACTTCTGGCTTCCGGGCTGAGATGATATATGTCCATTGTGTTAACCTATAAAGTTGATAGGAATTTGTGGTCACAGGTCTATAGGAAACTAACACACTTCCATCACTATGGCTCATGGCAAATACAGCGGTAATTTCATTCTGTTGTATAAATAGCATCAAAATCTTCTTTTAATTAACTTTGCTACATTTGAAAATTAAAAACCACCACACACTGAAATTAATCTGACCAAAGTTTATACATCTCAACCAGCTTTTATAGCGTTGGACTAGGCATTCTGAAGCTGTGAAATACACAATCTAAGGCAAAGCTTCACAACTTCAAAATCCTTCTGTGGCCCAAATATGTGGTCTACCATGCTGCAACGCTGAAGGTTAGGAACTCAAAATTCACAAAAACACCAATATTTCTACCCTTGGGACAGCTTTCTTGCTGAAGTATATATAAGCTCCTGTTTTCCATTAGTGCTTTTGCATGAATTTATATATCTAATTACCTCCAGCCGCCAGGTAAGCCTTGGAGGGGCAGGGAAGGACACTGAGCAGGTAGAGAAACACAGTAAATATGTCTAAAATGAAACCACAATTGGGATCAAATCAAATCTCTTTTAGTAATAACACTAAGTAGGGCCTTTAGGAAAACAAGTCATAGCAGAACTAACTGAATTTACTCTTCTGATAAGGTTACACGGCTTATAGATCAGGAGAATGCTGTAGACATGATGCATCTAGATTTTAACAAGGCTTTTGACTTGGGCCCTTGTGAGTCGTTTGTAGAAAAGATGAAGAAATACAGACTACAGGTGAGCCACCTTGCTAGCATGTGGCTGCCAATAATGTGGATCATGGTCTTTTATGACAGGTCATGAAATATATCAATTTCACCAGTCTTTTCCATCAGCTCATGTGCAAAGCAAGGCAGATGTCATGCTGTCTAAGGGTGAGGATGCTGGGAACCCAAAGGATTCAGCTAACAAATTGGAAGTGAGAGCTAGGATTCAAAACAATCGCATAGGTTGGTGCACTGATTGACCTCTGTAAAATGCAATAACCAATACCAGGATTTGGAAACTCACTGGTACAAAACCAGGTTTATATACAGAGAAGCTATCAGGGTACAGAAGGCAGAGGGGTCAGCAGGTGGCAGCTTGATGAGTCAGAAGAACGGTGAGTCTCTCGGCAGGGGGAAATGTTAAATGAATATATCGCCCCCAGAAAGAGGAGAAAGTGAACCATACTCCCACATGCTGGTGCCTCATTGTTCAGACCACACAGAGCTTTAGTTCTAGAAAAGATTATTTTTTTAACTTAATAAGATTCAAAAAGAATATTTTCTTTTTTTCTTCTTTTTTTAAATTTATTTATTTATTAAAGATTTCTGCCTCCTCCCCGCCACCGCAAAAAAGAATATTTTCAAAGATAGAAGAAGGGAGGACTTTGGTCAAAAGTCCAAGCGTTTGGTTAGACAAGAGGCTTAAGTTTGAGGAGTCTGTTGCACGGCAGGGTGGATGTAGCTAATAACAGCTTACAATTAAGATTGCTGAAAGGGGTTTTACATGGTCTCAGCAATTTGAAAATTGGAGTGTGAGGTGAAGGATATGCTAACCAGTCTGAGTTAATCATTTTTAAATGTATATACATATTAGAAGACCACACTATACACTGGAAAAAAATACTGTTGATTTGTCTAATAAACCTTAATAAAAGTTGCATGGAAAAGAAATTCACCAAAGTATGTGCATGAAAAATCAGTGATCTCGCCGGGCAGTGGTGGCACACGCCTTTAATCCCAGCACTTGGGAGGTAGAGACAGGCGGATCTCTGTGAGTTCGAGGCAAGCCTGGTCTACAAGAGCTAGTTCCAGGACAGGCTCCAAAGCCACAGAGAAACCCTGTCTCAAAAAAAAAAAATCAGTGACCTCAATTCCTTCACCCCTTGTCCTGGTGAAATAGCAATCTTCCTCAACACGTGTTTTTCTAAGCAATTATTAATCATATAAAATCTTTTTTAAATTTTTTCCATGATATTTATTTATTTATTCTTTTTATTATTATTATTATTACAATTTTTCACCTCCTACCCTCCTCCCATTTCTCTCCCCCTCCCCCCATCCCTCCTTCCTCTGCCTCTCCAGTCCTAAGAGCAGTCAGGGTTTCCTGCCCTGTGGGAAGTCCAAGGTCCTCCCCACTCCATCCAGGTCTAGGAAGGTGAGCATCCAAACAGATTAGGTTCTCACAAAGCCAGTACATGGAGTAGAATCAAAGCCCAGTGCCATTGTCCTTGGCTTCTCAGTCAGCCCTCCATGTCAGCCACGTTCAGAGAGTCCGGTTTGATCACATGCTCCATCAGTCCCAGTCCAGCTGTCATTGGTGAGTTCCCATTAGATTGGCCCCACTATCACAGTGGGTGGGCGCACCCCTCGTGGCCCTGACTTCCTTGCTCATGTTCTCTCTCCTTCTGCTCCTCATTTGGACCTTGGGAGATCAGTCCAGTGCTCCAATGTGGGTCTCTGTTTCTATCTCCATTCATCACCAGATGAAGGTTCTATGGTGATACGCAAGATATTCATCAGAGTGGCTATAGTATAGGGCCAGTTCAGGCGCCCTCTCCTCAGCTGCTCAAGGAACAAGCTGGAGACATTTACTTGGACACCTGGGAACCCCTCTAGAGTCCAGTTTCTTGCCAACCTTCAAATGGCTCCCTTAGTTAAGATATATACTTCCCTGCTCCTATATCCACTCCTCCTCCATCCCAACTGTCCCATTCCCCCAAGCTCTCCCCATCCTCCCCTTCTCACTTCTCTCTCCCCATCTCCCCTTACCCCTGTCCCACCCCCACCCCAAAGCTCTCAATTTTTGCCTGGAAATCTTGCCTACTTCCAATCTCCAGGAGGATAACTACATCTTTTTTTTTGGGGGGGGGGTCTACCTTCCTATTTAGCTTCTCTAGGATTGTGAATTATAGGCACAATGTCCTTTATTTATGGCTAGAATCCACTAATGAGTGAGTACATAACATATTCATCTTTTGAGGTCTGGGTTACCTCACTCAGGATAGTGTTTTCTATTTCCATCCATTTGCATGCAAAATTCAAGATGTCATTGTTTTTTACTGCTCAGTAGTACTCTAATGCGTACATATTCCACACTTTGTTTATCCATTCTTCCATTGAGGGGCATCTAGGTTGTTTCCAGGTTCTGGCTATTACAAATAATGCTGCTATGAACATAGTTGAACCAGGAATATACCCAAGAAATGCCCTATCATACTACATATAAAATCTTTTAACACAAATCATGGGATCATTTTCTGATGTCAATGATCATAAAAACATGTTTTTTCATGTGGTGAGCATGAGTCTAAAATTTTTTCAGGTTTCCCTATATCTCTATATCTACAACTCACAACAGCTCCGTAAGATGATCTCAACTATTCTTCACACTGTAGAGAAAAGAAAATGGATGGAGAGAACTTTCTCAAGATCACACACCTATGAACTAATGCATGTCCATTGTACACACATATAACATCTACACCAAGTCCCATCTCTGGACACTGAGTACTACTTTGTGTTAAAATGACAACACAGAGATTTCCTGTATATGAATCACAATTTATACAATTAATCATTTCCTAAGTGAAGGATTTCTTAGACTTAATATGCTAATGTGGGTTTTGAATATTCTAAGAGTAAAAAAAAACATTTTTCTTCTAGTTTCAACTCTGTCATTTTTTCCCTTTTTTAAAAAAATGGCTAAGTTAATTTACCTTTCTTGGTATTGAAGTAGCAGGAACCATAAAAATACATAAATATATACTGTAATTGGTGGTAAATGTGCAAATCCCTAAACGAAGCTCCATTGCTTCAAAATGGCAATTATAATTGTATTGAAGGGCTCTGATGTGTAGTGTTTGGGAGAGGGTAAGTGTATGTCACTGTATAATGTGAATTAATTAGAATAAAGGAATTCTGAGAATTTCATATAATATATTTTGAGCATATAGCCATCCTCATATAGCCATCCTTACCTTCCCAACCATGCAACTTCTTGTGTTATTTTTTCCCCATTGAGTCCATTTTGTGTTCTCCAACTATTATTGAAAGTGTGCCCTGTCCTTAAGTGTGGTACAGTTGCAAGTCATAACCTTAAAAAAAAACCCTCTCTGCCTCTCTCAACAGTTGTACAATATCTCCTTAGTTGGACTGAAACTTTGTGCCCACCTCCCTTGCTCCATGCAGGTATGTGCCTGGCACGCAGGTCACGTGCATGTTGTCACACCCTCAGGGAGTTCCTATGTGCAGTTGCCTTGTTACATCTGGAAAACATCATTTCCTGAAAGGCATCCACCACCTCTAGCTCTTCAGATCTTTCTGCCTCCTCTTTCTGACAGGTCTCTGAGCCTTTGCAGGGAAGAACATAGCATCCATGCTTATGTTAGAGCTGGAAAGAAAAGAATAAAGTGATTGTACCAATAGAATATAGTGGTCAGTATACCCAGAACTTCTTCAATCGATACATCTTTTTCTTTCTCGTGTCATATTTAAAGATCTGAAGCACTGGGTACTAGATTTGCGCATGAAACTGAATTTCTTTGGGTACTTATCAAATGCTGATTCTCAGACCTCGAATATAAGGAGTTCACACATGACACATTGAGAAATACTATCATCTGCTATGAGATATCTTTGATGCAAAAAGTGGGAATGAGAACAATGGAAAAAGTGCAGTTCTAGGCATGAATATGTGGAGGAGAGAAACATTTTTTCTCCTCTCAGCCGGCCACCTAGTAATTATAACCGTCTTTGTTGCAATGTTCAATGAAATTCTTCCCTGGGTACCCAGAGATCTAAGTTCCCAGGGGACTAAGCTACCGAGGACCACTGCACCACTGTGTCTCCTTCCACGAAGAACTGTACCATCACCAAAAGTGTAAGTTCACTATAGGTTTTTTTATATAAAGAAGGCGTTCCCACCACATTCTGTCCATAGAAACTGGAACTCTTCCTACTGCAACCTGTTCCCTGGGAGTGATTAGGTTCCAATCCAAAGAATAATTGAAAACCAAGAATTAGCCCAATATGGGAAAAAAACAAGTAAAGGGTGAAACTCTTTGACTTGCTCATCCCCTCAAGTCATAGGTAAGATCATCAAATCCTAACTCCCATGTATGTTGTTGTTTCAGTGTTGCCTGCTCATTTGATCCAAAAAAAAAAAATAAGATGGAGTAAGAAGAAGTGTGAGGGAAGGGAATAACCAGATTGCTCATAAGAGTGCTCAGTGGGGAAGTTCTACAAAATATCAGTGTCTAGTGACTGGAAAAGGGACTTCTAGAAAGGGAGCCGGAATTACCGCTTACTAATTCAGTCTACAGCTTTGCACTAGAGACTCTCTTCATCAATCACATGCTGTGATTTCCAAAGTCCTTTTACCTTTAGAATCACAAAGTATCCTGCCTTCAGCTCTGAAAGGCCAAAGGGACATTGCTAAGAATACAGAAATTGGAATGCTAAATGAATTTGGGGAAACCTTTACCTTCTAGTAGAGGAGAGAACTATACAGTTCACAGTGCAGAAAAAGTTATACTGCTATACATAATTTTATGTCTCACAATATAAAGTACTTCAAATTTCACAGACAAAATGAGTCTAAAAGGAACTATAGATACAGTATTGAGTTACCCTTGGAGGACTGCATGTGAATGAAATTGATTTTCTTTTCTATACTCAGGTTTTCTACTCATTTCAGATATTGTATGATGGGCACCATTTATGTTAGTAAACAATGAAATTGTTAAAAAAAAAAGTCATCCCAAAATTAAAGTCCCAGACTTTATCCTTTGTACAAGGTGCTTTGCAATCTGAGACTTGGTTTCCAAAACTGTCCTCAAGACCCTAAGGCTTAGTGACAGAAGATATTGGTGAGAAAAGAGGACAGAAGGGCAAAAGTTGAGATTGAGATGCATTTCCAGTTCTATTCCATGTGGAGTAGAGGTACTGTAAAGCAGAGGTACTGTCCATGTAAAGCAGAGGTACTGTTTTCTGACCTTACGGATGGTGGCTATGAGAATACTTTGGAAGTTGTCAAGGATTATTATGAAAATGACAAGACTTATAATTAAAGTACCTGTTTTTTCTGCATATGAATGAACATATATGCACAAACACACCTTGCCCAAACTGCTTGAAAATCCACTTTGTCTCATTCTTCTCTCCCCTTGCCCCGCATTATTGCCCTGACGATCTTATTATTAACTTGATATAGGGTGTGCCTATGCTTTTTTTTCCACTTCTTCTCATTATTTTTTTTTAATTTTTTTATTGAGAAAAGGAAAAAAAAGTTTCCGCCTCCTCCCAGTCTCCCATTTCCCTCCCCTCCTCCCACCTTTCTCCCCCTCTCCCCACTCCTCTCCCCCTCCCTCTCCAGTCCAAAGAGCAGTCAGGGTTCCCTGCCCTGTGGAGAGTCCAAGGTCCTCCCCACTCCGTCCATGTCTAGGAAGGTGAACATCCAAACTGGCTAGGCTCCCACAAAGCCAGAACATGAAGTAGGATCAAAACCCCGTGCCATTGTCCTTGGCTTCTCATCAGCCCTCATTGTTCACCATGTTCAGAGAGTCCAGTTTTATCCCATGCTTTTTCAGTCCCAGTCCAGCTGGCCTTGGTGAGCTCCCAATAGATCAGCCCCACTGTCTCCGTGGGTGGGTGCACGCCTCGTGGTCCTGACTTCTTTGCTCATGTTCTCCCTCTTTCCACTCCTCATTGGGACCTTGGGTGCTCAGTCCAGTGCTCCAGTGTGGGTCTTTGTCTCTATCTCCATCCTTCACCAGATAAAGGTTCTATGGTGATATGCACAGAGAATTCTCAACAGAAGAAGTTCAAATGGCTAAAAGACACTTAAGGTCATGCTCAACCTCCTTAGCAATCAGGGAAAATGCAAATCAAAACAACTTTAAGACATTATCTTACACCTGTCAGAATGGCTAAAATCAAAAACACCAATGATAGCCTTTGCTGAAGAGGCTGTGGAGGAAGGGGTACACTCATCCATTGCTGGTGGGAATGCAATCTTGTGCAACCACTTTGGAAATCAGTGTTTCGGTTTCTCAGGAAATTCGGGATGAGCCTGTGCTTTTTACTAGCCAAGCCAGCTACATCGCGCCAGGCTTTCTAAGCTCTTCTTCCCATAGATTGTTATGTCATTAACAAGTGTTAGCTACATAACCCAAAGTCATATCCTGGGGCTCTGCAACAGTGAACACAGTGATTAAAAACAATCTGCACAACAAGGACAGGACCTGAATTATATTATTCCAAGGCAAATTAATTATCCCATTAATGACAATTCCTGACCTGTGTCCACTCTTTCACTGTAATAACATGCACACACCATCTCTTTTGAATACTGGGCAGGAGGCAAAGTAGCGACGGAAACTATTGTTTACAGAGCACAGAAAGGGTAAATAACAAGTCCTGGAGTCAAAAGACTGAACATCAAATAATATTAGTATTTCAACCCAACTAACTCTGCACCCAAACCAGTCTTTATATGTTCTACCAGGGCAGCACCTCATCACTGGATATGTAGAAATGAAGGATGTGAAACTGATGTTGTATACTTAACAATGGAGAAATATGGCATACTATGCAGTTAAACCTTTTTCGGAACTAGAATAAGACAACGAATATGACTTGGGAGATTTAATTTAGATCCTAAGGACCAAAGATGAGATCTCTCTCTCTTCCTCTCTGTCTCTCCCTCCCTCTCTGTCTCTCCTTCCTTCCTTCCTTCCTCTCTCTCTCTCTCTCTCTCTCTCTCTCTCTCTCAATATATGAATAGCACTGGATTCTTCCACACATCACTTTTTCTGTCCTTATCCACTAACTCCTCTATACCATAAGCTATTAATGAGCATTTTTCTATGTCAAACACTGTTCTTAGTATGGTATATATGATACAAGAAAGGGTAGGTCATGGTTCAAGCCTTTAAAGAACACATCCTTAGCCTAAGAGAAAAGCTAGAAACAAATATGGCTTACTTTTAATACATATTAAATAAAATAGGATTTCTGCCCTTAGAGAGGAAAATGCTTTGGTAGTATAAAGGTAAGATTCTGATATTTTGGAAATGACTTCATGGTGTGCGAGATCAATCTATGAAGACTCAGTAAAAATTAAAGACATAGAAAATGAATCGCGGAGGGGAGCTGCCAGGAAAAGAGAGCAGGATGATGTAGGAACCGAAGGAAAACACCAGATACATTAGATGAGAGTCCGGGGATAATTTTATTTGGATGGCGCTGGGATTGTACACAAGAAAGGAAAAAAGATGAGAATATATGCTTTGGGCTAGACTGTGGTAAAAGTCTAATACTGTGGGCCCGGACTCAGCTTCCGTCTTTCTCAGCATCCAGCAGAAGGGGCTGCTCAGGGAAGCATTTGGAAAAGGCACACAGCATGGCTGTTTCTCCATGAAATCAGGAGATCAAGGAAAAGAAGGTGATATCTACATGGGCTCCAGAAAAGGATAAGCCAGCTTCATTTGCAGGGTGAGTAGTAATAGCAAACTGCTTTAGGAGGAAGCACTTCTCTCTTTTATTTTCACTAAAATCTTGGCCTCGGACTCTCCCCAGATTCACCTGTACTTGTGTGTAGCTTGAAATCTCTAGTATCTTTCTCAGCCTCTCTCCCAGTCGATCTGTTTTTAAAATGTTAGTTGGCTTCTTTAGGAGGTCTTTCTCTCTGCCTTTTGCTTCAGTGATGCTAAGTTCTCCACAGATAAAAAGTCATGGGTATCCATTGCTGTTCCTTCTCTTTCTTGTCTGCTCCTTAGCTCACTCATTGATAGGTGTGAGTTAAATTCTTTCTCATCTATCAAAGTCTAATTTAAACATGCCATTTCTGAACCGTTTGGTTCCCACTCCTGTCTGCAGCAACTACGCTCATTGCCAATAAGTCTACATCTCCTCTCTTTGGAGTTCAAGGCCCAGAGAGGAAGTCACCTGTTTGACATTTCTATTCTGATGCTTCACAAATAACTGCACCTCAGAAACATTCCCATCAAAACATTCCAGACCACTCAATGTATACTTTTCCCACTTAACTTTACCATCACGAAGCTTATGAGTAAAATTAGGCACTTGGAAATTTACCCCAATTTCTCCCCCACTCACTGTTCGCTAAATATTCAATCAATCAAATCCTAAAGTTCCTGTTTCTTTAATATTGGCCAAAGATGTCAGCTTATATATATATATTATCACTGCTAACATCTCATTGGAATTCCTAAACTGATTTAACTTCTTACCTGTGCCACAATTTTCATGAAGCTTTGAGCCAGTACTCATCAACAAATACCTCTTCCAGAGAGGACAAAAAACTTGTGAGAACCAGAGGACCAGGACAAGGAGCCGCACCCATGAAGTCTCAACAGTATGGTCACCTAAACAAGACCTGCACATTGACACCAGTTGACATGCCAGTGCAGATGAGGGACACCTTACAAGGCCATACCCCTAAATAAAATGCTATACGCAATTGATGTCTGCTGGGAGAAAGAAAGTCAGTCTTCTTCAGGCACAATCCCCCTGACAGTTACCTAACACCAAGTGGTTAACACTAAATTGGTATACAAACTAAGAAACAGGAAATTGACTCAGCAATTTGTATTTGTGTGTGTCTACGTTTGTAACAATAATAATTAAGAAGTCTTTTTGATTCTTTTTAAAGATCTATTTTTAACACACATTGGTGTTATACCTGCATATAGGTCTGTGTGAGGGTGCCAGATCCCCTAAAGCTGGAGTTACAGACAGCTGTGAGCTGCCATGTAGTTATTGGGAATTGAACTCTGGGTCCACTGAAAGAGCAGCCAGTGCTCTTAACTACCGAGTCATCTCTCTGGTCCCAATTAAGAGGTCTTAAAATTAGGAAGAAGTGGGAGGGGGGAGATATAGGAGTACCTGGAAGGGAGTTAGGGAGAAGTAAAATTATGTAGATATAGTATTCATGTATAAAATTCTTTTAAAAATTAAATAAGAAAAAACAACACCCCTTCTAGAAAGCATTTTCTGACCACTCCAAGCCCATGTTTTTCTTTACATAGATCCTACACAGGAAACGCTAGTGCAAAACAGGCGAAGAACTGGGGGAATGTTGACATTATCCCTTACTTCTTTAAGTGGGATTCTGGCCAATGGAGATGAGTGTTTTCAGAAATGTCTTCCCAATGACAAATGCTGTTGGAGACTTCCAAGATATATGTGTGCCCGAGGAAACAGAGACGTAGGACTGGGGAACGGGCTCCAAGTCAGCAGCCGAACTCTGGAGGATTTATACTAATTCACCTCCAAACATTTTGATTTTCTGATTTTACCCTTCTCTTTGATCGTCTCACCAAAACGTTGACCCACTGCTGCAGGGATTTGGGGAATATAATGCATCATTATTCAGAAATTACTCTTCCCTAAAGTAAAATATTAGCTCTGTTGTGTAGTTAATTACATTATCAGAATGAACAGCTCATCCTCTTCACAATGGTTTTAAACCCTGATCACTTAATAAATGCAGGAATTATAGTTAATCTAGTTCAAAATTTAATTATGATGAGTCATACTTCACAAAGCAAAGTACACAGCAAAATTTTAGTGATGTCATGTCCCTCTGACCCTGACCTCAGGCTTGCTGCTTTTCTCTAACAGGGATTTTAGAAACCCTTCCTGGTCGTGAGACAGGAGGCCCTTCCTAACGAGACCCACCATGGTGTCTACCTTGCGGGCCTTACAGGACAGCTTGCCTAAATCAAATCTTACCGTGAGAAAACCCTGAAGCAGCTCTCCCTGGAGACTTTGCCTTTCCAGACCTTGTCAGGGCACTATCCAGATACATTTGAAGACCAGAACTATAGGGGATGCAAGCTGGGACAGGGTACTGAGGAACTCAGACCTTAAAAATCCAAGAATGGCTCTACATCTAGATTTTGAGACTCTCCAGGTTGACAGGAACCTGAAAGGTCATCAGTTCTATGCCACATGTTTAGATCGCCAACATTTCCTCACTCCTCACAGAATTGAAGGCAGCCTTACAGGTGTTTTCTGAACAGAAATGAGCTCTCTGTCTTCTTTGGAATTTTACACTTCTAATAATGAGATTTTAAAAGTTTTTTTCTCTCTGAAAAACTATTGTCACTCAAGTTACCTTCTTTCTGGTCATTGTGGTTGCTTTAATACAAATTTGGGTTGGACTTAGTTGTGCCATTTTTCATTAATGCTTGCTAAATGCTACCTGTTATATTTAATGCATTATTCCTTTTTCTTATGTCTCTGGGGAATATTCTTTCCCTCCAAAATAGTAGTTGCCTTTTCTTACTGTTTGACATGTGTACTGTTGAGAAGCAATCTTTTCTTTCCTACCTGTTTACAAGTCATTTCTGTTCTGACTTAACCATGCCACAGAATAACATGCTGATGATGGCTATTTTCTGATGGAAAACATTAGCCAGACCTCTTTTTATTTGACCTTTCCTTTCTTTAAAACCTATATTTTGACTTCCTTGTTTCAGTATTTTGGGATTTAAGGGGAAGCATTTTGCTCTGAACTTTCCATGACGATAGACAGGTTTGTCACACGGCTCTCTTCTCCATTCTGGTTATATATTGTTGTATAATAAACCACCCAAATTTAGCAACCTAAAGCTAAACTGGTGCTTTACCTGATTCATATTAAGTCAGCCAAGAGTCGAGGCCAGACTGCCTATTTTCAAACTGATTTCTTCACCTACATGTTTGTCATGTCAAGCCCCCGCACCTTACCCTCCCATTTTATGCGTATCTCCTTCTCTTTGTTTTCAGCCCTCCTTATCAATATGGTGTTTTATCTTTTGAGACCTTTCAAAAATCATCCAAGCTTTCCAAGTATTGGTAGTTACAGGTTAGTCATACATTGGCTAGCTTTCGATAAGTAGGAAACGGCAATTGCGAGACCAGCTAGGCTCTATTCCAAGAACTGTCACAACATTAATTATATTGTATTTCTTTGGCCAAATCAGTCACAGGTACAACCTGGACTCAAAGAGGTAGAAAATATGCTGCTTCTTGCTGAAGGAACAACATATTGCTGCCTTTGTTGTAGAATATGTGATGTTTCAGAAACTATCTTTGAAAATAAAAATATGTACCTTGAATAGATTTCCATATTTCAAAGCCTAATACTATAAAATAAAATACATATGGAAAAACTAGAGAAAAATGCATGAACCTTAGAGAAATTGGATTTAACTTAAGATAGCATCATATAATGGTTCAAACAAGGATTTAAATTCTGAAAATCTGAATTTGAATCTTATCATAGCTGATACCTCATATCTTATATACGAGGTAAAACTTGCATATATTAATAAGTACTTACTAAGCACTTTTCATAGACTAAACATTGTGTTAAAATTTAAGGGATTTGGGAATGACTAAAGTAATAATTAAGAACTGAGAAAGGCCAAAGTATACAAGGGAAAGTGACAGAAACAAATATTTAGAAAAGAGTGTACTAAACGGTATAATGTACCTTGGTGGCTCAGAGTAAGAAGTTGTTACTCTGGGTGCCTGGAACTACTTCATAGAGCTGAAAGAAGCAGAATAAAATCAGAATGTGTTATACAGAATGACAGAAATGCAGAATAGAGCAAGAAACTGTTGAAAATTAAAGATAGAAAGAAAATAGGAAAAACATTAGCATATTGTTAGTAAGCTGTGATACAGTTTTAATCAGCCTAATTAACATAAAATCCTCAAAATAGGAAGGAGGACAGAAAAATATTGGAAGGAATATTGGCTGAATATTTTCCCAATTAGATAAAAAATATGAATACCAGTGTCTAAGAATTGCAACATATCCCAAGCATAAAAAGCTTGAAAAATAATACCAAAGCATATTGTAATCCAATTTCTTAAAATCAGTTGTAAAAATAAAATCTTAAAAGAAGCTATTGCACAGAAATCAGCATATGAATGAGACCAGATTTTTTCCTTAAAAATTAAATCAGGCCGGGTGGTGGTGGTGCATGCCATTAATCCCAGCACTTGGGAGGCAGAGTCAGGCAGATCTCTGTGAGTTCGAGACCAGCCTGGTCTACAAGAGCTAGTTCCAGGACAGGCTCCAAAACCACAGAGAAACCCTGTCTCGAAAAAAAAATTTAAATCAGAAGACACCAGGAAACAATATGCTAACAATATGTAAAGGAAAAATAGTATGGCAATATGAAAAGTTAACTTCATGCCAATAACAGTCATTTAATAACATTAAAGAATTCAGTTCATCAAGTACACATGACAACATTTATATATATAGTTAATTTAATAATAATAGAGTTTGAAAAATATTTGATATATGGCAGCTCACTCTCATTATCCTTGTACTTTGGAGGCTGAAGCAGATTTCGATGAGTGTTAGGACAGCCCCAACTAAAAGTAGGATGCTTTCATCCCTCCAACAACATACATGATAAAAATAAAAATAGAGCTTAGAAAACTCTGCAATTACAGTTTGAGATTTCAATACCCATCTCTCAGCTTATAGAACAAATAGATAGTAAGATTAGAGACAAGAAAAGTACAAGTGAAATTGACCTAAACAACATTAATAGAATACTATACACAAAAGTATCAGAATACATATATTTAAGTGCACACAGAACACTTATCATAGTTGATCATACTATGCTACACAAAACAAGCTTGAAAGTTTTATATTTATTTTATTTTGTATGTATTAATATTGAATATAAATATAATATTAATATTGCTTACATGTATGTTTGTATACCATGTGCATGCCTGGTGCCTTTGAAGGTCAGACAAGGGTATTGGATCCACTGGAACTGGAGTTATGGATGGTTGGAAGCTACCATTTGAGGGCTGGAGATTTAGTGCAGGTTCTTGTAAGAATAACAAGTGCTCTTAACCACTGATCCATCTCTTCAGTCCCTTGGATAATTTTATGAATATTAAAATCATGCTAATATGCTCTCTGACAAGAATACAATTGAATTAAAAATAAGTAACAGAAATACATTTGAAAATTCTCCCAATGTTTAAAAAGCATACAATACATTATAACTCAGGGATCAAGTAAATAATTAAAAAGGAAATGTTGATATTTTGAACTGAATGAAATTAATATATCAGTAAGCTATATTTGTAGGTTGCTTAGAGGGTAATGTATATGATGAAATGTTATATATCAAAGAAGAAAGATCTTATGCAATGTTGAAATTTTCATTCTAAAAAACTGCTAAATAAAGGCTTGTTAAACCAAAAGTAAAGATAAGAAAAGAAATAATAAAGATTAAAGACAAAAATCAATGAAATATAAAACAGAAACAATGAAACACAAATCTAGTTAGTCTGAGTAAATGAATGAAATGAGTCAGTTTTCTGCTCAGAAAACAAGGGGAGGAAACACAAATTACTACTTTAAGAAATGAGAGATATGATTGCACCATAGATTCTGTAGGTAATAAGCAATAACAGACAACTTAAATATTTTACACCAAAAATTTCAGTAGCTTCAATGGCATACACAAATTCCTTACAGATCTACAGTCACAAAGCTCATCCAAGAAGGATAATATCTTGAAATTCCTCACATCTATTGAAGGTATTGAATTTGTACTTTAAACCTTCCCACAAAGGAAATTCTGGTCCTGCATGAGAATTCTGGTACATCTTACCAAACACTGAAGAAAGAAATACTACAAACTGTACAAATTTATTTCCAGAAATCTAAGAAATTAAAAGATGAGGCTATTCACAATAGCCCAGATGTCCAATCAGTTTTACACCAGTCAATAGGTGAACAAAGAATATGGTTTGTAAACAACAGTATTATTCAGCCATGAAGAATAAGATCTTGTCATTTGCAGGAAAATGGATGGAACTGGAGAGTATCATGTTGAAGTTAATTACAAAAGAGTCCTGACTGTTTCCTCTCATCTATGGAAATAAAAACAAAAGGATGATCTGAAAGTACAAGAGGTATTATTAGAGACTGGAAAGGGAGCCAAAGGGAAGCAGGAAGAGAGAGGGTAGAAGAATGGGTGGGCATGATGAGTGCATGCCATATTCATGTATGAAAATGCTGAAATAGATATCATGTGTTTGATTTTGTTAATTATGATCATTCAAAGTGTAGTAAATATGAAAAAGGTGAAAGAGTACTTTATAAGTCAACTTATTGACCAACATTACCCTGAGAACAAAACCAGTCAAAATCATTCCATCTAAAGAAAACTATAGATCAAAACAACTCACAGATATATTCACAAAAATATCTGGTGTGTGGTGGCAAATCACCCTAGTAATATATTCAGAAGATAGTATGTCATAATTAAGTGGAATTTAATCACAAATTTGGATTTATATTCAAACACAAATATTAGTATCTCTTCATATTAAGTAACTAAAAATGAGACTGGAGACAATGACTTAGTGATTAAGAGCACTTGCTGTTTTTCCAGAGGACCTAAGTTCAGTTCTTAGTACTCACATCTGGTGACTTACAACCACCTGTAACTTCAGTTCCAGGGGAAACCCCCACATAGACACACATACAAATACCTAATTAAATGCAAAAACAAATCTTGGAAAACAGAAACTACAAATGATAAATCTTGTTATTATCTTAGTACAACGAAAATAGATGCCATAAAATTCAATACCCATTTCAGGTGCTAATTAAGCAACTTTATGCATAGCTGTTATAAAAGAGAACACCCACAAACTCCCAAGAGGCACATATGAATGCTTGACAACTAGTATGCTGAACATTAAAAGACTCATTGTTTTTTCATTAAGAGGGGGAATAAAGCAAGGATGCACACTCTCACTTCCTCCTGTCAGCATTTTACTGGAGTGTTACAGGGAGCAGGGTCCCTTTTTCCAGCCACCCAGCTAGCTTACACCCAAAATAATCACACAGAAACTGTATTAATTAAAACACTGCTTGACCGTTAGCTCTAGCCTCCTATTTGCTACCTTTCACATCTTGATTTAACCCATTTCTATTAATCTGTGTTCACCATGAGGTCATGGTTTATGGGGAAAGATTTAGCATGTCTGACCTGGTGTCTCCATGGCAGCTCTCTGACTCTGCTTTCTTCCTCCCAGAATTCAGTTTTGTCTCCCTGCCTACCTAAGTTCTGCCTGATCACCAAGCCCAATGCAGTTTCTTTATTAACCAATGAAAGCAGCACAAATACAGAAGGACCTCTTACACCACTGGAGACCATATGATGAGGTATAAAAATAAATTAAAGACATACAGCTTACAAAAAAAGAAAATATATTTTGTTCCTAAATTACAGCATCATTATTGCAGAAGCTCTTAAGGGACCTAAAAAAATGTAAGCATCAATAAGTGAGTTGAACAAGGTTGCAGGATACAAGTTAAGTATTCAAAAATCAACTTTTGGATCCTAGCAATTAAAAGAGAAAATTGAAATTTTAAAAATAGCATTTCCAATAGCATCAAACAATATAAAATAAATAGAAATAAATTTGACAAATGATGTAGAAAACTTGTACACAACATCATTGGGAGAAAATTTTAAAAATCTTTTTTTTAAATTTTTTTTATTGCGAAAAGAAGAAAAAAAACATAAACAAAAAACAAGTTTCCACCTCCTCCCAGCCTCCCATTTCCCTTCCCCTCCTCCCACCCTTCTCCCCCTCCTCCCACCCTTCTCCCCCTCCTCCCACCCTTCTCCCCCTCCCCCCACTTCTCTCCCCCTCCCTCTCCAGTCCACAGAGCAGTCCGGGTTCCCTGCCCTGTGTTAAGTCCTAGGTCCTCCCCCCTCCGTCCATATCTAGGAAGGTGAACATCCAAACTGGCTAGGCTCCCACAAAGCCAGCACATTAAGTAGGATCAAAACCCCCTGCCATTGTCCTTGGTGTCTCATCAGCCCTCATTGTTCGCCATGTTCAGAGAGTCCGGTTTTATCCCATGCTTTTTCAGTCACAGTCCAGCTGGCCTTGGTGAGCTCCCAGTAGATCAGCTCCACTGTCTCAGTGGGTGGATGCACGCCTCGTGGTCCCGAATTCTTTGCTCATGTTCTCCCTCCTTCTGCTCCTCCTTGGGACCTTGGGAGCTCAGTCCAGTGCTCCTGTGTGGTTCTCTGTCTCTATCTCTATCCATCACCAGATGAAGATTCTTCTTACTTAGCTTCTTTGGGATCACCATTCATTATGATCAAGTAGGCTTCATCCCAGGGATGCAGGGCTGGTTCAACATACGAAAATCTATCAATGTAATCCAGTACATAAATAAACTGAAAGAAAAAACCATATGATCATTTCATTAGATGCTGAAAAAGCATTTGACAAAATTCAACACCCCTTTATGATAAAAGTATTGGAGAGATTAGGGATACCAGGGTCATACCTAAATATAATAAAAGCTATATACAGCAAGCCGACAGCTAACATTAAATTAAATGGAGAGAAACTTAAAGCCATCCCACTAAACTCAGGAACACGACAAGGCTGTCCACTCTCGCCATACCTCTTCAATATAGTACTTGAAGTTCTAGCAATAGCAATAAGACAACATAAGGGGATCAAAGGGATTCGAATTGGAAAGGAAGAAGTTAAACTTTCGTTATTTGCAGATGATATGATAGTGTACATAAGCGACCCCAAAAACTCCACCAAAGAACTTTTACAGCTGATAAACAGCTTTAGTAATGTGGCAGGATACAAGATAAACTCCAAAAAATCAGTCGCCCTCTTTAAAAATCTTCAAAAATGAAAAGATAAATCATGTTTATGGATCAGAAGGCTACCAGTTCTACCAAAATTGATTTATTGATTCATAACAATCTTATTCAAAATCCTAGCAGGCTTGTTTGTAAATCTTGGTAAGCTGATTCTAAATTTTACATGGTGATTCAAAGGACCTATATGTGTCAAAACAACCAAAATATGAAACAAATAACCACTTGACTTAATGATTTATTATGAAGATACAATAATCACGATGAAATAGCATTGCTGTAGATAGTTACACATATTAAGGGAACGAAAGAGGAACTCTAAAATAGAACCAAAAATACAAAGACCATTGATTTTCGACAAAGGTAATATAGTAACAAAATGGAGGAAATCTTTCTCTATAAATAGTGCTGAAAATACGGAATACCATGTATAAAACTACTGGACTCCAGTCCTTATTTCTCACTTTATACAAAAAGTATAAAACTTATAGCAAGATGCACAATAGAAACTCTAAGTGACCTTGCATTTGGTAAAGATGTTCTAAATATAATATAATAAATCTGAATAAGAAAAGTAGAGTAGATAATTGGAGGAAAATGAAAAGGCAAGTCATAGACAAGAAGAAAATATTTGCAAGTCATGCATCTAGTAAAAGAACTTGTTTTTAGAATGTAAAAGAATTCTTATAACTCAATTATAAGAAGACACAATAAAGTTTTTTTTTTAGAAAATGGACTAAAGATTAGAATAGACATTTCACAAAAGAAGGAAAACAGATGACAAACATTTGCACATGAAAAGATACTTAACATCATTAGTCATTAAAGAAATGCAAATTAAGCCCACAATGAGCTTCAACTACACACTCATTAATCTGTCTAAAATGCAGAAGACTGACCATAGATTATTGGGCAGGATTGTAAACAGTTAGCTCTTTTATTTTTAGCATAATATGAAAAATTACCGTCATGTGGTAAGCAAATTGGTTTTTATTTATTTAGTTTTCTAAATAATATTTTTGAAAAGTTCATGCATGAGTGCTGCATTTACACCATTCTCACTGTTTCCTTTTACCCTACAACTCTCTCCATATTTCTCCACTCTCTCAAATCCATGACCCTATCTTCTTTAATTATTATTGTTTTCTATATATACACACATATATGCAGGTACATATATAGATATTTTCTTATAAAATTTAAGCAAGTATTTGCTTTATAATCCACTCATTATTTCTCTTATATACTTGCCCCTAAAACCAAGTATATATTTGAACAATCCACAAATATTCATTTTAGCCATGATTAAATAGTCCCAATTTTAAATAATCTGAATACTGTATGCATTCATATTTTAATAATGAGATTTGCCTGAGAAATTTAATACATAAATGTTTATGTACAAAATTGAGTGACTCTAAAAATAATGACAAATGAAGCAAGATTGACAAAAAGAACATAAATAAATGATGGGACTGTAAGAAAATGAATTATGTTTCAGTGTCTCTGAGCAGATCATGCATAAAGACCTTGGAGTCAAAGAAAAGGAAATGTAGTAGTAGACCAACAGTTTACTAGTCAGTATATAACTTTTAAATAGTCATAATAACATTAATGCTAACCTTTCATCTTCTAAAGGGATACTTATGCTAACAAAGTGGAATGCAAACAGTATCAGTATTGAAGTAAAAGTACAGTTGACAAGTGGGAATGTTGAAGGAGGGAGGGAAAGGCAAATGGAATAGTTGTAGTGTTCTTATACAGTCGGAAGCTGAAAGAGTTTGTCTGTTAAGAAGGGAAAGAACCATCTTATTACTTACAGGATAGCTATAAAGTTTCTAAAATAGTAATAGAACTATAGTAAAGAGAGGTTGGTAGAGAATAACATGAAGACAACAGTTAATGTCTGGAGATGGATAATTCACAAGGAATGTCTCAGAAAAGAAAAATCAACACCTTGTGTATGTGAATATGTACTAGAGATTTTTCATTTATTAAAGAGCCTGGCGATGAATTGTTATCACTGATTTTTTTCAAAATTAACTAAACTGAACTGAAGTAATTACAAACACCCAGAGCGTAAAAGGTCAAAATTCTAAAAGGGAGTACATATTGCCAGAATCAATTTACATAAAATTCTATAAATACAAGCTAATCTATGCTAACAAAATTCAGATCAGGGGTTGCTTAGAGACAGCCCAGAGGGCCTTTGTATACAAAGGGGGACTCATAAAGCTTTTGTTGGTAGTAGATATACATTATTCTGTTTGAGGTGATATTTTCATTGAAATGTAAATTTTAAATATGCCCAATTTATTATATGCCTAAATAAAGCTAAGATTGGAGCTAGCAAATAGTCATGGTGAACAAACAATAGTGGAGTAGAATGATTAAAGCCAGATCATACTGAGTTAAGAGAATGAGAAGAGGTGGAAGCGATTGAATATAAGCCACCCACTTCCCCACAGAAGGTTCTTGTACATGTTATACATTACTAGCTTTTAAAATATAAAAGATGTGAAAGTTGTAATAGTAGATGAAGTAGCCAATGATGTAAAGAATAGATTTCTAAAGAAGAGAGCCCAACCTGATGTAGAAGAACTAACTAGCTTGGGGGAGTGATTTAGGAAAAAGAACAAATTTTTAAAAACAAGTTACGTAGGTGTCAAAAGGAAGACTAGAGGAGTTGGGACAGAACAAAAATGAGTTATCCTGGGGTCTAGGGAGCAGTGCCCTAACTAGAACCCTCATACTAGCAAATAAAAATCCAATGCCAGGAATGGGTTATCTCTTTTTAAGTTGTCCAGTGGAATTACATAGACTCCCAAGTATTACAGACTATTATCAATTTCTGGTCACCTCTAGAACTTGATGGTAACACTCTATTGTTAAAGATCCCACATTTTGAGTCATAGAACATAGAGAATTCAAGCTGGTACTCACCTGAGATCTTCATCCCTACTGTCTAAAATTTATTGCAGGAGGTGCTATGTACTGGAAGGAGGAAATAAAGCCTCAGTCTCTCCCAATGTCTAGCTCAACAAGATATGCTCTTTGGTACAATAGAGCTATGAATGTTATGGAAGTACCCAACTGCGTTCTAACTGGATCTAAGGACAACTCCTCATATGAGATGGAACCCATACCTGTCACTGTTAAGTAGGCCAAGAACATGTTACTTCATAGATTACAATGAGCCGTAGAGAGAACTCAATATTATAATTCTAGTCAGTGGACACAGTATCAAATGACTCCTAATGACTTATTGCTATTTCTATAGATCAGAGATTCTCTCAACCCTCACTAGAGAAGCTTCTGCTTGCAGTAGATAGCACTAAGTGCAAAGACTCTCAACTAGACAGGTCCCATTTTTAAGACTAGCTAGAGAACAAAAACTGGATCAAGTGGAAAAACAAATCTCAAAGTTGAGTGGTAATGAGTGGTACATTAGAAAGGATGAATATGGGAGGAGAGGGCTAAGTATGCTCAAAGTACATTGTGTGGAACTCTCAAAAATTAGCAAAAGTATTGCAAAAATGGAGTATCTGGAATGTAAGGATTTTTCTCTTTTAGATTCCATATACTATAGAATATAAATACAAAGGGAAATTTAGAATAACTCAAAAGGATGTTTATAGATTTGAAGATAAAGAGTTAGACATTACTTGAATTTCCTCTGGGAAAAATAATCTCAGTAATTTGTGAGGATTTAAGAGAGGATAGACTGCATCAGGACCTTATTTGAGGGAAGTGATGATAAAACTTAAGTACAAGTGGAAAGAAAAAGGAGGAAGTGAGGACTAGAGGCATGTGAAGGATTGCTGAGTGACCAGAGGGTTCAGATGTACCTGGAAATTCTCACTGGTAAAGGTATTAACTCTTCAGGGGCTGCTTTTTTCTCCCATAGTTCAAGACAAGGATGCTGTTATCCCATATCTGGAGGGACCTAAAACTGAGGCTAAACCTTACAAATGTGGTGTTTCTAGTTCCATGGGATGATGATACAATCATTGTTAAATCTATATGTTCCATGATCCTGGTTAGGTAGGAAAAGAAATAAAAGAAGGGGAAAAGAGCTTCAAACACGGGCTCTCTATGCCCTTTATTTCCAATCAATAGTAAATGGGAGAAAAAGACATTTATGGGAGATTTGAGTCTTTGTGGGAGATCAGAGGTGAGTATTACAGAGATGTCATGCCCGGAGATACAAAGTAGATTGGTGTGCTGGAAAAGCAAAGCTCAGAGAGGCGTGATGCCAGGGTGTATTGGTGGGATCTTCTATGCTACCCAGCCTGAGATAGGACTTGAAGGGACAACAAAGTCTGTGAATTGAACAACAAAATAAGGGGAACAGTGACCAAGAGTTCAAGAACTAATCAGAAATAATCATCACATATTAGGGTATATTATATCTTGATTAATATTTATGCTTTCTTATCTTGTGGAAGAAAGTAACGGTGCTACTGCAAAGGATTTGCCTTAATTTCATTAACTGTTGGATCAACATTTTTCAGTGCATCCAAATTTGCTTTTTTTAATGCCAGTATTCAAAAAAAGTTGGGTTTGAATACTTAGTTCATCACATTTCTGTGAGAACAAATTAAGATAATGGATTTGAAATCAACATGGAGCCTGGCACCTAGTAAGTGATCTGCAAATTGAAGCAGTGACTATTAATATTATTGTATTATTTGATTTATTTTACCAATTAAGTAATGTTATCCATGTGCTAGGGGCTCCCTCTGAAACTATAAATTACAGTTCAATTTTTACAAGCGACAAATCTTCAGACATCAAGAGATAGGAAAGACATCCCTCATTCAAAAGAAAAATATCTCTAATTTCTACCCTATTCTTCCAAGGACCAACTTCCTGTAATCCCAGTGAAAACAAAACAAGGTACACCATTGGACTTGAGGCATAGTAAATTCTCAACATATTTGCCTTAGCTACTGCACTTGGAAAGTGCATGTAGTTCTAGTCCTTAAAAAGATGGCATTGACAATATGTTGATTGACTGATTTCACAACACCAATAGTAGATTCAGTTTTGATAGTCTGGGTAATTCCTGGATTATGACTTCTTTGAGAACTGGGATCATGGGTTTTATAATCTTTTCAAATTATTTCTAAATATGCAAAGGACAGGCATTCAATAATTTTCTTTAAAATGAAATTGATCTCGGCTCTCTCTTTGGTCTTTAAGACAAGCAAGCACTCCTGTTAACTGTAAAATTCAATGGGCACAAAATTCGCTTAATAATTAAAGTCAGTTGAATAGCATCTTCACGCACAATTATCATTTAGGAACTTTCCTGACATCTTGCATATGCTGTTATTATACTCCCAATAAAATGAAATCCAGTGAGCTTGCAAAGGCAACAACAACAATAACATCCCCTTTTAGTACCAGCACCTTAAAAATGTATTAATTAGTGTATGTCTGGACAGGATATGTGTGGGAACAGGCCTAGAGATCTGAGAACATCTTTATCTGTTCCTTCCATCTTAAGTGCACTCCTAGTATGGAGCTCAGATCTGCAGGTTGGTGCAAGCACTGCATGATGGAGTATGTGTATGTTTGTGTGTATATGTCTATGTATTTACATATGAAAGGCCATCAGAGTGATGGGTACCGAGGTATAGGACACTGTGTATGGAATCATTTAAATGTTAGGCTCTTTGTTCCTATTTAGAAAAGTATCTTTGGTGTAATAGTGACATAGTTGGTTGTGGAGGTAATCAACCGCTTTGTGGTTGGATTTGAGGTCTACTCATGGGAGGGAATACATATCTAATATTGTATATCTGGATAAAGGACTATCTATGGATGAGCGGTCACAGGCCCTGAGGGTGGGGCTTACCACTGATGATATGCTAAATGTAGATATAGCCAAACTGCCTACTAAATATCCTTGTTTATAGCATTAGACTATTGTTTCTATCATCCTCAGCCACCAAAGGTTATTTTTGTGGTGGACAACTGTTAATGCAGAGACTCCTAACTCCACAAAGTCCTGAGCATAAATGATAGTGGAGTGTTGTACCCAAATGGAATGTCCAAGACACTCCACTAAAGACTCAGGGAACATTGGGAAGGACAGAGTACGAAGACTATAAGAGCTGGAGGATGAAGAAGAGTTGTTATAAAATATTGTACTCTGAAAAAAAATATTGTACTCTGGATATGATAAGGCCACTGTAATGTTGATTGCACAGCGGTTTTGGCTACCTGTATGAGACCTGAACAATAAAAAGAACATGAAAGGAGGAGGAGGAAAATGTGGGAAGGGGGTGTAAAGAGTTGAAGGAGGATAAGTCAGGGTAATGGGGGTGAATATGATCATAATATAGCATACAAATAGATAAAATTATTTTTATAGAAAAAGTAACACAACCCACACTTATCTAAAGCTTAAAATCAAACATTCATATATAAAAGAAAACATGCAATATTGTTCTTTCTGGGTGTGGTTTATATCTCTCAGGAAGATTATTTCAAGTTTCATGCTTTTACCTGCAAATATTATAATTTTAATTTTTCTTAACAGCTGAATAATAGTTCATTGTATAATGTAACATATTTTCATTACCCATTCATCAGTTGATAGATATCTAGGCTGTTTGCAACTTCTGGCTATTAGAAGTAGAGGAAAAATGAACACAGGCAAGCAAGTATCTCTGTAATAAGATGTAGAGTCACATGGGTATATGCTCAAGCATGGTATAGCTAGCTCTTGTGGTGGGATTATTTTTCACTTCTCCAGGAACCTCCACACAGATTTCTATAGTGGTTGAACCAGTTTGCACTCAGTCTTTACAGTGTTACTTGTATTTATGTTTTTAGGGCTGACCATTTGGTCGAAGTTATTTTAATTTTCATTTCCCTGGTAGCTGAGGATACTGAACAGTTTTAAGTGTTTCTCAGCCATTTATTTTGTCATCATCTGAGAATTCACTGTTTAATTCATTATCCCATTTTTTAAAATTGGGTTGAGGAAAAGAAAAGAATATGTTGCAACCATATTGTATAAAAAAACTTTAAGTGAAAAAAGTAGAAAAAGCAGTCTTTTTCTCTCTAAACCCCTAATCTAATGCTGAAGTCTTCCTCTGACCAATGCGGCTTCCAATCTAATTTTTCTTTTTTCTTTGTTTTCTTATTTTAAGATTCCATTTATTGATAAGGCACGGGAATTTCAAAATGCTGAGGCTGTACAGCTGCTACATTGTAATACTGCCTCTAATTTATCACAGAGTTACTTGTCAAAGACGTTGCACATAGCTATATTGAAAAAGTATTTGGGAAATGTGATAAGGTGGATTCTGCTGGAGATCCACAGGGATTTCTCTTTGTGGAGTTTGAAACAAAAGAGCAAAAGAGCAGAGCAAAAACTGTTGAGGGAGATCTAGGTCATGAAGGCAGAGCAAGGAAGGAGATGAAAAACAGCTCTGAGGATTCAGGTTGCAGAATGCTAGATGTTGGATGCAGGATCAGGATGTAGGATGCAGGATACAGGATGCAGAATGCCTTCCTTTCAGGTTGAAAGCAAAAAAAAAATTGACTTAGAAGGATGGTATTCAAAATAAAATGCTGCTTTGTGGACCAGTTCCGAAAGAATCTTCTTCTCTCCTTGAAGTGTGAGAACAGTTACGTATTTTTTTCCTATCACACAATGTACTGTTATCTTCAACCTTCCACAGTGCTAACACGAGCTATTGAAATACATTCCCCAAGTCATGTTTCTTTACCAATCTTTTTTTGTTTTTTCCTTATTTATTGATTTTTTATTGAGCTCTGCATTTTTCTCTGCTGCCCTCCCTGCCTCTCCCCTTCCCCTTCAACCCTACCCGAAGCTCCCCATGCTCCCAATTTACTCGGGAGATTTTGTCTTTTTCTACTTCCCATGTAGATTAGATCTATGTAAGTATCTCTTAGTGTCCTCATTGTTGTCTAGGTTCTCTGGGATTGTGGTTTGTAGGCTGGTTTTCTTTGCATTATGTTTAAAAACCACCAATGAGTGAGTACATGTGATAATTGTCTTTCTGTGTCTGGGTTACCTCACTCAAAATAATGTTTTCTAGCTCCATCCATTTTCCTGAAAAATTCAAAATGTCGTTATTTCTTTCTGCTGTGTAGTACTCCATTGTGTAAATGTACCAAATTTTCATTATCCATTCTTTGGTTGAGGGACATTTAGGTTATTTCCAGGTTCTGGCTATAACAAACAATGCTGCTATGAACATAATTGAGTACATGTCCTTGTGGCACAATTGAGCATTCTTTGGGTATATACCCAAAAGTGGTATTACTGGGTCTTGAGGAAGGTTGTTTTCTAATTTTCTGATAAATTACCACACTGACATTGAAAGGGGCTGACCCAGCTTGCATTCCCACCAGCAATGCAGAAGTGTTCCCTTTTTGCCCACAACCTCTCCAGCATAAATTGTCATCAATGTTTTTCATCTTGACCAGTCTTACAGGTGTAAGATGGAATCTCAGAGTTGTTTTGATTTGCATTTCTCTGATGACTAAGGAAGTTGAACATTTCCTTAAGTGTCTTTCAGCCATTCTAGATTCCTCTGTTGAGAGTTCTCTGTTTTGGTCTGTATTTCATTTTTTTTTATTGGATTATGTGTTCTTTTGATGACCAAGTTTTTGAGTTCCTTGTATATTTTGGAGATCAGACCTCTGTCTGATGTGGTGTTAGTGAAGATCTTTTCCCATTCTGTAGGCTGTCGTTTTTTTTTTATTGGATTATGTGTTCTTTTGATGACCAATTTTTTGAATTCTTTGTATATTTTGGAGATCAGACCTCTGTCTGATGTGTGGTTAGTGAAGATCTTTTCCTATTCTGTAGACTGTCATTTTGTTTTGTTGACCATGTCCCTTGCTTTACAGAAGCTTTTCAGTTTCAGGAGGTTCCATATTAATTGTTTCTCTCAGTGTCTGTGCTGCTTGGGTTATATTTAGGAAGTTTTCTCCTGTGCCAATGTGTTCAACTGCACTTCCCACTTTCTCTTTTATAAGGTTCAGTGTGGCTGGCTTTATGTTGAGGTCTTTGATCCATTTGGACTTCAGTTTTGTGCACGGTGATAGATATGGGTCTATTTTCATTCTTGTACATGTTGATATCTAGTTATGCCAGCACCATTTGTTAAATATGCATTCTTTTTTCCATTTGATAATTTTTGGTTCTTCGTCAAAAAACAGGTGTTCAAATGAGTATTTTATTAAGTATTTTTGCATCAATGTTCATGAATGAGATTGTTCTGTAATTCTCTTTCTTAGTAATGTCTTTCTGTGGTTTGGGTATCAGGGTAATTGTAGCCTCATAAGAAGAGTTTGGCAATGTTCCTTCTGTTTCTATTATGTGGAACAATTTGAGGAGTATTGGTTTGAGTTCTTCTTTGAAAGTCTTGTAGAATTCTGAGCTGAAACCATCTGGTCCTGGGCTTTTTTTTTTTTCTCGGTTGGGAGAGTTTTGATGACTGTTTATATTTCTTCAGCAGTTATAGCTCCGTTTAATTTGCTTATCTGGCCTTGATTTAATTTTGGTAAGTGATATTTATCAATAAAGTTGTCCAATTCCTTTAAGTTTTCCAATTTTGTAGAGTACAGGTTTTCGAAATATGACCTGATGATTCTCTGGATTTCCCCCATGACTGTAAGTGAGTCTTTACAAATCTTAATAGATGACTAGAGGAAAGAAGATTAACCAGACATACTCTGTATTCTGACTGCCACACACCTCAGGAAGAACTTTCTTTCTGCACCAAAGAACTTTTTTTTTCCAGATATGCCCCTTCTTTCCTTCTTTCCTTCTTTCCTTCTTTCTTCTTCTACTCTCACTCATGGTCATGATGTTAACAACCATGTTGTGCACCATTTATCTGTCCTTGGGGGCTAGATGCTCTAGAATTGAAATTCAAGTTGTTTCTGAAATTCACTTTTGTGCCTAAATATAAATGCCTGCCATTACAATGTCTTTGAAAAATTTACACTTCCATAATTTTTTTCTAAAAGCAAACTAAGGTTTAAGTTTTATAATCCAAACCCTCATTGCCATTGAATTATCTTGACTCTTTGTACATCGCTCGTATGACACGGAGGTCAATACAGAAATGCACTTTATAGAATAAAAATAACTAAAGGTCACAAGACATTGTCGTATGTGTTAGTGTTAATGTACAACAATAGATCCCTTTAGTTTGTAGACATCTATCAGTTATACTGATCTCAAGACTCGGAGATCTAATTTAATCATACTTTTTAGTTCATAGCACATAGCTATGTGGAATTATGAGGAATCTCCTATTCTATCTTGTATTTCAGTCTTTTGTCATCATTCTCTATCCCCAATCCTCTTTATTCTATCACATATATATTCATACTAGTATATATAATGAACATCCTTCAGAAAGGCTGTGCCTATATATTATCTTAAATTTTCAGTGTTTTCACATACATAGTACACTACAAACTTCCTTGATTTACACTGAGCATTTTGTATGTAAATATCTATATTAATATGGTAAATTGTTATTACAGAATTGTTTGTGTCCATCTTAAATTTAGATGTTGAAGCAGCACTGATTCCATATGTAGGCACTCTAATCTGACAACTATTTTGGTACTAAGGTATGTAATGTTGCCATAACAAATACATAAATATGGAAGCTGATTTGGAATATTATACACAGTGAGTAAAGGCTGGAAGGGTTTTGAAGTATATGCTAAAGTATGCACACTATGATCACTTCTGGTGTATTCTAGTGTAAATATATGTATTGAAAATTTGAGAGTGGACAATCCTTTTAAAATGTGGACAAGAACTTAACTGGCCTATGGTGTAGTGTTTGGTGGAAGGTAGAATGTCCACATATGGTATTAGCACCTTAGTTGAAGCTATTTCTAAGCAAAGTTAAAGGAGTAGTGATGGAGGAAGGTCATTGGCTAATAAAGGAACTGCCTTGGCCCATTTTATTGGTTGGAAGATAGGTGGGAGGAGTAGGCAGAACAGGACGCTGGGAGGAAGAGGAAGTGAGCTCAGTCTCGACAGCTCTGCTCTCTGGAGCAGACGCCTGAGAGAGACGCCATGCCCTGCTCCTGGGATGAAGCTCCGACCCAGGATGGACTTAGGCTAGAATCTTCCCAGTAAGCGCACCTTGGGGTGCTACACACAGATGATTAGAAATGGGCTAAATTAATATGTGAGAATTAGCCTAGAAGAGAATGGGCCAAGCAGTGTTTAAATGAATACAGTTTGTGTGTTGTTATTTCGGGCATAAGCTAGCCGTGGGGGCGGCCGGGTTCCGGGGACACAGCCCCACCACCCCTATTACTACAGAGTAGTTTTATTTTTTCCTGGATGTTTGTAGTCAAATATTAAATGAGAGAGATTAACTGAAAGAATCATTATGTAAAGGTGATCTAGACCTTGGATATTTCAAAAAGCCTCAGTCTGTTTATAAAGGAAAAAATAAAAATCTTCTTCTGAAAAGAACACCAAGGATATGTAAGAACAATAGTTCAGTAAAGAGATCATAGGTGTGAGTCATGGGTTTATTCAGTCATGTCAACAGAAGCAAGTTGGGATTGCATCATTAAGAGGACCAAGAAGCTCAAATGGAATGAAGGCAGGCTACCAGACTTAACTAAATTTTATAGGAATGAACAGTAAAGCTATCTTGATCATTGCAAATGCATACATAGTTCTTCAAGAAAGGAAAGAATGAACCCAGAGGTGATTCAGATATTTTCAGAACTTCTTCTTCCCAAAAGTGTGTGGCCATTATCTTGATTTTGTCAGTACAAATGTTCAAAAATACTTGGAGCACCAAGGACAGGGCCCCCATATAGTGTATCCTTGAGGACATGATCTCCACCAGTAGAACTGCTAAGGGCAAAGGACCATCACAATGGGTCCAGAGGGCAGATCTTGAGCCCTTTTTCTCCCTTAATGATGGGAGTGTTCAAGACATACTTGCTCACCCTTCCATTTTGGGGTGGCTATAACCATAACTCCTTGATTGCATAGATTCATAGTAGAGAGAAATTAGCCTCAGGATAAATTAGACCCTAAATATCAATCATGCCAAATTCAGATACTATTTTAGATGAAACATAAAATTCTACAGTTTGTGTTAGAATGAGCTAAGACTTTTTTGTTGCTGTTGGTATACATTTTTTTTGCATATGAAAAAAATAAGAATTTTGGGTGGTTTATATAAATTGGCATGGACTGAAATCTGAGTTACTACAAAATATACATTAACTACCAATGTTGGTGGCAAAGGAAGATTTAGAGAAGTGTCTTTAGTAATGAAGGTTGGATGAGGTCATGGGACAAGGACCTCATAATAAAATTTGTATCTTTATTATACAAAATACTAAACCTCAGTGACATGCTTCCTCTACTCCTACCTAAAAAGTCCAGTAATCCTGTCATTCGGGGTTTCTCAACTCCAAGAATGTAGAGAAATACAGTTCCACTGTTTTTTTTCCGTTTATTTATTTATTAAAGATTTCTGTCTCTTCCCTGCCACCTCCTTCCATTTCCCTCCCCCTCCCCCAATCAAGTTCTCCTCCCTTGTCAGCCCATAGAGCTATCAGGGTTCCCTGCCCAGTGGGAAGTGATGTGGGAGTGTCATATATCAATCTGTTGATTTCATTGGTTAAGCAATAAAGAAACTGCTTAGCCCTCATAGGTTAAAACATAGGTGGGTGGAGTAAACAGAACAGAATGCTGGGAGAAAGAAGCTGAGTCAAAGAGTCGCCATGATTCTCCCACTCCAGGCAGATGCAGATTAAGATTATTCCTGGTAAACCAGCTCGTGGGCTACACAGATTATAAGAAATGGGCTAGTCCAGGTGCAAGAGTTAGCCAATAAGAGGCTAGATAGAAATGGGCCAAGCAGTGTTTAAAAGAATACAGTTTCCTTGTAATTATTTCGGGTAAAGCTAGCCGTGGGGGTGGCCGGGTGCCCGGGTTTGCAGCCCGCCACTCCTAATACAACAGGGAGGTCCGAGGACCACCCACCTCCATCCAGGTCTAGTAAGTTGAGCAACCAAACTGCCTAGGTTCCCACAAAGCCAGTACGTGCAGTACAATCAAAAACCCATTGCCATTGTTCTTGAGTTCTCAGTAGTCCTCATTGTCCACTATGTTCAGCGAGTCTGGTTTTATCCCAGGTTTTTTCAGACCCAGGCCAGGGGGCCTTGGTGAGTTCCCAGTAGAACATCCCCATTGTCTCAGTGTGTGGGTGCACCCCTTGCGGTCCTGAGTTCCATGCTTGTACTCTTTCTCCTTCTGCTCCTGATTTAAGTCCAGTAATCCTTTCATTCTGGATATCTCAACTCCAAGAATGTAGAGAAATGCAGTTCCACTGTTGAAGCCATTCAGAGTATTGTATTACATTACAGCAGCCAGAGCAAACCAAAGCCTCAGGCTAGACTGGATTTCTTAATTTAAACAACATTTCTAGTATATTTCTGTTTATTTGTGTGTTCCCCTAGAGATAGGGATCTATTTTGCTTCACTGTTATTATAATGATTTCATAAACATTATCACGGATGTTCCTTGGTGAACCTGTTCACTGTAAATTCACTCATAAGGTTTATACATAACTTTATTAAACTCTTACAGATTGCTCCCCAGATGGGCTCTAGCAATTCATATGCCATATAATAGTAAACAATATGATTCCCCATGTTATCACCAGGTAATAATATTAGCTGCCTTTCTGGTTGTCTTATTGGAATGTGTGTTCAATACTACGTCATGATTTTCAAATTTCTATGAATAATTCCGTAACTGGCCCTGTTTCTGCAGACGCATATTTCCTATTGTGTCAAACGATTCACATGTTGTTTTCAATTTCTACTGGATAAATCCCCTCCCCTTATTTGATGAGACCATAAATATTTATATTTTATTTGTTATTCACAAGTTTATGTTGAAAATGTATTGGAAGCATTAACATAATAATTAAGGAGAGTAGAGCTGATAAATAAGACCAAAATAGTGATGGGAAAATCATACAAAGAGAAGGAAAAGCAAACATGAAAAAGTTACCTCCATTAGCATAGCTCTGAGCATCCTGGTAGCCAAAAAATAATTAAAATGATGATTCATTTATTCAACAAATGTTTTTGTTGAACCTTTATGGTTTCAAAAAATTTTGGTCCCTTGGCTGAGTCTCAATATGGAAAATAAATATTGTTTTGAGAAAATAATCTAGCTAAATCAAGTCCCGAAAATACAACCATCAGAACAACACTAGAAAAAAAAATATTCTTTTGGGGATGAATCATCTCACTAATCATCACATCTACAAAAAGCTTTTCAGACATTTGTTTTGGTTTGAAAAAAGTCTCTTCAAGACATGTTGATTTTTAAGTTTTTTTTTTCAAAAAAACTTTTGTTTTGAACAGTAGGAAGCAGAATGCACAAAACAGTTTTAAAAATGTTTTCTAAAAACATTGTGCTGCTGAGTTTTATTTCAAGAACTTAGATTTCCAAATACTGGCTCCAAAATGGCCGTGAAACATTGCACTCCTAGGGGAAAGTGTAGATGGAGTAAAAGGATCAGTGATTGCCACAGGTTAAGAGGAATGAATAATGTATACACAGCACACAGGGGATTTGTAGGACTGCGAAAACACTGGTGTGATGCTATAATAGAGCATACAGGTCATGATACATTGGTCTAAACCCATGGATGTATAACTCCAAGGGCAAAGCCTAAAGTAAAGGTGGAATTTGAGTGATAATGACGTGCCAATGTGACTTTGTCAGTTTTAATAAATGTACCACTCTGCTGAAGGATGCTGATTAGGGGAAAGGGTTCATGTATTGGGGCATATGAGAAATATTTACATTTCCTTGTCTATTTTACTGTGAAATGAGAGCTGCCTTCTGATTCCTTGATGACGAATGTGTCCTCCAGGGCTGTTGTCACCTTAACATGGCTTCTAAACAGTGGTTGCTCAGGGTCTCAGTTTGAAGCTTGGTTCACTCTGGATATTGAGCCTTGCGGACAAGAAAAGGTCCAGATTGAAGAGCTGAAATTCTTTAGCTCAAGGGTCCAGGGATTGTTATGGATGTCTCCTAGGAAAATGCTGAGAGATCTCTGATAAAAAATAACTCAATGGTCACCTTAGAAGCTCTGCAAACTATTCAGCTGGTGGAGGAAGCTGGACTTACAAGTCCCTTACCTAATTCTGCTTGATCAGTACCACTGGGTCTTTATAGATCCTGGTATCCCAAAGCAGATAATTCCATTTAGAAATACTATTGTGTAGTAGTTCTGGTCCTCTACACATGTCGCATCCAATGTTCTCAGAAATCTCCTGAGCAGATAATAGTATTATTCCTGATTTACATATGAAGAGACTGATGCCCTGAGACAATAAATAAAACCCTCAAGGTAGCAAGCACGCAAATGGGAAAATGGATTAGAGCCAAACAAAGTTCAAATGCTCTGAAACCCAAGCTTTTAATAACCATTTTATTTTATTACCTGTCTCCTCTCTTTTCAGCACTGGGATTAGCAATTCCTATTATTATATTGGCCACACTAGTAGTATCTTATATTCACTCTTCTGTAAACAGAGTGCTGGGGGTGCAATCTAGGGATATACACATACTAGGCAAGCAATCTACCATAGGGCTACAGCCCCAGCCTTAGGTCTTATAATTATATTGTCCTTTGCCACTTAACACTGTACAGTCTGTCCCCGATTGGGTCATTAGCCCTAAAAGGGAATGAGCTGCTATTTATACTTCTCTTATACTCCAATAGTGCTTAGCACAGTGTAAAACTTGTAAGGTAAGAAAGGAAAACAAAGGACCTATGCTCATCTTTTATATTCCTTGCCACATGGAGTATCCCTAGATTTGTCTTTTTTAAATTTTTTTATTGATTTAATTGAGATATATATTTTTCTCTGTTCCCCTTCCTTCTTTTCCCCTCCCCTTCTTCCCTCTTTCTTAGTCTTCATGCTCCCAATTTACTCAGGAGATCTTGTCTTTTCTACTTCCATGTAAATTAGATCCTTTGTCTCTCTTAAGGTCCTAATTGTTGTCCAGGTTCTCTGGGATTGTGAATTATAGCCTGGTTTTCTTTGCTTTATATCTAAAAGCCACTTATGAGTAAGTAATATGGTATTTGTCTTTCTGGGTCTGGGCTACCTCACGGAAAATGATGTTCTCTAGACCCATCCATTTGCCTGCAAATTTCAAGATGTCATTATTTTTTTTTGCTGTGTAGTACTCCATTATGTAAATGTACCACATTTTCCTTATCCATTTTTCAGTCAAGAGGTATTTAGGTTGTTTCCACATTCTGGCTATGACAAACAATGCTACTATGAACATAGTTGAGCACATGTCTTTGTGATATGATTGAGCATCCTTTGGGTATACACCCAAAAGTGATATTGCTGGGTCTTGAGAAAGATTGTTTTCTAAATTTCTGAGAAATTGCCATACTGGTATCCAAAGGGGTTGTACCAGTTTGCACTCCCACCAGCAATTCAAGAGCATTGCTTTATCACACATCCTCTACAGCATAAGTTTTCATCTGTATTTTTAATCTTGGACATTCTTACTGGTGTAAGATGGAATCTCAGAGTTGTTTTGATAAATGGACTGAGTAAGAAAACAGAGAAACATCACCCTTCACAATAGCCACAAATAGAATAAAATGTCTCAGAGTAACTCCGACCAAACAATTGGAAGACCTGTATGACAAGAACTTTAAATCTTTGAGGAGAGAAATTGAAGAGGATACCAGAAAATGGAAGGATCTCCCTTGCTCTTGGATTGGGAGGATCAACATAGTAAAAATAGCAATTCTCCCAAAAGCAATCTACAGATTCAATGCAATGCCCAGAAAAATTCCAGCAAAATTTTTCACAAACATTGAAAGAACAGTACTCAGCTTTACATGGAAGGGCAAAAAACCCAGGATAGCCAAAACAATCCCATACAATTAAAGGAACTACTGGAGGCATCACAATTCCTGACTTTAAACTCTACTACAGAGGTACAGTACTGAAAACAACATGATATTGGCATAAGAACAGACAGGAGGAACAATGGGATCAAGTGGAAGACCCAGATATCAGTCCACACACTTATGAACACCTGATCTTTGACAAAGAAGCAAAAAATATAAAATGGGAAAAAGAAACCATATTTAACAAATGGTGCTGGCATAACTGGATATCAATATGTAGAAAAATTAAAATAGACCCATATCTATCACCATGCACAAAACTCAAGTCCAAGTGGATCAAAGACCTCAACAAAATGCCAACCACACTGAACTTCATAGAAAAGAAAGTAGGAAGTACACTTGAATGCATTGGCACAGGAGACCACTTCCTAAATATAACCCCAGTAGCACAGATACTGTGAGAAATGATTAATAAATGGGACCTCCTGAAACTGAGAAGCTCCTGTGATGCAAAGGACAAAGTCAACAAGACAAAATGGCAGCCTACAGAATGGGAAAAGATCTTTACCAACCCCACATCAGACAGAGGTCTGATCTCCAAAAGAAACAAAGAACTCACAAAATTTGTCATCAAAAGAACAAATAATCCAGTAAAAAAAAATGGGGTACAGACCTAAACAGAGAACTCTCAACAGAGGAATCTAAAAATGGCTGAAAGAACACTTAAGGAAATGCTAGGTATTGTCTTTTTGTTGTTGTTTTCTTGGGTTTTGTTTGTTCATTTCTTTCTTTGAGACAGGGTCTAACTTGTAGCCCAGGCTGACCTGGAACTCAGAGATATACTCCTGCTCTACCTCTGGAGTGTGTGCCACCACTCCAGGCTATCCCACATATTTTCTAGCTTTATCTTCCTAAATCTACATCTGTAGAAGTGCTGTTGCTGTTCTCATTATAAAGACAAAGAGACTGAGGTTAAATGAGTTGAAATTACTTGCAAATCCCATTTGCATAAAGACTAAACTCTGCCTGGCTAAATTGTTTCATGTGTCCACTTGGTAGAGGCATGTTGTCCTAGGCATTCTTCTCGAGTAGATGTGCACATCTGGATAGGGTTACCCAGTTGTGTACTTTATGTATGTATGTGTGTGTGTGTGTGTGTATGTATATATATATATATATATATATATATATATATATATATATATATTCTAAGTATAAGATTTATTTCAATTAAAGGCATCTTGTACAACCAAAACAAATGACATGCTCAGAGCTCCATAAATAGTAAATGGTAGGGTACAATTTGAACCCAGATCCAAAAGATCCAGATCTCTTGTTTTTCCAAAATGCTCAGCTCTTCTCATTTTTGCCAGTTTTTATAAGTAACAGTTTGGTCCTTCTCTAGATCACTTTCGCATGTCATGGCTTCCCTGCCTTGTCCCCCCTCACCTGAACTGAGAAAGGAGGATTCATACAATGCTCACTCTCTAGCTCTCTCCATGCCCGTCATTCAACAAATGAGCTTTATTTGAATCCACATGCTGTCGATAATTCAAGTGGAGGCATTCATCAAGCAGACATTAGTAATTAAAAGCCGGTGATGTTGAAATACTTCTTCTGCTTACTTTCTAATGATTGGAGAATTTTTATCACCATACATTGGAATGGTAATAGTTTCAATTTAGTTAATCCATTTAATTGTACCAGTTTTATTGGTCAACTCTCCTGTACAAGTCATTGGACTAGGTCTGTGGGTAGCTTCACAGATGACCCTATCAGCCTCCCCAATGTACTCCCAGGAGTTGCGTTCAGGAGACAGATATGCACAGGTGCCATTGCATTGCCAGAAAGTGGAATGTTGTCGTTTATATTACAGAGCTCCAAAGGGATGCTGGCAATCAGGAGGAGACACTGAGTTCTCTGGTGGGAAAGTAGGAACTATCCAGAAGGCCTCCCAGAGTACATAGTTGGAAGCAAGACATGAAAACTAAGATTTAAGCTGCACAAAACCCTCAGACTCACCCCCAGATTCTTGTGCTCCATTCTTCTCTCCTACTCTGTATCTAAATTATCCACAGGTCTGTTGTTCTATATTTTAAACATAACCCGATGCTGCTCCTCACACCCACTTCTACTACTAACACCGAGGACCAAGTTTTTATTTGTCACCTGGCCTATTGCACTAGTGTTCTAACTGGATTCTTTCCTAATCTTGCCTCCAGGACTTTCTTCTTCAGTGTTCACAAATCTATTAAAAACATAAATCAATTGTTGCTACTGACCTGCCTAAAAGTCTTCTGTTGGCTTTTCATTTCACTTCAAATATCACCTCAGCTCGCTAAGTGTGGCCTTCACAATCCTGCAAGCTCGGCTCCCTGCCTTGTCCCCCCTCACCTTGACTTCCTTGCTCAGTATATTTTGAGACATTGTTCTCTTTCTTATTCCAGGAACATTTTGTGTACGTTCTCTGCATGAAAAGTACATGCACTTTTTGTTCCAGAATGTCTCATCCTTAACCTCTTCAGGACTCGTCCATGTGTCGACTCCTCCAGAGAGAGCCTCCCTGCAGTCTGCAGAAAGAATAGGCATCCCATCCACGTCCTCTACCTTTGAGTCCTGCTTCTTTTTTTCTTATTGGGACTTATCATGATTTGGCATTTGTTTATGTAAATTTGTTTCTATAGATTGGTAAACTGCTGTCCCACTAAAACATATGCTAAATCAGAATCATGAGGTTTTGCCTGTCCTTTTTCCCCCACTTCAAATGTTGCATGGCTAACAGACGGAACCGTTACTGTTTTTGCTTTTTGTCAATAATCCCAACCACAGTTTCCCATCCTTTCACTCCTCTTACCCCCCCCCTACACCTCCCGTCTCCCTCAGATCCTCTCCCCCTCTGTTTCATTTCAGAAAACAGCAGGACTTCCAGGAATATTCACCAAACATGACCTAGCAAAATACATTAAGGCTAGACAGAAAGCTTCATATCCAGGATGTGCGAGAGGGGTTTGCCTGGCTTGTTCACTGCAAAATTTCTAAATCCTGGAATAGTGATTTTCACATATTAGGTGCCCAGTAAACAACTGGAAAATGCACAGGCAGAGATGGAAGGCGATTTATATTTCTAGGGAAAGAATGGCTCATGCAATCAACACAATTCTGTGTACTGGGCTAAGGGTTTATCAGGAAAAGTACACCATGTCTGCACAAAATTCCCAAGGTAATAAACAAGCAGTTAGAAACTGTAGGGTAAGTTCATTGACAAAGGCTAACACTGTGGACCATGGGAGGGCAGGGGATGACCACCCTATGGTGATAGCACAGTGACTGGCCTGTGATATTGATTTGTTCCTGTCTCCATCTATCACACATTTATTGAACACCTCCTTTTCGAAAAACATGGCACTTGGCACAGAGAAGTATCCAATTAAGAAGATGACTCAATCTCTTCTCTCGCAAGGCTCACAGTCAAGTATAGAAGATGCATGATGAACACTGGGATATAGGAAGACAAAAGTGAAGGGTGGTGAAAGGAACAAAGCAAGTAATTGGCAGTAAACAAAGCCTGAGAAGGGACTGGTGCCCTAGTGTCATTACAGAGGTAGCTGTTGGTCTGGGACAGGGGAACCAGTCAAATAATATGTGGCTGCTTTTTCTCAAAATACCTTTAACTGGGTTGGAGAAGTCCATTATCAGGCCTTGCACTCCATGTCCCCTCCCGTCATCGAACATGTTGCTTTCTCCACCAGGGGCTTTCGTGAATCCTTCCTGACATTTCATGAAACCTGTGGCTCTGGAAAATTTCACCAGACAACTGAAATTTCATTTTGGAAATAAAATTGAGGCATGGAGGCAAGGTGGGGCTACATTAGCCCTATCAGCAATGAAAAATAATGGAAGAGATATCGGAGGCAAACTGGAAGCGAGGGATGTGTGAGATGTAGGAAGGCCCCTCCCTTGAGCCAGCCAACTGGGCCAAGAGAGCCAGACCAAGAGCTGAGTTTCCAGGGGCCCATAACATTTCAGCTGACTTATTTAGAAATTACTTTATTTATACCCCTGCCTCATTCCACACCGCCGTCTGATCTGATCTGTTGATCCCCTCTTCTCCCCTTACCCTTTCAAATGAAAGGTCATCAAGATAGATTTCCTTGGGGGCCCAGCCTACACCTGTTCCTCGCACGTGCTCAAATGGGAAAGTGGCCAAGGACTAAATACAACTACTTCGTCATTAGGGAGAAAATTGAGACTCAGAGAAGTTAACAAAACAGCTCAAGGTCACAGAGCTAGCAAGTAGTTGAAGCCTGTTTTAGCTTAGATGCAAGCTTGGGTCTTTCTGATAACCCTAGTTCGAGTATATTTTCTCATGGCTGAAATGGCAGCAACATTGCCCAGTGGAAGCCTTGCTTAAATGGAGAATGCCATTCAGTGGAAGGGGGATCCCTTGTATAAGTAGTATGGTGTTCAGCTTTACAAGAAGCTAAGTAAGCTTGCAAGGGGAAAGGTGTAGGGAGGCGGTAGGTACATGCATATGTATTGGTTTCTGTCAACTCTACGTGCACCAATGCATACTCACACATATACATATTCACTTCAGATGTCCATAAGATTATTAGTTCAAAAAATTGTTTTGGGTTGCAGCCATTTCCAGCTAGATTGCAGTGGTCTCTAGGGTCTCAAAGTGAATGAGGACTAGCATCATTATATGCTCCTCCTTCTGTCCAACTGTAAGCCCCAGCCCCTCTTTGCCCCTGCCACTCCATAATCATTTATTGGTCATTTTCTGTCACTGCACTTATTGATGCACTTTTTCCTCTGCCATTTCCCTCTCTCTTTCTCTCTCTGTCTCTGTTCTCCCTCCCTTCTTCCTTCTCTCTATTTTTCCTTCTTCTCCCTCTCCCTTTCTTCTCTCTCCCTCTCCATCCCCATCTTCCTCCAGAAGTACTCAAAGAGTCTTCTGAGCTGGTCAGCCTTTGCTCCCAAGCACCACTTCCCGTGACTCAGCTCAGGACTGAACAAATATCAACAGTCAATTCCCCTGCCTTAGGTCGCGCCTTGACTGTTAGCAAACACAAAGCTATTCTTAAGTCCAATTCCTCTTCTTAGGAGCTAGGATTACTCATGAGAGCTAAAAAGGGAAGGAATCACCCAAAGTCCAAGGCACACTGTGCCTGCAGAGGTCTCTCCTGCCCCGCTGCAAAACACATATGCCATATGCCTCAGAGTCTGCCCTTCCATGGAGATAGACTAGGATGGTCATGAGCAAAGCCTGCTGGTATAGTTCCCACAGCACCTGTCACCTCAACCTTCTTACCACCCTTCCTATAGCTTTCCTTGCACTGGATGCCATTTCTAGGATAGTTTACTCCTTGTGTGTGCTTATGGTGGTGTTTTCTTCCCATTTGGACAGTAGGCTCCAAGAGGGCCAAATGTGTGTATGGCTCTGTCAACCTTTACACCCTCAGTGCCTAGCACAGTGTGTGGCAAAGAGTGAGCATACATGCCATACACTTCAATTGAACAAATCAGCAAATGAAGCAATTATGCCCTCTTTAAGCTGCAAGGTTCTCTCCCATAAAATGGGGGAAACACTGAATACCTCCTAGAATTGTTAGCTGTACTGAAACGCGGCAATTTATATAAAGTATTATCAACAGATGTGCAATGGAAGTAAAAAAAAAAAATTTTGCAGTGCTGTTGGGAGAAAAGTAAAATGACACACATGGACCTAACTAGAATAATACCCAGCACAGAGAGGCCCTTGGTAAAGATAAATAGCCTTCCTTTTTTTTAACCACATTTTGCTGCTAGAGGTGCAGGGGACCAGCTGGAAGTGAGGCCCCCCCTCCTAACGGCCACCCAGAATGAAAACCTGTACCGTCTGCTCACCACCCTCAGCAATTTTAAGCGGGTGGACACTTAGTTTGTAATCCCCAAGGCCTCCATCTCCAGCCCCTGCTCAGCCTTTCCTGCTAATTAGATGAGTACGAGTGTTTACTGTCTCTGCCTGGGCAGCTGACGGATGGTTGAGGCTGCAGATCATTAACCTTTCCCAGGTTCCCAAATGTTCTCATTAAAGAGCACTGTCCTATGTCTTTTTTCAGCCCAGAGCTGAGGGCTACAAGACTGCCTGTCACGGGAAACAAGTACTGGGCGGGACGTGACTGCAGCCATTCTGGGCAGAGTCCTCCGCTGTAGCCTCAGGATTATTTCTGTTCTCCTCGCCCTTACCAGTCCTTTCAAAACTCACCACCTTGTGGAGGCATGTACCTATGGAAACCCTGCCCCCGCGGAGACTACATCACCCCCCACTTGCTTTTTTCTACTTCACTAGCATGTAAAGGTAGATCTGGGATTTGCTGGGCTGCTCTGAAAACTCACAACTCTAGGATGGAAGTAATAGAGCCCCAGGCAATCTTGGGCTTAGGTTTAGCCTGCCTCTGCTTTTAATTTGCACTGTGACTTTCGGGCAGACTAGATGGCCTTCCTCTCCTCTGTGTCCCTGCCTCTGGAGATAGGCTTCTTTGTTCTTTAATGGGTCCTTCACCTCTTCAGATATCTGTTTCAGAGACAGGGATGGTAACAAATTATTAGTAAGACAGAGCTGAGGAAATCTAGCTCACAAAAGGGGACTTTATACCACTCCACCTGTCAATCTCAGTTCTGTGAAAGAGAGCTCTTTATTCCCTAAATGCCCCTCTTGGACTGCCAGAGGCATTCGCTCTGGTGCATGGCGACAATGAAGAAATGAATGAATCGTGTTGTTAAACACTCATGACAGGCAAAGGCATCCGGGTTTTGCATCTGACTACATGTATGAGTGAATGAATTGCCTAACTCTTCTGGACTTCAGTTTCTTTAACTCTAGAGTTGTTAAAAAATAACAGGTAGAATGACTTGGGACGTTACAGGAGACAATGGACAGAAAACTGTTAATTCAGGGCTTGCAGTTTTATAAATGAGTCGGGGCTTGTTCCATTTTATCTTAAAGTTTTCTCCTCTCTGAAATTGAGGGAGAGTGGTGCAGAATTCTTGCACGGCTTCAGCTAGCCTTTTCTCTCTAGTCAGCCAGCCACAGTGACATGAACTACCTCCCTAAAGAGCTACCCTTTGAAGGTCCGCATCATGTATGTATTTGCCGTAGGTGGATCGGGGATATGGAACAGAATAAACACATTCCATATGGATAGTCTATTAGAACCCAGGGGAAAGTGATGAGATCCAAACCAGAGATGTGGCCTGTTCCAAAATCAGAGAAACAGAAGGGATGAAATACGGAATATAAGAAGAGAAACTCCTTCATGGTTTCCCCATGTACCATATCCAGTGCACAATGGAGTTCTATTATCTGTGTCTTTGAGCATTATCTTTTATTCACCTTAATTATTTTTTTAATTTTTGAGATTATAATTTATTTACAGCATTTCTCCCTTCCCTTTCCTCCCACCAAACCCTATCACACACTGCTCCGCACTCACTTTCAAATTCATTGCCTCTTTTTGCACTAATTGTTATTGCACATATGCACCAATGTGTGTAAACATATATTTCTAAATATGACCTGTTACGTCTATATAATGTCACTTGTATGTGTGTTTTCAGGGCTGACTCTTTGGCACTGGACAGTCAATTGGTGTGCTCTTCGCTGAAGAAGAATACCTCTCCCATGCCCACATTTCCTCAGTTACCTCTAGTCTTTTGTGTAGGGGAGAGGCCTTGAACATGTCCACAAGGGAATGTGTCATCCCTCAGCTACTGCTCTTACCTATGTTTTCTTCACTTTATTGAATTACATTATTACCTGCCATAGATGCCAAGAAAGTGGGCCACAGCCTTCCTCCTTACCTGTTCATGTTAGACAATGGAAACTCTCCAAGCCCGGTGTTTCCCATTCAACCTACGTCCAGCTCTCTTGCTCTTTGGTCTATCCAAAACCATCAAAATCTAAGGAGGTGAGACTCAGAAATCAGTATTTTTAATTTCTTTTGTTTCAAGTGTTTTGCAATTTCATACATGTGTATCTTATACTGTGATCATATTCACCTCCCATTACCCTCTCTTACCAACTCCCATGTGAAATCTATAATTTTCAAAAGTATCCAGATGAATCTAAGGCGTAGTAAAGGATAAGAACCACAGCTCTAATCGTTAACCAAAATGATGTTTTCAAAACCTAAATTATATTTTAATTTCCTCTTTAGAAACCTTTTCTTGGATTCTGATTGTATTTAGAATAATTCAAGCTCTTTCTTATGGCCTATAACAGGACAGCTTATATAGAGTTTCTATTGCTATAATAAAATACCATGATCAAAAATACTGGGGGAAAGGGGGATTTATTTCATCTTACAGCTTGTAAGTCCATGGAAGTCAAGGCAGGAACCTGCAGGCATGAACTGAGTCCATCGAAGAGTCCTGCTTACTGGATTATCCGCTCTTTGAGGCTTACTCAGTCTTTTTTTTGGGGGGGGGGTTTCGAGACAGGGTTTCTGTGTCACTTTGGAGCCTGTCCTGGAACTAGCTCTGTAGACCAGGCTGGTCTCGAACTCACAGAGATCCGCCTGCCTCTGCCTCCCGAGTGCTGGGATTAAAGACGTGCGCCACCATCGCCCGGCTCAATCTTTTTTTCTTAGAGTATCCAGGAACACCAGCCCTGGCATAGTACCATCCACAGTGAGCCAAACCCTTCCACCTCAACCGTCAACCAAAATAATGCACTACAGGCCAATCTAAGAGAGACATTTTCTCAGGTAAGGGTCTCTCTTCCCAAACAACTCTAACTTATGTCAAGTTGATATCAAACTATCCAGGACACAGGACTTCTTTAATAAAAAATTTTAATGGCAACCCCTTCCCACCAGAGGAAATTTTACTTTACCTCATACCAATTATAAAATAGGTATGTGGGAAAAATTTACTTAACCTTGTTGGTAACAATATATAAAATAGGTATACAAATAAAATATTTGCTGATAATAAGACTCTTTGGCATACATATAATCTTACCATTGATTAAACATGAAAACAATTTTGCAGGTTTATTTTTATAAAGACTTAAAGCTTGGCTGAATATTTGATGCTTTAGGACATAAAGCATCATTAACATTCTTCATGATGAAGCAATATTGTAACATTATAATCGCCAATGTTGAAGCACATACATATGTAGTACAAAACAGCAGAAATATGTTTAAGCAAATACGATCACTGCTAATAGAAGTAGGACACAAATTTATTTTCAAAACACTAGCAGCACTGAGAACCTGTTAGCAATAAAAATTAGTGGGCCTCATGCAGATCTCTTGAATCAGAATCCATGAACATGGAGCTTGGTCATCTGTGTTTTAACAAGGCACCAATGAATCTTGACTAGTGTTCACTTCTTCCATGGCTGTTGTCTGGTAAGAAACAAGGAGGACCTTGTATAACTCTTGAGATGTTTCATGGCATCTAAGACAATAGATGTTAAACGCAAGCAGAGATAAGAAATTCAGAAACTAGTGGCAAGTTGATTGGGGTGTGCAAACAGCACATGAGACAACTTAAAGAATTTGAAGTGGCATCAATGAGGCATAGAAGAGAATAGCCCCAACTTGTGCTAATACCATTTGCTAGGCTGGTACTTTCCACTGCATTCAATCTGCCTCATTTCTCTCCAGCCTCTAGCAGCAGCCTTGGGGAATGCCCCACCCCCAACCTATTCTCTCCTACACACTACAGTGTTTAGCTATGGGCCTTGGTTACTGACCTTTCTGCCTTTGAAACTTTATGCTCAATTAATAAAATCTCTCATCTCCTTAATGGATTAAGTCAATCCTGTTCCAAAACCCATTTCATTTGGCTTTGGCTTTGGGTGGTGTTGGGGGTGAACTAAACAGTCTCACTGAGTTTGCCAAAATCATCGTTTTCCTGTACATTCCATCAGTCCACTTACTTTAAGAGCCTGTCAGGAAGATGATGGAGCGTTCAACTTTGTGCCATCTCCAAGACTGGGTCCAATGACCTGGGAGCTGGCCCAGGGAACTGACAGTCTCAACAGGTTAGCTGCCAATCCATATTGGCTTCTTGAGGACCTAGAACTCCATAAGATTTAAATTTAGTAAGGTGAGCATCCAAACTGCCTAGGCTCCCCCAAAGCCAGTACGTGCAGTAGGATCAAAAACCCATTGCCATTGTTCTTGAGTTCTCAGTAGTCCTCATTGTCCACTATGTTCAGCGAGTCTGGTTTTATCCCAGATTTTTTCAGACCCAGGCCAGCTGGCCTTGGTGAGTTCCCGATAGAACATTCCCATTGTCTCAGTGTGTGGGTGCACCCCTTGCGGTCTGCTCACCTTACTAGACCTGGATGGAGGTGGGTGGTCCTTGGACTTCCCACAGGTCAGGGAACCCTGGTTGCTCTTCGGGCTGATGAGGGAGGAGGACTTGATCGGGGGAGGGGGAGGGAAATGGGAGGTGGTTGCGGGGAGGAGGCAGAAATCTTTAATAAATAAATTAATTAATTAAAAAATAAAATTAAAAAAGATTTAAATTTAAAGAACATTCAAGAGTTTCTGTTTGGTCATCTTACTCATTTCATGTAGAAACTGAATCCAATGGCCACACCAGTTAGGGGTTCCTAAGAAGGGTGAGGAAAGGAGTTCTGGCTTTATCATCCCTATTTCTCCCAAGGAAGACCATATGGAAAAGTCAATAACTGACGTTCCAGCTTCCATCACTGCTTGCTTTGTTTGACAAAAGTTGCTTCTTCAAACAGTGGCAACCTCAGGGATCCAAAGAGTCAGCTCATGTGATGTAAAATGGCCTGGGCCTCTCCAGCACTGTGTTCAACTGGTACATGTCCCTGGAGTTTGGACTTTATACTCGTAGATTTCATTCCCTTGTTTATTTGTGCCTTGTGGCAATACCCCATACTTGCCTGCCTTGCCATGGGTTAGACGTCCTTTCTATACAGAGAACTCTAGTCTGATGAGTAACAAAAAGAGTATGTAGATCACTAGGACAACTGGTAGATGTAAAGGCAGACAGACAAGGATTCATAGTTCAAGATCCATCACTTCCTAATCCTGATATGCTAGTCAGATGATTTCTCTAAGCCCAGTTGCATCCAATTAAAATAAAGACACTGTTATGTCATTTTCAGAATTGTCCAGATAGAATAATATCCATCTCAAACTATATACATTGCCAGGGACATAGGAAGCACTTACTAAATGATAGTCTTTATTTTTATTAGCTGAATATTTTGGAGTAAGTTCTTCTCCTCTCATGCCATCAAGTTCCTTACCATACTTCAGATAAAGATGAAAATATTCTCTTGATATGCCAGTTACAATGATTAAACAAGGTTATGATTGGAAGTTGCTTGCTGCAGCACTTAGCACATTATAATCATCCAATGCCTGTTTTCTATGAATTAAGACCAGAGACAACATAATACCCTGGAGTAGAGGTTAACATAAAGGGCCTGAGTTGCTAGTTTCTCTAAAGTGGGGGTCTTAACATTCTGTTAGAAGAGCTGGTAATTGCAGAGCCATTGGCATTGGATTACTGAGCTTCAAGACAGGAAGTTAATAGGGATGTTCTGGGAGAGTTAATCCTGTAACACCAGCATTTAACATCAGTTACTGTTGTCTGGTTTTCCACATTTCTCGGGTTCTCTGGGGGACCATGACAGTGTTGATTTGGAACTAACCAGAGAAACAGGAAGAGTACAGTCTACCACACAGCTTGACCATCGCTGAGTACCTTGATTTGAGCACTTTGACTAAGGCAGCTTAGCCTGACCACTGCAGGGAGATGGGTAGGTCTCAAATCAGTGGGATAAATAGACGGATTCCTAGGCAATGTTTTGATAACAAGAGAAGTAGTAAACATGAGTCCTTGAGGGCATACGCATATGGCACCAAAATGTCCTCTTGGCAGGTACAGGAAAGGATTCCCATTTGAATCTGACTTTGGAAAGGGGTTTCAATGGGTGAGAGCAGAACAAGAAAATAGCACATACAAAAGCATGGATAAGTAAAAGAGCCGGTGATGGGAACCGGCTTCCATAAGGCTTGAGGTCATGATGTGATGAGCAAACACAGGCTGAGGTTAAAAAAAGAAAAGAAAAAACACATAGTGAGTATCATTGCAGTACAAAATGAAGAGACTAAACTTAGAAACTGGAAGAACTGGAGATGCTACTCAGGGGTAGATCAATTGCCTATCATACATACAAGATTCTGGGTACTGGAAAAATGGAGAGTTTAACTTTGGGATTGGAGTATACCTCAGCACTAAGATGATTTCCAAACTTGAGTGAGGCCTGATGCTTAAACCCCAGAACCAGGTCATGAGGAATTACTGAAAAGTTTTAAACTGAGACTCAATGCCCTGATCAGACTCTATTTCAGAAAGAGTATATAGTTGCACTGTAGAGAAATTGTTGCAGAAGAAATTGACACACACACACATAAATCATTGAGGGGGCTGTTGCAATAGTCTAGATGAAAACAAGGGCCTATAATAGAGTAGGGGAGAAAGGTAACCAAGGGGGTGAAGAAGAAGAACTAGAACTTGATTATCTGTTGACTTTGAGGGTTGAAGGAAAATAGGGGAAAGTGGAGATGACTCTAAAATTGGAGTTTAAGAACTAGGTTAAGGGTGGCGCCGTAAACTAAGGTAAAGAACATAGGATAAAGAAGTAATGAATTATGGCATGTTTTGGCTTGTTTATTTGTTTTATTTTGGGCTTTAGAAACTAAACTAGAGTCCTTTAATAATAGTAAGCAAGGGCATTGTCACTGAACCACCTCTATACTCACCGGGTTATGAGAATTTTTAGGTACATAAAGGCTATGTAGATGGAAATGAGAAAACTTATTTTTGAGTACAAAGTATGATATTTTATCATTTTCTAATTTAATCCTTAAAACAATGCTCCAAAACACTATGCTTACTCCCATTTTATAGATGAGAAAATGAAGGTAGATTGAGAAGTTAATACTAGTCTCATGCCAGACTTTTAGTGTGTGTACATTACTACCCTATCCAAGAGACAAAGCCCTAAGAATAGTTCACTGCAGAGACTGCATTCAGCCCAGGAAATACCAATCATTGCTCCTCAAGTGGACAAGCAGAACCTGAATTGTTGCTGAGGCCATTTCCAAAGTTATTTCCTGAGATCCCATTGAAGACATCTTCTGGAGATTGATCTAAAGAGGTGTGTTTTCAACCTAGGATACTCTGAGCCACTTGGCCCTTAAAAATAGAGAAGACCCTCAAGTACTCTGCCACGTGATCCATAGCACCAAGGCTTCGTGAGCTGCCATAGTGTGTGCTGTTTGGTCTACACCTAGGTCACATATCCATTTCTAGCAACTCCAAGAAACAACTATGGGCAGGCATCACACCAATGAAAAAGGTGTTCAGGTGTGGGAAACCTCATAGTACCCAGGAAAAGCTTTTAAACTGCAGTATTCTGGCCTTTTGTCTTTTCCCAGTCTTAGATACCTCTCCACACAAGAGATAACCTTTCAACGATTACTCCCAGAATGGCCTTTCTCACTTACATTCCTTATTTGCCTCCTATCGACCACTTCCATCCTCAGGGGTTTTTCTAAGTCACTCTAAGACCTCTGTGGTTTTAATTAACCAAGTGGTTCGGTTCCATCAGCCTCCTTCCATCAATTTATTAGTCATTTCCTTCTTGGGCTCATTAATGAACATACTTAATAATGCTGTTTCCATCCCCAAGTCTCCAGAGCCCTCCCCAACTGCTGGACATTCATCCCTTGACCCCTTTTCTTCTGTGCCAGCTTTAAATCCATAAATATGAGTTTACTCTCCAGGGTTAGTGAGAAATCTCTGGGTACATGTGTAGGCATGAGGATACATATGCATATAGAGAGGAGCAGAAGGGGATCTGGATAGAAGACACAGAAAAAGCAACATGGAAACAGGAGAAAATGAAAACATTTTCTTTAATTGCGTGTTGACCCACAGGACTTTTGAAAGACCAGTCAATTTCATATGCTGTGTGTTATTGCTTCCCTCACCCACACTGAGCTCTCACTACTTGCCCCTGTGATTCTTCCATCCAAATCAACAACAACAACAATAAAACCACGATGAATCCAAGACTTATAAAGAGGCATGAGTGGAAGGGACCTTAATGAGCCACTGTAGCTCACCTTCATAATTGGAAAGATGAGGTCAAGAGGTGATCTGACTAGTGGAAGTTAAGAGGATAGATGTGGGATCGTGGTTCTTGAGGTTGAAATCTTAGCTCTGAAAGTCAACTGTGTTGGTTTATTGGGACTGGTGTACTAAGTTAGCACAAACTGGCTGAATTAAAACAATGGAAATTAATTCTCTCACTGTCCATGAGGCCAGAGGTGGAAATCAAGGGATATGTAGGGTGGGCTCCTTTTTAGATGCTCCATGGAAGAAGCTTTATTCTTCCTTTCTCTGATGTACTGACTGTCTACAAGGTTTGCATTGCTTGCCACACAGTGCGTGGCTCTACTTTGTCTCCATCTTTACATCAGCTTCTTCTTGGTATTTCTGTATATCCATACTCCTTTGCTGAGATGTAGGACTTCGTGTCCACAATAAGGACTTCAAGATCCTTAACTAATTTCATCCTCATCTTCAAAGGTTTTTATTTCCTAGTAAAATCGTGCTGTGGGGTTCTGGGTGGACATCAATTTTGAGGACTATTATCCAACTTACCATAATCATGACACATCTCTGAGCCTCACCTCTCTTCTTAAGGGAGGTAATGTTCCTTATCTTCTTTATGAGGTTCAGAAGATGACATAAGCTAACAGATGGCACAAAGCATTGAAAACAATGCCTGGCATGTAGCAAGCACGACACTGGCATTTTAGCTCCATTCAGCCCTGAGCTCCAAGCAGAATTCTCTGTTTTTTCCTTTCTTTTATATACCTTGAATTGAGAACTGTTCTTGACACATAGAAGGACAAGGTAAAAATGCATGAAATGGACACGTGGATGTTTAGAGTCACCAAGAAAAGCTGTTCTGTACACATTCTTCCAGTGTCAGAGGTAGAATTCTTTCAGCCCCTCGGGAGAAACAAAGGAAGCAGTGTGGAGGAGGTTGTTACAGCATTGAAGGTCGGGGTTTATGAACAATATTGGTGAAGGGCATTCTGAAGCCACACATGGGGCTCACAGAGACTATGGATATATTAGACTCACTTATCTCTGTGAGTGCAGATACACCAATCAGGGTGGGAGGAGAGAGGGAGGGGACAAGAAGGCAGGCACCAGCTGCTGGTTGACCCGGTCAGTAAGTACCAGCAGATCTCTAAATACATCCTCCTAAAGGGTTCTGGGGACATTGCTAGCGGGACTAAAAGAAACAGTCATGAAGTTCCCTATGGTCTCTCTCTTCAATTGGACATTGCCACCCAAAGGATGCCCTTACTAGGAAAAGTGCCTGGCAGGGTCTGAGCCAGCTGCCCAGCTGTCTTGTAGGGCTCAGTTACGTTTTGATGCCTCCCTACTGGGCAGGGTTTCGTTTCTGGACTTTGAGTCGAAGAAGTTTCACTGCATGCACATGCTTGTGTGTGTGTGTGTGTGTGTGTGTGTGTGTGTGTGTATGTGTTCAAGAGTGTGTGATTGTGTGTGGGGGGGAGGGAATGGTGAGAATGGGTATATGTGTCAGTGTGTGGTGTACCAGTTGGTTTGGAGAAGTATTGCTCCCCAGGGCAGGAACACGTAATCTAACCCTTCCTCCAAGGCCAATTCTAGCAGGCAAGCTGAAATCCAAAATTAGCACACTGACCTGAAGCCTTAGCCTGAATATGTAAGGGTGTGCACATCAGGCACCCAGCCAGGATAGATACTGGGGAAAGACACCAAGGAACCTCCAACTGGTGAGAATGCAGGTTCATGGAGCCTTCCCTCATTGTCATTCCCAGGACTATGCAATGTTAGATGGCCAACTGAGGGACAGTACCTAGAATTTGGAACTCAGCATATGACCAGATTCAGTTGTTGGCTAGGACAAGGGACCATAAATAGCAAACGTTTGCTGTGTCGGTACCAGGTGCCAGGCACTGTGCTAAACTCTTTACAAACACTAACTTGTTTCTCAGATCATTCCTAATAGCATCCTTTCCTTTCCAGTCAAAACCTGAGGATCCTTGGACAAAAAGCTGGCAAATGTTAGGAGCCACTCCCTTAAAACATTAAGCTACACTGTCCTCAGAATCTGATTCTTTTAGATGAGGTCAGGGTAAAAGGGGCAGAATGTAGTGAAAGGTAGGACTTTGATCTTCAGACAAACTTGGGGTAATGTTTAGTTCCTTTTGTACCTTGGTTTCCATTTTGATGTATTGCTGCAGCAAAAAAAGCAAGGGCTTTATGTGAGGTTGCACCCCCTTGTGTGTGGAGTGGTACAGCAAGTAAACAAAGGATTCTGATTCTTCTTCTTCTTCTTCTTCTTCTTCTTCTTCTTCTTCTTCTTTTGCAAGAATTTTTTTCTTGTCCATTTCTGTGCTCTGAGTGCCTGGTTGGGTTCAGGGATTTTGCTGCATTCTTGAGTGTGTGCAGTCCCAGGAGGGATGACTGACAAAAGGGATAGAGTTAGCATGTGCTGACAGAGAGTCCCTAAAATATGCCTAACTAAAGACAAGGGTCCGAGGCATCTAATGTGCTTCAAAATCAGCGATGCAGAAAGAGAGTTGAGGGATAAGCCAAGGGATTGAGCTCAGCATTTTATGTAACCTGAGAAAACACAAAGAGAGGAATGTTTGATCAGGAATCCATTAGGCTCCCATCACCTGTTGCCATAATAATCATATGTTCCTGGAAATCAATTAGTAACTATTAAATAATATTTGATGTTGTGAACAGTAAGAGCTCTAATTTATGAAATCCCTACTAGGCTCCAGTGTGGTACAAATTGTTCTTTCTGCTTTGCAATTATGGAAGGTGAACTTTAATGATTCAGACTGTTTGGCTCTTCAGTTCACCAGCTGTCTATTTCTGAGTGTTCCAGGTAATTGCTCTGTACCTCAGTTTCCTTATCTTCAGTGTCATGGGGTTACCTATGAAATAATTTATAATCCTTAATCACACAAGTCTTTTAGGTCACTAGTGGTATGCAGAAAGTACTAAATAAATGTTAGTCATTTTCATCTATGCAATGAAGATCCTCAAAAAAATCTCCTAAGAGTTCCAGACCACATATCAATCTCTTTTATCATCATCTTCAACTGAATGTCTCAACAACACTTGAAACTTGATGGATGCAAAAGCCAAACTTAGGAGCACAGACATTCGAAACTTTCTCTCTTTCACTCGTCTCAGTGATTAATTTCATCAAACAGAAAGCCCATACCAAAAGTGTTCCTGCTCCTGCCTCTGGCTCAGTCCCCATAACCAAATTCGTCAACAGTCATTTTTACTCCTAAAGGAATGAAAGAAGTGACTTAGTGTCAGCTTTAGGAACAGAGTCTGGACCATAAAACCTAGCGTTAGCTGTGGACCTAGTCACCGCTGCCCCTCAGTTCCTCGCCATAATATCCAGACAATATCTGTATCTACCTGCTTACATTGTCATAAGAGTATATAAATCTGAGCATACAAAATTCTTAAAACAGTATCAAGTATCTTGCAATCTCTTTGTCGCTGTTAAGGTGCTATTGTCATTAATATAAATCTATCTTGTGAGTTTTTATCTGGATGGCTATAGCCTTGGCTTCCTTTACTGTGCTTGACCCTCTGTGTGTTTACTTCTTCTGTAGGAAGCAGAATGGCAGGAAATGAATGTATGAAATTCTAGTAGTGAAATCTGGATGGTGAAGCTATAAATGACCTTAAATCAAACAGAACAGCACAGATGGCTCAGACCCTCATCTATATTCCATATTTGTTAGAGGAGGTTGGTGCCGACCTGGAATACAACAAAAACCTGACATTTAGAGGAGACAAAAGCTGGACCAGATTTAGATGATCATTAGAGACATTTGTTTAGCCACTAACACCATATTAGGTGCACCCCTACTATGTGCTAGAGACTGGGAAAATAAGTAGATGAAGCATAGCCCTGCTTTCAAAATCCTCACAGTCTCTGACCTCAACCGAACAGTAGAGGCCTCCAGTCAGGAACCAAACACCACAGTGCTGGGGTTCATCACTGGACATTGCTCAGCATCAATCCCCTCACTTTTGCAAGGAAAGCCCTGGGAGTTCCCATGTCAGCCCCATCAGAAAGGCAGTCATTAAGAAAATAGATGACAAGTGGTGATGAGGATGTGGAAAAAAAAGACAACTCTTACACACTATGGGTAGGAGTGTAAACTAGTACAGCTACAATAGAAATTAGCACAGAGGTGGATCCATAGAAAACGAGCACCGATCTTACACATGACTGAGCTATACCACTGCCAGGTATTTATCAAAGTCAACATATCAAAGATACTTGTACACCAATGCTTGTCAGAGCACATGAGCAAAGTTATGAGAACAGCCTAGGTGTCCAATAGTAGAGGAACAGGTAAGGAAACGTGGCTTACATGCACAATGGAAGGTTTTAACCATGAAGAATAAAGTTATGCTATTTTGGGGAATATGAATGCAACTGGAGATAATCATATTCATAGAATTGAGTCAGATGCCAAAGGAAAATGCAGCATGCCTTCCCTCATTCGTGGTTCCTAGGTTTTACATAGTCAAATATAATGATGCATGGAGCTATGACATAAAACTCGAAGTGAAACTCTCTAGACGCACAAAGAGGACAGAGAAATTGAGAAGGGAAGGCTATGAGGAATGGGGGCATGCTCATCAGACAATATATACATGGATGAATTTTTAAAAAGAGAAGTTAATAACCAAACAACAACAGCAAAAAAGAAAACCTCGCTTGGCTGCTTCACAAGCTCTGCCTGAGGAGAAAATAGCCACCCCAGATCTGAAGGTGCCTAGGTCAAGGGGAAAATTCTAATCTCATCACAGAGAAGCTGTGTGACATTTTCTGTAAATCCTTGGGCCCCTGATGTTTCATCTGTACAATAGAATTAATAATAGTACCTACCTCATAGGACTGTGGAGGAGTAAAAGATCATCCATATAAAGCAATGAGCACAGTGCATAGCCTGAGTAAGAATCGAGTTCCCATTGGCCACTATTCTTAGCCCACTAGTATACAGAAATAGCCTGAGACGCAGTGGGAAAGACCATGAGGTTGTTTGTATTTTACCAACATGGAAGGATGCTCACAAATGAAAATCTTATGCTCTGTCCTGTTCTAGTTAGGTTTCTCTGTTGTTTGGTTAAACAGTGACCCAAAACAACTTAAGAAAGGAACAGGTTTATTTCATCTTACAATTCCCGGGAGACTTGAGGAAGGAACTCAAGGCTTGAACCTGGAGGCAGAAATTGAAGCAGTGGCCGTAGAGAAACCTGCTAACTGGCTTGTTCCTCATGGCTTATTTGGCCTGCTTTCTTGTACAATTCAGGACCACCTTCCCAGTGATGGCACCACCTCCAGGGGTCTGGCCCTTTCCACATGAATCAGCAATCATGAAAATGCCCCTACAAGCCTAACTCTAGACAATCTGATAAAGTTGTTTCCTCAGCTGGCATTCCTTCTTCCTAGAATGACTTTAGCTTGTGTGAAATTGGCAAAAACTAAGCAACCTATGTCAAGAAACTAAGACCACCATCCAGGTTTATGACACAGCATCCATCTGTGCTGTGTCAGGGCTCGGGGAGGGAAAAGATGCACTGCTGTAGGCACTTTGGAAAATCAAGTTACATGGCCAGAGAGATGGTTCTGTAGTCAAAGGCACCTGCTGCCAAATCTGATGACCTGAGTTCTATCCCAAGAACCTACATGGTGAAAGGTGAGAACCAACTCCCAGAGACTGCCCTCTAGCCTCCAGCGGCATGCCATGACAAGGACACACACACACAACAAACAAACAAAATCATGTAAAGGGGGGAAAGGAAAAGGAAATGAGAATAGAGAGCAAGAAGAGAGGGGTCTTCTAGACTAGCAGGTTGTTTGTTTGTTGTTTGTTAGTTTGTTTGAGGCAGAGTTTCTTGTCCCAGGCTACCCTCAAACCTGCTATGTAGCCGAATAATCTGATCCTCCTGCCTCTACCTGCTGAGTGCTGGGATCACAAACACATCCACCATGCTCAGCATGTGTGGTGCTAGGGATCAAACCCAGGGCTTTATGCTTGCAAGGCGAGCATTCTACCAACAAACAGAACTACATCTCCAGTCCTGAGGCAGACTTTTAAAAGTGGAATGTTTGTTCTATTACAGTGTGTTGGCCATGCATATCATCATTAAGGAATGAGTTTCACTAGATTGGGGTGTCATATACCAGATAATCTTGGTTTAAATACCGCTTTGGTTGTGGACTAAAATAGCATAATTTTTCCTTCTACTTTGCTACCACTGTTGTTTGTTTGGTGTGTGGGCTTCCTAGAATGGGTTGCTGTCCGTCACATTGTAGTTCTGCTACTTACTTGCTCTATGACATGAGGCAAGTGATTTGGGCACAGAATTGGGGTAGTCTCTGAAGAGAGTAGGACCTAAAAAGAAAGAAGAATCTGCAGATTTCCTGGGTCCTATTTAGAGTCAACCTGTGCTGGGTGAAGGTTTAATGTGCCTATTAAGCTTATCACCCATATCATTATGAAACCCATCAGAATTGCACTGCACACACACACACACACACACACACACACACACACACCACATTCTGATTTGGGCTTTAGTGGGACTCAAAAGGACAGACTGTATTTACAAGCATTGTCATTCACTCTGCAGAGTGAAAGGAGAATGGGCCAAATAACCAATGAGTTTTAACTTTGAACCTCAGCTTTTCTGTGTGGTATTGACTAAGCTGCTAAGCGTCTCTGAGCATATTACTCCATTTTGAAAATAGGTATCATCATGACTAACTCAAATTTTTTTCTGTGTGGAGGAAATGTTACTGTATACATCACTATTTCTTCTCAGACACTACTGAGTCTGAGATACTGAATCTGGACCATTTATCATGCGGGGTGGAAGGTGGAGATAGGAGGATGAGTAGAGCCTGGAAAGGAAAAGGAAAATAACAAAAGAAGATGCAGAACGATTAAGTTGGGATAAATAAAATACATCCACCTTACCTATTTCTCCTTATGTTAAGGAACATTTAAAATGTATTATTTTAGTTATTTTGAAATATTCAGTCTTCATAGCTATAAGTGACCATGCCATGCAGTAAAACTTCCTCCTTTTTTCTAACTGTAGTTTTGTGCCCTCTGACCTTTATGTCTCCATACTACTCCATTGACCCCTGGTAACCATCCTCACCCTTGTTTCTGCATATTCGATGTCTGTCTTTTAGATTTCACATATAAATGAAAACATGCGGTATTTACCATTCTGGCCATGACTTACTTGGTTCAACACAATGCTGTCCAGTTCCATACATGTAGCTGAACATAGCAGTGTCTGCCTTCTTTAGAGCTGAATTGTATTCCATTGTGGGTATGCAGCAAGACTCCTATGAACATTTAGATTGTTAGCATATCCGTGTATTTAGCCATGCTTCACCACTCTAGAATATGGATATGTATCAAAACATCACTTTGTACCTCATGGATATATAGTGTTACTGCTTGTCAGTTACAAAAAAGATGGGGTGAGGAGGATGTATGAAGAGAAGGGCTATGAGGATGGCGTAGTGAGAGCTTCCAGGTTCTCTGTGAGAAACTCTGAGGCAAGCGCACTAGGAAAGAAGGTGCAGGAACTTGGGGCTCTCTCTTGCACTTGAAGTTGTTACCTTTTCCTGTGCCCTCCCTTCCCATCACTATATGAATTACCTGCTACTTTAGAAAACCCTCTTGGGCAAGGGAGTGGTGGTGTAGGCCTTTAATCCCAGCATGTAGGAGGCAGAGGCAGGTGGATCTCTGTGAACTCAAGGCCAGTCTGGTCTACAGAGCTAGTTCCAAGACAGGCTCCAAAAAAAGACACAGAGAAACCCTGTCTCGAACCACACCCCCCGAAAAAGAAAAAGCAAACCCTCTTGGATGAGGAATAGCACAGATTCTGTCTGTGCACATCCTGGTGCTCTTTCAAACCACCCCATTCTAGTGGTCACTTCAACATACCTGCGTGCTGTGGCTTATCCAGAACCTCCTTTCAAGTTTTTAGATATCTGTAGATGCCACGAACTGTGAGTCAGTCTGACAGCATTAGAAGTTTCCGGAAGAGGGGGTTTGGAGTGTGTAGTTCTATCCTCAGAGGAAACATAGCGCACACACTGAATGGACAACACAGCCAGCTAGCATCTACTTTTCTACCACTTGAGGAGAGCAGGGGCTTGGGTACCCCGCCTTCATAGTACTCGTTTCTATAGAAATTTCAAAGTTCTTTTCAAACATGGATCTCACCTTAACCCCTCTCCATCCTCTTCATTTCTACCCATTTCTTTTAGCTTGGGTCCCACTCTCTCCCTTCCACTCATTCCTCTTTCACCCTGATAAGAGAGAATTTATTTGAATCTCTGAAGCCCTGTGGAATTCCCTCGTAACAGGCAGAGAATTTAAGAGAGTGTTCAAAGTGACTGGCCTCGTCCGGGCCTGAGGAAGATTTACAATCTGCCTCAGAAGGAAAGAGAAGGAGGTTTGCTTTCCCCAGTGGATAAATAGCCTAAAACAAGTCCTTTGAAAACACCTGCTACCTCAACTCTTCAGCTGCAGAAGAGGCCCTACCATCTGTCACAGTCCCTCTGCCCCCCAGGTTACAGAGGAGTGAAAACAGTGTGGCTAGGCATGCGTCATCACAGGCCAGGGTGGCTGTGGCAGATGGTTGGAGGTGGGAGGTTACCAGGAACGAGGGAGGGGGTACATTTCCATACATTTGGCCACAAGCTTATTTCTGCTGTTGTCAAATGTTCACATAAGCATATGTACTCAGGGACTATCCGCTTGAGTCAGCTTTCCACCCCAGGTGTTCCTTTACATCACCCTAAAGCACCACTGCCATCACCGCCTCCTGACCCAGGCCCTTGGCTTTGGAGCCTCTCAGGCTTCAGTCGGGAAGCACACCATGTGACCTCTCTGTTGGACTCCTCAGATCTCCTGCTATGTTTTCCAGCACAGACCTTTCTCCTCATCGCCTGCATTGTGTGTATGTGTCAGGGGTGTGAAGATTCTCTTGAATTTGAAGTCAGATGCCTTACTTTGGGGGTTTCAACACCCACAGTTCTCCTGCCGATTGCAATAGTCCCCGGTGGTTTGAGAAAACATTTTTTGTTGTGTGTCTCCTTTAAAATGTATATATATATATATATATATATATATATGCACATATATATCGCCTAATTATTGACTCATTTTCATTACGGTGTTGTACTATGCAGTAAGAGAAAATAAACTGCAAACTCCTTATGTTTGTGGCTGAGATATAATTTTAAAGCCGAAACAAACTTGCAAATGAAATGTAAACAAAACTACAAGACCAATAAAAATCAAATGAACAACAGTTATTTGAACAAGGTAGATGGTGTTGTTTTTCTAAAATGAAATTGCTCTTCAGATCGTGACTGTGGTGCCGACTGGGATACAGGTTCTTTTGAGTTCGTCATGCTATCTTACTGTGAGACAGGCCATGACTCAGCTTTCTTCCTATTAGGTCTACCGCTAAACTGTCATTCTTACAGCCCTCCGGGACATCATTTGGCCTTCACTGGAGACTAAGCCATCATTTATGTATTAAGTCCTCCTCTGTTCTTTTCTCATTAGTCCTTGACAATACAAGCAGGACATTGTGAAGCTAATGAGTTCTTCTGCACGGAATGTAGCAGAGACTGCTAGTTATCCATCTGACTGCACACCTTCTTCCTCACTTACTAAAGTCCCAAATCTATAAAAAAAAAAAAAAAAAAAAAAAAAAACCCTGCTCCACAGCCTTCCTTGTAGCCATTCTGCAAGGTCCAGTTCAATGAGACATAAATGAAAGTGTTACTTAGATTCTTTTGAAAATCCCCTGATGTGAGAAAGGTGGCCTGTCTTTGTCCTTTGTCCCACCTTCCCGCTTTTAGTGAATAAGGATTAACAGGGCTATTGCAATCAACTTGGATCATGAAGGTGGAAGAACTACTTACAGGATGGCCCGACAGAGAGCTGGGAGGAGTTGTGGTACTAAACATGGTCATGGAACCATCTTCCTCAACTCTGTACATCCCACTTCCAAATGTCCTACAAAACAAGTCATTTGTGTTGTTTAAGTCACTGTCATTTTGGAATGTGGGAATCTAATATGTAACCTAATATGATCTGTGTACAGAAATACAAATATACAAGAGGGCCCAGAAGTCTTGTAGCTCCCCTTAGTTTTTCTGTGGTCATTTGGATGATAGACAACAGGCTTATTGCATTTGCTTTAGGTTTTACTAATGAGAGAGAAAGAGAGACAGAGACAGAGAGAGAATTTTTATTGGTGTAGCCATCAGAGGAGACAACATAAAACTTACTAAAAAACATAGAACACAGAGAATGAAATCAGTACCACAAAGAGTTACCTGCGTTCCCATGTTCATTCCTGTGCTCTTCACAATAGTCACTGTACGGGAACTATCTAAATATTCATCAACCAATGAACAAAGAAACTGTTGCGCACACTGAGAGGAATATTGTTCTACCTTTTACAGAAAATGGAGCTCGTTACCATTTTCACCAATGTGGATGAAAATGGAGATCATCAATCTCAGTGCAATAACACAGACATAGTCTTGCTTATATCTGGAATGTTTTGTTGGAAAAAAATGAATCATGTAAACTGGGAGAGTACGTGCAGACAAGATGGCTGCATGAGGCCAGTGGCAGAGATGAGGTCCTGGGGTACAAAACTGCAGTTCTGTGGGATAAATTGTATAGAGATCTGCTATATGGTATGGGTACCATATAGTTAGTAATAATGCATTGCACAATAAAAATTTGCCAGGATGGTAAATTGAAGGTTCTCTTATCATAAAAAAAAAGAACTATGAGAGTATAGGTGTGTTAATTTGTTTGACCACAGCAATCATTTCACTACAAATATGTTCACATTGTACACATTAATTTGTACAAAACAGTTTTAAGAATCCAAAGACTAAAATTGCCACACAAAAATCTGATCGATAAGAATATGCCATACCCCCCAAGAGGCTGTCACTGACACCCAGAAAGCCACTAGGTTGATGCAGGAAACAACGGAAGTCCTATTGGGATCCCCAACTTTGAGCTTGCCACAGTCAGGTTCTACAGGACATAAACTAGAATTGAGTGAGGTGGGAAACTTAAGGGAAATGACCTGTGTTGTGAGGAATCAGTGAGACCCGCAAGGAGGCAGGCTGGCAACGGCCATATCTGTCTATGTGTTCTTCTGCTCTTCCTCAGCCTCACAGCACTGCACAGAACCCGGTTTATAATGGCATGAGAAACCTCAAGCCAAGAAAGTGGCTGTCATTGCTTCCTAGAACGCCAGTGGCATGGAGCAGGTGACAGGAAGGTGGGGGCCAAAGTGCTAGCCAGGAAGGGCCAGCTTTCCACCCCTCTGTGGGGCCTCAGCTACTGGACATAGACACAGCTCTGGAAACTTGACTCTTCTGACTGAAATCCCCGTGCTAACTTCAAATTTAGCCCTGGGCCTTGGGCCACTTCATAAGTTGCCTCCTCATATCTTCCCCACTCTGGCACCTCAGAGATCAGGGCCAAAATCTGGGTGAGGTTATGAAATGTGAACCTTAGTTTGGCCTGCTCAAGCCATCTCCAAATAATAAATCTTAATCAAGTCACTGGAGAGAATCCCCTCTGCCTTGGCTATAAATGCTTTCTGTCTCTGCCCCTGCCCCCCTTTCTGCTCCCACCTCACTTCGAGCCTTCTTAGACTCCTTGCCCTTGGCCCAGCTGGCCTTCCCTTCTGCTGGCCCTGCCAGGCCCCACAGGATGAAGTAGTGGAAAAAGTATACATTTGAGCCACAGAATGAAAGTTAATCTGGGATCTACCACTAACTAACTGAAAGATCCAGAACGCGTCACTTCAATCCCCTGGGTCTGCTTCCATTCTGGAAAAAGAAATGCAGTAATTCTGCTAAGAAAACTGCCATGGTTTAATTGGATGAGACAAAAATGTAAATGTCCCTAAGATCTAGTCAGGAATTTCTGGTGATACATATGTCGTGCATCCTCCCCCGGACATAACTATTCTTCCAAACCTGACCCTTCCAATACTTCTGGCCTTGATGAATGACACCTGCTGTCAGCCAGCAAGCAAACAACGATCCCTGACTCATGCTTCTGCCTTCACTTCTAACTCCAATCTATCACCAAGTAAGTCTTGTCAATATTACTTCCGTGTCTAAGCCAGATATTGTCTCATAAGATCATGTACCCCTGTCACTGCTTTCAAAAGCGGCAATTTTACCTTGATGATGTGATGATTCATGCTAATCTCCCTGCTCTTTATTGTATTCCCAGGCCTAGCACAGCATTCGTCATGAAGTTGGGAGCTTAATAAACAGAGTTGAATAAGAGAATTAGATGGGGGTTAGAATTATTGCCATTAACTGGTAAAGCACATGATTTTTGCAGAATCTAAATGCCTTTCCTGAAGCGACAAAAATAGTGAGCAATGAAGAAACAGTTTGAAGAGAAATTTGTCTGATGCCAGAGTCAGCTCCCCGATTTTCTTGAGGTATAGAATTAGATAAAACTGTGGGGACTGAAAGTATACAATGTGCTGATCTGTTGGACGTAAATGGTGACCTTTAAATGATTACTATCATCAAGTTCGTCATCACACTAATCAGCTCACGGTGATCAGGGCACACGGTGTGTGTGTGTGTGTGTGTGTGTGTGTGTGTGTGTGTGTGTGTGTGTTGAAGTTATTTAGGAGTCGTTCATGAACTGAGCCTACGTGACATTTGTCTCTAATTCTAGCACTTGGGGTTGTTGAGACGGCAGGATCGCTAATTACAGGACTGCATAACAAGACTCTGTCTCAAAATATAGAGATTACAGAACAACAGCGTTTACTCACAATGCTGAATGTTAGAGAAAAGCTCACTCACAATGCAAATTAAACTTTGTCCACTTTTCACAATGACAAAATTGCTATGTGTGCTGTTTAAAATATGGTGGAGTCAGGTGTCTTTTGTACTTGTTTGCCTGCAGACTGGACTTCAGTTAAATTCTTTCCTCTGGTGTTTTGGGTTTGCTGGCATGGTGTGAGCCTGAGTCAGGAATCTCATTATGTTGACATTTTTCATCTCTTTTCATGCTTGGTATAGGAGTGCTATCAGCCTTGACCACCCTTGCAGCTTAGGCTTGAAATTTCTTTTAATTATATCTGTTCTGAACACGAAGGAACATTTTGCTTCATGTTATCCTTAAACAATATAAAGCAGCAATTACTTGTGTAACATTCCCTCGTGTTATTTATTGAAAGCAATTTAGAGATGATAGAAAGTGCCTTAGTGTAGGCTTGGAAATACTATACCATGTTATAAATGGGACTTGGACACACACCGATTCTGACTCAGGGATCTTGACACGAGTCCCCATAGATACTCAGGGATAGCTGTATATGTGGGTGGGACCTAGGGGAAGGGTCAGGGTCAGGCAAACCCATACTTGATAAAATGAAGCTTCCCTGGTGCCTAAAGGTAGTAGTAGTGAGGGTTAGTATCACTTGGTAGCTACACAGCAGTTACCCCAAGGTACCTGTCTCATTTAACATGGAGAATGAGTCATGAGAAAATGTTGGGATGTCCGGGGCTGAAATGAGGGGAGCAGAGTAGGAATAAGAATTATATTCAGTATTGAGAGCTAATTGTGAACAAGACCCTGAATAAAATGTTGGTTTAATATTTTCACCAAACCAGATAGGAGCTAAAAGGCCAGAAGATAAAGCGACATCCTTGAACTCATGAAGCTACTAGATTGCGGGAAATACAGCAAGGACCTGGAGCCAAGGCTGTTTCTCCAGGATTCCTGTTCTTTTTACTATACCACAATAGTCCATGCTGCAAACCTGGGGAGCTTAACAGGAAAGTATACATAAAGAGATGGAGTTCAAGGCCAAAGCCACTTCTGTGTGGGTGTAGTGGAACAAGCCTGTAATTCCTGCCCCGGGAAAGGCAGAGCAAGGAGAATAGCCACAAGTACAAGGCCAGCATGGGCCACACAATGAAAGCTCATCTCAGTTTCAAACTAAAAGACCCTGACCACAGAGCACCAGGCTCTGATGCTCCTAGGCTTTCTTGAAAGATCCTGCTGATCAGCTGATGGTGATGGCCAGGCAGACAGAGCTCAGCTCTGCACGCCCAACACTCTAGCCCTATGTCATCCGCTCAGCGTCTGACTCGCAGCATGCTCTTGATGCTATAGCCCAGTGGCTCTCCATCCGTGGATCTCAACCTCACTCATAACAGTAGTAAAATTAGAGCAATGAAAAAATGTATGGTTGGCGGTCAGCACAACATGAGGAACTCACTGCAGTAAAGGGTCATAGCATTAGGAAGGTTGAGAACCCTCTTCTGGTGTCCAGTGTTGTTAAGGGCTACTGTTTTGGAGTCCATTCTGTCTTGACAGGAGGTGAAAAATAATATTGGAAAGCCATTCAAAAGTGAGAAAAATAGATTAAAAATAATTTAATGAAGCCAAGCATTGTGGTATCTGCCTGTGGTCCCAGCTACTCAGGAGACAGAGACAAAAGGATCACCGCCCAGGGATTTGAGCAACACTTTTGTAGCAAGATCAGCCACATGGCTGCGGTTGAGCCACAAAGTAAGACTTCTTCTCAGAAAAGGTGGAGTGTCTATTATGCCCAATATTTTAATTAGGATTAATAAGGTCTCTAGGTTTCTCAAGTAGACATGAACCTGAAATATTTATCTCACTGCTTTACTGCTTACCGCTATTGTATCTTATAGGCAGCTCACTCCCTAGCCCTGATCCTCAAACTGTACATCTGTAAATAGGAACCATCCTTTGTTTCATGGGCATTGACTAAGTGAAGAGCTAATGTGCGCGAAGAGCTCTTTCGGGCGCCTGGCACACGGTAACATGTGTCGCTGTTACTCATAGCCAGCTGTACCCAGCAAAACATCCTGTTTCAGCAGATCGTAATTGTTATTAGTCAAGTGTTAAAAGGTTCCATTTACTTATTCAGACATTTCATTGTAAACACAAATTAGCAATCTTATCCTGTTCAGATGCAATCCTGAGTGAACATAATGATCAAACTTCCGGGTGATCAAACTTTTGAGAGAGTTGCCTACCATGGCAAAAGAAGGGTTGGGGAAGGCGCAGGCGCTTTCTGTCTGCCATCTGTACCTGTGACACACTCTGAAAGCACATGCAGGGTGATGCATGTTCTTATGCGCTTAGTGACCTGCAAAAAATATTAGACAGCAAATTTGCTGCATTTAAATTTGTAGCTAAATATTGAAAACTATGAAGAAATTCTTTGGCTTTAAAACAATAAAACATGGTTAGAAAGGCCTTTAATCTGTAATCTTTCATTATCAGTGTTTATAAATGGAAGCTTTCCTCTTTTTTTTTTCCTGGTTAGTGAATGTTTGGTACACATTGGCTGAAGAGATCGGTGAAAATCTCATCATTTAACCTAGGTGAACATTAAGGGACCATCCCCAAGTGTTTGTTTGCTACAAGATAGCACATGGCACTGCAGGGGCTCTCAGTGATCACAGACCTACAGGGAACCCCTGGGTTGAAAGGTGTGGCCAGCAGAGCTAAGTGCCATATGTAGGACTAATCAACCATCAGGTGTTTGGGCCAACCTCCACAATTCCAGCACTCCGGAGACAGAGTCAGGAGGATTGCTGAGAGTTCTATGCCAGCTTGGGTTACACAGTAAAACCCTGTCTTTGAAAAGGCATCCATCCAAAAGAAGACTCCCACATAAAGCAGGAGCAGCTGGGAGGGCTTCTGCGTAGCTTCCTGGCAAGCCATGCATGAATCACCATTTCCAAAAGCTGCAAAGTGGAACAGCGCCCTCTGGCGTCGTACACTGCAGTGGTCCTGCACATACTTAAGAAATGGGAAGAGCTTCTAGATAAACAGATAAAAGAGGGATTGCTTGCAATTTGTGCCAAGGCAGCCCAGAGTAGTTCACAAATGTGCTTGATAGATAGAGGTGTCCCCTTCATCTGTCTGGGTTTGTTGTCATCTCCCAAATGCTCAGAGTTGATAGCTTATCCGTGCGTCCAGAGAAAAACATCCACTTAGGCATCTCAGACATCAGGTTATACCTCTGGACTTCTCAGAGACCTGATGCCTGTCCAACCGGACATACAGTCTGAGAGTGACGACTTGTTCAGAAACAAGGACAGATAGGGAGTGGCTCAACAATTTCTTCTGGGACTTCTTTGGCCTTAGCAGTTTTTCTTTGACCTGACCCCTTAAAGAAATAGTCTCAATGGGAAACAGGAACATAGCCAGCTTCAAAGAGAGGCCCAAACTACCCCATCATGGTCTAGGCAGACTGGGCTATAGGACTCCTTCTCCCTCAAGCATAATTTCTTCCCAGATACCCACTCATTTGACATATGAGGGCCCAATACCTGCCTTCTGTGACAGTCAGATATTTTGTATCGAAAGACAGATCATGTGTGCCCTACCTGACATGAGCCAGCCATCACCATGATTTGGTGGGGGTTTTGTCCCTCATATTTCTGCAGCCAGCTCCTTTCAGCTTGCTGGAGAGAAAGACTCTGCCTTTAGAACTAGCCAAATCAAAGCCATCCAGACTCTCTTACCATTCCCTTCTCAGAGATCAAGTAACCTAGTATTTAAAAAATAAATAAATATTTATAAAAAAAAGAAAATAAATTTAGAATACGTAACAATGATAATATTGGCTCACAAAATACTGGCTCTGATATGCGTTCTCTGATTAGTTTAATGATATATTTTATTTGTAAACCATTAGAAAACTATAGGTTCGTAAAGAAAAAATTAAAAATTGATTTTAACACCAAATCGCAGAAATAACTACCATTAACTGTGTAGTTTCTCTAGTGTTGTTTTCCAAAGCATACAAAAATATGTTTGTGGCTATGTTGCATATACAAATATGCTTCCTTTGTTTCTTATGTAAAATCATGAATACTTCCTCAATTAAACGTTCTCAAAACACATGATTTATCTAACTACTATACTATATAACATTACAAATATATTTCATAACCTATACTTTCTAAACTCTACTCCTCTTAACAGCTTTCCAAATGTGAAAACACTATTCTCTCATTTAGTTTAAAAAAACAAACAAAAAAAAACCCAGAAAATATGTTCCATAGATCACAAAAGCCAAATTCTTATTCTGACAAAATTTTACAAGTTTGTTTTCAGCACGACTGATCTCAGAGCCTTATTATACCATTGTGTATAAAATTTACATAGATTTCCAAGGAGATATGGGATGCACGATTTCCTGTCTGTGGCGCAAAACATTAGACCAAATGTGAGGACATACTGCCCTCTGGTGGTCATTTAGAATGTTTTTCTCCCTTTGTGTGGGTGTGTGTATCTTTGTCTCTCTATCATCTCTATCTATTTCTCATCTCTCTATCTATCTACCTATCTCTTCTTTTGTATACACCTGATGTTTTCCTTAGAAAACATTCATAAGAAAGCATTGAACAAATAGTAGACTTCTGGGGCTTGATACATTGCTTTATTTATAGAGTAGTTCCTAGCATTCACAAAGCCCTGTGCTTTTGTTTCATAGCCGAGGTCATTCTTGGAAGCATACACTTTCAGGACAGCATAGTATATATAAAACCCTGCTTCAAAACGAAAGGAAACATGAATAGAGTTTTGATTCTGCACTCTGAATCTCAAAGCTGAGAACAATAAGTTTATTTACACTCAGGCCAGCTTTATCTGCTAAAGCTGGAGGATCTTTTTTAAATTTAAAAACTAAAGCTCACTTTTTTTTTTAATTTAACAACTGCTCCCATAGATAAACTGCACAATTTCCCCTGTTATTTACATCTCACACTGGTATGCCATGATGTTACAGTTAATGAACTAATGTTGCTAAGATAGTTAAATAAACTTCACAGTCTTCAAATTTTATTAATTTTGAGCTAATGTCCTTTTCTCTTGCAGGGTATTATCCAGGATTCCTCAGGATGTTTAGCCATCCATAATATCCTCTTAGGCTTCTTATACTTTGGTGCTTGTTTCTCAGATGTCTCCTATTTTTTGTTTGTCTGATTGTTTTAGTTCTTGCGGCTTTGGTTTTTCACCTCTACAGTTTTGTGAGATTGTTTTGTTTTCCTTTGCATTTTTATTTTCAGACAAGGCTGGCCTCGAACTTGGGAAACTCTTGCCTCTACCTGCTTATTGTTGACATCCAAGGCATATATCCTCATGCTGGCTTACTTTAAACAGTTTTGAATCATCAGGTGGATTATATGCTGTTCTCAATGCATCATATCAACAGGCACAATGTTGACAATGGCAAGTAAAATGTGGAATTCAGAATCCTCTTTAGGTTGTAGAGAAAGATAGGCATGAAAAGAAGTCAATGACCACAGGGATATCCACTTTAAGTAGAAAAAAAATGCTTTGATGTCTGTTTTTACAACCCACTGAGTTGTCTTAGGCTTGTACAAATATGGGTAGCAGGTTATTTACTGGAGTACAGGCACATTGATAATGGCTACAACTGAAGGGAATGATAGTCATTCTCCCAGCAACTATTAACTACCAATAGCTACTAGAGTGTCCCCATGAAGTGCCACCCCTACACACTACAGAATGCTGTAGGGCCCAACTGAGTGCTAGTGTCCACAGCCACTGCACGGTCACCGTTGCAATGACCATGTTATATGGAGTTCAAGTTGTTAAAATACATGAGGGCTATAAAGATGGCTCAGTGAATAAAGATGCTCGCTTTCAGGCCTCACAACCTAACTGCAGTCCATAGGACGCACGCGGAAGAAGAACAGAGCTGATAGCCACAAGTTGTCCTTTAACCTCCCCACACACTCTAATACACATTGTGCATTGACACACACATACACACATGCACAAACACAACAAATGATTGCATGGAAAAAGACAATGTACTTAGAGTTTATGTAATATAGGTGAAATTTCCAGGTGACCTTGCAAAATTTTAAAATATAACAACCTCAGTGAAAAACTGCCAATCCTCTGAAGCCTATCAAAATTGCCAAAGGCAAGATAGCAAATAAAGAAATACTAAGTCAATCTATTAAATCTGGATGAGAATAAAAGAAATCTATACACCTGAGCCATAAGCTTCCTCTACCTGCCCCCAGCTGAGTCTGAATGAATGCATGCATCTTACATATACACAATAATAAAAAATAATTTTAATAAAAAAACTTTGTTCAGGTCAATTTGGTGGAATGCAGGCCACCTCCCTTAGTCCCCAGGCTAGGGAGATGACCAAGAGGGATCTGCCTGTACCACTATTGCCCTACAACTGACAAGCTCCTAGTGATCACAAGTGTGATTAAAAAAAAATGGTGAAATGTGTCTTCCTTCCATCAGGTTTCATCATAGAGAAGAAACTCTACTGCCAGGGGTAGCTCAGTACTTCTGGTCCTTCAGACGCCCTTGACCCAGATCACTCATAGGCAGAATTCCAGTTGTGGGAGATGCAAGGTGAGAAGACCACAGGTTATTGCCCTTTCTAACTGGAATTACTTGCATGGCTCTAGAACCCAGAAGTGCAGCGTTATTTGTGGCTGAATAATTGTGCTAACTATCCTGGTCATAAAGCATGAGCAGAAACCCAAGAAAAGTGGAGCAGTGTCTCAACACCCAGTTGGGGAGCAATGACTCTTAGATAAACTTTTGATTCAGCAACAGGGGTAGACCTTAAAACACAGATTTCCAAAGCTCTTCCTAAAGAAGCTGGCTTTATCCAAACAGACTGGAGTAACTCTCAGTAACAAGGCATATTTTGTGGTAAACAATTAAGAAGCTGCTGAGAAGTCTGTTAATTAAGAGCCACAGATAAATGACTTTCCTGAGGAGAGCCAAGGAAAGAGACAGTGATGAGGAGCACCCTTGAGATCTCAGCAAACTTCAGAGACTTGCCTCAAATACTACAAGTTGGAAGAGTACCAAATTTAATTGGATCTGACTGTTGAACAATTGGTGTCCCAGGACATGTTCAAAAACAATAAAGCAATCCCTGCCCAGCATGCGGCAAAGCCTAGCATCTGGGTGTGATTGCAGCGAATGCAAGAGAAAGTCACAGCCAGCACTGAGGAAGCCACTGCCATCCCGCAGAGCTGGTGCACGGGCTCAAGGCTGTGCTTTCTGCATATCAATGTGAAGGCTTCACACTGAGGGAGAACTCTGCCTTGCTGTAATAGTTTAATTAAACCACAGAACAGGAGAGTAACAGCAAAAGTAAGCCTTGGAGAGGGGAGACAGGAATCAATATCTAGTTGATATAATATATTACCTGGCATGCCCCATTTTCAACAAAAAGAATTAGGAGGCAAGGAGAAACAGAAAGGAGGTGACAATATGCAGGAGACAAAGCAAGCATCTAGAAACCAGGAGGGCACTCCAGGGTTGGATTAGCCCAAGACTTCAAAGCTTGGAAACCATGCACAAGGAAGGAAAAGAGAATCAGAGAAGCCTGCCCGAATCCTCTTCTTAGTAAAGGCAATGGTAGCACTAGCAAGCAATTCCAAATCAATGTTCTCCCAAGAATAAACCACGGCTTTACAGTGATCTTAGGTTGATTTATCCAAACCAAATGGTGGAGGATCTCAATAAGGACAGTGATATTTGTGATGCTGTGTCTTGCCCAGGTGCGACCCTGTACATTCTGGCTCCAAAGTCGTTCTGAAAACTCATAGTCTATACCCACAGTGACAATTAAAACCCTGGAAGGCAGCAAGGAACAGAAAGGAGCTGGACTTCCTTGGGGAATGATTCCCACAGCACTGCCATTACTTGGCCAGACTGGTTTTGCCTTGGAACAGTCCCTTTGGAAGGTTGTGTATGCTTAATGGGACTCAGGGCTCCCTCGGTGTGAAAAGCCCTTTGCCTAGGAGTATTTGTCAAAAACAAGTCCATGGGACTCTCTGCTGCTCCATGAAGCACTTCAAACTGACAGTAGATTAATGAAAAGATCTTTGAAATTAAATCTGGAAAATAAAATGCCCATAGAAGTTTTTTTAAAACTTTATTTTACCAAGGGAACCCAAACAAATTGATGAGAGAGACCTTCCACGAGGTGCTATGATAACTAGACCATCAAACTCAAAGGAACGATGCTTGCATTTGCATTTCTTTCTAAACGTTTTATATTTTGTGTTACTGACATTTAATGATTTGATTTATTTGCAGTTAATTTGTTGTGTACAGTGCATGGAAGATGTTTGTTAAGAACATCGCACAGAGCTAAAACAGGATACCACTGTCAAGTAATTTACAAAGGACAGAAGTTTATTTCCTCACACTTTTGAATCTAGAAAGTCCAAAATTGAGGAATTACCTACGGTGTGAGGAGGGACATTTTACTTTGTCACCCATGGCAGAAATCTAAAGGGCAAGAGAGATCAAGAGATCAAACTTTTAGCCTCAAGTCCTTTTATAATTGTCATTAATCCAATTTAAGGACACCATCCTCATGACATAAGGTCCCACTCCCAGCACCGTTGTCCTGGGGATTAAATTCTCATCACATGCTTTTGAGGGGGCACATTTAAACAAATGACTTCTCACTTGATAATCTGGGAGCAACATATGAAATGTCAGGGAAGTGAGGTAACGTCCTGCTCAGACAGGGCAAGCTATGTAAAAGATTTTCTACCACAAACTAATCAATTAATAGACCAGCCACCTGGTCGTAATTGTACTGGATCCCCTCCACAAATAAATGTTATGCACATTGGGCAGATTGCATCCATTTCCTGCTCACAGCCTCAGGTTCATTCATACATGCATACAGAAACATTGTATGCCGACCCCACCTATAGGTGTTTGGAATTAATGTCACACTTTAGTGTGAGATTTGATGCTTTACTTAGAGATGTGGCCTCGACCAAGTTGGTAAACTTCCTTAACCTGTTCTCAACCATGAAACATAGACAATGTAGTATCCATCCCTACGGGGTGTTCGTGAGGGTTAAGTGACAGTTCATGTAAAGCGGTTAGCATAGTACCTATCTAAGAGACAGTATTTGTGCCAGCCCTCCATCCACTGGTAGGACCTGAAAAATTAACCACCTTTTATCAGCAACTAGGCCCATAGGTGGAAAACTGCCAACTCTCAGCCATCACTCCTGGCTTGAAGACTCTAGGTGTCTCTACAGCAGATGGTACCCCTAGCCTTTAACTCATTGCATCCTGGTAGGCTTCTTCCTTTCATTTGTCAGGGCTTCATGACTTGAGCCAAGCCGAAGTGTCAGAGGGAATGGCAAAGCACGCTCTCTGTGCTGATAAACATCCCATCTCTCCCCGCATTCCTGCATCAAAATATTGTAATGCATGTCTCTGAAGTCCAAGATAAATCATTTGAGAACCGCTGTTAAGATTGTCTGCAAACAAGTTCACCTCCACCAGAGGAAATAATTAAAATCTCGCATACTTCCTTGAAGCAATATTCTTTTACATTTGATTCAGTTGAATGGCCATGATGAGAATTTCTTATAGCTTGATAGCTTTCAAAGAAATTTTATATTAGTCACTTGGAAGGCTAAAACCAACTGTGGGACTGGGAGGGTGGGACTCATTCAGTAACTCTGCAACTGCCATAAACAGATGTCTCGAACCTCCTAACTACTCTCTGCTGTTTTTCTCAGCTACCCTAGTGCCTTTGAGAGCTCTATACCACTAATCACTCCCACCAGCTGGAAGGTAATCTCTCCCTCTTCCACCAAAAGTTTCCTTTGCCCCTGCTTAGGAAACTTTAGCCCCTTTCTGAGTAATCTGTATCCAGTCCCCAGGGGAGGCAGCCTGGCTGGATTTTTGGTGATCTCTTTGCTCTTCCTGTTCATCCCCACTTGCAAATGGCACTTCATCCCTCTCTGTCTCTGATCGTTGTCAGTCTGACTCATTTGTCAATTTTCAATCTTTAGTTATCACTCCCCACCCAGGTGCTTATTAGAAGCTACCAATATATTTCCATCTCGTCCATCTTCTCAGCCTCTGCGTCTACCACGTAGAAGGTCATATTTTTCTATTCCAATTTCTGCTAATGGCCTTAACAACACTTAATAGGAACAGAAAAGAATTTCACCTTTCAGAAGGTGGCGATCAACTTTCAACAAGTTCCCCCATTAATTCCGACTGTGTTTCCAAGGATTAATCGAACAGGGCTGTTGACATCTACTACCCTGGGGCTGCTTCATAACACGAAATGTCCTGCCGGATCCTATCTGCTGAGAGCCACTTAGAGGGGGGAAAGTTATATTTAGTCATAATCATTCTGCTTGACAAATGACCTTAGGGGGCCAGTCACGTCCCAAGAACATTAGTTGAATGGCACCCCAGAGTTAATGTACTGTTTCTTTTTCTCAAAAGTACAGATAAGTTGACCAAAATTCAGCAGTATCATGCCCTAGTTCTTACATCTCCGAAGGAGATGAAGCAAGAAAAAAAAAGGTGCTAGATTTGCAATTCTTACTGTGTTGATGGTGGCAGGCTGGAAAATTCGAGCTGGGCATGCGTGGAGCCTTGCAGAGAAGCCCCTTGGTTTTTGCAAGCAGGATTATGGGACCACACTAATTATAGCTCTTTTGAAGGAACACATTCTGCATTTACTCTCTCAACATCTCCCCATTAATACAATTAGCCCTACCAAAACCATAAAGTAGAGATCAATGAAGACAAGTATTTGTCATGGCAGACCTCTTGCAAGTCTATGGAAGAAACAAGCTGAGACAGAGTAGATGGCCTAAAGTTACAGACAGAGAGGGAGAGATCAGTGGGACAGACAAAATACATAACCACATTAGGAGGCAGTGGAAGAATAACTATTAATGGGTAAATACAGCGTGCCTTGAGGACACAAAAGAGAAGTTCCAGCTCTGGACTTGGAAGATTAAGATGGATCTCTTTGAGAAAGTAGTTTAAAAAACAGTTTAAAGAGACAAGCTAACTAATGATAGTTAGGCTCATCTGAATCCTCTTCCCAGCTAGGCCTTAACCTGGACTTCCATGTCTGTCTCTGCAACACAACATTTTCACAAGATCTTAACTGGCTTACCATTTCTCATCACGTTCCTCATCCCTTATAATCCACAAGTGACGATGACCACCCTGGCCTGTCTTCAGGAAGAATCACATTAAGCCAGCTTGAGCAAAGTGGTCCCTCACCCCTGATGCTTACTCCTAGTAAGTGTTAATTCACTGACTGTTTCCCTATTATTTGGCTATATACTATACCCTCATATTTCCTTGTTGTATTTGAAGTTGAGCTCAATCCTTCTTACCTACTACAAAACATTGTATTTCTCCTTATACCTGACACAATTGTTGCGCAGAAAGTCTGCCTTACTGTCTTTAATATGTCTTTACAAATAAAACATTTTCCCTTAGTACACTGATTTTATTCTCTGAAGCATGCCAAATAGGTACATGAGCAAAAGTAGCTGGAAGGGAAGGATGTTCTATGCATGGAAGAGCCACATATTCATCAAGTCAGAGGGAAGGAAGATAAAGAGGGAGAAACAGAAAGGAGGAAGGCCAATCCACAAGAGGTTCTCTACATATGTCAGCTTCCCGGACACCAACTGGGCCAACATTGGCAAGTTAATTTCACCCATATGCCTACTCATAAAAAAAACTCCGTTATCTCTTACAGGATGGATAGAAGTGTTTCCAGTCTCCAGAGAAACAGCAGATGTGATGGCTAGGATCATGGAGCTCGTGTAGTCAGAAGCTCTCAACATCTCCTGGACAATGGGACTCATCAAACAACTAACCAAGCTCTCCACTGAACTCAGGTTATCTTGGCCCTTGCCTCAGGGTCACCCCACGTTCCCCTATGGGCCTGAGCCCTTTTGAGTTGCTTTATGGCAAGCCCTTTCTCCTTAACCATCACCTCCCAGTTCAAACTCCTCCACTGGTGGGGTACCTACCCTGCCTCTCCCTCTTAAGGTCCCTTCTCAGTTCACACGCTGGCAGTTGTCTTTCTGCCACCACACCAGTGGACCCTAATGCCCCTAAACCTGCCCCGCTCTCCCCAGAGGACAGAGTACTCCTCAAACAGTTAACTCCAAGGTCTCTCAAACCTCGATGGGCAGGACCACACACGGTAATCCTCACCACACCCTCAGCTGCCAAGCTCTTGGGACACCCATGTTGGTACCATCTCTCCAGGCTCAAGCGGGTGCCTACTTAAGACACTTGGTCTGTCCAGCAGACAGGACCATCCACCCTCTGGTTTTCCAGGATGCCACAATGAAGGGCCTACCTGCTCTTCATTCTGACACACTCATCTTTAATGATAACATTTCTTTTCCTAGACACCTGCCTTCTCATCTCCCCCAAGGAACAGATGCCGGCATATCCAAAATGACAGCTGACAGGATGCCTTTCCAGCCACACCTCTCACTGAACGTGGACACCTAGCTCTCCTCTTCCCTACGCCACCCCGTGCCTGCAGGAAGTAGCCAGATTTGAGTCTGTGCCCTTTTTACAAAGAGAGCCTAAATGTTTGTCATAATTACCACTCCAATTTTCTGTCACCCTTATATCCAAAGAGTCTGGAATGACAGGTTGGGAGCATAGGCCCCAGCTCCTTGCATTTATCCCAGCCCCCAGACCTGGTCTGGACTCCAAATCCCAGCAGACCAGGTCCTGACCCCTCTCTGGGGGTGGGGTTAGGACCCCCTTTCCCCAGGATATTTAAATGAGTTCCCAAAAAGAGGAACACCTGGTCTCCTCTCCATGTCTTTCTCCTGGTGGTTGTGTTCCTGCAGCTTTCTGGTTCCCCCTTGGGGCCACCCGAGAGCGCAGAACTTCCATTAAACCTGAATATTTCTTAATTTGGCTTGTTTTGATTCGGCTTGAGTGGGAATTTTGAGTCAGCAGGGAGCTCGTGTTAGGAAATATTCCTAAGAGTCCCTGTCTTCAAGATGTTTAGGATTTGTTTGGAATGTTTTGAGTAGAGATATAAAAGGTATCAGAAGTCTAAAATACATGGTATTAAGGATCTTAGATATCTGTATGGTTTTGTTATTTTCGAGTAGCCATGGCATCTGAATAAGCCCTAGTGAATAAAGAAAGGCTTTGTGAAAGAATGGGTATTAATCAAAGACTCAAGCTCCACCAGTTATCTCTGTGACCCCTTGTTTCATTGAATCAATGATCATTCATTTGGTGTAGGACGGTCATCTGTCTATGTGTTACTTTCATTGGTTCATAAAGAAACTGCCTTGGCCTTTTAATAGGGCAGAAAATTAGGTGGGCAGAGTAGGCAGAACAGAATTCTGGGAAGAAGGGAAGTGAAGCAGACGCCATGCCTCTCCTCTCTGAGACGGACACAGGTTAAGATCTTTCCCAGTAAGCCACCACCTCGTGGTGCTACACAGATTATTAGAAATGGGTTAATCAAAATGTGAGAATTAGCCAATAAGAAGCTACAGATAATAGGCTAGGCAGTATTTAAAAGAATACAGTTTCCATTTAATTATTTCAGGTAAAGCTAGCCGGGAAGTGGCCCGCAGCTCCTTCTACATTCATTGTTAATCACAAACCACTAGCAAGCTTGCTAGCATCTTTGACAGTACTGAAGGATGCTGACTTTCAGTGGCTCCACCAAATACTGAAAAAAAAAATAAATGTAATTCCTTATAAAAATTGACCATGGATAAAAACAGTGTAAGCTTCAGGCAAGCTAAGAGTTCTTTCCAGAAAAAAGAAAAAGCACAATATATCCTCAAATATCTCCTATTGCTTCTCCATGGTGGTAGCACATCCTTAGCACTCTCAGCATTTTGTCTTTCCAAGTACACTATGGTTCTTCACCTATGCAGAGGTGGAATTTATTCTCCTAAGCCCCCGAGCATGCACTATCCTGTAAGTGTTTCAATCAAATGAAAAGAATACAAGTTTCTTCAAACCAATTCCAAACTCAGGCTTTTTCTGCTTCCTATTCTTCAAATGCTCCTGGTGGGAACCATGTGGCCAATGAACAGAAATCTAAGCAAAAGATAGAGGGCTGATTTAGATCTTTTAGTCAAGGTTCCTTCTGAACTCCTACATGATACCTAGCATGAACTGCCAATGACTGTAAATCTAGCTCCATCTTACTATAGCTTCATGAGGAAAATGAAATGAGCATTTCTCATATGTCCCCACCCAATTCATAGAAGTGTGAAATATAATAATGATTTGTTGTCTGCAAACACAAAGGCTTGGTGTCATCTACTAGATGACACCAAAATCTAGGCACTTTACTATTGTATATCTTTGTACCACATGCACGCTTAGTGTTATTTGAGGCCAGAAGAGAGTGTCAGCTGTGAGCTGCCATGTGGGTGCTGGGAATCAAACCTTGGTCCTCTAAAAGAGCAGCCACTGCTCTTAACCACTGAGTCATACCTCCAGCCCCACTTGCTGCTCTTGTAAAGGACCCAGGTTCCATTTCTGGAACCTGCATCAGGTAGCTCACATTGCCTGTAACTCCAGTTCAGTTGATCAGATGCCCTCTTCTGGCCTCTTTGGACACCAGGTATACATGTGGCACAAACGTGCACATGCAGGCACTCATACATACACACAAAATAGAAACAAAAACCCCTTTTAAAATATATGTTTTTACAATAGCTCCAAAGAAAATGAAGTGCTTACATATGCAAAATTAAACAGGAACTGCATTCTGAATAAATCTTTAATGTGACTAAAACAATCTTTTTTGAAGTAATTGGAAAGATACACTTTAGAAGATTCAACATAATAAAATAATGTCAATTTCCCTCTAAAATTACTTGTAGGGTATGGCAATCCCCATAAAAATATCTGCAAGGCAGCTTGTAGACACAAATGGACTTTTTCTAAATTTTATTGAAGAAGGAGAAGACCCTCTAACAGCTAAAGCAATCTTGAGCAAAGAAAACTGAAGAGTTATCCCTCCTCAGTACTGTCTGCCCAATATTGAAGGTTACTCTATAAGCACAGCAATCAAGGGCATACAATATTGACAGAAGGGTAGACACACAGATCAATAGAAAACTAAATAAAGATGCCAGGAAAAACCCACACACATACATCCACCTGATTTTTGACACAGAGACCAAACTATTTCAAAGGAAGAGGAGAACACCTTAAATAAATGGTACTAGAGCCAGTTAAAATTCACTTTAATATTTTAAAATGGATTATGAACTTCAAATGTAAGAGGTGAAATTAGAAAACTTTTTTGAAAGGGAGAAATTATTCAGGGTCCATAGATACGTTGCACTTGACACCAAAAGTGCAATCCACGAAATTTGGTAAGATATCAACAAAATAAAAATACTATTGCTCTGAAAAATGATATTATGGCAAAGCTAAAGAATAAGAGACAATATTTGCAGAGTGCATAGCTCATAAAGGATGCTACTTAATACATACAAGTACCTCACAAAACCCAATAGTTTCAAAAATAACAATGAAATAATAGGCATTTAATGCATGTGTTAGCCAGTTTTTCACCAGTGTGGCAAATACCCGAGAGAAACTATTTTAAATAGAAAACAATTTCCTTTTGCTTTCAGTTTCATAGACTTACAGTCCAGGGCCATTTGGATGTATTATTTCTGAACTTGCCACGAGGCAGGACATCCTCACAAAGAGCATGTGGGAGAACAAAGCTGCTTACTTTATGGTGTCCAGGAAACAAGAAGACACAAAGGGACAAAGGGCAGGATCTTTCCAGGACATACCCTCAGTACCCTTTTTCCCAGCAAGGAGTCCCTACTTCCTAGTCTCTACAACACTCAGAAAGGCCATCATATTATGAATCTTTCATTGGATGAATCCACTGATTAAGAGCCCAATGACAGGATCCAATGGCATCCCTTCAAACTCCACATTTTGACACTACTACATTGGAATCCAAGCCACACATGAGAATTTGAGAGGACATCTCATATCTAGACCTTCCAAAAATGAACAAACAATGCACTAATACATAGATGAGAAAGGTACACGAGAACATGCTCAGAGTCATTAACTACTAGTCAAAAGAAAATAAAAATAAAATCAGAAGAGCTAAAAATTTAAAAATAGTAGTGATACCTAACTCCAAGAAAATGTGAAAAACTGAATATTATAGATGGCAATGTAAAATTATGTGGCTCCTATGGAAAAGCTTGCTAGTTTTTCAAATGTTAAATCTAGTTTCTGTGTGGTCCATTGTTTTTTTTTATTTCTATTACCCACTTTTTAGAAAGATTTATTTATTTATTGTGTATACAACATTCTGCCTCGATGTATGCCCGCACGCCAGAGGAGGGCGCCAGATCTCAGTACAGATGATTGTGAGCCACCATGTGGTCACTGGGAATTGAACTCAGGACCCCTGGAAGAGCAGCCAGTGCTCTTAACCTTTGAGCCATCTCTCCAGCCCCATGGTCCATTGTTATATTAATGAGCCAAATACATTCTGTATATTGGCCCCCTGTTGTATACTTCTTCACAGCAGGCCAGGACCTGATAGCAAAGCCCTCCAGCATCCATCTCAAGTTTTCACATACGCTATTGTTTTCAATGTAGCACAGAAAAGGAATATTTTTATCTATTAAGACCCTTGCCTGCTGTAAGTATTCCACAAAACTGCCTCCAACATCTGATGAGTATGGGTAAGATAAACCATGGAGTTCTAAAGACCGTAAGCATCTGTTGCCTTTTGAAGGATTCTGAATCAAAGACAGTTTCATGATGCTGAGGAACATTACCTAGATATTTAACCTGTTTCTCTAATACCTATCTTTTCAGGGAATGCCTATGACTATTTCCTCATTAAAATAAAAAGCCATATATATATATATATATATATATATATATATATATATGGTATATATGTATATATATATATACCATCTATCTATGAATGTATGTAACCATCCATCTATCTATCTATATATCTATCTATCATCTATGTAATCTATGGATTATGCATCTATCTATCTATTATCTATCTATATCATCTATCTAGTGGGGAGCTGTGCCATGACACACATGTGGAAGTCAAAAGAAAACTTGTGGAAATCAGTTCTCTCTTTATGTCATATGTGTTCCATGGATGGAATTCAAGTGTCAGGCTTGATGGCTAGCACCTCTACCCATAGAGCAAACTAACCTGCCCCCCTCATCTCCTCTTAATCCCTTACAAGGGGAAATTTGTTCCCAGAGATAGGCACATACATAGCAATGGTGTAACAATGGGCCTTTGATGATGGAGTGGAAACTGGAATAAAGACAGTTGCAGACCAAAGATTTCCAACTACCACCAGAAGGTAGAGATAGTAAACAATAATTTCTACTAAATTGGAGTCTCAGAGGGAGCTGACACTTTGATTTTGGATGTCAAGTCTCTAGAACTATGAACCAGCCAGTCTGGCACTTTGTCATGCCAATCTTGCCAAGATAGCATATCATGGAATAATAATAGTAAGAGAATTGTATGTCCTGGTTAGAGTTACTATTGCTATGATAAAACATGACCAAAGCAACTTGAGGATGAAAGGGATTATTCGGCTTATACCTCCATATCATTGTTCATTATCAGGACAGGAACTCAAGCAGGGCAGGAACCTGGAGCCAGGAATAGACAAAGAAGCCATGGAGGAATGATGCTTACTGGCTTGCTTCTCATGACTTGCTCAGCCTGTTTTCTTATAGAATTTAAAACCACTAACCCAGGGATGGTATCACCCAAAATAGGCTGGGCACTTCCTCATCCATCACTAATTACTAAAATGCCCTACAGGCTTGCCTACAGGTTTGTCAACAGCCAGATCTTAAGTAGGCATTTTCTAAAACTGAGGTTCCCTGGTGTGGGAAGTCCTTCTGTATATGTGTTGCTTTTATTGGTTAATGAATAAAGAATCTGTTTCAGCCAGTGGCTTAGCCGAGTAGAGCTAGGCAGGAAAGCTAAACTGAATGCAGGCAGAATCAAGAGATACCATGTAGCTTCCAGAGGGGCAAGATGCGAGCTGCCAGCTGGAACCTTTCTGGTAGGCCACAAGCCTTATGATAAAATATAAAATAATAGAAATGGGTTAATTTAATATGTAAGAGCTTGCTAGGAATATGCTATAGTGATTGGCCAAGAAGTGATTTAAGTAATACAGCTTTTGTGTGGTTATTTCAGGAGTCTGGGCAGCCAGGAAATGAACAAGCAGCCTCCTACAACAGATCCCTTTCCTCGGATGACTTTACCTTGCGTCAAGTTGACATAAAACTATCCAGCACATCACACTATTGATAAACATAACAATTTTGAGATGTACACTGAATTTTTAAAACATTCGATTTCAGAGAGCAGGGAAATGGCCCAGTTGGGAAATGGCTTACTGTGAAAGCGTGAGGATCTGAGTTTGGCACCTCAGTTCTCGAGTAAAAAGCCAGACTCCTCAATGCACACTCGTAATTCCAGTATTGAAAAGTTAGACACAAGTGACTACCTGGAGCTTGCAGACTAGCTGATCTAGTCCAATAAATGAGATCTAGGTTCAATAAAAACACTTTCTTAAAAATAGAGGGACCATACATATGGCCTGCCATTCAAGTTGATAACCTTAGTGTGGTCCCTAGAACGCATGTAAAAGGTTGGATGTAGCAATGTGCATCTGTATCCTTAGCACTCCTATGGTAAGAAGGAAGGTGAAGACAGGCAGTGCAGGACCAGCTAGCATTGAGTATTCTATGCAACAGCAGAAATAACAAAGAGAGACTCTGTCTCAGCAAAGTAGAAAACAAGAACCAACACCTGAAAGTTGTCCTCTAACCTCCACATAAAATCTGTAACACACACACACACACACACACACACACACAACCAAGCACAAATAAAAAGAAAAATAAGTAAATGTAAAAATTAATAAAATGGAGAGCATTTGTGGAAGCTATCTGGCATCAATCACTGGCCTCCACATATACATGCCTATGCACACATGTGTACACACAAACACATGTACACATGTATTAGTAGCTTATCTTGCTGCTCCAACAAAATACACGACACAAGCAATTCAAGAAAATTGCAATGGTTAAATTTTTTCAACTTGACACCAGCCTGAAGCTTAATGAGGGATTCTCTTTATTGGTTTGGCCTATAAACACATCTGTGTGGGATTGTCTTAATTATTGATGTAGGAAGAACCAGTCCACTGTGAGCAACACCATTCCCCAGGAATGGGGTCCTGAACTATATAAGGGTGGAGAAATGAAGCAACTAAAAGGCAAGTGAGCATGTATGCATGCATTTACCTCTGCTCTTGACTGTAAATATGATGTGACCAGCGGTTTGTACTTCCAGTCTTTACTTCCTCTCAGTGATGAACTGTAACCTGAAATTTTGAGCTAAAATAAACCCTTTCTTTACTAAGTTGTTTTTATCAAGATATTATGTCACAGAAACAGAATGAAAGTATACTAGAGGGGTTTGTGTGGGCTCCAAATTTGAGGATACATCCATTGTGAGTGGAAAAGCACCACAGTAAGAGCTTAAGGTCAGGTCACAGTGTATCTGCTGCCAGAAAGCAGACAGTAATGAACATTAGTGCTTAGCTCATTTTATTCTGTTTATTCACTCTGGGACTCTAACCTATGGCATAGTGCTTCTTACATTTAGGATGGATCTTTCCACTTCAATCAACCTAACTTAAAAGATCCCTCAACGACATGCTTTGAGATTTGTTTCCATGGTGAGTCTAAGTGGTGGCAATCTGACAACCTTCACAACTTTACCTTTTGCCAACTTGACAACTGAATACATTAAAGTCATAGCATTCCACCTTGACCCCATAGGCTCATGGCCATCTCATAACGTAAAATCCACTTAACAAACTTGAAAATCCTCAAGATTGTCACACAGTTCCAATGCTGCTAAAAAGTTCAAAGTCAAAATCTCAGCCGAAACTCAAGGCAATGTGTTAACTGTGAGTGCCCACAAAATTAAGAAAAAAACCAACAAGTTACATTTATGTGGTTGTTTGAATGAGAGATACCCCTATAGGATCAGGCATTTGAGCATGTGATCCCTGGATGCCACTGTTTGGCAAGGTTTATGATGTGAAATCTTACTAGACAAAGTATGATACTAGGGGCAAATTTTGAGAGTATATAGCCTCTCCTTCCATATTTTTCTCTCTGTTTCATGTTAGTTTTGCTTGAGGATGCAATCTCTCAGTATCCTGCTCACCATGCCTTCCTGATTTGATGACTCTTATCTCTCTGGAACCCTGTATATATTTGAATGGGAATGGCCCTCATAGGCTTATATTTTAGAATATTTGATTCCCAGTTTGTGGAACTAGCTGGGAAAGGATTAAGAGATATATCCTTGTGGAATAAGGTATGTCACTGGGGGAGGGCATTGAAGTTTCTCTCTGTCTCTCTCTCTGTCTCTCTCTCTCTCTGTCTGTCTCTCTCTCTGTCTGTCTCTCTCTCTGTCTCTCTCTCTCTCTCTCTCTCTCTCTCTCTCTCTCTCTCTGCCTCACATTTGTGGATCAAGATATAAGTTCTCAGCTACTGCTCCACTGCCATGTCTGCCAGTCTTTTGTTATGTTCTTCACCATGATGACCATGAACTCACCCTCTGAAACTTTAAGAAAGTCCCCAATTAAATGTCGTCTTTTATAAGTTGATCTGGTCATAATGTTTTCTTCACAGCAATTGAAAAGTAACTAGAGAAACCATAAGTCCAAATATTCAGACATTTTCTTCTCTAAGTTACCTTCAATTGGGAAGTTTCATCACAGCAACAGAAAGGGGGCTAATAAAATCTTCCTAATATACAATGACACAGAATAAACATTCCCATTCAAAAAGGGAAGAAGTGGGACATACTAATAATAGTATCAAAGCAAGACTGAAAGTGAACATGGAAAACACCAACATCTAAATCACTGTGGCGGACCTCTCGACCGGCGAGAAAGAACAACCACCACATCAGGATTCCACTCAGATCACGCTTTACTGGAGTACCCTTGATTGATGGGGAGCATGAAACAAGGGGGGTAGGAAAACAAGGGGCAAGAAGGGAAGGGCAGGGAGAGCATGAAGTGAAGGGGCAGGGAGCGAAGGGGCAGAGAGCTAAAGGGAGAGACAGCATGAAGCGAAGGGGCCAAGGGCTCTTAGGCAGCTGCTTAAATAGGGAAATGGCACACTGGTCGCCCTGTGATTGGCTGCCACAAACAGCTGACACCAGACCGCATTGGGATAGGCTCAAGGATCCTCATCCACCGCAAATGCGGGAAGCGGGTGACACGCAGCTCTCAAAGGCATAGCCAAATATGGAGTTGTTTATTTCCAACAAGACAGGATGTCGGTGCCATCTTGTAATGGCGATCCTGTCTGGCTCACTACAAATCACCATGCCTTCTATCTAAAGATAATGATAGAATCATGTGGATACCAAGGATCTCTAATATTCTCTTCTCTCCAAGTCTGCCTCCTCCAACACAGAGAACATCACTATTGGACTGGTGCCAGCACTTACATCAGAAGGTGCCCTCCAATCTTACTATCTCCCAAATCTTGTGGCTTCCACTAAAACTCAGACTTGACCTTTACATCTTCATACTGTGCCCTCTAACAACCTCCTTGCAGGAACTCCAACTCTGCTACACATCGCCTTGTCTCAATGGTTCTGTGGAACTACTGTGCAGGACCCTATGACCCAGTTCTCAATAGATTGTATGTATAATCCTATTTACACAGTAGTTTTGAAATGATTAAATCTTAGAAATAGAAGGCAGTTTGGGATTTGGGCCGGGATCATGAATAGGGCAGGGAGATGAGGAATGTAGTTACAAAAGAGCAAAACAAATGAGTCCTTTGGAAATGCTCTGAAACTTAACTGAGGTCCTGAATATATAAACATATATGTACATGATATGATTGTGTAAGACATAAAACATGAATGTATAAATAAAACTGAAGTTATAATCAAACCAGTGAATTACATGTCAGTATACTGGATGTAATATTATGGTTTACTCTCACAATTGACCATTTAAGAAACTGAGCAAAAGCATCAGTGAGCCTACAGATTATGCCTAACAACCAAATAATCCCACAACTACCATAATAAACAAATTCATTTTAAAGACCATCATAAAACTATTTGCTTTTAAAAAAATTAAATGACCAAAGTGGAAGCAAGGAGAACAGTCAGGATTGTAGCAGGAGAGACAAGGAGAAATGACTGGATTTCAGAGGGAAAGGATTTTGAAAACAGAACTGGAGTAAAGGGGTCAAGACCACGATGGGGAAACCCAAGGAAACAGCTTACCTGAGCTAGTGAGAGCTCACTAACTCTAGACTGAGAGTGGGAGAACCTGCATAGGACCAAACTAGGCCCACTGAATGTGGGGAACAGTTCTGAGGCTTGGGCAGTCTGTGGGACCACTGGCAGTAGGACCAAGATTTATCCTTAGTGCTTGAGCTGGTATGTAAGAGCACATTCTTTTTGGAAGGATATCATGCTCAGCCTACATATAGGGGGAAGGCCTTGATCTTGCCTGGAAGTGAAGTAAAGTGTCAGACTTTGTTGACTCCCCATGGGAAGCCTTACCCTTTCTGAGGAGTAGATGGGAGTGGGGTGGCGGAAGGGTGGAGTGGGAGAAGGGGTAGGAGTGGGAATGGAATAGCTATGTAAAAATGAGAAATGATTGCAATAAAAATTCTTAAAAAAATGAAAATTAGCAATACTCAAAAAAGGGAAAAATTTTGCTGAGGGTTGCATGCAGGGTGGAAAAGAGGAGTAAGTAGCATTGGAATTTTAAGCTAGAGGTATCTGCTGATGGAGGAGGTTTGGTAGGAGGGGAAGAGGGAGAGGTTAAAATGCTAACATGTAAGGCCAGGATAAGATCCTCAAATCTACAAAAAAAAAGAAGAAGAAAAAGAAAAAAAAGAAAGAAAGAAAGAAAAAAGAAAAAGAAAAGAAAGCCTAAAAACCTAGACTTCAAGAAAGATTCTCAAAGACTGGCCCCCAAAATGCATCCCTCAAACTTTGCTACTCAGTTGTGAGACTATTCCTTGTTCAGATGATTCACCGTCTAGCTGCTATAAGGAATTTTTAATCTGCAGGTAGTGTCCTGGGGAGCATGAGCCTCAGGACTTGAGGTCATGTCACATCCCACAAATCTAGAAGAAAACATTCCCCCTTTCCCAGCAAACAAAACAATGGCTGCTAGTGCATGATGCAAAAGTGTCTGAGGGTAGATATTTTCTGGTAAATACTGTATAAAGAATGACTTCAGTATGCCTCTTGAAAACGTTTTTCCACTGAGGGCTTGCTTGCTTCCCCCAGGTCCAGCCTGTCAGTCTTATATTTGATAAGAGACTTCAGGAGAAATGGCCCTGGCTGCCACCTTCTCCATCATGTTGCTACCCCCATTTGTTGGCTCATTCTTGATTCTCTGCACTTGTATTAGAATTCTCTTTGGGGAACCCAATTAGGGCAAACTCATCAAGTAAAACAGATGTGCCCTCTGTATGAAGTACATATAGCAATGTTAAATGTGTTGGTATTGAGAAACACAAACAAAAAACTGGCACTGCTCCCATAACACCTGTCACTTCTGGACAGGACCACATAGGGGAGTGGAAAGGAAGGAGGAAGAGAAGAGGATTGGAACATTTGGGAACATAGCTGTCTCCCATGGCTGCTTTTCCATGACTGGAAAACCCATGAAAGCTAACGGCAAAAACTCCGTTTCCTAGGCCCCTAGTGAGGCAATGAGAGCTCTATGCCAATTAGTTTCACAGAGAATGAGAACGTTGCTCAGTTTGGAGAAACGAAGCATGGAAGGGGCTAAGATGGAGACAGGAGTTATTTCCAGTGGTGAGAGTATAGCTGTCAGTACTGGTGGCACGAAAATGATGGAGGGAATTGCTTTCTTTAGTTTGACTTCAATACTCAAACCTAATGATACTAGCGAGTTAAGAGAGACAAAGGAAGTAGTTTTAGGTGGGGACAGATCTTTTGATAGCCAGTCTTTTTGACTATCAACCTGGCTCAACCTGTTTGTGGTCTGGGACGCACTGAAACATTTAAAAACACTCTGTTGATCTTTGAACTTTTTTAGCCTTATACTGTGGTGCAAAGTCTAACCTCCTTGAGTCCACACAAAATACCTTCTCTAAATCATACTCAGTAGATTCCTTCCTGTCTCAGGGAGCTAAAGAAGAAAACTAGAAAGAGGACAAGGTTCTTCAATATATAAGTGAATTTTTAAAGATTTACTTACTTTATGCGCATAGGTGTTTTATCTGCAAGTATGTCTGGGTACTATGCGAGTGCCTGGTGCCCACAGGGACAAGAAAAGGACACTAGTTCCTCTAGAACTGGAGTTACAGATGGTTGTGAGCCACTACGTGGGTGCTGGGAATCAAACCCAGTACTTCTGAAAGAGCAGCCTGTACTCTTAAGTAGCAAGCCACCTCCAGTCACTAATTGTTTTTAAAAGAAAAATTTATGGAGTCATCTCATTTCTCTCTCTTCTTCTGAGGATTCCTACTATGCACATAATTGTGGAATATTCCTTTATATTATATAAATATATGTCGCTGTGACTGGTTTAATAAAGAAGCTGACTGGCCGATATCTAGACAGGATGAGGTGGGAGACCCAGACTAAGGACACTGAGAAGAAGAAGATTGGAGTCAGAGGAGTCACCAGTGAGATACAGAGAAGAAGCAAGAGGTATAAGGTGAAAGAGAGATAATGCCACATGGAAGAATGCAGATAAATAGAAATGGGTTAAGTTGTAAGTGCTAATTAGTAAAAACCCTGAGCTATTGACTGAGCATTTATAATTAATATCAAGTCTCTGAATGGTTATTTGGGAGCACTTGCCAAGACACAGGAATAACTCTGCTTACAAATGATGGCCAAATATCTAGCACCTACATCCACATAAAACTTGAGAGAGCTTTAAAAAGGTTCTAAACACACAAAAGTTGAGCCAAATAGAGCTTCCTAGTCTCATGTCTCTCATGCTGCCCGCAATGCGTGATAAATCTTAAAAATAATCATAAGGGAAAAAGGCCTCAGCAGGGACATTTTAAACTGTAAAATATAAGGTTAATAGTTTACCCAAAGTCACATACTTAGTTTAGTCAAGTCACTAAATAAAATAAGTGTTAACATCAAGACACAGAGAAGAGATACATCTCTAGATTTTATATGATACTTTATTTAAAATGTCTAGTTGTCAATGAAAAAAACAAATATAATGCATAGAAACAAGAAAGTATAATCTATATACCAAAAAGGCAGTCAATGAAAAATCTCTCTACATGTGCTATGCCTAATCTAAGCAATCCAGCTTCAAAGCAGTTATTATAAGTATGTTCAAAGAACTGAACAAAACCATATTTCAAAAGCTAAAAAAAACTATCACAATGAATTCTCATCAAATAAAGTAAATCAATAAGAAATATTAGAAAAAGAATACAATAGAAATTTGACAGTTGAAAAGCATAATCACTGAAATGAAAAATTTAATAGAATGGCTCAACAGCAAACTCAAAGGTAGATGATTTTTGGGCAGTCTGATAAAAAGAAATAAGTAGCCAAAAGACAAACAACACTTGAAAGTCTTGTGAAATAGCCATACATACACCACTATATGTTGGCTCATTTTTTCTGTGTCTCAGGAGTCACTCCCAAATAACCATTCAGAGACATGATATTAATTATAAATGTGTGGCCAATAGCTCAGGCTTATTACTCACTAGCTCTTAGAACTTAAATTAACCCATTTCTATTAATCTGCATGCTACCATGTGGTGTTGTCTCTCTTTCATATTATACCCCCTTTTCCTCTGTGTGTCTTTCTGGCAACCCTCTTACTCCACTCTTTTTCTTCCCAGTATTCTCAGACTGGTTCTCCCACCTAACTTTATTCTGTCCAGCAATTAGCCAGTCAGCTTGTTGACTAAACCAATCACAGTGAAATATATTTACACAGTAGTGAGGAATATTCCACAATCCCCCTTTTGTCTAAATAAAAAGCAAAGTTTTAACATAGTAAAATTATATACAACAAAACAGTTAAAAAAAGTAAGACTTTCAGTTACAATATGCAATTCATTTGTATTTGGTAAATTTAGAAAAAATTCTACCTATCTTTGTGAGTCTAAAGTTTTATAACTAATTTACCTTTTACTCATAACTAAGGAAAACTTTAAGTTTAATTATTTAGTCTTTTACTCTATTAAGACCACAAAATGGTGAAATATTACCTAATGACAGGAATATCTGGCTGCCTGAACAGTCACCCAAAGTTCTTCTGTAATTTTAGAACATCCATCTTTGACCCACAGGACTAGTATATCTGACAAACATTTTTGAGAAGCAGGGACTTTTGAAGGACTGTCTAACTTTGTCTTGGAAAAATTTGACAGTCACTTTCTTTTGCATCCTGTTGGTTCACTTGGGAGAGTACACTTTCAGCAATTGAGGCAAGGAGCAGTTTCTTTGTCTAAATGGCTAGCTTTTGCCATAAAGAAAACAAACTCCAAATGGAGGTTCTTTGATGTCCATCATCATCTTTGAAGTAAATTGGTGGTGTCAAGAAAAGCTTTGTGTTATTAAAACATATTAAATGCCATATTCTGTTGGTCTTTGAATAGTCTGAAGAACATCTATTTATCTAACTGTATCTGTTTAAACTTGAAATCATATCTAATATGACTATAAGTTTGATTATTGTAGATGACAACTAACCTATATTTCTTAAATATACCTTATATTTTTAAAAGATTTGCATGAACACACTATCCCACATGAGAGTAGAAACATATATATAGTTCAGAAAAATAACTTTAGATCTGTATCAATAAAATCCATATCAGCCAGGCGGTGGTGGCGCAGGCCTTTAATCCCAGCACTCGGGAGGCAGAGGCAGGCGGATCTCTGGGAGTTCGAGGCCAGCCTGGTCTACAAGAGCTAGTTCTGGGACAGGCACCAAAGCTACAGAGAAGCCCTGTCTCGAAAAACCAAAAAAAAAAAAATCCATATCAATGTAAAATATTTAAGACTAGTAGTTGCTTTTTAGGTTTAAAAGTAGATTCAGTATCTACTATTTTATTGCATCATTTCTTTTTTTTATTGCATCATTTCTATATTCTCCATTTTTCTTTTCAGAACAAGATCATTGAATCTAATCTGATTTGTTCAGCTTTTTTTCTTGATAATTACCAATAACAACTTGTAACCAATCACACTTAAATGATAATAAGCATCCATAAGCCATCTTTTGGGAATATGTTTGTTGTTTTCTAGACAACTTCTTCTTTAGGGGTGCTGGTATCTTTGGACCCTGAGAAAAATTTAGATAATGATTAAGCCTTGGTTGCAGTAGTCTGTGAGGCTGGATCATCTCAACCAGCAGCTGTGAAGTTTTTCTGGATGTAGAAATCTGAGGAAACTGCAACAGAGGCATTCTGAGATGTTGGATCACCTGAGCCATCTGTTTTCATTGGTGTCTCATTTCCTTGTTATGAAAATACATAAACGTTTAAAGGTAACATACATATATCTGTGTTAATATAAGTATAGACTGTGTGGTACAAAAAAAGTCAAAGATGATTTTTTGTTTTATATTTGAGAAGGTAATACAAGAATATGTTTGTTAGGTTTTTTTAAAGGTTTGTTTCTTTGTGTTTATAGTCTGGACTTCCAAGGGATCTTCCTTGATCAAACCTGGTCCATATCAATCTGGAATGAATCCACAGCCTCTCATTTTCTGTGGAAATAAAAGCAAAACCCCTTCCCCAAAGTAACTAATCTTCTGGCTTCCATTTTAAAATCATAATTTTTTTTTAAAATATGGAGGTTGGTTTAATCCAGCATTTTTCATAATCCATTATGTTTTAGCAACTAACATTTTATTATTAACAATCAGAAAATCTAAAGACAACATAACATACAGAATCCAGACTATGTATTTTCATCTTTATGTGGCTTATTTTCTTTTTTTTTACTCTATTCCTTTTTGAAGGAGTGTATTGTTATTTTTAAATCTATGATTATTTCTATCCTTTCTCTTTTTTTCTCCCAAGCCCATGTATATTTTTAAACACACTGTAATCCATTTAGAGGTTTTTTTCCATGTAGATCTGTCTTTACTCAGCATCTGTACTGTTTTTGTGATCACATGAGATGAATGTTATACTGCCATGTCAGTGCCCACCAGTGAAACTTACCTTAGTGCATGGCACCTGGTGACTGACTCCTCCCACAGACAGTTGCTATGAGATGCATCTCAGTATTGCATCACGCATTAGTCACCATAGTTGGAGGTCAGAGACTAACTGGTTATAAGTTGCATGTTTTAACGTTTTCACCCTTACCTTTAAATGGATATGTATCTGAGAGATTGCAAGTCCAGGTCAATGGAAAACTTTTTCAGGAACTAGTGTTTTCAGCTCTCTAATATTTCTGAGTTAATTATATTCTGTGGCATAGGATTCTTTCTTTTTATCTGAGATGAGTGTAAATTTAGCAGGACCCCTTTAACCTGTCTTTTCCATGATATTTTAAGGTTATAGCTGATTTATCTCTATCAGTATCTCTGATCAGTTCATTTCCTGATGCTATTTTAGTGTATATGTGTGCACACACACATGCATGCATGCATATGTGTGTGTTCAAAAACTTTCCAGGGCATGAGTTTCTCTAGCCTCTAATCAAAAACATCTTCCCCATCATTCTTTGCATCTTGACCACTTCTCTCATGAATAATATTACTTCCAGGATACCTCAACTACTTCTCTACCTAGATCCTTTCTATGGATTGAATGCTGTTGCCACTCATCAGTGAAATTTCTGCAGTATGGAGGTGGGCAAAGAGGATCTACTGATACTAAGCAACTTCTATTACCTTTCCAATATACTAATAGATCTTTCACACTAGGGACCTGGGAAAAATACAAGAGTTGCCTTCTTGGCTACAATTGTGCAGGTAGGGTTGTTCAGTCTGCTGAGAGAGTACATCTACACACAGCACTTTGGGGCATGGTGGGTGCCATCTCTGGCTCCTCAGATGCTATGTAATAGAAGTCTTTCAATTTTGGTTCATCCCCAAAGACTTGAATGTGTTTTGTTTGCAAATTTTAACTAGTTTCACAGTTGTCTCTCTACAGGAATAGATTACTTGAACTGCTCACACCAGGAAAGAAATTGTACAAACTTCTTATGCAAGACTGAGATTAAAATTACAGTTGAGGTCTTATGATTGAGAACCGGAACAAAAGTTGGATAGAGAAAGCAAAAGCTGTCATCATTATTAGTCTGGATCAATAGAGAAGTAGACAGGAGGAAAATTCAGCCATGTCATGCAAAATATATGTGTTATAGCCATCTTTGAGCTGGGTTTGCTTCTATTTTATCCTCACAAAATGTCACAAATGGCTGTTTGCATAACTGACAATAGATTTATAACCCATCCAACTGAAAATGCATCTGTCTACTCTGAAGCAGGATGCTTCCTCTGTATTCACTCCCATTCCCTCAGTAAATACTTTCCTGGCCAACACTGGAAGGAGGAAAAAAACCCTTAGTGGTTCCTTAGTCTGGTGTTTTGGGGGATTTTCCCCCACTTGGTTGGAGTATAAAATTGAAAACCACCTTGTAGAAATCAACAGAATGACATTGTGTTGCATGGAGCACAAGAGAGGATGAGACAAAACAAGAATTAGCTCAGGGCCTTGATACATATGTCCAAGTTCATCTTTTTTCTCTTAGAACACCACAATCTTGAGCAAGACATTTAACTTTTCATTTTCATCTTTTCTCCTCTATAAAATGAGGTTATTGATGATTTAACAGTATTCCAGAGGTGATAAAAAATAATCTTGCCTCTGCTTATCTCTTTAACACATCTCAAAACTAATACCTTTTTTCATTCAATACACTCAAAACACACTGATTTTTTTGTGCTACTTGTACACATCAAGTTCTTTGTACCCTTGGGAACTTTTATAATATATTCTCTCATCTACAGTTTATCTTTGAAGTCCTTCATAACTTTAGTTTTTGATAACAGCTTAAATATAATTTCTGAAGAGTGTCATCTGCTGTGGGACAATTGTCTGTACCCTGTCACTTGTATTTTAAATAAACACTGATTGACCAGTAACCAGGCAAGAAGTATAGGTAGGTAACCAGGCAGGAAGTAGAGGTGGGGTGACAAGAATTCTGGGAAGAGGAAAGAGTCAGTCTGCATTCATCAAGCAGACACAGAGGAAGCCAGACACAGAGCAAGCAAGATATGATTGCCTCAGCAAAAAAGGTACCAAGCCATGTGGCTAACACAGACAAGAATAATGGGCTAATATAAGATGTAAAAAATAAGGTTAATAAAAAGCCTGATTTCTTTAGGACTTAATGACTGCAGAAGCCAGGCAGGAGAGAAACCTCAGTCAACAGAAAGGTGCCCAACATGTGGACAACTGTATCCACAGAAAACCTGAGAGAGCTTGGGAAGCAATTCTAGATGCAAAATAACAACATTAAGCACAGCTTCTTGGTAGCAATTTCTTGTGTTTTCTCTCTTTGCTAGAGGCAAGGATTCACATTTAAGAGAGGCTTCCTGACTCAGTTTTAGCTGTAAAACCTTGCAGCTCTTTTAAGAGGTCCTGCCATGAAACACTTAAATAGTGTTGATGAAAAGCTGACTGTGTACGTTTTGGTGGTGGCAAGGACCTTGAAATGCCATAGAATTGTGGCAATAAACATGGCTCTGGTCAGTACCTCTGCCATGAGGCTAGACTCAGAAAAAAAGCTAAGGAATGGGCTGGATCCAGCTGTCAAAGCCACAGTTTTAAAGCTAGCCATATTGATTAGCATATTAAAGACTTGTGTGGTCAGAAAAATAGAGATATACAGCAAAGATAGATTCAGACGATGTAAACCTCTAAATGTTTTATAGTGTGTTAAAAAATATATGTAGGCTTGGGAGAGAAAAGAAAAAATGATAAAGTCCTTAAAATAAAAAAGAAATAAAGAGAGTCATTGGGTGGGGTGGCACACCCCTTTAATCCCAATACTTGGGAGACAGAGGCAGGCAGACCTCTGTGAGTTCAAGGTGTGATGACACACACCTTTAATCCCAGCACTTGGGAGATAGAGGCAGGCAGTTCTCTGTGAGTTCAAGGACAGCCTAGTTTACAGGGTGAATTCCAAGACAGCCAAAAATACACAAACACTGTCTCAAAAAGACAAAAACTAAAAATAAAAATAAAAGAAATACAGTTTAAAATAAAGCCATGTAAACATGAATATACACAAAGAGTATGGATACTGTATGTTATTGTGTTGTCTTTAAATGGTTTAATGGTTGAGGAAGGAACAAGAGTTGCTAAAAGACATTTGATTACAAATGCTGCTGGATTAATAAAACCTGTATATTTTAAAAATGCTTTGACTTCAAAATTTAAGTCAAAAGATATGTTACTTTTAAGAAGAGGTTTTGTTTTTGTTTCCACAGGAAGTGAGAGGCTGTGGATTCATTCTGGGTTAAGAAAAATCAGGTTTGATCAAGGAAGACCCCCTGAGAAATCTCTGATAGGAGGAATGGCCCAGATGTCTGAGTTCTACATCCAGAACAGTTCAAAGACTGCTGCCTGAGATGATCAAGGCTCACAGAATACTCCAGTCAGGACTTGATCATAATTCTAAATTTTCTTTAGGTACCCATAAGATTATCAGCACCCCAATCAGCAGGAAGTAGCCTGGAAAACTATGTACACATTCCCAAAAATGGATTAGAGATTTTTGCCTTTGTTTAGATTGTTGGTTACAAGTTGTTATGGATAATGATCAGTAGAAAAGCTAAACAAAGGAGATTTGATTTAGAGTTTTTGTTTTTAAAAGTGGGGGGGTGTTGTGAGACAATGGTCTGTACCCTGTCACTTGTATTTTAAATAAATGCTGATTATCCAGTAGCCAGGCAGGAAGTATAGGTGGAGTGACCATGCAGGAAGTAGAGGTGGGGCAATGAGAATTTTGGGAAGAGGAGTCTGCATTCATCAACCAGACACAGAGGAAATGAGACACAGAGCAAGCAAGATGTGACTTCCTCACCAAAAAAGGTACCAAGCTACATGGCTAACACAGACAAGAATAATGGGCTAATATAAGATGCAAGAAAGAGTTCATAAGAAGCATGAGATACTAAGCCAATCACTTTATAATTAATGTAGACCTCTGTGTGATTTCTTTGGGACTTAATGACTATAGGAACCATGAAGGACAGAAACCTCAGTCAACAGAAATGACAATTCATTTTAAAATAAAACCAATCAAAAAATTGTACGTTGTGCTCATTCCATCTCATTTTATTTTTTTCATGACACTTACCAATACCCAAACATAGAGACAATATAACTTAATTGGATAGTGCCAAATGCCCTAGATTTAAATCCTGTTTCTATAAGTGTTTGCTTACAGTTTTAGAGGGTTAATTTATGATCATCATGGCAGGAAGCAATCAGGCATGATGATGAAGCAGTAGCTGAGAGCATTACATCATAATCTTTAGGAAACAGGCAGAGAAAGAGAGAATGGGTCTGGTGTGAGCTTTTAAAAACCTCAAAGCCAACCTCCAGTGACATACCTCCTCCAACAAGGACCAAATTCAACAAGGCTATGACTCCTAAATCTTCTCAAACAGTTCAACTGGAGACTAAGAATACACATGAGCCTTATATTATCCTATTATACATATAATAATTATGCAAATTAGAAATCATTTTGTGTACTGCTATTAATCAGATTCCAGGATCTACTGTTGGGTTCAAAAAGCAAAGTTCAGAATAGCGTTTACAGTATGCACTCTTGTACCTGGGTTGGGGGAAAGGTAAGACTAGGAATGTGGAGTTCTTTTTCTATTTGAAGATACCACTACAGTGACTTTGACAAGTTATTTAAACCACCCTTAGCTTCAACTCCCTTGTCTATAAAGTAGGAACAATAACATTGTCTGCCTCAAAGTTCTGTGAGTTGGTATCTGTGAAGTTCTCAGCATGGAATGTGGAACATAATAAGGCTTTCTGTCAGTGCTAGCTCTTGTGGTGCCAGGATATAAGGTTGTGATCCCAACCTTATGGTAGTGATCCCTCTAGTCATCCCTGCCATATGATACTTACATACTGTTTAGTCCATGAGAGAGGACTGAAGTCATGGCATTGCCCCATCTGAGACAAGGTATAAAAGATATCATCTCCCTACTTCCCCCCACCCCCATGCTCCCAATCTTGTTAAGCGATTCTGCCTAATTCCCTCTTCCAGGTGGATCTATGTATGTTCTGCGGGTTGACTTTGTTACCCAGCTTCTCAAGGATCATGAACTATAGGCTCAATAGTCTTTGTTTTACAGCTAGTATCCACTTATGAGTGAGTATATACCATGTTCATCTTTCTGGGTCTGGGTTACCTCACTCAGGATGTTTTTTTTTCTACTTTCATTCATCTGCATACAAATTTCAAGATGTCATTGTTTTTACTGCTAGGTATTAGTCCAATGTGCAAATGTGCTATACAACCTTTATTCATTCCTTGGTCAAGGGGCATCTAGGTTGTTTCTAGGTTCTGGCTATACAAATAATGCTGCTATAAACATAGTTCAACAAATGTCCTTGTAATAGGATAAAAGGGGAAGAGGAGGTGAGAACAAGAAGGGGAAGAGCACTTGAGGGAACAGAATAGTTGAGATGGGGGAAGGACAGAGGTGAGAGTAAGGAAAGATATATTTTAATTGAGGGAGCCATTATGGCGCTAGCAAGAAACCTGGCTCTAAAGAAATTCCCAGGAATCCACAAGGATGATCCCAGCTAAGATCCTAAGCAATACAGGAGAGGATGCTCAAACTGGCCTTGCCCTGTAGTCAGACTGATAAATATCTTAAATATCACTGTGGAACCTTCATCCAGCAACCAATGAAAACAGAGACAGAGACCAGCATCAAAGCTCTGGACTGAGATCCCAAAGTCCAGTTGAAGAGTGAGAGGAGTGAGATTATGAGCAAAGAGGTCAAGGCCATGATGGGTACACCCACTGAAACAGTTTACCTGAGCTGATGGGAGCTCACCAACTTCAGCTGCACAGGGAAAGAAACAACATAGGTCCAAACTAGTCCCTATGAATGTGGGTGACAGTTGTATGACTAGGGCAGACTGCGGGGCCACTGCCAGTGGCCCCAGGATTTATCCCTACTGCTTGTACTGGCTCTTTTGAAACCTATTCTCTTTGGATATATACCTTGCTCTGGTGTGGGACAATTCTGTATTCTGTCCATTATGTTTTAAATAAATGCTGATTGGCCAGTAGCCAGGCAGGAAGTATAGGCGGGAGGTGGGGCAACGAGAACAGGAGTATTCTGGGAAGAAGGAAGTTCTTTCCCGCAGTCCTGCCTAGACCATGGAAGAAGCAAGCTGTGACCTACCCCACCAAAAAAGGTACCAAGCCATGTGGCTAACATAGATAAGAATAATGGGCTGGTATACATTATAAGAGCTAATATGAAGCCTGAGCTAATGGGCCAATCAGTTTATATCTAATGTAGACTTCTGTGTGATTCTTTGGGGCTAAACGGCTGTGGGCACTGGGGAGGACAGAAACCCCAACAAGCAGGCCAACATGTTACATTGCTCAGCCTAGATACAGTGGGGAGGGCTTTGGACTTTCCCCAAAGCAATGTGCCTTACCCTCTCTGAGGAGTGGATGGGGGTCGGGTGGTAAGTGAAGGGAATGGGAGGAGGGGAGGGAGAGGGAACTAAGATTGTTATATATAATGAAAAAAGATTGTTTTCTTTTAATAAAGTAAAATTAAAAAATAAAAAGACTTCATCTTTCATCCTTGGTAATTACCCTTAGGAAAGGGCAGTCATATCATATTGCCTTATGAAGCTATGAGATGATCACACACACACACACACATACACACACACACACAGAGAGAGAGAGAGAGAGAGAGAGAGAGAGAGAGAAAGAGAGAGAGAGAGAGAGAGAGAGAGAGGTAGAAACGATATAAAATCAAATGACTGGACTTGACAGTAGATTTGCTACCCCTCATTGCTTCACTTCAACCTCATGAAAAATCTTTATCCAGAATTATTAAGCTAATCTACTCCAGAATTCCTGACTTCCAGAAGTGATTTATACTAATAAATATTTTAAAGTGATTTCTTCTGAACCAACAGAGTATTAATATAGCCATTAAATGACATTGTTGGTTTACCTCATTATTAATCATTACTGTTTGCTCTATCCCTAGGCCTTCTTTAGTGGATTTCCAATTTGAAAATGAGCATATGCAGTAAGTATGGCTCAAAATTTAACTGAAAGGCTTAAATAAGCCTTGCTTTATTGTTATTTTACTTACTGTGCTATAATGTAGACTACTGGACTAGGAATGACAACTGTGCTTACTGCGCTTGATATCTGAGTGATCTTAGATAAGTCATTTCATATCCTGGAACATTCTCATATCTCGAACAAACAAACTAATATCTTTCCTACCCACTGAAATGAATAATTATGAAGATGAAATGAGATGATAGATGGAAAACTAGTGACAGAATAAGCAAGTAAGGACAACATCAAATTTCCTCTGACACTTGTGTTGTTCTTGTCCTTCACAGCTATGTGAACAAACATCTTCTAAAATTTTAAAAACTTATTAGTATTATAAATTTCTATATGATATACGGAATTAGACTCTGCTGTAGTTTTTAATATAATTTAATATAACAATTTTTCATTCAATCCTCCCCAATTTTCCAATTCTGTAACTAGCAATTATTATGTCAAAGCAAAGATTTTTCCTCCTAATGTACCAAAACATTACTCTCTTCAAATAGTTGTGATTTCCCCCATCGTATTAATTCCTTTCAATTTAGGTTTGAGTATTCAACCCCTGTCACAAATGGATCAGTCCTGAAATGATGAATTCACCATTTGTGAAATTTCCTTGTGGTACAAGTACCTGCCCATAATTTGAAATAGATAGTTTCCCTTAATTCTCTGCTTGCCACATTCCCAGGCATGGTGCATGACACTGTTTCTTTTAAAGCTTACACCTTTAATCCCAGCACTCAAAAGGCAAAAGCAACTGGATCTTTGTGAGTTCAAGGCCACCCTGGTCTACAAGAGCTAGTTCCATGACAGACCTAAACTAGAGAGAAACCCTGTCTCAAAAAACTGAAAAAGAAAGGAAGGAAGGAAGGAAGGAAGGAAAAAGAAAAGAAAGAACTATCTTCAGGGACAGATTGAAGCATCAACTTTTTCATTGCTTTTTATTGAGCTCTGTATTTTTCTCTGCTCCCCTCCCTTTTAGTCACACAGTGAAGAACTATGTAGCAAAGTTCTATATAAAGGGATTAGAAATCATTTTGTGTACTGCTTTTAATTTGATTCCAGGATCTACTGTTAGGTTAAAAAACAAAGCTCAGAATAGTGTTTACAATATTCTCTCTTTATATAGGGTGTGAGGGAAAATAAGAATATGAGTGTGGAATTATTTTTCTATTTAATAAGAATCCCGAAAAGATAAACAAAAACTTAAAAAATGGCTACCTATAAAAGGAAGGAGAGATTAGCTTAAGAATAGAGGAACATTTACTAATATAAACGTAACTCTTTTGCATGTTTGTCTTTGGAGCATTGTAGCTCTCATATAAATTATCAAAAATTTACATAAAACAAAATAGCAATGCAGTCACTACAATTAAAACAAAAATTCAATAGATATACTTAATTCCATACTGAGATGGAAACTTACCTTATTCATGTAAATAGAATCATTTTAGCCAGGTGGTAGTGGCACATGCCTTTAATCCCAGCACTTGGGAGGCAGAAGCAGGTGGATCTCTGTGAGTTTTGGGTCAGCCTAATCTACAAGACAGCCAGGACTGTTACACAGAGAAACCCTGTCTCAAAAACAAAACAACTGAAAGAGAGAGAAAGAATTGATGTGGGATTCCCCTCTCCACACTGTGAATATACTTTATTATCATCAGTTAATTGGTTAATAAAGAAGTTGCTTTGGCCTATGGCAGGGCAGAATAAAGTCAGGTGGGAAATCTGAACCAAGATTTATATAGATATAGATATAGATATAGATATATAGATATATAGATATATAGATATAGAAAGAGAGTAGGCAGAGTCATGAAGAAGCCATGTAGCTGCCAAAGGAGGCAGATGCCATGTAGCTGCCCAAAAAGCAAGCGTTAACAAACTACAGGCCTTGTGATAATATAAAACATAATAGAAATGGGTTAATTTAAGATATAAGAGCTAGCTAGAAATATGCCTGTGACATCGGTCAAACAATGTTATAATTAATATAGTTTCTGTCTGATTATTTGGGTCTTCGCAGCTGGGAAAGAAAGAGCAGTCTTCATCTACAGAGAATCATTTCAAGTGATTTCAAAACGTAATTTGTTTATAAATCCCTTAATGTATATACTTCAGGGACAAAAGCAGTTGTAAATATATTTTGAGATATTTTCAGTAACCATATTCCTTATAGTAATATTGATAATATTATGAAACTCTATGTCTTAGTCAGATAGCTATAAGAAAATATCAGAAACTAGGTAATTATAAAGACCAGACATTTATTACTAACAGTTTTGTTCTGGGAACATTATTATTAATATCAGTTATGGGGACAGATGGCGATCAGGATGTTAACATGACCTAGGTTTTGGTGAAGGGTCACTTATGTGTTGTAGACTAACAACTATTTGCTGTGGTATCCACAGCAGAAGGAGCTCTAGCTATCCATTTATCTGACTTATTATAAGTGAGATCATCCTGTTATTCTTCCATCCTTCCTTCCTTCTTTCTTTCCTTCCTTTCTTTCTTTTTTTATTTCTTTTGTGGTTTTTTTAAAGACAGGGTTTCTCTGTGTAACAGCCATGGATATCCTGGAACTAGCTCTGTAGAACAGGCTGGCCTCGAACTCACAGAGATCTAGTTGCTTCTGCCTTTCAAGTGCTGGGATTAAAGGCCTGTGCCACCACCACCCAGGGAGCTCATCTCATTTTCACAGCTTCACTGGAATGATCTAATTTTCTACCAAAGCCATCTTGATGGAAATTGGTATTTCAACATATGTGTTTCACAGAATATAATTTGTCAGTCATAATACCACAATAAATGTTTTAGGATAAAGTAAGCAAATAATTTTATTACTTTTATTAGAAACCAAAGTTTTGAGTATTTAAAACTTTTCCAGTCAGGCCTCACTCATAATCTATAGCCTTAGCTCGAAGGACAGGAAATTGTTACTAGATGGTATCTGTTAAACATGACAGTGATGCTGCACCCACTAGATCTTAACAATATGGTTGACTAAACAAGACCTTCATAATGATATCACCACTCCACATGACAATATGAATCAGAAAAATTTTGCAAGACTCCACCCCTAAATAAATGACTCTTATGAGAGTGAGAATCAATGGTCTCCAGGGATGAGGTCTAATGTCAAGTACTCAGCAATAAACACATGAACATAAGAACATTAAATGGACTCAGTAAATAGTGTGTGTGTTGTGTAAAACAATAATAATGAATTTGAGAGAGAGTTGAGAGCATGGGTGGACTTAGAGAGGAAGTTGGGGGGTGGAGATGATGTAAGTGTATGAAATTCTAAAAAAAAAAAAAAAATTTAAAAAAGATTTATCCACCCTTGCCAGGTTATCATGAAGCTCTCCAAACTCAACCATCCTGGCAGCACCAGAGGAGGTTGAGGCTTTCATCTTCTGCGCTCAGCAGTGATCTCATCCCATGCTCCATCACTGTCTACACAACCATGTGTGCACTTGGACTCCCACATGAAAGCCAGTAGAGACAGGAAAAACATTCTTTAGCCCTGAAACAAAAGAACTGTTGTCTCGGGATCCTATATCCATAGGAAGCATGCTTCAGCTTTGAAGAGAGAATCAAGATATTTTCACTAGAAGGAAAATTGAGAATTTGTCTTTCAATTTAATAATTTTTAAGATTTATTTTCTTTTTAGTTACCTATATATCTTTGTGTAGGTATATGCATGTGTTCATGCAGGTGTCTGTGGAGCCTAAAAGGTGTGTGATTTCCTGGAACTGGAATAATAGGTGGTTGTGAGCTGCCCAGTGTCAGTGCTGGAAACCAATCTTGTGCCCTCTACAAAAGCAGTGTGCACTCTTGATCACACTGCCTTCTCTCCAGACCCTTGAACTTCAAATTGAAGGTATCAAAACTACCCTAGAAGAACAATTTTAAAAAGTTCTTTAAATGGAAAAGGAAATGACAAAGGAGAAATATCTTGGAAAATCAACAAAGAAACCACAAAAGGGAAAGTGTGGATAAATATAAGAAAATTTTCTTATTCCTTTTAATTTTTAGATATGTGTAACATGTGATGGAAACTTTATAGCTGCATGATAGAACTTTAAATATGCATAAAATTATAACATTTGCATACCAGAGTAAGGAAATGAACCAGCAAGAAAGATGGACAACAGAAGATATTGGGGGTTAAGTATTACCAAATTACATAATATACACATATGAAAGCATCATAATGAAGGCACATTAACACATCAGCAAAAATACAAAGACAATTATGTCATGAATTAAGGAGGACCTAGGAAAAAAGGGGAGCAAATTTTCTACAGTTCACCTGAACTGATTAAACTGTGGCGCGTGATCATGAAATTTACAATCAATTTTATGGTCTATAAAGTTACATTTAACATTGAATTCACAAATACAGGAACAATATTTATATTTAAACAAATTAAACTATGTATTTATAGCATGGAATTCTCTATGTTGCTAGATTTGATTGGCTGAAACATTTTAGGATTCTTTAATTTATTTCTGAAACAGGTGTTAGTTTGTAATTATCCTTGATTTATAATTTCTGCTGTAATTTTTTTTAGATTTATTTATTTATGTATACAGTACCCTGCCTGCAGGCCAGAAGGGGGCACCAGATCTTCAGTTTATGTTAGAACTCCATAAAAGCAAGTTCTAATACCAGTGGGAAAATGGCTCATCAATGGGGTGGATGAATTTGCCAATGAGAGTGAAGGCAAGCATGTAAAAAAGGAAAGCTTCCTTCTTCCATGTCCTTTTATATAGACTGCACCAGAAGGTGTGGTTCAGATTTAGGGTGAGTTTTGTGGCTTCAAATAATCTGATTAAGAAAATCCCTCACAGCAATGTTCAAAGTCTTGGATTTTAGTGGATTCCAGATGTTGTCAAGTTGACAACCAAGAATAGCCACCTCACGGTTAAAAATACTTAAGATCATTTTGAAAACTGAATGTAATATCCATACCATTTAACATGGTTCCTTGTAGGGATAGGTCCCGCCCCCTGGGGGGCGTGTTTGCCTCGGGCTAATGTCTGCCTATAAATTTGGCAAGCATGCTCCCAGCCTTCGCTTCTGCTTTCCTGGTCTCCGCGGGAACGGCGGTTCTGTAAGTCTATTTCTACATTAAAGCTATATATATATATATTTTTACAATCTGTCTGCATTTGTTTATGCCGTTACATTTTGGCGTCCAGCGTGGGCTATTTTGCCCCGACTTGAGTGGGTAGCCCGCTAGCTAACACAGCACCCTCCTGGGTGCTGTTTTTTAGTTCGTGACTCTGGCTCCAGTGCCGAGTCCAAGACATACTCGGCCACACAGGCCCATTCTGCCTGCCTTGGCTAAGTTTGCAGGGGAACCCCACTGCCTGAATTAGCAGAAGCTCAAGTACCTGCGGTTTTGCAACAAAAGCTGCCACAGTGGCGGATTTGGTCTGATACAAAGTGACTTGGCCCAGCAGTGGTGGCACAAGCCTTTGATACCAGCACTTGGGAGGCAAAGGCAGGCAGATCTCTGTGAGTTTGAGACCAGCCAGGCGGTAGTTGTGCACGCCTTTCATCACAGCACTCGAGAGGCAGAGATAGGCGGATCTCTGTGAGTTCGAGGCCAGCCTGGTCTACAAGAGCTAGTTCTAGGACAGGCTCCAAAAACACAGAGACCACCACTGGCAGGAAACGATCATTGCAGGTAAAAAATTATTCTTTTATAAATAAAATTTCTGAACAAATTAGTATTCAAGAATTTAACAGTTTTTTTTTAATTGTACCATGTGGGAGATTTTACAAGAGGTGTCTATCACCCCACATCTATGGATCCTTCTGGGATTCGTAGTTTTCATTGGCACCAAATGGTTTGATAATAGAAATATGATAAAGTCTTTACGAGACGAATCCAGGATTCTTAAGGCAGAGATTGAACGCTTAAAAACAATTGAGAATGACAACAATCTTCTCAAGAATCAGTTTGAAGTTCTCCAGGCTGATAACAATCTTATCAAGAATCAGTTTGAAGTTCTCCAGGCTGATGTTAAGGAGAAATTCATTAATATGGAAGAGGGAACAGCTGATCTGGATCATAAGCTTCAGTCCCTTTCTGTAGGAACTGAAACATTAGTGGCTGATATTAAGGAGAAATTCATTACTATGGAAGAGGGAACAGCTGATTTGGACCATAAGATTCAGTCCCTTTCTGTAGGAAATGAAACATTAACTGAGAGAATCAAAACTGCTGAATGTGACAATCGGATTCTGTCTAAAGCTTATGACAGATTGATGGAAAGATTGTCAATACAAGAAGGCACGGTTTATGCCATAAAAATTATGTCCAAAGATGAGATGTTTTCTCTAACGGACAAACTTCATACTTTAGAATCCTCAATGAAGGCTTTGGAACATAATTCTGGACAGGAGATTCAGACATTGCAGAAGGCAATGGTGAATAGAATTGAAAAGATTGAGGAATTTCTAAATTCTGAAGAAGAAGAGCAAAGGGTAAAAAGGCAATTTTTAACTACATCGGTGGGTAAATCTCTCCAGGACAATTTCCACAAAGCTCTACCTACAGCTCTACCTGCCTTTCCAGTAATAACAACAGAGAAGGTGATTGGTTCCAGAAACCCTAGGGTCATCAAGGAGGATACATGGGAGCCTGTCCGTATGAATGACCTCAAGGAAATTAAACAGGCTGTCATGACTTTTGGGATGCAAGCCTCTTTTGTTAAAGAGATGCTAAGATCTTGGGCCACAACAAGCAGAGCAAGCCCCTCGGACTGGCTCCAGCTGAGCTCTGCGGTACTTGAGAGTGGACCACAATTGAAATGGAAATGCTTATTCAGGCAAGAGGCTAGACTCTTAGAACAGCAGGAAAAAGCAAAGGGAATTGACATTTCCCTAGATCAAATTCTAGGTGAAGGGCTCTTTTCCGACCCTCAGGAACAAGCTAATTTAGATGAAAACACACTCTCCATGTGTACTACAGCAGCCTTAAGGGCTTGGGACAGGGTACAAGACCCAGGACAGAGAATGGAATCATTTGTCAGAGTTGAACAGGGTCAGAGAGAACCCTTTAGTGACTTTTTGCAAAGATTAACTACGGCTGTACAAATAGGGATATCTGACCCAGAAGCAAGATGTATAATGATTGAGTCTTTGGCTTATGAAAATGAAAATGTGGAATGCAAAAGGATTTGGGGGCCTTTAAAGCTCAGATCAGCGCCCTTGGAAGAACGGGTCTTGCATACTCTCAATGTTGATACATTTGATTATGGCACTGAAGCATGGGTAGAAGAAGCAATTTCCAATGGTAAAAGGAGACACCAGAATACCAAATGTTTTAATTGTGGCAAAAATGGGTCATATTAAAAGGAATTGTAAACAACGGATTTTCAGAAATAATAATAATAATAATAATAATAATAATAATAATAATAATGCATCATCTAGAAATAACAGAAATAGGAGGACTCAGTCTTCAGGTTTATGTAGAAGATATGGAAAAGGCAGACATTGGACGAATGAATGCAGGTCTTCAAGAGATAGACAAGGCAACCTGATACAGTCAGGAAACGTGAGAGGAGGGGCCTCACAGGCCCCCATGGCAAACATGGTTCAGTCATTTCCAGTTTCTGCAGAGAACGTGCCTCATCAGGACAATTAGGAAGCCCCATGACTACTGTTACAAGCAATAATGATCAGAAAGATAAGTTACGTGTGTTTTGGCAAACTTCTATAAATGATCAAAGACCTAAACTGAGAGTGTGTGTAAATGGCATTTTTATTACTGGCCTGCTGGACACAGGTGCTGATGTAAGTATCATTACCCCAGAATCTTGGCATCCGTATTGGCCTGTTCAGAATGTAAATGTTCAGCTCCTGGGAATTGGAACCCTATCTCGAGTAAGGCAGAGCACGAGATGGGTTGAATGTATAGGGCCAGAGGGACAAATAGGAAAATTAAAGCCATATGTAGCCAATATTGCAATGAATTTATGGGGTCGTGACCTATTACAACAATGGAATACTGAAATTAACATTCCTGCTACTTCTAGAGCTTATATTTCTGAGAATAATATTAAAAGATATTACAAACAAAGAAAACCGGTCATTCGGGCTGTACAAGAACAAGCAATTGATGTCCCTTCAGAGATACCAACAGCCTTGCCTCTAAAATGGTTGACTGAGAAACCAATATGGACAAAGCAATGGCCTTTAGCTGAGGAAAAGTTACAGGCTTTAGAACAGCTGGTACAAAAACAATTAGATGCTGGACATATAGAAGAATCTACCAGCCCTTGGAATTCTCCTGTATTTGTGGTTAAGAAAAAATCAGGTAAATGGAGAATGGTGACAAATCTCAGGGTCATCAACAAGGTTATTCAACCTATGGGCCCTCTGCAATCTGGAATTCCTTTGCCCTCTTTATTACCAAAAGCATGGCCTCTCATAGTTATTGATTTAAAGGATTGTTTTTCACTATACCTTTGCAAAAAGAAGATAGAGAAAAATTTGCCTTCACAGTGCCTACTTATAACAATTCTCAACCTTCCAGGAGGTACCACTGGACAGCCTCCCCCAGGGTATGTTAAATAGCCCCTCCCTGTGCCAATATTTTGGGAACCAACCATTGCAAATAATACGCAAGGAATTTCCCAAATCTATAGTATACCATTACATGGAAGACATTTTGTTATCCGATTCAAACATGGGTACCTTGAACAGACTGTTTGAAGAAATAAAGATACTTTTACCTAAATGGGGATTGCAAATCACTCCTGAAAAGATTCAGAAGGGAGATTCTGTTAATTATTTAGGTTATAAAATAGGTTTGCAAAAAATTAAGACACAAAAAGCACAAATTAGGAGAGATCGCCTACAGACTCTTAATGACTTTCAAAGACTGTTAGGAGACATTTCCAGTCTACGACCAGCTATTGGGATAACACCTGATCTAATAATTCATTTGAACAAAACCTTGGATGGTGATAAAGATTTAAACAGTCCCAGAGAATTAACAGCTGAAGCAGAAAAGGAACTGACAATGATTGAGGAAAAATTACAACAGGCACACGTGGACAGGGTAAATCCAGAGCTCGATTGTATTCTCGTCATACTACCATCAAAAATTTCTCCTACAGGAATTTTAATGCAGAGAGATGATATTATTTTGGAATGGATCTTTTTACCACATAAACCAAGTTAGAAACTGAAAATTTATGTGGCGAAAGTCTCTGAGTTAATTATAAAAGGCACGCTGAGACTTCATCAACTAGCAGGCATAGACCCAGCAGAAATTATAGTGCCTTTCACTGCTGATGAACTAAAGAAATTATGGGAAGATAATGAACCATGGCAAAGAGCTTGTGCTAATTTTTTGGGAGACATTAATAATAGCTATCCAAAAAGCAAGAGGCTTAACTTCATAAAGAGAACTTCTTGGATTCTTCCTCGAATCGTCCGTGATGCTTCAGTAACTGGACCCCGTACATTCTATACTGATGCCAATAAATCAGGGAAGGCAGGTTACAAATCAGAAGACTTGGGTAAGGTGGAACAAAGTCCATATAATTCTGTCCAGAAGGCGGAATTATATGCCATTCTTATGGTGCTAAGGGATTTTAAAGAACCTATTAATATAGTTACAGATTCACAATACGCAGAAAGAGTTATTTTACATATTGAAACTGCTGAATTTATACCTGATGATACAGAACTAACCTCATTGTTTCTCCAGGTTCAAGATTTGATCAGGAACAGGTTTTGCCCTATGAACATAACACACATCCAATCCCATACGGGTCTGCCAGGTCCTCTAGCACAAGGTAATGCAGAAATTGATAAATTATTGATTGGCAGTGTGCTACAAGCCTCTGAATTTCATAAAAACATCATGTTAATAGCAAAGGTTTGAAGAAAGAATTTTCAATTACATGGCAACAAGCTAAGGAGATTGTAAAGAAATGCCCTACTTGCTCTTTCTATAACCAAATGCCACTGCCTGCAGGGGCTAATCCAAAGGGCACCCAAAGGAATAAAATCTGGCAGATGGATGTGTTCCACTTTGCAGAATTTGGCAAATTAAAATATGTTCATCATACCATTGACACTTATTCAGGCTTTCAGTGGGCAACTGCTTTAAGTTCAGAAAAAGCTGATTCAGTAATCACTCATTTATTAGACGTCATGGCTATCATGGGTAAACCTACACAAATAAAGACGGATAATGGTCCTGCTTATGTCTCTAGGAAAATGAAACGGTTTTTTGATTATTACAATATCAAGCATGTTACAGGTATACCATACAATCCTACAGGTCAAGCAGTCATAGAAAGATCAAATCGAACTATAAAGGATATGTTGAACAAACAGAAAGGGGTGGAAAACACCCCCAGAAATAGGTTACATAATGCTTTGTTAACCTTGAATTTCCTCAACGCTAATGAGAAGGGAACAGCGGCTGCAGAAAGACATTGGATAATGAAAAAGTCTACTGAACTAAATCAACCAGTTTATTTCAAGGATGTGCTGACCTCACAATGGAAGCCAGGAGATGTGCTATGTTGGGGAAGGGGTTTTGCTCTTATCTCCACAGGTGAGGAAAAATTATGGATACCATCAAAATTAATAAAGGTTCGGTTTGAAGAAGAGAAGCCACTTGGAAAAGATAAATAACAATTCTTTCATAAGGATGGCGAACATACTGATGGTAAGAAATACAGATAGGTTGGAGGCAGGGTTCTTTTCTTATCTCCACAGGAAAATACTCATCTTCAAAGAAATTGAGGGACCCTGAATATTTAATTACTGATGGATGGACACATTTTGTAAGTATTAATATATATATATATATATATATATATATATATATATATATATATGTCTTATTAAACATTTCTTTATAAATATATAGAGCTGGTTTTGAAGTTGGACTCTGGCTCAGTCCCTCTCCAATTCCAAGCCTGTTAGTAAGAGAAAAACCCAGAGTTTCTGGAGTTTCTGTCTCATGTCAAGAGCCATGATATGGGACAGAAAGAAATATGAGTATAGAAAACATCTTTGCTTTTCTTCATATCTATCATACTTTTCATTGAATATATGTATCATGTCTTTCATTGAATATAATATGTATGTCTATATGATTAATGTTTAAGTTTTTCACAATGAACAATGAGTTTTTCCTGATGTGACATTTGAAGTTTCCAGGAAGAAGATGGGGCCCCACAACAACAACTCTACCTGGTTGATATGACGTCATGATACTGATAGCGCTACTACAAGACCTGTTTTGGATGCCAGCTGCACAAGACGATCCCAACTTGGTTAGCTGAATTGGTGCACATCTTGTACAACATTCTAGCCAGACCTCCACAAAATACTCAGAGACTATTTGCAATTTTAAAAGACATTGATCTTGAAATTTAACCATCATTTTACTTTCATAGGATCCCCCAGAAATAACGTCGCCCCGATGACAGCTGGAAGTAATTCTAGAGGACGACGTTCCCTCACCCAGGAAAATTTACCCCTGGGTTTAGGGACATCATTTAGGGGTTGGGAGGTTGGGGGAGGAATTTTATAAGCTCAGGGATCATTTTGAAAAAAAAAGGAGGGAATGATGGGATAATAGATTTATAATTGTGAGTTACTGCTTTTAGACAAATACATTGGTATCGATTCTTGTGTATTGATACAAAGTTAAATTATATTGACTATTGTATGCATGCATGTTTCTATGTCTGTTTAAAACATTTTTATGTATTGACATATATTGTATTGATAAATATATATTGCATATATTTACCATACTGCAGTGTACATTTCTGATTAAGAAACTTATATAATGTTTGTGTATTGATATATATTTACCATATTGCAATGTATATTTGTACAATGTTTATATTTGGAGGTCATTATCCTCATTTGTTACACAGTTGTTTATTGTCTTTGTCTTTAAGTTAGATAGATATTGAGAATTATATAGATAATAGTCATCTAAGTTTGTCATTTATAATTAGACTAGTCAGGTTCTCTAGATATATAGAGATTATACTCAGTATAGATAGATAATCTTCGACGTCTTCAAAGAGCTGTAGAAAATGGCCTTTAATCTAACTCAGAGTTTTGTGATAGTGAGACACAATTGCTCCTGGCAACACAGCTCTATTCCCGAGAGAATGTTGAGCACCAAAGACACTCCATCTGGACCCTTTCTATTTGGCAGAACTGGCCTTTGGGCAAAGAAATGCCCATACCTCAACCACTGACAGAGATACAGAGCGTGCATCAATGGATAAAACAGGACTGTCATATCCTGCCAAGACAGGGTAAGATAGTTTTGAAAAGTTCCTTGCCTTTAATAATGGTATGTCAGTTATGTTAGGCCTTAGCCAAAATTGGTTGACTCAACATTGCAAACGAGACTTTGGGTGATTGCCCAGGTGGTCAGTTGTCTCTGTCAATTGTTGCACATTTTGGATATATCTTGTTTGTTGAGTAGTGTTTATTCCCTTCTCAGATCTTTGATGGAGTTGAAGATTATATAATTGTAGTTACTCTCTACATTATTTGGACTCCTTGAGATAGAATGTTTAGCAAAGATTTTGTTCTCAATATTGTTTGTTATATTTATTATTTTGTTGTTATTGTATATAGTTGTATTTGGTTTGGTTCTGTCTTATTTAGACAAAAAGGGGAGATGTAGGGATAGGTCCCGCCCCCTGGGGGGCGTGTTTGCCTCGGGCTAATGTCTGCCTATAAATTTGGCTAGCGTGCTCCCAGCCATCACTTCTGCTTTCCTGGTCTCCACAGGAACGGTGGTTCTGTAAGTCTATTTCTCCATTAAATCGATATATATATATATATATATATATATATATATATATATATATTTACAATCTGTCTGCATTTGTTTACGCCGTTACAGTTCCTATCACATTATAAAGACATTAATAAACTGTGGTTGTTATTTCAAATGGATATTTTAAATCTTTGCAAATGGCAAGCAATTATTCAGTATAAAGGCTTATTCTTCTAGATATAATTGTTCCAGTTATTAAAATATGGGCTTTTGTCTTTAAATACTTTTTCTGAGATTTGGCTTCAAAATATAGGATTGAACCTTGGCCAAACATATTTTCATCATGTTGACATTTCTCTGCTGCTTTCCCGTTCCTAGTCTTGTGGCAAGAGTCTTAATAAAGCTTTTATATTTCCTCAATACTGAATAGGATTCTTCACTAGTATTCTAATTTTATAGTGTTGGTTTACATAAATTATATTTTTAAATTATTTTTCTGCTTTCTATAAAAATTTAAAGTTATTGGAAAAAGTTCTTTGTAATATCCCATTATATTTTCTAATATAGAGAGTGCATATAGTGATTACCTATTCTTTTATTCATGAAATAGACAATTTTCTCTTTATTTACTTGGTAAGTCATGCTGGTGATTTATCTATATTCATTTTCTTGCTTTATGAATGAACATATTCTTATTTATTTATTCCTCTTTTGCAATCCTATATAGGGTTATTTGATATATATCACATATATATGTGCTCATATATAAGTTTTAGAGATAGATACATACATACATACATACATAGATACATAGATACATAGATACATAGATGATAGACAGTTTCCCATAAATACTCTTTGACAGTGTTCCATAAATTTTAATCAAAACATCTTTTAAATGTAGTTATAGTTTAGAAAGTAACATTACACTGTTTTGATGAATTTTAATGAATTGCCGCAAGTGTCATCAAAACCACTATAAAAACAGAGGAAAATAATTGTGGTGATGCATACCTGTGATGCCAGCACTCAGGAATATGATACAGGAGGATCAAACATTTAAGGCTAGACTGGGCTACTTAGCAAGACAGTATGTATTAAGAAAATTTCATAGCCTGCTACATTCATCAATGAGTTTCCCTCAACTTCTACAACAGTTATAGTCTACTCTTAGCCAGATGAAATAAAAATCCTGAACCATACTCAATTATGTAAATACATCATAGGTTTCTTATGCATGACACCTTTTTGAGACAGTGTCATAGACATGAACCACCATGCTTGGCTGAATTATACTTTTGATAGATATCTAAATTGTTATTCATGTTCAGTTATTCTGAACAATGATTTAATGATTGCTCTGAGGATGTCTTGAGGTTTTATGCCTCCATGCATTAATTAACTAGGAGTGGATTGATAAATGATACATTAAGTATTTGTGATGGTCAATTTTATATGCCAATTTGACTAGATTACAAGTTGACCATATATGTGTCTAGACATTGCTTCTAGTTATTTATGGGGACATCTATGAATTAGACCAGCATTTGAGTCAATAGTTTGAGCAAGGCATCACCTTTAGTTGGACTGAGCCCCATACCATCTGCTAAGTACACAATTAGAAGAAAAATGTACAGGGTTAATTCCTTCCTCTCTCCTCTTAAGACATTTGTCATCTCTTTCTCTTCAGGGGAGCTCTTGGATCTTAGATCTGTAGAATATTGAAACTTCATCAGCAGACCATTTTCCTCTGCCCATTTCTATGAGTCTCCGGCTTCCAGTCTGAGATGGAATTACATCAGTAACTCTGCTGGTTATCCAACCTGCAGATGGCATACTGTAGGACTTCTGAACCTCCTACAGCACATGAACTAGTTCTCATAAGGAATCATCTCCCTACTTATTTACAAATATGTCCTATTGGTTCTTTTTCCCTGGGGAATGCTAACATATGTCTAAAGTTGTAAGAAATAAAAAAGAAAAGAAAAGTGATTTCAACCATGTTTCACCAGCAATATATGAGATACGGTTTCTCTACAATCTCGGGAAATTTTGGCACTGACAGTATTTTTAGCAATACCTGTATTGTTCTATGTAGAAACCTATAGTTATTACTTTAACTCAAGGGCTGATATTATTGAACAATTTTATGAACCGTTTACATTGCCTGCAAGCCACCCATAGGCCAGTTATTCGGTTGCTGTTCATAGGTTAAGACAGAATCTTACTATAGTGCCCAGACCAGCATTGAAGTCATTAAGTTCTTGAGATAAACACATTTGTATATGATATATTTTTGAAGAATACTTCCTGGATTTAGTTTAGTAATATTTTATTACAGATTACTTTGTGTTGTGTTCATAATGAACGTTGGTTTGAAATTTATAATTCTTATAATGCTCTTGCCAAATCAAAGTTTGATGCATAATGTGAGGCCAAGCACAAATAAAACAGTTTCTGTACATAAATAGAGAAAACATACTAAAATAGCAACATTATTCTTTGTAATGTTGTACTGCACATAAAACATATTAATGATGAAGATGTTAAAGATTCATAAATAATACTATAAACTTACAAAGTAAAAAATGATGTAAGATGTGTATATTGATACAATAATAAATGACAGTTTAGTTTTAATGGTATTGCTATGTAATAAAGTATAACTTCAAACTCAACCTTTCTGCCTCTGTTTCATAAATACAGGAATTAAAAGTGTGCATCACCATGCCTGCTTCTCTCTCTTCTTTCAGTTATGAGCTTTTTAAGTTACTTTTCTGAAAAATCATTTATTGCATTGCCAAAATGTGTACTTTTGGCAACCACATTACCTTTTTGATAATTAAAATATGTTTTATTCACCAATGATAGCCTTTGCTGCAGAGGTTGTGGAGGAAGGGGTACCCTCATCCATTGCTGGTGGGAATGCAAACTTGTGCAACCACTTTGGAAAGCAGTGTGGTGGTTTTTCAGGAAATTTGGGATCAACCTACCCCTGGACTCAGCAATACCACTTTTGGGAATATACCCAAGAGATGCCCTATCATATGACAAGGGCATTTGTTCAATTATGTTCATAGCAGCATTATTTGTAATAGCCAGAACCTGGAAACAACCTAGATGTCCTTCAAAGGAAGAATGGATGAAGAAAGTGTGGAATATATACACATTAGAGTACTACGCTGCAGTAAAAAACAATGACTTCTCGAATTTTGCATGCAAATGGATGGAAATAGAAAACACTATCCTGAGTGAGGTAACCCAGACCCAAAAAGATGAACATGGGATGTGTTCACTCATAATTGGGTTCTAGCCATAAATAAAGGTCAGTGAGTCTATAATTTGATATCCTAAAGAAGCTAAATAAAAAGGTGAACCCAAAGAAAAACATATAGCTATCCTCCTGGTTATGGGAAGTAGACAAGATTGCCGGGCAAAAAGTTGGGATCTTGGGGGTGGAGTGGGAGGGGGGTAAGGGGAGATGGGGAGAGAAAGTGAGAAGGGGAGGATGGGGGGAACTTGGGGAAATGGGATTATTGGGATAAAGGAAGGTTGGATAGATGAGCAGGGAAGCACATATCTTAATTAAGGGAGCCATCTTAGGGTTGGCAAGAGACTTAGACCTAGAGGGGCTCCCAGGAGCCCAGGGCGATGTCCCCAGTTAGTTCCTGGGGCAGCTGAGGATAGGGAACCTGAAATGACCCTATCCTATAGCCATACTGATGAATATCTTACATATCACCATAGAACCTTCATCTGGGGATGGATGGAGATAGAGACAGAGACCCACACTGGAACACCGGACTAAGCTGCCAATGTCCCAATGAGAAGCAGAAGGAGGGAGAACATGAGCAAAGAAGTCAGGACCACAAGGCGTGCACCCACCCACGGAGACAGTAGGGCTGAACTATTGGGAGCTCACCAAGGCCAGCTGGACTGGGACTGAAAAAGCATGGGATAAAACAGGACTCTCTGAATATGGCGGACAATGAGGGCTGCTGAGAAGCCAAGGACAATCGCACTGGGTCTTGATCCTACTTCATGTTCTGGCTTTGTGGGAGCCTAGCCAGTTTGGATGCTCAACTTCCTAGACCAGGATGGAGGGGGGAGGACTTTGGACTTTCCACAGGGCAGGGAACCCTAACTGCTCTTCAGACTGGAGAGGGAGGGGGAGAGGAGTGGGGGGAGGGGGAATGAAGTGGGAGGAGGGGGAGGGAAATGGGAGGCTGGGAGGAGGCGGAAATTTTTTTTTCAATAAAAAAATATAAAAAAACCAAAAATTAAAAAATATGTTTATTAACTCTTTCTTCCCCCTTTATTGAAAATAGAATTATCATACAACATTATATATTCTGATTATAGTCTCCTTTCCCTCTAGTCCTCCCAGGTTCTCCCCACCTCTGCTTTCATCTGGATCCACTCTCTTTCGATCTCTAATTATAAAAGAACAGGCTTCTAAGAGATAACAACCAAACACGACACAATAATATATAATAAGATAAAAGAGCCGGGCGGTGGTGGCGCACGCCTTTAATCCCAGCACTCGGGAGGCAGAGGCAGGCGGATCTCTGTGAGTTCGAGGCCAGCCTGGTCTACAAGAGCTAGTTCCAGGACAGGAACCAAAAGCTACGGAGAAACCCTGTCTCGAAAAAAAAAAAAAGATAAAAGAAAAATCTTTGCATCAAAGTTGGACAAGGTAAACCAACAGAAGGAAAAGTACCAGAGAGCATGCACAGAATCAGAGAATGATTCGTTCATAAACTCAGGAATTCCATAAAAATACTAAACTGACCGGTGCTCCCATGTGGGACTCTGTCTCTGTCTCCTTTCATCGCCTGATGAAGGTTAATATTCATGAGGATGCCTATGTGTTTGTCTTTGGATTCACCTTCTTATTTAGCTTCTCTAGGAACATGAATTATAAGGTCAATGTCCTTTATTTATGGCTAGAAACCAAATATGAGTGAGTACATCCCATGTTCCTCTTTTTGGTTCTGGCTTAACTCACTCAGGATAGTGTTTTCTATTTCCATCCATTTGTATGCAAAATTCAAGAAGTCCTTGTTTTTTACTGCTGAGCAATACTCTAATATGTATATATTCCATACTTTCTTCATCCATTCTTCCGTTGAAGGGCATCTAGGTTGTTTCCAGGTTCCGGCTATTACAAACAATGCTGCCATGAACATAGTTGAGCATATACTTTTGTTGTATGATAGGGCCTCTCTTGGGTATATTCCCAAGAGTGGTATTGCTGGATCCAGGGGTAGGTTGATCCCGAATTTCCTGAGAAACCGAAACACTGCTTTCCAGAGTGGTTGCACAAGTTTGCATTCCCACCAGCAATGGGTGACTGTACCCCTTTCTCCACAACCTCTCCAGCAAAGGCTATCATTGGTGTTTTTTATTTTAGCCATTCTGACAGGTGTAAGGTGGAATCTCAAGGTCCAAATCAGGAGCAGAAGGAGACGGAGCACGAGCAAGGAACTCAGGACCACGAGGGGTGCACCCACACACTAAGACAATGGGAATGTTCTATTGAGAACTCACCAAGGCCAGCTGGCATAGGTCTGAAAAAGCATGGGATAAATCCGGACTAGCTGAACATAGCGGACAATGAGGAATACTGAGAATTCAAGAACAATGGCAATGGGTTTTTGATCCTACTGCACGTACTGGCTTTGTGGGAGCCTAGGCAGTTTGGATGCTTACCTTACTAGACCTGGATAGAGGTGGGCAGTCCTTGGGCTTCCACAGGTCAGGGAACCCTGATTGCTCTTCGAGCAGATGAGGGAGGGGGACTTGATCGGGGGAGGGGGAGGGGAATGGGAAGTGGTTGCGGGGACGAGGCAGAAATCCTTAATAAATAAATAAATTTAAAAATAAAAAAAAATAAAAAAATACTAAACTGAAAGCTATAATATATACACAGAGGAGCCATAATATATACACCTGGGGCAGACTTGAGTCAGCCCCATGCTGGCAACCACATTTTCAATTGATATAATGAAAACATCATGTATTTCTATGCCATGATAATTCTGCAATTCATTTTGATGTATTATTTTGAAATATAAATGATGATTCCCGAAAAACAATTTGTGTTTGACTATGTGTTGGTCTATATGTATGTAGATGTGTGTGTACATGTTTGCACATGTATATGAAGGTCAGAGGTCAACATCAGGTGACATACCTCAGGAAACATCCACCTTCTTTGTTAAAACAAGGTCTATGATGACCTGTGAACTAGGCTGACTAAATAGACTGGCTGAGGATCTGCCTCCTCAGCCCCTGAATTGCAGGCATGTGTCACCATATCTATCTTTTTACCACGGGTTCTGGAGATGAAATTCTGGTCCACATGCTTGTATGGAAAGCCAGTGCTATCTCCCCAACTCCAAGACTGTATTTTGAGGTAGAGATTGTGTCATATTCCAGACTGGAATCAAACTCATAGTAGTACCCTGCCCCAGATCACCAGGTACTGGGATTACAGTTGTGAGTCACCAAGCCAATCACAGATCTGGTCTGTAAAAATCTAGTTCTTCATATGAATTAGCTTTTTTAAGTTTAAACACACACACACACATATATGAAATGATGTGCTAGGTAGGGTTTTTAAATGGTCCCTAAAATATCAATGCTTTAACCCCAGAACCTCTGTCAATAAGTATGATATGGTGAGATATATTTATTATGGTTGTGTCTTGTTCTCTAGGACAGATGATCTTCAAATCACAAGATTATTCAGGTGAACCTAATAAAATTCTGTGAGCATTGTTGGAGGTAGCAATTTTTCTCAAGCTAGTAGGAGAATTGGAAGGTAAAGGTGTAGTCAGAGGCAGCTCATTCATTCCTGGTTGCCCTTACCTGAAATAATCATACAAAAACTATATTATTTGCAGTGCTATATGGCCAATAGCTTAAATATATTTCTAGATAGTTCTTATATCATAAACTAACCCATTTCCATTAATCTGTTCATCACCATGAGGTTGTGGCCTACTGGCAAAGTTCCAGAGGGCTCCGGTGTAGGTGTCTGTCTCCTGCAGAGGCTACATGGCTTATCACTGACTCCACCTACTTTCTCTCATTCAGTTTAGTTTTCCCACCTAGCTCTATTCTGCCCTATCACAGATCAAAGTATCTTCTTTTTTCATTAACCAATAAAAGCAACACCTATTCAGAAGGATTTCCCATATCATCTCCCCTTTTCTGTCTAAATAAAAAGGAAGGTTTTCACTTTATTTTTCTAAAAAAATATTTATTTATTTATTTATTATGTTTACAATATTCTGTCTGTGTCTATGCCTGCAGGCCAGAAGAGGGCACCAGATCCCATTACAGATGGTTGTGAGCCACCATGTGGTTGCTGGAAATTGAACTCAGGACTTTTGGTAGAGCAGGCAATGCTCTTAACCTCTGAGCCATCTCTCCAGCCCAAGGTTTTCACTTTAACATAGTAAAATTACATATAACAAAACAATTATCAAGCAAGAATTACAGTTAACAATATTTATATTTACTTTATCTGTTATCATAAGTAAGGAAAACTATAATTTTAATTATCTATTCTTCAACTCCATCAAAGACTCCAGAAGGCTATAATATTACCTAAGTTAATAGGAAGTGCATTGTAAGCAACTTCCAAAGCTCTAGAATTGACAGAGACATCTCACTGCCTGGACAGTCACCCAAAGTCTTCTGTATCATTGGAGCATCTATCTTCAGGCCCATATTACCCAGCAGATTTTTCCACTAAGCAGGAAATTTGAAGATCTATTTTGCCTTGTAATGGTAAAGATTGTCAGTTGCTTTCTTCTGTGTTCTGCAAAATGTCTGGCAGTTCTTTCATGAAGCAGAAACCAGTAAGGATCATCTCACTTTTTGGCAAGTTCAGCAGTTATTTTTCTGTGGGTCCTGTATGTCCAGTTCATATAGCATACCTTAAAGCAGTCCAGGCAAGAGCAATTTCTTGCCCAAATGGCTAGCAAACTTTACAAGAACCCTCTTCCATGCCCATCTTCCTCTTGAAGCAGACTGATTCTGCCAGGAGCAGATTGTCTTATTGTCCTGAAGTTCTTAAAACATTTTAAATGCCATATTCTGAAGGTCTCTGAAAGATTTGAAAAATTCTGATCTAACTGAAATATATCTCTCTATATATAGAAAACCTAATTAACATGACTACAAATTTGACTGGTACAGATAATTACATCTAGAAAACCTAATTAACATGACTACAAGTTTCACCATTATAGATAATTATCTATTAACCTGTATTTATTAATTTATACATTACATTTTAAAATGAGAAGCACAAACATAATACCTTAATCAAGAGTAGAAATATATAATATATAACAAGATTAACCTTAAATTTGTATCAATAAACCAAGAACCATAACAATGTAAATCTCTATAGCATATCTCCCTTTAAATGAAAACAAACAATTATAAACAATATTCTCGAATTTGGGTGTAGTTCTTTCCAAATTGCTTTCTGCTTTTTGTTGGGTGAAGTAATTTTTTAGGGGTATTCATGGCAACTTTTCAAGGAATCTTGGTCCATCAAACCACATTAGTCTGGAAGGAATCCACAGGTTCTCATCCTCTGTGGAAACAAAAGTGGTACCTCTTTTACAAAGCAACATATTCTTAGACCCAAATTTTGAAGTCAACATACCCTTAAAACCTATATATTGGTTTATCTTAACAGCCCATACAACAAAATGTCTCTCTGTGCTTAGCTCATTCACAGTCAAAAACCTCAAAGAAAACATAATAACATATATAATCCAGACTCTCTGTGTATAGTCCATTTTTATGTGGCTTATTTTTCTTTATTCCTTTCATCTTTGACAGTCTGTACTCTGTCTCTTTAAAGACTTTGGTTTGTTATTTTTAATAATTTACTTCTTTTTATAACTCTCTATATTCTTTTCTCCTCTCTCCCAAGCCTACATATATTTTTAAACACATTGTGACCCATTCAGAGGTTTATTTCTGTCTGAATCTCTTATTGCATATCTGTAATTATTTTTTTTTGCCAAGAGCACTTTTTTTAAATGTTAAGTGGGCTTGGCTAAGACCAACTCTATGGTGCTGCCTGTTGGCTTTGCACAATAAAACATGTTGTAGGCATGTTTGCTATCTCTGAGAGCCATGCACATTGCCCCATTTTCAGGTACACAGCAGGTCTATGTTGTCATTAAGCAAGTTGTAGCACTCTGTTCACAAACACCATTTAAATGTTCCATAGCCAGACCTTCTGAAAGAGTCAGAGCCATTTGTGCTGGTGAACTAGGGAACCACCATTTTTAAAGAAGCCACACAGATTTTACTGCACTTCCCTTAAAGGATCCATGGCACCCCTTGCAATACTGTTTGGCCAATAGTTTCAGAGTATTTCTAGCTAGCACTTATACCATAAACTAACCCATCTTCATTAATTTGTGCATCACTATGAGGTCATGGCCTACTGGCAAAGTTCCAGTGGGCTCCAGTGGGGGCGACTGTCTCATGTGGCAGCTACATGGCTTCTTACTGACTCCACCTACTTTCTCCCAGCATTCAGTTAAGTTTTCCCACCTATCTCTATTCTTCCCTATCACAGGTCAAAGAAACTTTATCCATTAACCAATAAAAGCAACACATATACAGAAGGACTTCCCATATCATAAAGGCATTTGAAATATGTGTGATGGCGAATTGACAGAAGGAATCCTGCTGTGGGGTATAATGCTCTGTGAAGGCTTCTGCACTCTAAAGTTGATTTGTCCCCATTTAGATGCAATTCACTAAGACTTATCCACACTCACAGGGATAGAGGTAGCAATAACTAAGATCTATCTCCTGGAAAAATGAGTCCCTAAAAATTAAATTACATAGAACTATTTTATAAAGATGAATTGTCCCCACTCTTCTACTCATTTACTTAAATGTTTAGTTATACAAATAAAGACACAAATGTATTCACTTTGCATTTTAGACAATAATCTAGTAATTCTTTTTCTCAGAAGTTTCCATCTCTGGAAAATTGGAAGTTTGTTTTTTATTAGTCTCTGTGGTTCTTTGACATGAAGTCTTTTGTTGATCTTCCTTACTTTCTGGTACTACAAGATACTTTACATTCGTCTTGTACTTTCCTTCAACCATTTTTAAATGTAAAGTTAACCTACTCATGTTATTGATATAGGTGATCTGTTTATTTTCAAGTTTGTCATATAATTTTATTTTTCACTCAATGTGTGTTCAGCCATGTTAAACCAAAGAAGAAAAAGAATGGGTCCGTGGGATTATGTATATACATTTGTTACAAGACATGGCTTATGCAGCTGTAAAGGCTAGATAAACAATCCTTGAATTTTTTTTTACTTTTTGTTGATTTTATTGAGCTCTATATTTTTCTCTGCTCCCCTTTCTTTCTCTCCCGTCCCCTTCAACCCTCTCCCAAGGTCCTCATGCTCCCAATTTACTCAGGAGATCTTGTCTTTTTATACTCCCTTGTAGATTAGATTCTTTTGTGTCTCTCTTAGGGTCCTCATTGTTGTCTAGGCTCTCTGGGATTGTGATTTGTAGGCTGGAAATCTTAAGTGTTTCATAAGAATAGCAATGATAGGCAGGTAGAGACTGATGTGGATGTTCAGAGTAGCTCCTTGTTTCTTAGAGAAATTTTAAGCTCAATTTACATTCATAAGTGATTTTAGTTAGGCTCACTGCATTTATCCATAGTAATCTCCTTTACTTGAAGCCAGTGGGTTAAAAGGTTAATTGCATGTGAAAGATTTTTTTAGCAACAACATCTAGATTAGTGTTTGAAAGAACAATAGGACTGCAGGTTATACAAATTGATACATCACAATCACGCTCTGCCTATTTTGTATTTACAGTGCCTATTTCCTGGGAGCCCGTCTTTGTATTTAAGCTAATTTTTTCATTTTGTACCAGTGGATACCTTGATGCCAGTGCCTTCTGTAGTGCCCTGCTATTCTCTTCCTGCTTAATCTTCTATTATCCAAAATTTCAGACTCAGTGTTTGTTATTTTTTTTATCCATGAATTCACTATGCAATAATAAAAGAAAGCTATTTAAAAGTACAATGAAAACAATTTTATTCAAGAAATTTGGCATGTAAATATCTGTAATCCCAATTCTTAGGAAATTGAACTAGAGAATGATAGATGATATGTTTAATGATAACCTGAGCTACATAATAAGACTATGTCTTAACATTCACTTTATTTTATTTTTTTAATTTACATGTTATGCCTGAATATACATGCTATACAAATATTACTCATGTTCTTTTATGCACATGTGTTCCTGATGCACTTAGAGGAAAGAAGGGGACATCGGATCCCCTGGAACTGGAGTTATGAGCCACCACATGGATTCTAGAATCCAAATCTGGGTCCTCTGAAAGACTATCAACTTTTCTTAACCAGTGAGCCACCCAAGGCTCAGGGATCTATGGAGAAGAGAAGCCACAATGATTTGTAAAAGCCAGAGGTAATATGCAACTCCAAGTGAATACTGTCTTCAAGACAACAGGGATATCATATAAAATCACAGAGATGGACAGAATGTGTAGGGCTTGCACAGGTTCAAACCAGACAGAATCCCAGGTCAAGAAGGATAAGTGGACACAATGACACACCCATAAACCAAGAAGCTATTTTATCTAATGGACTGACACTGTGTATCAACCACACTTGTGCTCAGGCCTCATTCTCAGGAGCAGTTGAATAACACAAAGCAAACTTCATGGCTTTTTTCTGTGCTCTGGTGTGTGTGTGTGTGTGTGTGTTTGAGAGAGAGGTGTGTGTGTGTGTGTGTTTGAGAGAGAGAGAGAGAGAGAGAGAGAGAGAGAGAGAGAGAGAGAGATATTTGGTTTGGTTTAGTTTGCTTTTGGTTTTTCTCTTTATTTTTTAATTTCTTTTTTTAAAGAAAACAAACTATATTTTTTATTTTACATACCAATCCCAGTTACCACTCCCTCCCCTCCTCCAATTCCTTCCACCTAAGCCCTTCCCACCCTCGATCTACACCTCAGAGAGGGTAAGGCATATTGCTTTGAGGAAGGAAGGTCCAAAGCCCTCCCTACTATATCTAGTCTGAGCAAGGTTAGCCATCCAAAAGGAATGGCTTTCCAAAATTCCAGTACAAGCAATAGGAATAAATCTACCCCAGCCATACAACTGTCACCCACATTCAAAGGGCCTAGTTTGGAACTATGCTGGTACCTTCCCAGTCCTGCTGGATTTGGTGAGCTCACATTAACTCAGGTAGACTGTTTCAGTGGGTGAACCCATCATAGTCTTGACCTCTTTGCTCATATTCTCACTCCTCCCACTCTTAAACTGAACTTTGGGAGTTCAGTCCAGTGCTCCACTGCCTCTGTTTCCATGGGTTGCTCGGTGAAGGTTCTATGATGATATTTAAGATATTCATCAATCTGACTACAAGGCAAGGCCAGTTCAGGCACTCTCTCCTCTATTGCTTAGGGTCTTAGCTGGGGTCACCCATGTGAGTTCCTGGAATTTCTCTAGTGTCAGGTTTCTTGCGAGCCCCATAATGGCTCTCTCAATCAAAATATCTCTTTCCTTGCTCTCATCTCTGTCTTTCTTCCTTCTCAACTATCCTATTCCCTCAAGTTCTCTTCTCCCCTTCCCTTCTCCCCTCTTCTTCCCCTTTCACTTTCCCTTCTTTCTCACCCACCAACATGCTTCCAATTTTGTCAGGTGATCTTGTCTATTTCCCCTTTCTGGGAGGATCTGTGTCTGTTTTTCTTAGGATTCATCTTGTTTCTTAGCTTCTCTAGGATCAGGAACTATAGGCTCATAATCCTTTGCTTTACAGCGAGAATCCACTTATGAGTGAGTACATACTACGCTCATCTTTCTGGGTCTGGGTTACCTCACCCAGGAGAGTTTTTTCTAGCTCCATTCATTTGCATACAAATTTCAAGAAGTCATTGTTTTTTACCTCTGTGTAGTACTCCAATGTGTAAATGTGCCACATTTTCTTTATCCATTCTTAGGCTGTTTCCAGGTTCTGGCTATTACAAATGATGCTGCTATGAATGCAATAAAACAAGTATCCTTGTAGTATGATTGGGCATCTTGTGGATATCTGCCCAAGAGTCCTGGGTCCTGAGGTTGGTTGATTCCCAATTTTTCGAGAAACCGCCATACTGATTTCCAGAGTGGTTGTGCAATTTTGCATTCCCACCAGCCATGGATGAATGTCCCCCTTACTCCACATCCTCTCCAGCATAAGCTATCATTGGTGTTTTTGATCTTAGCCATTATGACATGTGTAATACCCCATTTTTAAGTTGGATTGTTTGGAATTTTGATGTCTAATTTCTTGAGTTTTTATATATTTTGGAGATCAGTCCTCTGCCTGATGTGGGGTTGGTGAAGATCTTTTTCCCATTCTACTAGTAGGCTGCCTTTTTCTCTTATTGACTGTGTCTTTTGCTTTACAGAAGTTTCTCAGTTTCAAGACTACCCATTTATTTGTTGTTGCTCTCAGTGTCCATGCTACAGGGGTTATACGTAGGAAGTGGTCTCCTGTGCCCATGTGTTGCAGACTACTTCCCACTTTCTCTTCTATCAATTTCAGTGTGGTCGAATTTATATTGGGTCTTTAATCCATTCGGACTTGAGTTTTATGCATGGGGATAGAATTGGATCTATTTTCATTCTTCTACATGTTGACATTCAGTTATGCCAGCACCATTTGTTAAATATGCTTTCATTTTTTTCCATTGTATAATTTTAGCTTCTTTGATTTGATTCCATTGGTCAATCTGTCTGTTTTTATGCCAATACCAAGCTGTTTTCATTACTGTAGTTCTATAATAGAGCTTTGATGTCAGTGATGCCTCTGGAAGTTCCTTTATTGTACAGGATTGTTTTGGCTATCTTGGGCTTTTTTTTCCATATGAAGTTGAGTATTGATCTTTCAAGGTCTGTGAAGAATTATTTTGGGATTTTGATACGGATTGCATTGAATCTATAGATTACTTTTGGTAGGATTGCCATTGTTATATTGATTCTACCTATCCAGCAGCATGGGAGATCTTTTCATTTTCTGGTATCTTCTTCAAATTCTTTTCTTGAAATACTTGGACGTTCTTGTCAAACAGGTCTTTTGTTTCTTTGGTTAATGTTATCCCAAGATATTTTATGTTATTTATGGCTATCGTGAAGGGTGATATTTATCTGATTTCTTTATCAGATTCTTTATCATTTGTATATAGGAAGGCTACTTATTTTTTTAGTTGACCTTATATCCTGCCACATTACTGAAGGGGTTTATCAGCTGTAGGGGTTACCTAGTAGAGTTTTTAGGATCACTTATGTATACTATCATATCATCTCCAAATAGTGAAAATTTGACTTCTTCCTTTCCAATTTGAATCCTTTTGATTAACTTTTTTGTTTTATTGCTGTAGCCAGAACTTCAAGAACTATGTTGAATAGATATGGAAAGAGTCGACAGCCTTGTCTTGTTCCTTATTTTAGTGGACTCGCTTTGAGTTTCTCTCTGTTTAATTTGATGTTGGTTGCCGGCTTGCTGTATATTGCTTTTATTATGTTTAGATATGTTCCTTGTATCCTTGATCTCTCCAAGACCTTTATCATGAAGTGGTGCTGGATTTTGTTGAATGCTTTTTCAGAATCTAATGAGATAATATTATGTTTTTTCTTTCAGTTTATTTATATGGTTGATTACATTGATAAGTTTTCATATGTTGAACCATCCCTGCATCTCTTGAATAAAGCCAACTCGGTTGTGGTGAATGATTTTTTTTTATGTGTTTTTTGTGTTTTTGATGTTTTTTTAGGAGAGCAAAAGAACATGAAGTTGAGGGATGATCTGGGAAGAGTTTGGGAACAGGAATGAGTATGATCAAAACATCATATGAAAAATATAAAATAAAGATAATAAAGTTGATTCTGTCTGAAAATAAATAAATAATGGGATGTAGAGGCTAATTAAGTCTCTTGATTCAAGAATGAACTTTATTGTGGTGTAACAAAAGTTGGGTATTTTGGGTAGGGCTGATGGTGATGACCTTAGTCATGTTTATGTATTTTTAAGTTACTTTTCTGTTTTTCTTCTTTCTGTTGCTTAAATCGCTCCCCAGTACACCCTTTTTCTCTTCAACAGTCTCTAAAATGTCCTTTTCTCTTTTGCTTGTCATGGTTTCCCAGAAGCTTTCATGAAGCTTCCTCCTGTGTTCCCATGAGCATTGTGATTCAATTTTCATTTTTGAGATAACACACGCCTTTAATCCCAGCACTCGAAAGGCAGATGAATCTCTATGAGTTTGAGGCCAGCCTGGTCTACAAGAGATAGTTCAGGACAGGCTCCAAAGCTACAGAGAAACCCTGTCTCGAAAAATAAAACAAAACAAAAAAATATATACTTTCATATGTCTGTGTTAGAAGTAATCATGAAGAATCCTGTGTGCCCTTTACCCAGCTTTCTTCAATGTTAATGAAGTATTAATGTTTTTTAAAAAAAAACTATTGAAAACAGACTAATTAGTACAGTCACATAGACACAGTCAAGGTACACAACATTTGTATCATCATGATTGGTCATGTTGTACTTTTATATTCGCCGTCTCTTCTCCTCCCACCACCCCATGTTTAATCCTTCCTAATCCTTAATTTTTGTATATATACATAAATATGTGAATGAAATGATGTGGCATGTAATTTTGACTGGTTTAGTATGATTCTTTGGAGCTCTCAATGAAGTTTATTGTGTATACCAACACTTTGTTCTTTACTATTTTATTGTTTTGTTTTATATATATATAATAGCTTGCCAATTCACTCATTGACTGATATCTGAGATCTTTCCAATTTTTAGCCATTACTAATAAAGTTTTTATGAGTATTTATGCAGTTGTTTCTGTGTGAAAATAAGGGTATGTCCAGGTGTGTGATTCCCAGTAATATGGCAAATGTTTAATTTATTTTCTACATACTATATGTTTTTATTGATTTGAATAAATACAACCAGCTGGACATCCTTAAGAGCATACCCATGCTTTAAAATAACATGATTTTTGTGAAACATGATCCTAATTAGTCTTACCAATAAAAACCAGGAGTCAGATATTGGGTAAAAACATGGAAGATCAAAGAACCGAGAACAGCTGCCAGACCCTGTCTCTGCTGTACCTTATTACTTCCCGGGATTAAAGGCCCATAAACCTCCCAAGTTAAACACTGCCTGGCCCATTATATCTAGCCTCTTCTTGGCTAAATCTCCTATCTTGCTTAACCCATTTCTATTGATGTATGTAGCACCATGAGGTGGTGGCTTACCGGGAAAGATTCTAGCCTACATCCATCTCGGGTCAGAGAATAAGGGTGACTGCCTCATTGCCTTCTTCCTCCCAGAATTCAGTTCTGTCTACTCCACCCACCTAAGGGCTGGCCTATCAAAGGCCAAGGCAGTTTCTTTATTAACAAATTAAAGTAACACATAGACACATGACCCTCCTACATCACCAGACAAATTTCCTGTGGGGCTAAGGAGATGTGAGCACAACATCCCACTACTAGCCAAGAAGCTATTTGCAATTGTTGCTTTCACACAAGGAAAATTGATTTTTGTCAGTGAAGTGACACTGGGTATATCAACCAAATTTCAGAGCAAGCCCCAGGTTCAGGAGTGGTTGACAAACATAAATCAGACTACATGTTTGTTTGTTTGTGTTTCTTTTTGTAGTTGTGATTTCATTTTTTAAAAATTACAAAAGACGGTTGTCTGCCCAAAGAGCAATCAGGGTTCCCTTCCCTGTGGGAAGTCCAAGGAACACCTACCTCCATCCAGGTCTAGTAAGAAAAACAGAATCCCGAGGGCAACCTAGCAGGAGGGAGCTCCTTTGTTTCAATAGCCTGCCTGCAGCAAGCATGGTAGGAGCTTTGTTTATGAGCTACCCAACCAGCACAGAGATCTGATCTCAACACCAGGAGAGACAACCCTCGAGCACCAGGAGAGCCATCACTAGGGAGTGCCACCACTGGGAAGGTACATCAGTAGGCAAGGAGATCTGATCCTGTAAAAGAAGATACATAGGGAAGCATTCAGAGGAAGAGATGGGCAGGCGCCAATGCAAGAATTCACCCAACAATCTGAAGAACAACATGAAACCACCAGAACCCAGCGACCTCACAACAGGAGGACAGGAACACCTTAATCAAGAAGAAGTAGAAAAAATTGACTTTATGAAAGTGATTGATGCCCTTAAACAGCATGTAAAAAATGCCCTTATAGAAATGAATGAGAAGTATAACAGAAAGTTTGAAGAATTGAATAAATCAGTGAATGATACCCTAGGAAACCAAGGAAAAATAATTAAACAGATAATGGAAACAGTTCAAGACTTGAAAACTGAAATGGAGGCAAAGTAGAAAACACAAACAGAGGGCTGGCTGGACATGGAAAATCTAGGTAAATGAATAGAGACTACAGAAACAAGCATTACCAGCAGAATACAAGAGATAGAAGAAAGAATCTCATATTCTGAAGATAACATAGAGAAAATAAACACACTGATCAAAGAAAACAGCAACTCCAACAAACTCTCATCACAAAACATTCAGGAAATATGGGACACAATAAAAAAGACAAAACCTAAGAATAATTGGAGTAGAAGAAGGAGAAGAAGTGCAGCTCAAGGGTCCAGAAAATATATTTAATAAAACTATAGAAGAAAACTTTCCCAACCTAAAGAAAGATGTACCTATGAAGGTTCAAGAAGCATACAGAACACCAAATAGGCTGGTTCAAAAAAAATCCCCTTACCATATAATAATCAAAACACAAAGCATACAGAATAAAGAAAGAATATTAAGAGCCGCAAAGGAAAAAGGCCAAGTTACTTATAAAGGTAAACCTATCAGACTTACACCTGACTTCTCTATGGAAACAATGAAAGCCAGAAGGTCTTGGATAGATGTACTGCAAAAACAAAAAGACCATGGATGCAAGCCCAGACTACTATACCCAGCCAAGCTTTTGTTCACTATAAATGGAGAAAACAAAATTTTCCAGGATAAAAACAAGTTTAAACAATATATAGCCACAAATCCAGCCTTACAGAAAGTAATAGAAGGAAAATCACTAACCAAGGAGTCCAACAATGACCACAATAACTCAGACATCTAGAGACTCTTCACCAGCACAACTCAAAAAAGGGAAACACACAAACTCTACTACTAAAAAAGTGACCGGAGTTAACAACTACTGGTCATTAATATCACTTAATGTCAATGGGCTCCAACTCACCTATAAAAAGGCACAGGCTGAGAGATTGGATACGAAAACAGGATCCAACATTCTGCTGTCTACAAGAAACACACCTCAACCACAAAGACAGGCACCTACTCAGAGTAAAGGGCTGGGGAAAGGCTTATCAAGCAAATGGACCTAAGAAACAAGCAGGTGTGGCCATACTAATTTCTAACAAAGTTGACTTCAAACAAATCAATCAGAAGAGATGGAGAGGGATATTTTATACTCATAACAGGAACAATTCATCAGGATGAAGTCTCAATCCTGAATAACTATGCCCCTAATATAAAAGCACCCATGTACGTAAAAGAAACATTATTAAACTCAAGGCAGACATCAAACCGCACACACTAATAGTAGGAGACTTCAACACTCCTCTCTCACCAATGGACAGGTCAATCAGACAGAAACCTAACAGAGAAATTAGAGAATTAATGGAGGTAATGAAGCAAATGGACTTAACAGACATCTATAGATTATTCCACCCAAAGAGGAAAGAATATACATTCTTCTCTGCAGCTCATGAAACCTTCTCGAAAATTGACCACATATTCGATAAAAAGCTAACTTACACAATTACAAAAAAATATTAGTAACCACCTGTGTGTTATCAGATCACCATGGATTAAAGTTAGAATTCAACAACAATGCTACCCCCAGAAAGCCTACAAACTCATGGAAACTGAACAGTCAACTACTGAACCATACCTGAATTAAGAAAGAAATAAAGAAAGAAATGAAAGTCTTCCTTGAATTCAATGAAAATAAAGAAACAACATACTAAAACTTATGGGACACTATGAAAGAAAGTTCATAGCATTAAGTGCCCACTTAAAGAAAACAGAGAAAGCACATATTGGAGACTTAACAACCCACCTGAAAGCTCTAGAAAAAAAAAAGAAGCAGACTCACCTAGGAGGAGTAGAAGACTGGAAATAATCAAACTGAGGGCTGAAATCAACAAAATAGAAACACAGAAAACAATCCAAAGATTCAATGAAACAAAAAGCTGGTTCCTGGAGAAAATCAACAAGACTGATAAACCCCTATCCAAACTAATCAAACGGCAGAGAGAGAATGTGCAAATTAATAAGATCAGAAATGAAAAGGGGGACATAACCACAGACACAGAGGAAATTCAGAGAATCATTAGATCTTACTTCAAAAGCCTGTATACCACAAAACTGGAAAATGTAAAAGACATGGATACATTTTTAGATAAATACCATATACCAAAGTTAAACCAGGACCAGATGAACAATCTAAATTGACCTGTTAGTCGCGAAGAATTAGAAGCTGTTATCAAAAACCTCCCTAACAAAAAAAATCCCAGGACCAGATGGTTTCAATGCGGAATTCTACCAGAAATTCCAAGAAGACCTAATACCTTTAATCCTTAATGTATTTCACAATATAGAAACAGAAGAGTCATTACCAAATTCCTTTTATGAAGCTACAGTTACTCTGATACCAAAACCACACAAAGACTCAACCAGGAAAGAGAATTACAGGCCAATCTCACTCATGAACATTGACGCAAAAATCCTCAACAAAATACGGGCAAACCGAATCCAAGAACACATTAGAAAAATTATCCATTATGATCAAGTAGGCTTCATCCCAGAGATGCAGGGCTGGTTCAACATACGAAAATCTATCAATGTAATCCATCATATAAATAAACTGAAAGAAAAAAAACCATATGATCATTTCATTAGATGCTGAAAAAGCATTTAACAAAATTCAACATCCCTTTATGATATAAGTATTGGAGAGATTAGGGATACAAGGGTCATACCTAAATATAATAAAAGCTATATACAGCAAGCCGACAGCTAACATCAAATTAAATGGAGAGAAAATCAAAGCCATCCCACTAAACTCAGGAACACGACAAGGCTGTCCACTCTCGCCATAGCTCTTCAATATAGTGCTTGAATTTCTAGCAATAGCAATAAGACAACATAATGGAATCAAGGGGATTCGAATTGGAAAGGAAGAAGTTAAATTTTTGTTATTTGCAGATGATATGATAGTGTACATAAGCGACCCCAAATACTCCACCTAACAACTTTTACAGCTGATAAACACTTTTAGTAATGTGGCAGGATACAAGATCAACTCCAAAAAATCAGTCGCCCTCTTATACACAAAGGATATGGAGGCAGAGAGGGAAATCAGAGAAGCTTCACCTTTCACGATAGCCACAAACAGCATAAAATATCTTGGGGTAACTCTAACCAAGGAAGTGAAAGATCTATTTGACAAGAACTTTAAGGCATTGAAGAAAGAAATTGAGTAGGATACCAGAAAATGGAAGGACCTCCCTTGCTCTTGGATTGGGAGGATCAACATAGTAAAAACGGCAATTCTACCAAAGGCAATTTATAGATTCAATGCAACCCCATCAACGTCCCATCAAAACACTTCACTGATCTTGAGAGGACAATAATCAACTTTATATGGAAAAACAAAAAACCCAGGATAGCCAAAACAATACTGTACAATAAAAGATCTTCTGGTTTCAATACCATCCCTGACTTCAAACTCTATTACAGAGCTACAGTAATGAAAACAGTGTGGTACTGGCATAAAAACAGAGCAGTCGACCAATGGAATCGTATAGAAGACCAGAATTTTATCCCACAAACCTATGATCACCTCATTTTCGATAAAGGAGCTAAAAGTATACAATGGAAGAAAGAAAGCATCTTCAACAAATGGTGCTGGCACAACTGGATGTCAACCTGTAGAAGATTGAAAATAGACCCATATCTATCATTCTGCACAAAACTCAAGTCCAAATGGATCAAAGACCTCAATATCAGTCTGAACACACTGAACCTTATAGAAGAGAAAGTGGGAAGTACCCTACAACAGATGGGCACAGGCGATCACTTCCTATGTATAACCTTGTAGCACAGAAATTAAGTACAACATTGAATAAATGGGACCTCCTAAAACTGAGAATCTTCTCTAAAGCAAAGGACACTGTCACTAAGACAAAAGGGCAACCTACTGACTGGGAGAAGATCTTCACCAACCCCGCAACAGTCAAAGGTCTGATTTCCAAAATATATAGAGAACACAAGAAACTAGACTTTAAAATGCTAATTAACCCAATTAAAAAATGGGGCACTGTACTGAACAGAGAATTCTCAACAGAAGAAGTTCAAATGGCCAAAAGACACTTAAGGTCATGCTCAACCTCCTTAGCGATCAGGGAAATGTAAATCAAAACAACTTTGAGATATCATCTTACACCTGTCAGAATGGCTAAAATCAAAAACACCAATGATAGCCTTTGCTGGAGAGGCAGTGGAGGAAGGGGTACACTCATCCATTGCTGGTGGGAATGCAATCTTGTGCAACCACTTTGGAAATCAGTGTTTTGGTTTCTCAGGAAATTCAGGATCAACCTACCCCTGGACCCAGCAATACCACTCTTGGGAATATACCAAAGAGATGCCCTGTCATATAACAAAAGCATTTGTTCAACTATGTTCATAGCAGCATTATTTGTAATAGCCAGAACCTGGAAACAACCTAGATGCCCTTCAATGGAAGAATGGATGAAGAAAGTACTACGCTGCGGTAAAAAACAATGACTTCTCAAATTTTGCATGCAAATGGATGGAAATAGAAAACACTATCCTGAGTGAGGTAACCCAGACACAAAAAGATGAACATGGGATGTACTCATTCATAATTGGTTTCTAGCCATAAATAAAGGTCACAGAGTCTATAATTGGTGAACCTAAAGAAGCTAAGTAAGAAGGTGAACCCAAGGAAAAACATATAGTTATCCTCTTGCCTATGGGAAGCAGACAAAATTGCCGGGGAGAAAATTGGGATCTTGGGGGTGGGGTGGGATGGGGGTAAGGGGAGATGGGGAGGGAAAAGTGAGAAGGGGAGGATGGGGGGAACTTGGGAAAACAGGATGATTGGGATAAAGGAAGGTTGGAAAGGGGAGCAAGGAAGCACAATTCTTAGTTAAGGGTGCCACCTTAGGGTTGGCAAGAGACTTGGACCTAGAGTGGCTCCCAGAAGCCCAAGGCAATGTCCCCAGTTAGTTCTTTGGGCAGCTGAGGATAGGGAAACTGAAATGACCCTATCCTATAGCAATACTGAAGAATATCTTTCATATCACCATAGAACCTTCATCTAGTGATGGATGGAGATAGAGACAGAGACCCACACTGGAGCACTGGACTGAGCTTCCAAGGTCCCAATGAGGAGCAGAAGGAGGGAGAACATGAGCAAGGAAGTCAGAACCACGAGGGGTGCACCCATCCACTGAGACAGTGGGGCTGATCTATTGGGAGCTCACCAATTCCAGCTGGACTGTGACTGAAAAAGCATGGGATAAAACCGGACTCTCTGAATATGGCGAACAATGAGGGCTGATGAGAAGCCAAGGACAATGGCACGGGGTTTTGATCCTACTTCATGTTCTGGCTTTGTGGGAGCCTAGCCAGTTTGGATGTTCACCTTCCTAGACATGCACGGAGGGGCGAGAACCTTGGACTTTCCACAGGGCAGGGAACCCTGATTGCTCTTTGTACTGGAGGAAAGAGGAGAGGGAGGAGGGGGAGATGGGTGGGAGGAGGGGGAGGGAAATGGGAGGCTGGGAGGAGGCAGAAATTTTTTTTTTCCTTTTCTCAATAAAAAAAATTTAAAAAAAATAAATAAAATAAAAAAATTACAATAACCCTGAGGTTAGGTGGGTGGTGAGGTGAGAAGAATGTGTGAAGCATTGAGAGAGAGAAAAAAAATTTTACCAAAATTTTTGAAATTCTCAAAAATAAATAAAAACATTAAGAATTGACCCAATTTCTGGGCAGTGGTGACACGCGCATCTAATCGCAGCACTCAGGAGGCAGAGGCAGGCAAAGTCTGAGTTCGATACCAGTCTGGTCTATAGACCGCATTTCAGACCTGCCAGGACTGTTACATAGAAAAACTCTGTCTCATAAAAAAAGGGTCCAACAAAGAGAAATCACAATAGCAAATGTCAACATGGAAGTGGAAGAGGTGGAACTTAAATATATTGTTGATGTGAATGAAAGTTACTGTATCCACTTCGGGGAAGCATTTGGTAAAATGTTCTAAAATAACCCTACACCATGATGCAGTAATTACACTTCTAATAGATTTCCAAGAAAAAAATGAGGTACATTGTTCTCATACAAATGAATAACCACCTACCTATGTTCATGCAGGCAACACTAATTGAATGTGGCAGGACACACAGACACACAAAATGGAAATTTGAGGGGAACTTGGGGAAAAGGGGAGAGTTCAGTGTGGGGGAAAGGGGATATAATATAATAATGTAGTGACTATTTATAGTCAACTAACATTTTTTCTGTATGAAATGGTGAAAGAATAAATACATTTTTAAAAGAAATGAATGCATATATAAAATTACACATTTAAGAATTATTTCTGGCCCTTTGTTCGTGAGCTAACCAGGCAGCGCGGAGTTTCGATCTGGGCACCGAGTGAAACATCATTGTGGTGAGTGAGTGCTGCGACAACTGGTTACATACCTCAGCCCGCCCACACTTCCAGGCCATCCTACAGGGGCTATACTGCCCAAACCGCCTCTCTATTTCTATCCCATTCATCTTACATCCAGATCCCCACACCCCCTGTCTCCCTCCCTCTCTCCCTCCTTTGGGGCATAGCGCCTCCCTGCCCAGCCTGCTAGGACGCTGGGAACGAACCGGGAGGACAAAGGGTTGGCCGGTAGCTCCTTTGTTCCCATAGCCTGCCCGCAGCGAGCGGGGTGGGCCCTTTGTTCGCGAGCTAACCAAGCAGTGCGGAGTTTTGATCTGGGCACCGAGTGAAACATCATTGTGGAGAAACATCTCTGGGGAGTGACATCACTGGGAAGGTACATCAGTGGGCAAGAAGACCTGATCCTGTAAAAGAAGATCCAAAGGGGAGTATTGGGAGGAAGAGATGGGCAGACGCCAATGCAGGAATTCTCCCAACAATCTGAAAAACAACACGAAACCACCAGAAGCCAGTGACCCCACAACAGGAGGACATGAACACCTTAATCAAGAAGAAGTAGAAAAAACTGACTTCATGAAAGTGATTGACACCCTTAAACAGCATATAAAAAACGCCCTTATGGAAATGGATGAGAAGTATAATAGAAAGTTCGAGGAATTGAGTAAATCAGTGAATGATACCCTAGGAAACCAAGGAAAAACAATCAAGCAGATAAAGGAAACAGTTCATGACTTGAAAACTGAAATGGAGGCAAAGTAGAAAACACAAACAGAGGGCCGGCTGGACATGGAAAATCTAGGTAAACGAATAGAGACTACAGAATCAAGTATAACCAGCAGAATACAAGAGATAGAAGAAAGAATCTCAGATTCTGAGGATAACATAGAGAAAATAAACACTCTGATCAAAGAAAACAGCAAGTCCAACAAACTCTCATCACAAAACATTCAGGAAATATGGGACACAATAAAAAGAACAAACCTAAGAATAATTGGAGTAGAAGAAGGAGAAGAAGTGCAGCTCAATGGTACAGAAAATATTCTTAATAAAATTATAGAAGAAAACTTTCCCAACCTGAAGACAGATGTACCTATGAAGGTTCAAGAAGGATACAGAACACCAAATAGGCTGGATCAAAAGAAAACATCCCCTCGCCATATAATAATCAAAACACAAAATATACAGAATAAAGAAAGAATATTAAGAGCCGCAAAGGAAAAAGGCCAAGTTACTTATAAAGGTAAACCTATCAGACTTACACCTGACTTCTCTATGGAAACCATGAAAGCCAGAAGGTCCTGGATAGATGTTCTCCAAAAACTAAGAGACCACGGATGCAAGCCCAGACTACTATATCCAACCAAACTTTCATTCACTATAAATGGAGAAAACAAAATTTTCCAGGATAAAAACAAATTTAAACAATACGTAGCCACAAATCCAGCCTTACAGAAAATAATAGAAGGAAAATCACTAACCAAGGAATCCAACAATGACCACAATAACTCAGACATCTAGAGACTCTTCACCAGCGCAAATCAAAGAAGGAAAACACACAAACCCTACTACTAAAAAAGTGACCGGAGTTAACAACCACTGGTCATTAATATCACTTAATATCAATGGGCTCAACTCACCTATAAAAAGGCACAGGCTAAGAGATTGGATAAGAAAACAGGATCCAACATTCTGCTGTCTACAAGAAATACACCTCAACCACAAAGACAGGCACCTACTCAGAGTAAAGGGCTGGGAAAAGGCTTATCAAGCAAATGGACCTAAGAAACAAGCAGGTGTGGCCATACTAATTTCTAACAAAGTTGACTTCAAACAAATCAATCAGAAGAGATGGAGAGGGATATTTTATACTCATAACAGGAACAATTCATCAGGAAGAAGTCTCAATCCTGAATATCTATGCCCCTAATATAAAAGCACCCACGTACGTAAAAGAAACATTACTAAAACTCAAGGCAGACATCAAACCGCACACACTAATAGTAGGAGACTTCAACACTCCTCTCTCACCAATGGACAGGTCAATCAGACAGAAACCTAACAGAGAAATTAGAGAATTAATGGAGGTAATGAAGCAAATGGACTTAACAGACATCTATAGATTATTCCACCCAAAGAGGAAAGAATATACCTTCTTCTCTGCAGCTCATGGAACCTTCTCGAAAATTGACCATATACTTGGTAACAAAGCTAACTTACACAGTTACAAAAAAATATTAGTAACCACCTGTGTGTTATCAGATCACCATGGATTAAAGTTAGAATTCAACAACAATGCTACCCCCAGAAAGCCTACAAACTCATGGAAACTGAACAGTCAACTACTGAACCATACCTGGATTAAGGAAGAAATAAAGAAAGAAATTAAAGTCTTCCTTTAATTCAATGAAAATAAAGAAACAACATACTCGAACTTATGGGACACTATGAAAGCAGTCCTGAGAGGAATGTTCATAGCACTAAGTGCCCACCTAAAGAAAACAGAGAAAGCACATACTGGAGACTTAACAGCCCACTTGAAAGCTCTAGAAAAAAAAGAAGCAGACTCACCTAGGAGGAGTAGAAGACTGGAAATAATCAAATTGAGGGCTGAAATCAACAAAATAGAAACACAGAAAACAATCCAAAGAATCAATGAAACAACCATTGTGGAAGTCAGTGTTTCGGTTTCTCAGGAAATTCGGGATCAACTTACCCCTGGACCCAGCAATACCAGTCTTGGGAATATACCCAAGAGATGCTTTATCAAATGACAAAAGCATTTGTTCAACTATGTTCATAGCAGTATTATTTGTAATAGCCAGAACCTGGAAACATCCTAGATGCCCTTCAATGGAAGAATGGATGAAGAAAGTATGGAATATATACACGCTAGAGTACTACGCTGCGGTAAAAAACAATGACTTCTCGAATTTTGTATGCAAATGGATGGAAATAGAAAACACTATCCTGAGTGAGGTGTCCCAGACCCAAAAAGATGAATATGGGATGTACTCACTCATAATTGGTTTCTAGCCATAAATAAGGACCACGGAGTCTACAAGAGGTGAACCTAAAGAAGCTAAGGAAGAAGGTGAACCCAAGGAAAAACATATAGTTGTCCTCTTGGCTAATGGAAGTAGACCAAATTTCCGGGGAGAAAATGGGATCTTGGGGATGGGGTGGGATGGGGGTAAAGGGAGATGGGGAGAGAAAAGGTAGAAGGGAAGGAGGGGGGACCTGGGAAACAGGAGAATTGGGATAAAGGAAAGGTGGATAGGGGAGCACGGAACCACAATTCTTAGTTAAGGGAGCCAGTTTAGGGTGGGCAAGAGACTTGACCCTAGAGGGGCTCCCTAGTGCCCAAGATGAGGTTCCCAGAATAAAATAAAAAATAAGAAAAAAAAAGAATTATTTCTGTTGCTCTACTCATAAGAATCTCAAACTGAAAAAAAGAAAATTCCATTAACATATTAACAGTAATGAGACAAACATTAAAGTCACATAGTAGACTGTTATTGAATATTTGTTTAACCAGGCAAATATGTGTTACATTTTATTTATGCTGAAGAATATTACTTTAACTACGTAAAGGTGTGTTGTTTTTATTTATACTGCATTTGTTTATCTATGTAAGGATGTGTGTTTAATGATATAAAGATGTGTTGCACATATACCCAAAAGTGGTATTACTGGGTCTTGAGAAAGGTTGTTTCTAATTTTCTGATAAATCGCCACACTGACATCAAAAGGGGCTGTCCCAGCTTGCATGCTCACCAGCAATGCAGAAGTGTTCCCTTTACCTCACAACCTCTCCAGCATAAGTTGTCATCAGTGTTTTTTATGACTGGGCCATAAGGACATGTGCTCAACTATGTTCATAGAAACATTATTTGACTTAGCCAGAACCTGGAAACAACCTAAATGCCCCTCGACTGAAGAATGGATAAAGATAATGTGTTACATTTACACAATGGAGTACTACACAGTAGAAAACAAATGACGACATTGTGAATTTTGCAGGAAAATGGATGGAGCTAGAAAACATTATTTTGAATGAGGTAACCTGATAGAGGAGGGTCATATGCCTATTGGTTAATAAAGAAACTGCCTTGGCCCTTTTGATAGGACACAGAAAGACAATTATTACATGTACTCATGCATATGTGGTTATTAAACATAAAGCAAAGAAAACCAGCCAACAAATCACAATCCCAGAGAACCTAGACAACAATGAGGACCCTAAGAGAGATATACATGGATCTAATCTACATGGGAAGTAGAAAAAGACAAGATCTCCTGAGTAAATTGGGAGCATGGTAACCTTGGGAGAGGATTGAAGGGGGGAAGGTAGAGGCAGGTAGGGGAGCAGAGAAAAATGTAGAGATCAATAAATATCAAAAATAAATAAAAATAAAGATATGTTGCATCTGTTTCACCTTGCCTGACTTGCATCTGTTTCACCTTGCCTGACTAAGGCATCTTATTCGTCCAATAAAGAGCTGAATGCCCAATAGCTAGGCAGGAGAAAGGATAGGCTGGGTTGGCTGGCAGAGAATAAATAGGATGAGAAATCTAGGCTCAGGAGGATGGAGGAGAGCATAAGGGACATATTCAGGACAAAAAGCCAGGCAGATGCCAGCTAGCCAGACAAAAAGAAGCAGTAAAAGTAAGATATACAGAAGTAAGAACAGTAATAAGACCCAAGGCAAAGGGTAGATAATGAGAAACAGATTAATTTAAGTTTAAAGAATTAGCCAGAAATGTGCCTAAGCTACTCCAAGCATTCAAAACTTATAATAAGTCTCTGTGCCATGATTTGGAAACTAGCAGCAGCCTGTCAGCAAGCAAGTCTCCTGTGGCCAGGCCACTCCACCAACATCCCCAGCTGCATCAGAGGACCCTGGAGGCACACCCTCATGTGCACCAACTGAAGGAAGAGTAGCATCAGAGAGCCCCAGAGGCACAGCCCCAACTGCACCGATTGGAGGATGATTTGGGAGTTGGTTGGTGGTCCAAAAGAAAAAGCCTGCTACAATGGACTGTTACCCAGAATTTTTAAAACGTGATCGAATTGCACTGAAATGGAGAAAACTATGAAAAAACTAATAAATATAATTTAGATAATTTGGAATAATTCTTTGAAAAACATTACTCACTAATAATGGTATTAGAAGAAATGGGAAATATTTTTAGTCTTTTCTATTAAGTAATTCTGTTATTAAAATGCTTTCCACAAAAAACTTTCAGTCCCAAATGGTTTTGTACATAAATTTAATTTATGTTGATCTCTATGGGTATTCATATGATGAAGGAAATATCATTTTAAAACATACTCTCTTCAAAGCCAGAGGAGGAAATAACCTTTCTCAATTCACATTATGAAGTCAGTATTATTCTAATATTATAAGTAGATAAAGATATTATACAAGAAGTTCTCAACCTTCCTAATGGTGCAACCCTTTAATACAGTTCCCCATATTGTGGTGACCCCAACCATAAAATATTTCATTGCTACTTTATAACTGTAATTTTGCTCTTGTTATTAATTGTAATGTAAATATCTGATATTCAGGATATCAGATACGCAACACCTTCAGAGGGTCAAAACACACGGGTTGAAAACCACAGACATAGAGATACATGCAAGTTAATTCCAGAATTTGGTAGGGTGAGGTAGGAAAATAGTGAGTTTGAGGTAATTTTGGATGAAATAGGGACCTACTTCAAAAAAGCAGCAATAACAAAAAGATAATGTAATAAAATATTAAATCATTATTCTAAGAAAAGTCTTACAATTTTTCTTCTAGCAATATACCAAAGAATTCAAAGTAATAATAAGTCTCTATGTCGTGATTTGGGAGCTGGTTGGTGACCCAAAAGAAAAGCCCTGGTACTGTAGACCAGGGAGTGGTCTTCCATGCTCCAGTTGATGGTCCTACACCCAAGTACAAGCACATGTGCAAAGCTCTAATTGAAATCACTGGGTTATCAAGATAAGAAAGAGGATGTGAAACTGGGAGTGGGATGTGGGGAGGTCTTGGAGAAGTTGAAGGGTTAATAATATATATATGGAGTTAATAACATACATACACACACACACACACACACACACATACACACATACAAGTGGGGTGTCTTAGTTTCTTTTCAATTGCTCTAACAAAGCACCATGACCAAATCAATTCTTAAAAGAAAGTATTTAATGTGGGACTCACAGTTCCAGGGGGATAGAGTCCATGACTATCATGGTGGGGATCATGACAGCAGGCAGACAGGTATGACACTGGAGCCGAGACAACAACCAAACACAAGGCACTCTCATTCAGACCACCACATGGGTTTTATCCCATGAGTACAAGAGTATTTTAACATTTGAGAGGCAGTGTCATTTGCCATAATGGATTAAAAGAGAAAAATCTGTATAAAAAAAATCTACCTAAACTTTTGCAGAAAAATGCTTGATCAAACTTGTAAAACTTATCTGAGCAATTCGGAGAAGGCAACTTCTTTAACTTCATGAAGGACACAGAGAGAGAGAAGAAGGAGAGGGAGAGAGAGTGTGTGTGTGTGTGTTTTTTAATTGAAGAAGGAATGCTTTCTTCCTATTATCAGGAAAAAGCCATGATGTTTACTAGCAGTGTTTTGTTGAGTATTGTACTCGTTGTCAGTCAGAGAGTGACAACAACATGAAATGAAAGGAATATATATTAGAAAGGAAGATGTTATTTGTGCACATTATAATGGTGGTCATAGAAAATTTGAAGCAATCTAAAGAAAAAACTAGTCAATCTACTTATGTGAATATAACAAGGTCAACATATAAAATGCCAATATGAAACTATCATTCTTAATTCTATATAATAGCAATGAAAATGTAGAAGTGATCTTAGAAACAATTCCATTTACAATAGTATCTGAATATATATGGAAACATGAACAAATATTATAGAAATATTTTATAGGATCTATACAGTGAAAACTATAAAACATGGTCAAGAGAAACTCAAGCAAAACTAAATGAATGTAAAAGATTCCAGTTGAATGCATGAGAAGACTCAAAATTGTAAATATGTAAATTATTTCCCATCTTATTCACATTAGTCAAGAAAAAAGAAATTGATAATGTTAAAATGGATATTAGAATAGGGCCTAAGAAACATACTTTCTCATACAGTAACTTGTTTATTACAGACACCACTACCACTCAGGGGTGGACAGATAGTGCTAGGCGAAGTGAACCTTCATATGGAAAAAAATGGCTCTAACAGCTCCCTTGCATTATAAACAAACATCAGTTTGTTCTAAGAAAAATAGAATAATGTTTTTATTTTATTCAAGAAAACATATTTCTTAAGAAGAACACAGAAAGTACCAAGAAAAAGTTAAAGATGGGCCAGACAGATTGATGGAGGTGGGTCTTGTATCTATTTGTTGTTTTCATTGGTTAATTAATAAAGAAACTGCTTGGCCCTCTGATGGGGTAGAATTTAGATAGGTGGCGTAAACAGAACAGAATGCTGGGAGAAAGAAGTCGAGTCAGGAGTCGCCATGGTTCTCCCACTCCAGACAGATGCAGGTTAAGATCTTCCCTGGTAAGCCACCTCGTGGGCTACACAGATTATTAGAAATGGGTTAGATCAATATGTAATAGCTAGCCAATAAGAGGCTGGAACTAATGGGCCAGGCAGTGTTTAAAAGAATACAGTTTCCGTGTAATTATTTTGGGGCATAAGCTAGCTGGCTGCCAGGAGCCAGCGGCAGGAACGCAGCCTGCAGCTCCTGCTCCTTCTACAACAGATGGTTCAGTATTTAAGAGCAGTTTTTATTCCAGAGGACCTGGGTTCAATTTTCAGCTCATAGTGCCTCATACAGGTCTGTAATTCTAATTCCAGTGGACGTACTGCCCTCTTCTGGACCCTATGGGCACTGTATGCACGTGGTACACAAACATTAATACAGACCAAATACCAGTACACATAAAATAAAAATAAATAAATCTTTAAAAATAAATAAGAATTCAGTTTCGGGGCTGGAGAGATGGCTCAGTGGTTAAGAGCATTGCCTGCTCTTCCAAAGGTCCTGAGTTCAATTCCCAGCAACCACATGGTGGCTCACAACCATCTGTAAAGAGGTCTGGCACCCTCTTCTGGCCTTCAGGCATACAGACAGAATATTGTATACATAATAAATATTTTTTAAAAAAAGAATTCAGTTTCATTTCAGGTAAGAATACTTTTTAATTCAAATAAAAATAAAAACACCAAATTGTTATAAAAGCTTAACAATGTTATTTAAAAAAAACCTGTCTTTCAACAGGCTGAAGTTTAACAAAATGCAAGAATAAAAAATGCAGAAATCATGATTTGTAAACTTGAAAGTAACTTATATGGTGTTACAGGTTCCAAAGCTGAAGGGGGGAAGCATAACAGCATGGATACAAGTATGGAATCGTTATGCTAAGTGACATTAGCCAGGCACAGAGAGACAAGTATCGTGGGGCCTAAAAATGGAGAATGCAGTCAGGAAATGATAGGCAGAGGTGATGAATGAACAAGAAATTACAGTTAAGAGTAAGAAGTTCTGGTGTACTACTGGACAATAGTGGCTACAGGTGATAATTGTGACTAAAGATGGCAAAACAGAATGAAGGATGTTGAGGATTTGTTGGGAGCTGCAGACCCCTGGCCCCTTGACTTTCTTTGCCGGCCTCAGACCCTTTGCCTGCTGGAGTGAACGGAGTAAACAGCTTGTTTTCCTGTGCCTGCAGCTGCTCTGAGCATGAGACCCTCATGGGTTCCTGATGGCAGGAAAGTGGGTTTCACAGCAGAAAATCCCAAGAGCTGGGGCGTGGCTATCTCTTAAGGATCCCTATATAAGCTTCCCTGGAACACAATAAAGTTGACATTCTTGTTTCAAGGATGACCTATGTCCCTGTGTCTCTGTCTTTGTGTGCATGTGTTTAAATCTCCAGCCCCTTTCCTGGCTCGCAAACAGTCCTGTAGTGCAGACACTACAAGTGTTCTCACTACGAAGAGTGGACAAACATTTAAGGAGATAAATAGGTTTAGCCTGGTTTAACCATTGCACACTGGGTACATATGCAAAATGTTTCCCAGTATCCCATTAATAAGTGTATTTTTATGACTTTTTTGCCTTCACTAGAAATATTATAGCATTTAAAACATGAAGACCAAAAGGTCTAGCCATAAACTAGAAGACATATAATCTGCTATGTATCCAGAGCATAGAAAAACAAAATATATGACCACACTAGAAAAAAAATTGGTTATAAAGATGTATACCCATGTAATAAATCTGTCAAGGGCTATATATGAAATGTATGCATTCTCCATAAATAAGATACATATCAAGAAATAAGAAAAGAGGAATTATTTGAAATGATAGTGTTTTCATAGAAACTGTATATGAAGGAATATAAAATTATTGCAATCAATTTTGTAGAAGTGGTGAAAAGCATCATTCTGTTAAAATTCTGTAGTTTTTAGAAATGCTTTCTGAATTTGCTTAAAATAATTCAGCTTGGTGGAACAGGGTAGAAGAGAGGACATATGAAACAAGATTGATTCTGTGTGAATAATAATTACAAATTGATGAGTAAAAGAAATTTCATTATGTTATTATCTTCACTTCTCATTTAACTGAACATTTTCCATAATAAGGAAACCTTTCATCATTTGAAAAGAATCACGGGTTTTTGTGGCCACAGAGAGACCCTCTACTGATCAGCTTTGTTAGTAAAGAGAACAATCAGTGGTCTAACCTACTTGTCTCTATTCATGCCTCCGAATCTAGGACAGCTCCATACGACTCCGGGGTTGAGCACTCAGTGTGAGAGCTAGCTGGAGTACACCAGGTGCTCAATACTGACTGAGTGCCTTGTCCCCATTCCCTTCACCCAAGCTTTCCCCTATTTCTCCAGTTGGTCTTCGGTTTCCTAAAGAACACTGTGTTCTAAGGTGTATACCAATGTACTCTCCCACCTAAGGACTTGAGGGGGTGTAATGTATAGTTTGATAAAACACGATAACACTGTATGCTGGTTCTGGTTCTGTGCTGTGGGATGGCGATGCCCTTGTCACACAAGCTGTGGGGAGAGTAGCTGGTTCAAATGTACCTCCTGGCTAAAGAACTAGGTGCCTCTACGCGGATCACCTTTTCCTTTGGTCCTAGGTTTGAAGGTAGAGATGTCCAAGTCAATAGTATGGTGACACTTCTCCCTCCCTTTTCCACCACTCCATAGCCTCCTGGACTCAAAGTACCCAAGGTACCTTCTTACTGTCTTAAAGTTCATCATGTCATCACAAGTGTGATGGGCAGCACCTACAATCTATAGCGTAGTGATTAAAACCTCTAACAGCCTGCTATCAAATAACTCCAGAAGTTATTTAGCCATTCTGGGTCTCATTTTACATACTTGAAAAGTGGAGATTGTGTGCTAAGCGGTTGGTTGGTAGACTCAAATGGGAAGAACTGCATATAAAGTTCTTAGCACAATATTGGCATGGTGCAAGCAGCAAATATGAGCTTATAGACAAGGAACATTCCACATTCCTTGGGTCGTTTTCCTTATACACCTGCCTTTTGGGGTCCCTAGTTAATCCTAACACTCACTTACCCTCTGAGTGCCTGACCCCCGACTGCTTACCCACCCTGGGCCAACTTCATTTTCCACCTTCCCCTGCAAACTTAACTATATCCTGACGCACTGCCTCTTTTCTCCACTAGGTGGCGCCAGAGAATGTCACAAACCCATCAGCTCCTCGTGAAACTTTGCGGAATGGTATGAATTTGGAGGTGGGCTTCCTGGAGGAGTAAATAGTACTTTCTTCCCTAAGGATATTTTAGGACTTTTGTTTAAGGCTCGCCTGAACTTGTGTTTCACTCTGTGGACCGTCTTAGCCCACAAATTAAGTTTCCGCCCTGCCTGGACTGTTCATTTATGTTGCTTCCTTTTTCATTTTCTTGGGTCCAGAGAGGCCTTTCATTTAGAACAAGCACCCTTCCTCTTGAATGCTTTCAAAGGCTGCCTAAATTCCCCTCAGATCTCTTAAAGTACTTTCCCCAGGATCCGGCTATTCTGCCTGCACTTCTAACCATCTGCCCTCTTTCCCTAAGCCACTCACTCACTGCTGGCTGCCTGTAATGGATGGGGGTGGGATGGGAGAGGAAGTGTTTCCTTTAAGAAGTGTTTGAGAAAGACAATCAGTTAGCCCTGGTTGGCTACCTTTGTAGGGTGGTCCCTTGTTGGACAATATTATTTTAAGGTGTATTACTTTTGTTTATGCTGTGGAACATTTGCTTAATGATGTAAAGATGTGTTGCTTTTGTTGATGGTGCATTTGTTTAACTCTGTGAAGCTGTGATTCTTTGCCTGTCTAAAACACCTGATGGCCTAATAAGGAGCTAAACGGCTAATAGTGAGGCAGGAGAAAGGATAGGCTGGGCTGGCAGGCAGAGAATATAAATAGAAGGAGACCCGAGGAAGAGGGGAACATCAGGGGCCAGCTACGGAGCAAACCATGAAGAAAGAAATAAAGAAAGGTATACAGAAATAGGAAAAGATAAAAGCCCAGAGGCAAAAGGCAGTCGGAATAATTTGTTAAGCAAAACTGGCAAGGAACAAGCCAAGTTAAGGCCAGGCATTCCTAAGAATAAGCCTCTGTGTATGTGATTTATTTGGGAACTGGGTGGTGGGCTCCTCAAAAGGTCCAAAGAATAAAGTATCACATGACAGTGCCTGACTCTCGAATCCTCAAAATATTAGAAAGAGTGTTTTAGCTGACGTACAGGAAGCTCTTTTTAAAAACTCAATACTATCCGCATGTGGGACCCATCATTAGAAAGGCTCCAGGTAGGCTGAGAGAATCCCGAGGAAACAGATTCTACAATGTTTCACATGTTACCATTTCTACAGCTATCCAGTGGGAACCGTTGCAGTTCCAGCCATGTAAGATTATTATAAAGAAAATCGGTATTGTTTGTAAAGTACTTGTAACAGTGGCTGGTGTGTAGCAAACGTTGTCCTTCATTTGCTAACAGCAATGCTACCAAACATGGAGTTAGCATGTTTGTTTCTTTGAGAGACTTTAGGTTTTGCAAGGATGAGGATTATGGTTCTAGCCAACTAGCATGTTGTCTAGTAGACCAAAAAATCAGCACGTTTCCTGCAAAATAGGATCCACTGTCCTCTCATCTCCAGTACCAGCTGTGGGCCATATTTTGTGGAAGATATAAAGACAGCATGCAGGCTTGAAGCAGGCTGAGTACTTCCAAACCTGCCCTCTATCCTGCTTTCCATAAGTCTTTCCATCTTTACCTTTCCAGACTCATTAAATCCGCCTCAAAACTGAGATTATAGGCTGAAACTGCAATTAGGGGTCTTTGTAGCACCTCCCCCCATGCAGTAAGAGTCCCCGACTACTTCTATTTTATTGTTTACTATCACACACTCAGAGCATGTGTCCGGCACAATTCTTTGGTGAGAGTGGGAGGCAAATCTCCAATTCCACTGTCCTTGGGATGCTGTCAATGATGTTCTCTACTGTCCATGACTGGTCGTACAATCTGACTGGCGCGCCCTGCACACCTCTCGCTTCCTGTCTGTGTGTATCAGCATACTATGTGCTTCAGTCGGACAGCCCTATTAATTATCTTCCTCGCCACATAGTCAAATCCCCACCACACCGATGTCTTCCCAACTACACACACCTCCAGGAAGATTATGATGCCAACTCTCTGTGAATGTCTATGGTCTGTCCTGTTGCCTGAAGCCATGTTGTTCTCCATTCGTGCTGCCTCCAAGGGCCACATTGATGTGAGTGTCCTGCAGTGCCACCTGGGACCAGGTTGGTGTCCATGGTCCCAGCTGCCTTTGAGGGCCTTATCTGGGTCTGTGGTCCTACAGCATCTGGTGGCCATGTTCATGGTCCATGCTATAGCCAAAAAATGGAGAAGCCCATGATCCGTGTTCTTCCCAACTGTAAAGAGCAAGAAAGATGCTTTTTTATTTATTTTTATTATTTAATTAAAAATTTCCACCTCCTCTGCTCCTCCCATTTCCCTCCCGCTCCCCAAGGATCCCGCGCCCAAGGATCTAGCTGGGGACATCTCCATGGAAACCTGGGAACACCTCTAGAGTCAAGACTCTTGCCAACCCTAAAATAGCTCCCTTAATTAAAATATATACTTCCCTACTCCCATATCCACGTTGCCTCCATCCCAACCATCCCATCCCCCCAAGCTCTCCCCATTCTCTTCTTGTCACTTTTTTCTCCATTTCCCCTTACCTCACCCCATCCCCACCCCCAAGTTTCCAATTTTTCCTGGCAATCTTGTCTCCTTCCAATATCAGGAAGATAACTTTATGGTTTTCTTTGGGATCACCTTCTTATTTAGCTTCTCTGGGATCTCATATTATAGGCTCAATGTCCTTTATTTTATGCCTAGAATCCACTTGTGAGTGAGTACATACCATATTCATCTTTTCGGGTCTGGGTTTCTTCACGCAGGATAGTGTTTTCTATTTCCATCCATTTGCATGCAAAATTCAAGAAGTCATTGTTTTTTACTGCTGAGTAGTACTCTAATGCATACATATTCCACACTTTCTTTATCCATTCTTCCGTTGAGGGGCATCTAGATTGTTTCCAGGTTCTGGCTATTACAAATAATGCTGCTATGAACATAGTTGAACAAATGCTTTTGTAGTATGATAGGGCATCTCTTGGGTATATTCCCAAGAGTGGTATTGTTGGATCCTGGAGTAGGTTGATCCCGAATTTCCTGAAAAACCACCACACTGATTTCCAAAGTGGTTGCACAAGTTTGCATTCCCACCAGCAATGGATGAGTGTACCCCTTACTCCACAACCTCTCCAACAAAGGCTATCATTGGTGTTTTTTATTTTAGCCATTCTGACAGGTGTAAGATGGTATCTCAAAGTTGTTTTGATTTGCATTTCCCTGATCGATAAGGAGTTATTGAGCATGACCTTAAGTGTCTTTTGGCCATTTGAACTTCTTCTGTTGAGAATTCTCTGTTCAGTTCAGTGCCCCATTTTTAATTGGGTTAATTAGCATTTTAAAATCTAGTTTCTTGAGTTCTTTATATATTTTGGAGATCAGACCTTTGTTTGTTGCGGGGTTGGTGAAGACCTTCTCCCAGTCAGTAAGTTGCCTTTTTGTCTTAATGACGGTGTCCTTTGCTTTACAGAAGCTTCTCAGTTTTAGGAGGTCCCATTTATTCAATGTTGCCCTTATTGTCTGTGCTACTGGGGTTATACATAGGAAGTGGTCTCCTGTGTCCATGTGTTGTAGAGTACTTTCCACTTTCTCTTCTATCAGGTTCAGTGTGTTCAGATTAATATTGAGGTCTTTAATCCATTTGGAGTTGAGTTTTGTGCATGGTGATAGACATGAATCTATTTTCATTCTTCTACAGGTTGACATCCAATTCTGCCAGCACCATTTGTTGAAGATGCTTTCTTTCTTCCATTGTATACTTTTAGCTCCTTTGTCAAAAATCAGGTGTTCATAGGTTTGTGGGTTAAAATCCGAGTCTTCTACTGAATCCCATTGGTCAACATCTCTGTTTTTGTGCCAATATCAAGCTGTTTTCATTACTGTAGCTGTGTAATAGAGTCTGAAGTCAGGGATGGTAATGCCACCAGAAGTACCTTTATTGTACAGGATTGTTTTGGCTATCCTGGGTTTTTTGTTTTTCCATATAAAGTTGAGTATTGTTCTCTCAAGGTCTGTGAAGAGTTTTGTTGGTGATTGCATTGAATCTATAGATTGCTTTTGGTAGAATTGCCATTTTTACTATGTTGATCCTCCCAATCCAAGAGCAAGGGAGGTCCTTTCATTTTCTGGTATCCTCTTCAATTTCTTTCTTCAAAGACTTAAAGTTCTTGTCAAATAGATCGTTCACTTCCTTTGTTAGAGTTACCTCAAGATATTTTATGCAGGAAGATGCTTTTTGCAGTGATATCGATGACTACAGGTGCCCAGTTGAGAAAGAGGGACATGAAAAGCTTCTGTGACAATACCTATCCCCACTTCAACTTCAACCCCCCAAAAAGTAACAGCCTAAACAAGAAATGATCAAAAATAGCTTTTAAAAACCGTGATGGGGATGCTGAAGTTAGCTCTCCACAATTGGTGGTTTCTGGCATGGGTGCAGGAGTGGAAGGACTCATTTCTATTTAAGAGGCAGACCACTGAGAATTCAATCACGCTCCAGTCGAAAAGTTATAGATAACTAGGTTTCAGTTATATATAACACAAATTGGACTTGAGTTGTTTTTATTTTAATTTTAATTTGGGGGGTAGTGTTGACAGAGATCTCTGTCCCACCAGGTCCCACAGCTGTTCAGTCCCAAACACACAGAAATCTATATTAATTATAAACTGGTTGGCCTAATAGCTCAGGCTTGCTTATTAACTAATTCTTACATCTTAAATTATAAAACAATTCTTGTCTGTGCTAGCCACATGGGTTGGTATCTTTTATCAGTGAGTCATTCTCATCTTGCTTTTTCTTGCTCTGCATAACAACTGCAGACTGAGACTTTCCTCTTCCCAGAATTATTCTATTCTGGTTGCTCCACCTATATTTCCTTCCTTCCTAGTCACCCTGCCTATACTTCCTCCCTGGCTACTGGCCAATCAGCATTTTATTAAAGCAATAAAACTAACAGGGTACAAGACCATCTTTACAGGGAACAAGTCCCACAGCAGGGGAGGTCAAAAAGGTAGGGGGCAGACATGGAAGGACAGGGAATTGAGGGTGACCGGGAACATGATGTGAAATTCCCAAAGAATAATAAAATATTTTTTAAAAAATTATCTTCCTGAACATGTTTCCCCAATTGTATAAAGAAGATAATAATAATACAAGCCATCTTTTCAAAGCTGTAAACATAAAATGTGACACAATAAAGTCAAAGTAAGATATAAATCTCATATATATGATACAGAGAAAATAATATCGTATGAAGACATAGAGGCTTGGAGACTGAATAGCACTGGATTTTCAATCTGGTTCTGTATCACCCCCTTCAAGCTTCTTAGCTAGATTAACAAGTTTTCTTATCTCTATGATAGAGATAATACCACTCAAGTAAATGTCATGAAGCTACAATGGGAGAATGTGAGTGAAAATAGGAGCTAGCAGAGTGGGATTATGAACATGTATCCCTGCCACTTGGGAGGCTGGGACAAGAGGATTATAATTTCAAAACTAGCCTGGCTGCAACATGAAAACCCTTTCAAAAAACTGAAAACAATCAAACAAGAAAGAAAACAAGCATTTGTGCTATACTGGCTAGTCTATGTCAACTTGATACAAGTTGAAATCATCTGAGAGATGATTTCCTTGATTGGAAATATGCCTCCATAAGATTTGGGTATAAGGTATTTTCTCTTAATCAGAGATTGATGGGAGAGGGCCCAGTGTTGTGGAATATTAATTGAAGATGTATTACATTTATTTATGCTGTGAAACAATTGCTTAATGATGCAAAGGTGTGTTGTATTCTTTTATGTTGCATTTGTTTAACACTGTGAAGCTGTGTTACTTTGCCTGTCTAAAATACCTGATTGAGCTAATAAAGAGTTGAACAGCTATGAAGCATTTCAATGGCATTTGTGGGCCCTGGTGTTTGTGTGTTCACTCGAGGTCAGGAAGAAAGTAGCTGAGACTATGCCCATGGCTCAGCGTTCCCTGCCTGGGCAGGTGGTGGGATCAGATCTACTAGGCATGCACAAGCAGGAGAGCATGGCGATTCCTACGGCCATACACAGAGATGTTTCCAGGCTGTGCCGTGCTCTGCATAGCAGATTTGGCTGTTATTCAGACAAAAAGGGTTTATGTGCTGAGTGTAGCTTCTGCCTTGCCCCAGTGCTAGCACTGGTGGTGATTCCACCATTTTAAAAGTGGAGAGAGAGGCAGAGCCAGCCTCCAGAGCAGCTGCAACCAAGCTGCTTATCATTTAAAAAAGCTTTTCAAGACAGTAGAGAATTACAGATTGGCACCCACATGGCCAACTAAACCCACTTAATACCCAAGAGAGTTTAAAAAGGAATTCTAGACATAAAAATACAGAGTTTAACACAGCTTTTTGCTGTTTGCTGGTGGTGTGCTGCAGCTCCTTTAAGAGAGATTTTCATGATTTAGCCCTAGCAGGAAAAACCCATGGCCGTTTTAAAATGTCAGGTTTCAGGGCTATGCTGCCAGTGGAGTGACCTCTGGCTCTTTTGGGAGATGGAGCATTTGAGTGGGGTTTGTGAGCAGCATGCTGCAACTTGCTTGATGGCAGCATGGGCCAGCTTTGTGCCTGGAAGTATGGCAGTGTGCATGGCTCAGAGGTGCAAGCAGCTCTGCCATGCTGGACTGGGTGGGGCAAGCAGGCAGTACCAGTACTGTATGTAGCCTAGTAACGTCACAGCTTAGATTCTTAAGTGCTTAGTATTTTAAGAAGCATTTCTTCTGGTCAGAAAATAATTACAGATATGCAATAAAGACAAATCAATGGATCATAATCTTGGATAAATGTACCATAGACCTGGAAGAGAAAAGAAGAGTATAGAGTCATAAAATAAAGTTAATGCTTTAAAAAGGGTAAAGTCTTTAAAGAGACAGAGTACAGATGGTCATAGATAGGAGTAAAGAAAAATAAGCCATGTAAAGATGGAAAATTCACAGAGAACCTGGATTATGTATATTATTGTGTTTTCTTTGAATTTTTTGACTGTGAAGAAGGTAAGTACAGAGAGACATTTTATTGTATGGGCTGCTAAGCTAAGCCAGGATGTATATTATAAAGGTATCTTGACTTCAGAATAAGGATAAGTTGCTTTAGAAAAGAGGTTCTTCTTTTGTTTCCACAGAGGATGAAAACCTGTGGATTGCTTCCAGACTGGTATGGTTTGATAGACCACACCCCCTGAAAGGTTGCTGGGAACACTCTCAAAATATCACTTCGCCCAACTGCTGTCTGAGATGAACCTAGCACACAGGATACACCATGAAAGACCTGATTAACAGCACTGGTGTAGGAGGTCCTTCTATATTTGTATTGATTTCATTGGTCGAATAAAGAAGCTGCCTTGGCCTTTTGATAGGGCAGCTCTTAGGTGGGCAGAGTAGACAGAACAGGAGGCTGGGAATAAGGGAAGTGTGGCAGACGCCATGCTTCTCCCGCCCAAGACAGACGTTGGTTAAACTCATGCTGGTAAGCCATGACCTCATGGTGAACACAGATTAATAGAAATGGGTTAATCAATATGTGAGAGTTAGCCAATAAGAGGTTAGAGCTAATGGGCCAGGCAGTATTTAAATGAATACAGTTTCTGTGTAATTATTTCACGGCTAAGCTAGGCAGGTGATGAGACACAGCCCACTGCTCTTCTTACAACACAGCACCCCCCAAACAGCAGGAAAGAATATGGACGAATCTATGCCCATATTCCCAAATGCTGTCTTTAATTGTTTACTTACATTTAGAGAGGGATATGATATAAATATGAATAAATTGCGTTGGTATGGATCTTGGTTTATTGATTAAAAACTTAAGGTCAATTTTGTTACGTGTATATTTCTGATCTTGATTAAGGTATTATGATTGTGTATCTCATTTAACAAATGTAATGTATAATTAAGAAATATAGCTTAATAGATAATCATTTATAATAGTCAAGATTGTAGTCGTGTTAGTTAGATTTTCTAGATGTATAGAGATATATTTCAGTTAGTTAGATATTCTTCAAATCTTTCAGAGACCTTTAGAATATGGCATTTAAAATGATTTAAGAACTTAGGACTTTTCATGACAATGAGACACGTCTGCGCCTGGCAGCACCAATTACTTCAAGAAGAAGATGGGCATCAAAGAGTCTCCTTAGCCATTTGGACACGAAACTACTCTGGCTTGAACTGCTTGACTGGAAATGCAGAACCCACAGAGAAATGACTGCTGAACTTGCCTAAAGGTGTGATGGTTCTTTGGGGTTCATGCGTCATAAAAGACTCTAGTAGACATTCTGCAGGACACAGAAGAAAGTGACTGGCAAACTGCCAATATAGGCTGAACTGTCAATGAAATTTCCTGCTTCATGGAAAAGTTTGCTGAATACTATGGGCCTGGGGGCTGAAGATGGATACTCCAATGATACAAAAGAACTTTGAGTGACTGTCCAGGCAGCGAGATGTCTCTGTCATTTCTAGAGTTTTGTAAGTTGCTTACAATGTACTTCCTGTTTACTTAGGTAATATTATATCCTTTTGAAGTCTTTGAACTTCAGAAGTTGGAGTTGAAGAATAGATAGATAGTTATAGTTATGGTTTTTCTTAGTTATGATAAAAGATAAAGTAAATAGACATATTGTAACTGTAATTCGTGCTTGATACCTGTTTTGTTACATGTACTTTTACTATGTTAAAGCTAAAGCCTTCCTTTTTATTTAAACAGAAAAGGGGAAATGGTGTGGATGGTCCTTCTGTGTATGTGTTGTTTTGATTGGTTAATGAATAAAGGAACTGCTTTGGGCCCATAGCAGAGCTCTAGGGGAACAGAGCTAAGGTTGGGGGATTAAACAGAATGTTGGGAGGAAGAAGGTGGAGTCAGGAGACACTATGGAGCCGCTGCCAGTGTCAGACATGCTGGAACTTTGCTAGTAGGCCACCACATCATGGTGATATACAGATTAATAGAAATGGGTTAAATTAAGATGTAAGAGTTAGCCAATAAGAAGTTAGAGCTAATGAGCCAAGCAGTGTTTTAATTAATACAGTTTTCTGTGTGGTTATTTCAGGGCTAAGCTAGCCAGGAGGCCAGGACAAACAAGCGGGCCCTCCTCCCAGTGTTGTAGAATATTAATTGAAGATGTGTTACATTTGTTTATGCTGTGGAACACTTTTTAGTGATGCCTAGATGTGTTGTATCCTTTTATGTTGCATTTGTTTAACACTATGAAGCTCTGTTACTTTGCCTGTCTAAAATACATGATTGAGCTAATAAAGAGCTAAACAGGACATAGCTAGATAGGATAGGGATGGGTAGGGCTGACAGGCAGAGAGAATAAATAGAAGGAGAAAAAGATTAGAGGAAGAAATAAGAAAGGAGAAGGCACGGAAGACATTATGGGCAAGCCACCCAACCACAGCCAGATATCGAGTAAGAAGGAAAGAAAAGATATACAGAAATAGAGAACGGTAAAAGACCAGAGGCAAAAGGTAGAGGGGATAATTTACAAAAAGCTGGCTAGATATAAGTCAAGCCAAGGCTGGGCATTTATAAGAAAGTCTTCATATGATTGTTTGGGAGCAGGGTCCCCCCCAGAATAAAAATAGTAAAGAAACAAAAACCAACAACATTTTGGCAAACCAACATGGGGCTCAAATTTCCATGGGGCATAATAAAGCTTTAAATCTCTGAAGAAACTCTGTCTTACAACAGAGCACTTAAACAGCCTTTTCCACACCGAATAGAAATAAATAAATAAATAAACTAAGTAAAAAACACTTGCCACAGTGCAGGACACTACCATTCCAGAGTTGGGGGTTGAATGCAGTCCTGGTCAAACACGCCTCCACTCAGGCCATGAGCTTTAGGCTTGGATCTCATGACTGCAAAGTGGGCAGAGCCAGCTGCCAAAGCTGCACGATGTCCTACCCATGCCACTTAGCAGTTTCTGATCACACAGACAAGAAGACTACAGATACACAGTAAAGAAAGATCGAGATAGGGAAAAAAAACCCTCTAAACAGGTTCCAGTGTGTTTTACAATGTGCATATGCTTGAGAAAGAAAAAGGCTATAGGTAGTCATAGAAAGAAATGAATATTTAAGAAATAATAGTAAAGTCTTTAAAGACAGTAAAAAGTAATATAAAAGAAAAATCCATGCAACAATGGAAAATAGACAGGGAGTCTGGGTGTTGTATAGTATCGTGTTGATTTTGAATTTTTGAATGCTGATAGAGCAAATGACAACCTCTGACAGACATGGGATTGTGAACTGGACTACTAAATTAAGCCAGACTATATGCTTTAGGAATGCCTTAACTTTAAAATGGAAATAAAAAGACACATTTGTAAAATGGAAACTAAAAAAAAAAATGCATTGCTTTGGAGAAGAGGTTTAGCTTTTGTTTTCACATGAAACAAGAGGTTGTGGATTCCTTCAGAGTTGATATGGATCAGGTTTGATGGGGAAGACCTCCTGAAACTTAATACTTGCTATCTATCAACAAAGGTTACTGCTGGTCTTCCCAAGACTTGGCCATTATCTCTATTTTCTCTAGGACCCCTAAAGATGCCTTCACCCACAAACAACAGGAAGCAGTTTCAAGAAAATGGCACCCACATTACCAAGAGATGGGGTTTCCAGGCAGAGGGAATAAATAGGATGAGAAAAAGAGAAGAGGGAGGAGCAAGAAAAAGAAGAGGAGGATGTCAGCAGCCAGCCACCCAGCAACACAGTCAGACATGGAATAAGAAGGAAAAAAAAAGATATATGGAAATAGAGAAATGTAAAAGCTCAGAGGCAAAAGGTAGATGGGATAATTTAAGTTAAGAAAAACTGGCTAAAAATAAGCCAGACGAAGGCCAGGATTTATAAGAAAGAGTTAGTCTCTGTGTGATTATTTAGAAGCTAAGTGGTGGACCCTCCCTCCCAAAAAAGTAAAAAAGAGTAAAAAAAAAGAAATAAAGAAAGAAAGAAAGAAAGAAAGAAAGAAAGAAAAAGCTCAACCCATGGTGGTTGGGGTCATCCTGGACAGGTGGTCCTGGGTTCCATAGGGAAACAGACTGAGCCAGTCAGTAGGTAGCACTCCTTCATGGCCTCTGCATCAGGTCCTGCCTCCAGATTCCTTTCCTATTTGAGTTCTTGTCCTCACTTCCTTCAGTGACGAGCTGTGATATGGAAACTTAAGCCACATAAATCTTTTTCACCCAAGTCATTTTTGGTCATGAAGTTTCATCACAGCAATTATATCACCAACTAAACCCAGATCTTGATGAATAGTAACAGCAAGAGCACTGATGGAGCATATTTCCCTGTGTTAGGATACAGATCAATATAACATGGAGAGACATGGAAAAGAAGCTAGAAAGGATGCTCAGGAAAGGTCCATAACTGGCAAAAAGAGCACTTAACAAACAGCCGTTTCCATCCATTACAATTCTTTTTCCATTTTACCTTACTCCTACCTAGACAATGTGTAGAGAATTCTGTCCTTCAAGAAGCTTCCATCTTCTGTCCCAGGGTGGATATTCTCAACCCATCAGTTCTATGATTTCCCTTCAATGTTCTATGTGTGACTTACTACTACCTTAGCATACTTTTCTGAGACACCCAAGACATTCGTGGTCCAGATTCATATGTCTGTCTTTCAGTAATGAATGCCAGCACTTGGGAAGCTAAGGTAGGTGGGTTGCAAATTCCAGGTCAGCTTTGGCTACATTGCATTCTTCAGAGCGTCCTGGACAGATTGAGACTTTGAAAGAAAAAAAAAAGGTAAGGAAGGGAGTAAAGGAAGGAAGAAGGGAAGAAGTAGGAATCATCCTACTGTTTAAGTTGTAGAAATGTGATTCTTAAAACATTTCAATGACAACCTTATTGAAATGCAATTAATATAGCAGTACAGATAAAGTAGCAAGTTTCCTAAGCTGGATCATAGGCCACCCAGGCAGCCTCAAATAGAGGCCCTGTTTAACTCTGGCCACCAACCCTATACAGAATCTAAGATCTTTGCTTGGGTTCTAGATGTAGATAGACTTCTGATTCTAGACATAGAGATTTAATTTAAGTTTCGAAAAATCTCTCAAGCTAGCCAAAGATAGATACCTTAACTCTAACCATAAAATGAATCTCTTTTTTGGCCACACTCCAAATTTTTAACCCTGAGAAAATTGAGTTCTTAGACCTAGTCACATACAAACTACCAAAATGTGACCCACTTACATCTGTAACTGCTGAAGACAAAATTTCTAACCCTCACCTAATTGTAATCTAACTATTGTCATCAAATCTGAATCCAATGTAGTATCAGACATAGCCCCTAAACTTGCCCCCTGGCTTAATGACTACTTAAGTTACCGATTGACCTAACTTTGGAGTATAGTCAACATTACACACACACACACACACACACACACACACACACACACAAAGTGAGGGCTCAGTATGATACTGAGTGAGAGCTACCCTGAGCACACACTGACTTTCTAACTCAGTCACATCCTGAGATCTGATCCTGGAAACTAAACCAGCTACAATTTCCACAGACTTAGCACTAACGAGAACATAACTCCAACCTTGGCAAAAGAATGACTGACTACTAAACTTGGACTCAGACAGTGAGGAAAACATGTACAGAAACCAAACTCTAAACTTGGCCTAAGACTGCTATGATGATTGCCAAGAAGTGTAACTCAATCTTCTATAAAATCTAACGATATATTCTGACTCACACAATGCTTGAATATGGCTGCAGACTCAGAGTTAACCTTATTCAAAGAGAAAACTCAAACCTAGTTATAAAGGAGATAGTAAATCTGACCATGAAACAATTGACTTAAGGTAGTCTGAGCCCTATCCCTGGCCACTGATTTGTCTCCAAAACATTAAAGTCTCAAACTGCTCATAGGCTGGATTCCAAACTTTGACCACAGGCTGAATATGTAACTCTTATCATAGACTGAATTTATAATCTTACTTTCCAACCTGATCTTTCAACCTGAAAGTAAATCTAACTCTCACTCTCATCCCACCCCACCCCACATTCATAAAATAGCTAATGAGCAATCTTGCCTCTTTAAGATGGAAAGAACCCTATTTCTGGATAAATATTAGTTCCAGAGTCGATCTGAACTTTAACAAGCCATACCTTTAACCTTGACCCTAGTCATAGAAAAAAGAGTAGCAGAATCTAAATTGCTTGTCAGAACTGGGATGGGATGAACCAAAACTTTAAACATGACTTAAGTACAAACCTGATCAAGATAGACAAACATGTCTCATAATCTGAGCCTGAAACCTACCAACAGATCCTATTCTGTACCTGACTACTAAGCTCTATCACTGGCTGCATTCAGAGCACTGACCTGAGATGAAGCCTTTAAACCCTGCCCATAGTTGGAGACCTAAAAATCAAGCTCCATTTGTGGCTATAGAATGATTGCTAACACTAGTAGGCTAAATCAAAACCTGCTTCACATTACTAAAATGGCCAAGACTGACTGCTAATATTCATTGTAGAGTTTTAAGTCCGTAAATAAAAGTCATCCTATTTATGGCCACAGACTAAGTTCTAGCACTAGTTAAAGATTGAGCAATCTGTCTGGCTACAAACCTGTCCCTAAATTGGGGATAGAAGCACTCATGAGAACCATCAGCACAAACTGAACTCTAATACTGATACCTGCATTCCTGCTACACTGATGAGAGCTTAAGTTTGTAACTGACAATGGGGCATGAATACTGTGAACTCTAACCAAGCCAGTAGGTTGATTCCCAAAACCTCACTATAGCAAAGTTTCTCAACTTGAATTCAAGCTGTACCCTATGGCTTTTAAATTCTTATTCCAGCCTTCCCCATAGACTGGCATGAAACGTCACTGTGCTGAAAAAACAAACAAACAAACCGCTGACTCCTTTAGCTCTTAAAGTCTTCTACACATACACCTTACGCTGAGTATTGCTAACTCCAGAATCCTGGTGAAAGTTTAAATAGATAGCATGACCTTTAGCACTCAGTAAACAAAACTATAGATAATGTCAAAGTGGAGGCACTACCTCCACAGTCTAGAGGCCTGTGACTCTTAGAGTTGTTAACTTGACAGAATGAGTTCCTAGGCATGCCTGTGTGACATTGTCTTAATTTTATTAGTAGAAATGGGAAGACTTGCCCACTATTCCCTACTTGGGATCCTGGATAACACATAGGTGGAGAAAGAGGACTGAGCACTATGCACAGTTTCATCCATTTCTGCTTCCTGATTATTAGTGTGATTTGATCAGGATCTTTAAACTTTTGTTGCCTTGACTTCACCTGAACAGTGAGCCACAATAAATATCCTTTCTCCCTTGTATTGTTTTTATCAGAGCCACAGAAAAAGAGACTAACTCAAAGACCAAATAGAAATGAAAGAGGTCATAGTTATGAAGTCATACTTTGTCCACTGAATGAAGACCAATACTAGCCACTGAAACACTATTCCTGATGGGTGTAAAATCTTAACACTGACTAAATTCAGAAATCATAATTTGAACATAGCCAAATATGCACTTCCAATCTTGTTCATATTTACATTTGATATCCTGGTCACAAACTCATGTAGTCCATAGATAAAACATTAGCTGTGATTTAAGAACTCCAGGACACTCCTTTGGTTTTGGTGTAATTTGTCATCTAAAAGTCCAAATGTAAAAGGTGTGATTTCCCCAAAGTGACAGTACAGGGAGTTGAGGTCTTATGAGAGGTCCTTGGTGCTCTGTACAAAGCTGGTCTACAGACTGAGTCCTGGTGACAATCTAAGAATCATGGCTTTTACAATGAGGTGTAACCCAGACCATTCTGGAGTACTGTTCACCTCAGAATGAGGTTTAACTTTAATCAAAAATGCATCTTGGTTCATGGGCTGAAATATGATCATAACTTTGGAGCCTAATATTGGTATTGAGTTGAATAGTAAGTAATATTTGCTTTATGGCTCATTACCATGGATCCACACTAACCTATAAATATAGCTGTAGTTCAACAACAACTCATACTGAGGCAAAATTTATGTCAAACACATTCCACATTATAAACCTAAATCTAACTCTGACCTGATGAGGTTTATACTGGCTCTGTCTGTAAAATTTTGAAAATTTCCATATTAACTGATCTCTGAATCCATTCAGCATTATTTGGCAGTATTTCAGAAATGGGCCACTATTTCATAAATTTTCACTGCTATACACCAATAGGTCAAAGAGTATCCTAACAATGAGCCAAAGACTATCAGCTTTCAACATATGAATAGTCAAGCAGGAAGTGTAGGTATGGTGACCAATGAGGATGATGGGAAGGAAAAGGATGGAGTTAGGACTCACCAGCCAGACACTGAGGAAGCAGGAGATTAGCATGCCATGCTAATAAAGGTATCGTCATGTGGCAGAGAACAAAAAAGAAATATGGGTTAACTTAAAGTGTAAGAGCTAGTAACAAGCCTGAGCTATCGGCTGAGCATTTATAAGAAATATTAAGCCTCTAAATGCTTGGCGGGTAGGAGAGAAACTTCTGTTTACATATATATGTATAATATATACATATTATATATAATATATATATACATATACTTAGGCCAAGTAGTATTTATGTGCATATGTACATATATGCAAGTATATATACACTATATACCTACACCTATACATATTCTAGATGTATCTACCATATCTCTATTTATATATGTCCATATGTAAATCATATTTTATATATATGTGTGTGTGTGTGTGTGTATGTGTATGTATATCCATTGATTTTGCTCCTTTACAGAGCCCTAACTAATATACTGTCCTATTTGTATCCCCTTTATCCACCTCTCTTGTCTTATTCTTATTGCTCAAACTAAGATTCCAAGAATAGGGGGTGCATGAACATCCTTGTCTGTTGTATTACTTTTGTGAAATGCTTCCAGTTTTCTCTGATTAGCATGATGTTGACTGCAGGTTTGTTGTTATTACCTTTATTATGTTGATATATATTTGGTAGATTCTCCAGGAATTTTATCGGATGTTGGTTTTATCAAAGGTCTTTTTTGTTTCTAATGAATCAATTATGTGGTTTCCGCCCTTGAGTCTATTTATGTCGTGGGTTACATTTATTGATTTACATATAATGAACACACCTATATCTTTGGGATGAGGCCAGCTGGATGGTAATGGATGAACATTTTGGTGTGTTCTTAAATTTGGTTTGTAAGTACTTTATTGGGTTTTTTCATCTATGTTCATTAGGGAGATTGGCCTGGATTTACTTTTCCTTCCTTCCTTCCTTCCTTCCTTCCTTCTTTCCTTCCTTCCTTCCTTCTTTCTTCATTTCTTCCCTTTCTTTTTTTGGTAAGGGATATTTATCTGGTTTTAGTATACTGTTAATATTGATTTTATAAAAATAATTTAGTAGTGTTCTTTCCCTTTCTATTTTATGGAATGATGTGAGGAGTATTGACATTAGTTTTTCTTTGATGGTCAGGTAACATTCTATGTTGAATCCATCTGGTCTTGGACATTTTTTATCTGGGAATTTTATTATTACTGCTTACATCTTGTTTGCTACTAAGGGCCTCTTTATATTATTTCATCATGGCTTAAGTTTGGTAGGTCATATCTGTCTAGAAGTTCATCCATTTCTTTTAGATGTTTCTTTTTCGTGGAATATGAATTTTTAATGTCCTCATGATTCTCTGAATTTCCTCATTGTCCCTTGAACTGTCTCCCCCTTCTTCTCTAATTTTATTAATTTGGGTCTTATTTCTCTTTCAGTTGATTAATTTGCAATCCCAAAATGTTTGTTGGTTTTGAAACAGGTCACAATATGTGCTCTTGACTGGCTTGGGACTCACTATGTAAACCAGGCATGCTTTGAATTCCTAGAAGCCAACCTGCCTCTGTAATCTGAGTCCTGGGGAAGGTGTGCACCACCACACACCTGGCTTTCAGTTTTCTTTTGCTTTAAATATAGGCCCTTAGCACTATAAAATTTCTTCTTAGACTTCCTTTCATTGTGTGCTATAGATTTTAATATATTGTATTTTCATTTTCAATCAATTTTAATAATTTTCAATTTTTCTTCTTGAGTTTTTTTTCTTGACCTAATTATCATTCAATAGTGTATTTACTTTCCATGAGTTTGTGTGATTTTTATTGCTATTGATAGCTAACCTTATTACACTGTGGTTCAATAAAATACAGTATGTTATTTCGATTTTCCTTTTTTAATACTTGTTAACATCTATAATGTTAATTTTGGAATAATATCCATGGGCTGCTGGAAAGAATATGTAATCTTTAGTCTCTGAGTGTAATATTCTGTAGGAATCTGTTTGGTCTACTTGATTTCTGGTATCATTTAAACTCGAGTTTCTCTATTTCATTTTTGTCTTGATGAACTGTCTGTTGGTGAGAGATGGGTACTGAAGTCACCCACCATGGAAGCATTGGCATTAATCTGTGATTTTAGATCTAGTGTGTGTTTTATGAAGTTGTGTCTACCTTTGTTTATCTACCCATTTATTTATTGCCCTCTTGTCACATAGTTTTACTTAAATGATATTTTCTTAAAGATAGATAAATTACTTACTATTGCAGATGTATTGTGTGTGTTAGAACCTATAGCTTTATATCAGTACATGGCACGCCCACTGAGTTTTGCCGCCAGAATGCAGGTTCACTGCCTATTAGTTTAAGAGATTGGTTTTTTCTGGGCTATCCCATATCACATTTTCATATTTAGTTATGACAAGTTCTAAGGGAAAATATCATTCCCAATTCGAAGTATGCAGTTTTTTATACTTTACTGTTTTAATTTAGTCATACATTTTCCCTTCTTCCCCTCTCTCCTTTCACCTTGTACCCTGTCCCACATGCTCCAAATTTACTCAGAAGTTCTTATCTGTTTCTCCTTCCTAGGTGGATCCTTTTATTTCTCTCTTAGGGTCTTCTTTGTTGTCTAGGTTCTCTGGGCTTGCTATTTGTTGCTCTCAGTGTCTGAGAAGTACACATTTTTTTTTTAAAAATGACTCTAATAAATGGCAAACTTTGACGGGTATTTAATTTTAATTAATTAATTTGGTTTTTCGAGACGGGGTTTCTCAGTGTAGCTTTGGAGCCTGTCCTGGAACTAGTTCTTGAAGACCAAGGTGGCCTCGAACTCACAGAGATCTGTCTGCCTCTGCCTCCCGAGTGCTGGGATTAAAGGTGTGCACCACCACAGCTTAGCTTTAATTTTTATTTTTGAGACAGCCCTGACTGTCCTGGAACCACTCTCTAAATCAGGCTGGTCTTTAACTCACAGTCATCTGTCTGCTTCTGCTTCCCGAGTCCTGGGATTGAAGGTGTGAACCACCAATGCCCAGAGTTAAAATTTTAAGCTTAAAAAACAGAATCTATATATATATATATATATATATATATATATATATATATATATATATATATATATATATATTACATATCATGTATATTTATATTATATTCATTTATATATTTATATTATATTTATTTATATTATATTTATATATTCTATATATATAATATAGAATATATAGAATACACACACACACACACACACACATTTGGTAGCACATGTGTTTAAATATGTGTCTCAAGAGGCTTAGGCAGTAGGATCCTTAACGGCTTCTTCTAGGCTAGATAGTAGCGTTTTGCCTGAAAAACAAAACAGAACAAAAAAAATCAACCATACTTAGACTTCAGTGAGAATGTCAAATCATAACACAATGTGAAATTAGACTTTCTTCAAAACATAAGCATTTTAAAAGCATTCAAAAGAATCTAGAACATTAGTTTGCCTCAGCAAGCACTTTATACTCTAAGCTAGTCTGAGGGGCCATGCACATTAAACTACAATACCCAGACTACTCTCCTGTAGCTGACCTCAAGGAATTAGCGGAAGCTTGGTGTTAGAAGAATTATGGGTGTCTCGAAGAACTATATTGACTTCATCTCCCACAATCCACTGGCATCCTTTGACTCTTTCCACCAATGCCAAGATTGCGTGGTTGCGAGAAAGAATAGGATCCAGTTACTTTAAACTACATTTCCCATGAAGCCATGCGCTCCAATGGGAAAGGCCTCTGTAGCCACCCAGTAGATTAGAGTCCAGCCATTGGGTCCCATTGCTTGGCCTAGGCCGGTTAGCAGAAGGTACTGAGTTGGGAAGACAGTTGTGGGGCTTGAGGTGCTGCAAGGGCACTCCGGGTTCAGGAGCTTCCGAGCGGACCCGATTTTCCGCGGATGTTTAAGGAGTAGAGCTTCCGTAGCCGGGGAGCTGGAGGTCAGCGAGGCAGAAAGCCCGAGTGGCAGTGGCCGGGGACTGTGGGACCGAGGGGGCCTTGGGAGGAGGGTGCTTCCGGGGCTGCCTTCTTTGGCGCCTAACTCCGCCCAGCTCTGCCACTTCAGGAGTGGGGGATGTCCGTGGGAGTCAGGGAGTGGGCACCAGGTGGTGGAGCAGCCAAGAGAAAAACACGAACCCCACCCCCCTCTTTTGTTTTAGTTCCTACCACCACCCGCCCCTCTCTCACACACCTCTCTGCATGCGCTCCTTCATAGCTGTTTGGACTGAGAGAGTCTTCATTAAGTGGCAGCTGGTCTCTCTCTCTCTCTCTCTCTCTCTCTCTCTCTCTCTCTCTCTCTCCCTCCCTCACTCCCCCTCCCCCTCCCTCCCCCTCCTCCTCCTCCCTCCCTCCCTCCCTCCCTTTCCCTCCCTCTCTCTCCCCCTCGCGCGCGCAGAAATTCCTTGCTATACCTAAAGCTTGATTTTTCTGTCCGTTTCAGCTTCCTGATGATGAGATTTTTAATAAAATCGACCTATCTCTCTTACTGGTCCTCTTCAACCAGTCATTGGAGTAGAAAATGTGTTCAATTTCCAGAAGGGATAGGGAGCAGAAGGAAAGAACCTTATTTTTGATGAATGTATAATTAAGGTTCAGTCCAGTGTTCTGGCGAGAGTTCTGGAGAGAGTTCTGGGCAATTGGACCTATTAAAAAACGTGGAGCATTTTAAAAGTTTCCAACGAAGACTAGTTAGCACCAGTGTTGCTAAACATTTAATGGGTTCACTGTCTACAAACACAGTAGACTGTGAAACACACTGCATTAATTATTGCATATTACAAATGCGTGCAAAAAGTGCTCAGGGCTTAGTGGAAAGGCATATAGATAGGAGGGAGTGGTTGATTTGTGAAAGTTAGAGCCTAACTCAGAACTTGTTGGAGTCTTGACATTTACCCTTCTTTTAGAACAATCCTAGTAAGCTTTGTGGAGGGGGTCACCTTTAATTTGGGTTCCCATGGAATAAAGGAAATTTGAAATGAGCAAAGGTGGAAAGATGCTTTCTAATACAGGGGTTGGCAACTAAGAAGGCATAGAAAAGGGGGGACTGTATGACGGGCACATCTGATTATATAAGAGCTATCAGCAGGGATATATCGGGAGATAGTTTTTGGGATCGTAGTAACATGAGAGGTTGAAGGATGTACAGAGTTTGAATTTTATTCTGTATTGAATAAAATTAAGATTGAAAAATTAAGACTGGGTGATTTTCCTTTTCATCCTAGGGGAACCTGATTTGAGGTCAATTCTCGGAGAACACAAAGAAGTGTGGTGGTATGTTCCAGGTGTGACTTTAATGTAACTAGAAGGAGAAACTTTTGTCTTGCAGATGTTTTGTTTATGACTATTCTTAGCCACAACCTGTACTTGTCAATTAGAAGGCAAAGTGCCATAAATATTTTCTTAAGAGATGAGTTTGCTGTCCTTGTACAGCAGATTATCCGGATTGCAATTTCTGATTAGATAATAGTAATGACTCTTTATTGAGCTCACATAATATCCCAGGCTTCATCATAAGCCCTTTGTTACATTATCTGAGTGTCTTATAAAGTGTACAATTTTTCCATTTTTTTCTCTAGAAGAAGAAACTAAAATGCAGATTTTAAGCCCATAGATTGGAGGTAATTGAGGTAGGGTTTCAGTGTCCAGACTTCTGACTTGAAAAGCCATGCTCTGTCCCCCGTGGCTTCCAAGTCCTCTTGTGCATTTTTGTTCTTGATTTTCCAATTGTGGCAAGGGAAGATTACTGTAAGGTACAATTGGCCATCCTGAGAAGAAACCCAAATGAGTCATTTTGCATTTCTATATCAGTGTTTTTGCTGTAAAATAGTTGCCAATACCAAATTTGCTTAACTGCTGTTATAACCATAGTTGATTATGTCTGCCAAAATTATAGTCAATATATCATTTTCTAAATTAGATGATTCTGTACGAAAGCTATGTCCTACCTCTAAGCCATTCAATTCTAGACAGTTTTTTGCATTGTATTTTATTTCAGCTTTTTCAAAGGGGAGCCAGGTTACTAGATGTCCTTTGTGACCTGAGCACACATTAAGTGTAGAAGATGCAAGAAAATACAAGGTCCTGAACCCTCACTGGGTCTAGGGGACCACAATTCTGAGATATCATAGAGTAAAAAATTGTGGGAGAACAGAAACAGGTACAGCATTGTAGTAGGATAGAGGAAAGAGTGGCTAACCAGAGAAAGAGAGAGAGAGCTGGGAATTTTGTGAGGAGGTGACATGATAAATAATTCTTGAAGGGTAATGAATTTGGCAGGCAAAGTAAGGTAGAGAGAATCCATTGGAGATATAGGAATCAGTCTGTAAGAGATGTGTTTATGGTAGAGTGGGCGTGGCTTTTTCTAATGTGAGCAGTTCATCCTAGCAGAGTCCTGAGACTGAGACAAGGAAGGTTCAAGCAAAGTATGCTGCAGAATTTTGAGAGTGCTTTTTGGAGAATCAACTGCAGTACTAAGAAATATGAATGTGTTCCCACAGGCCCACTGATTCAAAATACCGAGCATGGACCAGCGGTAGTTACATTGTGCTTCCACTCACAGTTCAAGTTTCATTAGTTGCATAGTTGGATGTATCTGATAAAAAAAAACTATTATTCATCAAACCTAAGGTTACGTAGGATTTAATAAAAATACATAATACACTAGTCTTAAGTTGGTTTAAAGACAAATACTAAGTAATAGTATGAATATATTAAATATGTCCAGGTTATGTCCTCTTACACTTGGGTGTAAGAAATAAAGTTGTAGGCAATAGGAAAAAAAAAAGTCAACATTTTTAGGAAAAGAGAACCATGAGCAGATTTTCCCATTTGTAAGATAACAGTGGAAAGGATGCACTGGAGGGAGGCTTGATCAGTAGGGTGTTTCCTTCAGGGAGCTCATAAGTAGTGACGTGGGAGAGGAGGAAACAAACTTGAGAGATATTTTTTTTGTTAGGATTAGTAGTAATGGGTACATGTAAATATTATTTTATTAGTATTTCCACTTGCTTGTTCTTTGTCTTTTATGATGAGCATAACATTGCCAGAGCCTGCTATTGCCTACATTAAGGTGGCAATGTAGGGGAACTGGTACTGTTCAGGAGAGTGGATTTGGGGAATTGGTACTGTTCAGGAGAGTGGGTTTGGGGAATTGGTACTGTTCAGGAGAATGGGTTTGGGGTATTGGTACTGTTCAGGAGAGTGGATTTGGGGAATTGGTACTGTTCAGGAGAGTGGGTTTGGGGAATTGGTACTGTTCAGGAGAGTGGGTTTGGGGAATTGGTACTGTTCAGGAGAGTGGATTTGGGGAATTGGTACTGTTCAGGAGAGTGGATTTGGGGAATTGGTTCTGTTCAAGAGAGTGGATTTGGGTTATGCAAAAGCACCCCTTTTGCCTCACTGAGTGTTCCTAGAACGCTCAAAGTTCAATTAAAACATGAGTGTCTGTGGGAAGCCTTTCGAATAAACACTCCATATTTGCATGAATGCACACACAAGGCAAGGTTAGTATTTTCACTTCTGTATGACCCATGCTACCTCTATTCCAGATGAGATCATACTGTAGTATGCCAGTGGTTGTTTCTTTCTTAGTAGATTGTGAGCTCGTTGAGGGCAGGAATCACATCTCGTTCATCTCTATACTTAGAGTACTTGGGACAGTAGACATCTAATAGTCGGTCATTATATGATGAAACGTAACAAATATTCACATGGATGCAGCTATGGAACTTGGTAGTACAGGATATTAACATTTTTTTGTTTATTGGCCGGGTGGTGGTGGTGTATGCCTTTAATCCCAGCACTTGGGAAGCAGAGGCAGGTGGATCTCTGTGAGTTTGAGGCCAGCCTGGCCTACAAGAACTAGTTCTAGGACAGGCTCCAAAGCTACAGAGAAACCCTGTCCTTTAAAAAACAAAAATACAATCAGTCAATCAATAAAATGTAAATTGACAGATACAGCAGTTTACCGAGTGTGCTACCTTTACTGAATATCACAATTCAAATGCTCACACTTTCACCATGTGTTCATTTTTAGACATTCATGTTATCTTTTTCTTTCTCATAGTTTAAACCTGTTAGGCCTGCTTTACTTCTCTTGACAGGATTTCTCCTTTCTTATTACTTTCTTAGGAAACATCTTCCTCTCTAGCTACCTGGTCCTTTTGATTATCTTTGGCATTAGTCTTAAATGCATCTTCTCTTGGTTAGGCACATTGGTAGTGGACTGATAATTTTAGTCAGCTCTTTTTTGAAAGGGATTTGTCAATATGAGTCAGCAATCCTAAAACTGAACATAGTCTTTAACCGATTCTCAACTTCTAGTGCTGTATTCTGAGAAAGCAATCATGTTTCCTAAAATTTAGCTCCCTGATACCCTAGAGCTGTTTATTATAATGACAAAAAGAGGGGAAAATGGCACCATAAATACCCAGTACGGGAAGTTGGAATGAAATCAATTGTGGATCATTAAGTAGCCACATCATTGGATGTTACCAAAGTGTATTTCATGATGTGGAAACTTGTTTGTGATATATCCAGAGAAAATTCAGGCCATAAAACACCCAATATAGTGCAGCAGATTCCAGCTTAAACATATGCACAGATCTTATACATGCCACATAAATCTTTGTACGCACAGAAAGGAAAATTACTGTACTGTTAAGTACACAATAGGGGTTTGCTACAAATGATAAGATTACATAATGACTTCTACTTTTTAGCTTTTATGGTTATTGTCCTATATTTTCCAGGGGTACATTTGTTCCTTATTTTTAAAGATAATTCCATCATACTTTATTTTTTAATTTGGTAAGTTTATTTTAAAATAGTTATTCCTTGTCTACCACTATTGCCATTCCTTTACCTTGGGGTGTGCTTACTAGCCAGCACAAATGCATCATTTCTAGCCTAGATTTCTATTGCCTCTACACCAGCTCTCTTCCCATCTGTTTTACATAGAAAGGATTTTTTTTAATGAATCACAAATATGATTCTATTCAGCCTTCATAGACATAGTTCAAAGGTCGCTTATTTTTTTTTTAGAATAATATCCAGATGATGAAAGCTTTGCAAATCAGCTGTACTTGGATTCATTTTCTCCTATAACTTTCTTGGATTTATAATCTTGGGATTATAGGCTACTGTCAGGCAGATGTGAACTGTTTATAGTTGACCAAATGCTGATGTGGATTACATAGGCTGGTTGTTGTCAAACACACAAACTATTGGTATTTTATCATCAGAGCAAATATTAAATACATTCAGTAGTTGTTATTATTTTAAGCTGGGTGTAACAGGCAGAATTCTGTGAGTTAGAGTCCAGCCTGATCTACATAGCAAGTCCCTGTCTCAAAAAAATTACTGCTATTTTACAGATGGGGAAGACTAAGTGAAAGAAGAAAAGTTATCATAATAAGGGACTTTGTTAAGAAAAACCATTAACACCCTGCAGTGGCTCAGTGCTGTGTACTTTCCTGAAATACCTGTTGATTTTCTCACTCTTTGTAGACTTAAAGTCCCTTGGCACATTACATGTGATCACAGCACAGCAAGAGCAGTCCAAAACTGACATAATTTTACTATGCAATGTTTCACATTGTGTTAATTATAGAGATTTTCTTACTCACATAACACTCCATGGAAGGGAGTTGGAATAGTTCCAGTTTCTCTGTGTTTCTTTCTTGAAAGTCTGTGCCTTTGGGAATGGGGATCCCAGCAGGAGGCTAGAGAAAATTGTGGTAGAATTGAGTGTACAAGAAGCAGAGCATGTCATGGGGGCCAATGTCATTGGCTATATTTTTTAAGTGCCATGTAAATGCATTTTTCAGCAGTCTATCTCTAGGGAAGACCTTGGTTGAATTATACAGTTAATCCCATTTACAGATTATAACCCATGAATGCACTATATTCTTGTGTTAAGTGATTTTAGGCATATGTAAGGGATTACCATAACGACATTTGTATGAATGTTGTTTATCAAAATTTTCCTTACAAAAGTAGAGAAAAAAAGTTGTCATACAGTCACGTAGTATCTTGTAGTGTGATTTCTTCTTCATTTTTCTTACAAATAATAAGCATTGCGCAAAAATGATCTTTAGGGACAGAAGTTATGAGTACCAATCATCTGGGAATGGAATAATATTACTTTGCATAGACTACTATAACCCTTTTAAACCCATTAGTTTTACAATTAACATGCCTATATACTAATAAAAAAGAATCTGTAATTCTCCAGTTCAACATTGAAATTATAGTTAGGAATTCAAACTATTCGCTGAATTATTGCAGGCTTATTATGTACAATTACTGTGCTAGACTCTGTACCAGACACTCATAAATACTCCTTTTAATGCCTTTGGAGTGTGTGTGTGTGTGTGTGTGTGTGTGTGTGAGAGAGAGAGAGAGAGAGAGAGAGAGAGAGAGAGAGAGAGAGATTAGAGAACGAACATTCAAGAACTGCTGAAAGAGAACACTGCAACGAGCAAGCCCATCATCTAAATGAAAATTTTACCCAGCTGATAATGGGGCTGTGTGCCAAAAGGGGGTTATTTTTCTTTCCTTCTCTTCCCTCTGTGGGATCTAGGCAAAAGTGAGCTACCAGATAGCCGATAAGCAAACGATGTATTTGCCTGTCTCTAAACAGTATTACCTACGGAAGGGTGGGTTCCCGCGGCTCCAGCGCAGCACAGGCTTGCTGGTGCTGTGAGAATTATGATTGTGTCAGCTTTTCCAAGGTTCCTTTCTCTGCTGCACAGATTTGGCAGACACCTCAGACAAATTTTATGTCTCTTAAATCTTCCTCAAGCAAGGCTTGGCCCTTAGATTTATATGTACAAAAAAAAAAAACCCAAGTGTTTACCAGTTTGACATTTTTGAAGATCAAAACAGACTCAGTTGTTTTTCTTTTTCTTTCTTTTTTTTTTTACTTCTGCAAACCACCTCAGTTTAGTCTAAAGAAAAGGCTAATTGCTTTGTCCTACTTTTAAGAAGTAGCCCCAAGTATTCTTTAGCAGTGGCTGCTAATCATATACCTAAAGATTTACATTCCAGTCTTCAGCTTTGTTTCTTCTGTTTCTTCCCTACAAAGTATGGCATTTTGCTGGCCTTTTGTTTCCTTTCTACACTTTACTGATAACAGCATATAAAGCTTTGTAAGATGGAGACATAGTGAAATGCACTGCTGATATAAGGGATATAGGAGGGACAAAGTCGGTGTTTTGTTTTTCTAGCTCTGTTTCTCTTCCAATTGTGATGTTTTCTTTAGTAGTCTCTTAAAAAAATACCATTCCCTGGCATAATAATGATAGGTGAGAATAAAAATTGGAGAACATTCAATGACTATCCATTAACAGGGCTGGTCCAAAGACATCTGTAGGCACAAATGAAAGTTTGGCTGTAATTCAGAGAAGCTGAAGCATTATATGGAGCATGTTATAGTAACAATATTGCTTCAGTGGTGGACTGCATAAGAAAGATGGGGAACTCCCTGGTAAGACCCCCTCTCATCTGCTCCAGCTGCTCTTTTTAGCAACAACAACTGCCAGTGAGAATTGCCTGGGATGGAAACAATCCCACAAGAAGACCTCATGATATGTCCTTCTGCTCTTTCCTCTTCAGTTGTGTCCTCGGACACACTTCACTACTATTACATGGGCCGCATGGTGTTCCAATTTTCACATTTCAGGCGATGTCAAGGGCTGTGAAATAAATGTGTCATGAAAGCAGAAGGGGGACTGTTTGGGGACATGAGGAAGGGGACTGGCAAGGAAAGGAGATAAGCCAGCTAGTGAGCAAAGAATAAAGTATAATAATGCCACAATAATACCCATTTATTTCTCTGCTAACAAAACATTAATTTTTGAAAAGATGCTGAATTTGAAATCAAAGAACTTCTGATTTTCAAAGTCATTCATTTGATAAACATTTGATCACTTATAAAGGTCTGGACCGTATGCTAAGCACTGGAAATACAATATGTAATTATATGTAATTCCTGCCCACCTTAATGAGCTCACAGTCTAGCAGAGGGGATCGAACTCAGAGCAGTGACTATATTCTAATATACACAGGGTACTCAAAAAGAGAGATGTACACAAGGCTTCCTAGAAACACAGCTAAAGGAACTATTGCAGGGTATGGGCAACCTGTAGATCAAAACCTCGACTTGGCTGAGTCATAAGGAATAAATGGGAGCTGTCTATATTCTAAGTAGATAAAGAAGTTGCTAGCAAGCAGTCTTAGCAGACAACCAACATGTAAAAAGAAGTTTGGATAAACTTGGAAAGTTTTGGTAAAGGTATGATGCTGTATGAAATCTACTAGGAATGTGACAGGATACAGACTAGGAATTTTGGAAGGTGTCCTGCGGTAAGTTAATGGGAGAAATCGGTTGCTACTAAGTGTGGTCATTGCCTCATAAGCATGCAGGAGTGAGACAGTGGAGGGGAGTAATGCAACTGGGTTAGAGGGCGGGGGGGGGGGGAGGCAGAGAAAGTTCACTTTGTAATGTAGCGGTTTTAAAGAACTGGTATTCTGATCACTTACCCCTGTCCAACAGTGCCACCACCATTAAGCTTTCTTTCAGTATATAGAGTAATATTGTTGCTTTGTACACACAGGACATATATTCCTGTACCCCTTTGTATGTCACTTAGTTGAATATTCAGTTTTTTCACCTCAAATCAGTGATCCTTGCAGCAATTGGGGTTTGATTATCACAAAGGAAATCAGTTTCAGAGCCCAGCAGCTTCATTTCAAAAACATTATGTGAAGCTTATTTATTGCTGGCTGACTCAGCAACACTGAGGCAAGTTGAAGGCACAAGGAGAGAAAGGGACATAGGCTGAATATATGTAAGGAAAAGGCTGCCTGAAAAGTCGCCAGTGTCCACAGCGCTGGAAGTCTCTAAAGTCCATGTGGGAAATACAAGAGCCAGAGGTATATAGATATAAGCCAAGTGCATGTTGAAGGTACATTTGCCTAAACAAATTGTACTATTTAGCTAATCAGTTTTAGTTAATTTTCTTTCCCTGACTCAGAAACCATAAATAGCTTCCTGTTATCCTTAGGAGGAAGGCCAGATTTTCCAGCCTGGCATTTGCTGCAACTTGGCTCTAGTCTGTTTCCAATATTTATACTTCTCTATTACAGAACTCTGCTCCAGCCAGTTACCCTTTCAGACAGCACTTTGGCATTCCTTTATCTATATTGTTAGCTGGCTCACGCAGGGACTATTAAAAACAAACTAAAACAAACCAAAACTCTGAGTCCCCTACAGTATCTTGAATATGGTATCTTGAATACTCTAGTGCATCTGTGTCTTTTCTATTGGTTGATGATTATTATTCTCCTGTCCTTGCTCCATTCTTTTCAATATCTACCACCATAGGCCTCTACTAAAATGGTTGCTGAAGCAGGCAAGTGTCATATATCTGTGAATTTAGCATTTGGGAGATTGAAGTGTAGTGATCACCATGACTCTATGGCCACGTGGTCACATAGTGAGTTCTCTGGCCAACTTGGCATGCATAATGGGATACTGTCTCAAAAAATAAAAAAGCAAATCAATCAACCAGTCAGTAAATACATGAATAAAATTTTTGAAATGACAACTGAGCAACTGTAACTAAATGAAAGGGATCACCGCTCAACAAACTTTCAACTTTGTAGTGTGTATGCATGTGTGTCTGTGTATGTGTTGCACACGTTTGTACTGATGAGTGTACCTGTTTGCATGTGTCGAGACCAGAGGAAGGTGCCATTTATTCTCTTGCATCACTCTCTGCCTTATTACTTTGAGGCAGGGTCTCTCCCTTAACTTGGAATTCACATTTCCCAGCTATACCTGTAGGCAGAAAGCCCCAGTGAGCCTCCCAGTTTTACCCCACTCCCAAATCTATGGCCCCTGACTTTTAAGCACTTTTAAATATGGAGAAAATCAACCATATAATAATTCTTACCTACCATTCATTCAGAATCACCAATTTTGGTCTAATTGACTCATGCTTTTATAATGTATGACTATTTCCTTTTGAAAGTTTGAGGTTTAGTAAGCTACGCTCTTTATCCTTAACCTCTAATTATGAAAACTTTCAAATGTAACAGAAAAGTTGAAAAAAACTATGCAGTGAACACTCAGCAGTTAATCATGTTATTGTATTTGGCTTTTGTGTTTATATAGTGCATGTGTGTGCATGCGTGTACGTGTGCACGTGTGTGTGCACACATTCATGAGCACATGTGTGCCAATGCACATGAATACAGGTCAGAGGACAACTTGTGGGAGACTATTTTCTTCTTCCACCATGTGGATTTCAGAGATCAGACTCTGGTCATCAGATTTGGTGGCAAGTACCTTTACCTGCTAAGCCATCTTGCCAGTCCCTGTATTTCTTTTTATTGCCTGCATTACCACCTATCTGTCCCTTTCAAACTAAGTTTTGCCATCAGTACAGATTTTCTAAATTCTTCAGTGTTTGTATCATTAACTACATAAAAAATGTTTTTGTGCTCTGAAATCAATCAAACCTTCAATTATACCTTCATTTGCTATGCTGCCAAAACTCTAATCAGCCTGTGTGTCTTAGACCTGTGTTTCAATGGAGCATGTATCTCTGATTAATTTTGAGATGTCCCTCTCTTTCATCTAGTGGCAGTGTCAGGTGCATGGTCCATAAATATCACTTGATGTACTTGAGCCGAGACAGCGCTAGGCTAGGGCAAAGAATACTAAAAGTCAGCATACACGGAGGAAGGGAGGGGCAAAGGAGAGTCTGAGAAGGCCACAGTTGAATGGGAGGTGGTCCATGAGGACTTGAATTATTATGGGAAGAAGGATGCTCAAGTTCCCTAAGTAATCCTCCAAGTGGAGCCTCTATTTTCTTCCCTCTCTCTTTAGAAGCAGTAGTTCTAGGAAATGAGACACAATTGTTGCTTAGTGTAGCACATAGCAAGTCTCTTTGTTGTTTAAATACTACCAATTAATACATTCATTTTGCTCTCATTTATCGTATGATGCAACTTAATTTTGGAGGTTGTAGGTGGACTACTGCTTTCATATTCTACCTGTGCTATGCCTAAGCACATCTGGGCTCCATAAACCTAGTTTTCTTTTTCTTTGTAACATTTCCCTTTTTTGCTGTGTTACTTAAAATACAAAGAGACCTCTAATCTGCTTTTATTGAGCAGAAATTTTGTGCCAAGTATTGTGCTAGCTGCCATCACATGTGACACTTTACAAAAACCAGACAACACACTTCTTTCTCCATTCACCAGACAAGGGAACTTGAGACTTAGCACTGCCATGTACATAAGCCAGAAGAAGAAACTCAAGTCTGTCTGCCTGGAGAACCTACATCATCAGATGACATTTTAAAACAGCAACAAAACAAGGGACCAGAGAGATGGCTTAATGGGTAAAGGTACTTACTGTCAATCCTGATGACCTGAGTTCAATTCCTGGACCCCACATAGTGGAATGAGAGAATCAGCTCCCTCTGATCCCCACTTGTGCCGTGGTATTTGTCCTCCTATTCTCTCCTTCTTCCCCTCCCTCCCTCCCTCCCTCCTTCCCTCTCCTCCCTCCCCTACCTCCCCTTTTGTGTGTGTGTGTGTGCACGCACGTGCACACACACACACACAGACAATAAAAAAGGTTAAAAAAGACATAAAAATACAAGGAAGTCTCTCTTTACTAGATGGGCTCAGCATGTGATTTATTCATTAGGTATTCAGTTGTATGATTGAATTAGGAAGTATGCCTTAATCATTAAGGTGTTGGTATAGTAAAGAATTCTGGTTACTTGAGTTAAAAATCTTATAGCAGTTGAGTGACTAAGTAGTCAATCAATATAAGCTGTCCAATTTTCTTGCTTAGAAAAATGTATAAATACCTGAGTAACACTGGGTTGTGGGTACTGACTTGTGTAAGATACCTTGTTATGTCTAGCATACAATAGGTGATCACCATATTTTAGGTTGCTCTCCTCTCTTCATATTTTTGTTGGGACCAGACTGTTCACTTATAACTTTGACCTGAGGATAAGAAAGTGAGTCTAAATTATTTTTTAGAGTATACATATTTTAAAACAAAGACAGGGTGTTTTTTCTTGAGTCTGAACAAGACAAGCGACTAACTCTCATGTAAAACATACTTCAAAATAAGCTAGAGGTGTAAACTCATAAGAGAGTTGTGATCAGTGAGTGTCTCTGCTTCTTAACACTCCTGGCCAAATTGTGATGTCATTTAATTTTTCCCGCTAGACTAAATTTCATAGTTGGCAGCAACTATTAGGTTTGGGATGTTGGCAATTTCAGCGTAGGCATTTCCAAGCCAACAAAGTAAGGCTAAGAGAACAGAAGTGTCTTGAACATGGTCAGACCGTTAAAAAAAGTAAAATGGCAGAGTCTGCCTATTCTGATTATCTTGTTTGTTTGTGTGTTTTTGCCTCTAAGCCAGCCTGTAAAGTTGCTCCTTACAGGACTTTCACTCTTGGTTCTCTCAGGGTTTTGGTGAAGTGCGAAGCATTCAGAAAACATGAAACTTGGTTTTGGTTCAAATTAGTTCATTACTTTTTACTTTGATTACACTCTTAACATTTTCAAGGTTTAGCAAATTAGTGTTGCTCCTCCCTGCTGAGGTCCGTGGTTTGGTTCAAACCCTTGGTTCTTTGAAATCTTCCCTGGGACTTTTGTTTTTGACAGATATACCTAGAATCCCAAATGATTAATGACCCTAGTTCATTTGAAAAGAACAGGCAGGCATGGGTGTGACTGCTGAGGGGAAGCAGCTTAGGATGCCCTTTATGCTTAGATTTTAAAACGTGAAGTCAGGAAGAAAGCCTTGCAGTAGGTTTTGATATTTCTTCTCCTCAGGATGTTTTTATGGTTTCAATTCCATTCTTGCTCACGTGGGTTGAAGGTGCTGCCCCCACCCCACCTCTTTTCTTTGGAATACTTTGTCAGTCGTCTTACTTTACAGTTAGGGTCTTTACATTTTGACTTAAGGACCAATGCTGACAAACCGTTTTCCTAGTCCTCTCCCTTTTACTTTGTGTGGAACTTCTGAGGAACTTGAGGGGTTCGAATTTCAAACTTGGGTTTGTGGGAGTTACTTACAGTGTCCAAATGTGTATCACCCTGATTCTAAAATAGACATTCTTTCTTTCCCCTTTGTGGAACCCAAAGTTTGGCTGATACCTTTCTTTGCAGCCATGCCAGAGGTGAGACTGTGGTGGACAGTTATAGGTGGGAGGCCTCTGGAGGTCTGTACTCCACATGCTTGCTTTTCTGCATGCCAGGGGAAGTAAGCTTTGGTGTTGGAACCTCCAGTGCCTTTGCATCTTGTTTATCCACATAAGCAGACGGAAGGCGAGGTTACAGCTTCAGTTATAGAAACTGTCATTCCGAGTGCTTTAAAAGGGAAGCAGAAGAGATTTGCTCTGACCCAGTGTGTGATTAGGATGCTCACTTCTCTCTTCCTTTCTCCCTCTGCTGTTTCTTCTAGCTTTTCCTTCATTTGCCCTTTAAATGGCTCATGGGGCCTTAGCTACTAGTTAGGTAACCCTCTGTGATTCATCTTTTCTACTTCCCCCATTGATTTAAAATAGATTTCAGATAAATATTTTACTGGCATTTTCAGCAATGGCAATGGTATTCGAAAGAGCAATGAGGAAGTTTTCTTTCTTATTTTAAGAGTTGGTCTAAACACTTGTTTGAAGACACAGATGGCACTGGAGGGGGCCAAGATGAGCTGACATCTGATATTTCTGCTTTTTTTTTTTTTTGGCTGTTTCACATTTGTCCCATGTGGACAGACACACACTTGGGTAACTACCATACAGATGGAAATCAGGACATGTGGGATTTGGCTGAACTGGAGGTCCCCAAACATTGCCTGGATCATTTAGTACCCCAGGTGTGGCCACCCCAGGGCTTCATGTGCTAAAATTGTGTCCCAGTATAAGCCAGCTGGTCACTGTATATATAGTATTAAGGCAGCTTGGAGCCTTAGAAAGCATGACTTTGGATTTTTACCTTGTAGATTTAGACTTAGTCTTTTCCCATATGCTGGGCATAGAGAATGAACCAGATAGATAGAAAGATTGAGCAAAAGGAGATGTTTATTTGTCAATAGTTAGCATTCTATATGGAACATGAACTCAGATCCTATGAAGCAAAATGGACAGACTTTCTAGAAAGAGAGAATTAGGGGGCTCCAGTTTCTTTGACAAATTTCTAATGTACTATGGATATCACTTTAAAATGATTTTTTTTAAATCCCCTTTCTGGGGACTTCTGAGGATAAACAATGATTCTAATTTGAAGAATAAATAATGATTTAAAAATCATATTTGTCCTTTCTTTTTATTTTCCTTACGTGAGAGAGGTGCTTCACTTAAGTCATTGAAGCAGGAACTGGCTCATAGTGCGGTGATAATAACGTCATACAAGTGCCTGTCCCTGTACAGTTTGCAGAAGAACCATTATCTCATTAGCTTCATATGATACTCTTGTGAAACAGTCATGACGTGTACCATCATCTCCTGTTTAGACATCCGGAAGCTCAGGTGCAGAGAAGTTATGTTCCTCATCTGGTGTCACCAGGCTGTAGAAATGGCACCCAGGTTCCCATAAACCTGAGGGGTTCCTTCACGTGGCTCACATTTTCCCCATAAGAATGTACTTCCTTACTGTTTCTATTCATATACAATTTTAAAAATCAGTCTAAAGAAGTGTGCTTCACTTTAGCCGATGAAGAAATCAGACCACTTTCAGATAGTGTTTTCTTAAGGTCCCTTACCAATTGAGTCCTGCACATAGCTCTTGGCTTTTCAGCTTTATTTTAAATAAATTAGTTTTAGATAGCCATTTTTTGGGGGTTAAATAGATGCGCAGAAGTTGTTTGATCAATTGATTATAGGTGTAGAAGCTGCACCTGGAGAATGGGAGTAGCGATGGGAAGTTGGCTTAAAATAATTAGCTTCTTGTCTTTTTGTTAAGAGATGTCATGTTCAATAGAATTTAATTTCTTTATACTTCCCTTGCTCTCAGCCTTTTAAATATAATTCTTTAGGGAAAATGAGCAAATACTCATTCAGAATGTTGATTTGTCAGGAACAAGGGTAGCCAGAGGAAAGAGAAAGTAGAGAGGCGACTTTCCATACCCTGGAAGTGTGGCTAAGTGTTATTTTGTTTGGAGCTGCGAGCTAAGATTTCTTTTAAGGCATGCAAATCGTAAAGTTCTGATTTGTCAACTGCATGCTGTTTCTTTAGGCACTGATGTATGAAATCCCGAACGAATTCTCCAATGAACATACTGCTAATTGCTTCTCCACCTGCTCTCCAGCCTCCCCCACCCCACCCCCTCCACTCCCAATTCAGCCTATAAGTGTCCGTCATTGGAGATGGATGGTGACACATGCAGTAAGAGCAATTCATAAAAGGCAGCTCCAACCCTTGTCTTCAAGGCTCCTGGATTTTCCACTGCCTGCTTTTGTGTAAGTGAAGTGGATGGAAGTGCCACTGGCATCAGAATCCACCTCCCCGTGCTCCGTTGCTAGAGCTCAGTTGCTCGGCTGGAGCTGAGCTTAACAGAAGCATCGGATCTGAGCGGAACTGTGGCTGTGGGTTTTTTTTCCCCCTCCATGGGGGGGTGGGTTAGGGATAGTGTGTAGTGGGGGCTTAGGGTGTTTTGGCTTTTCTTTTTGAGGAGAGAAGAGGGTCAGGATTGAATAACTCACAGTAGGATACAGCGTGAAACAGTTCCCCGAAGAGTGTCACAATGTTCCTGGTACAATATACAGGTATAGTATGTTTTATTTTCTCTGAAATTTCCCTTTGGTTTCAAAGTGAATTTCTTTCTCTTATTTCTCGTCCTGTTCTACTAGCCTGAAAGATAAATGGGATTCTAACAAGCTAAACAAAATAGCTGCATAAAACTCACTAGCTATGCGTGTGGTAGATTGCTGTGTGAAATCTGGGTTTTCTGTTAAATTGGTAGTCGCGATCCCTTAATTGTTCACGCTTCTCTGCTGTATTCTTGTATTGAATTTCCCAAGTCTTACGTCTGCAACTGGTAGTATGTGATAATGCCTACACTGTTTGCACACAAGACAGTGTTTTGGAAGCAAAAAGCAATTTTGAAACTCTCAGTATGTTGTTTTGCTCTTGAGTTTTTAAGCTCCTGTATTTTTTTAATTGGTTGTATGGATTTCCATGTAGTTAAGAGTAAGGAAACTTCTAATGGGAAGCATTCCGGAGCACATCTTTTCCGTCAATTTCTTTTTCTTTCAGTATTGAACTCAGGCTGATTAATATCATGTATTATTGTTGTTTATTCTCATGGTGCTGAAAAAAAGTGCTGGAAACAGCAAAGCTTAAAATGCCATCCAAAGCCATCGTATTGTAACATATCATCGGATCTAAAATGTTCCTTAAGTGCTTGCTTAAGCTTTCAGAAAAATATTGGTGCATAATAATGCAAGCGCTGGGGCTCTGATCAGCCACTTATGCGTGCTGTTTCAAAGGCTTGTTATACAGCTGTTAGGCAAGAAGGACCCTTGCAAATAAGAAACCTTGAGAAAGTTTCACTTTCCCACTGAACAGACCAGGGGTTTTGAGTACTTTGGATATCATTTATTGCCAAGGATTTGCATCTACATTCTTGTTTCATTCTTAAAAGAACATCTCCTGTGCTGAACAGCTAAAAGATCACATTCTGTTTTGATGCGTGGTTTGACAGTTGATTTTGCTCCTCATTAATGGGGCAGCATGCAGATGATGTGGAGAAGGGAGTGAGTAACAGTGTTTCAAGGCTACATTGAGGAGCATACAGTGAACCTTAGTCCCTGGACCAACAGCTGCTGAATTGAATTTTCTGCAGTTAAAGCAACAGCAGGTTTGTGTAGTCTCCCTGCCGCCCATTTCTTTGAATTTATGGCTTTGGTTTCCTTCCTGGCTATCAGCTGGTTTGTTTCTGGAAGTGTTGGAAAGTTGTGCTTGCTAGGTGTTTTCTCCATCTACCAGTGCAGGCACAACTCCCAAGGAACTGTATCTGGACATTTTAATGTGACAAGTTGCTGAGGTTGTTTTCCTCTGGTTAAATTCAGAGATGTCTTATTTTGTCATTATAAATTAGGTAGCTATATTCTCATGGAAAACATTGCTTTGCTCAATACATAGATGTTTCTTGCATGCTGATAATGCTGGTGTAGATGTCTGGCAGTGAAAAATACTGGACTTTGTTATGCTCCTGGAATTGCTGTATCTGGGAACACTTCTTCTTTTTTCTTTATTTTAAATTTATTTATTTATTAAAGATTTCTGCCTCCTCCCCGCCACCGCCTCCCATTTCCCTCCCCCTCCCCCGATCAAGTCCCCCTCCCTCATCAGCTCGAAGAGCAATCAGGGTTCTGGGAACACTTCTTTGTGTTAGTACAATGTTTACATTAAAAGAAATGGTGGCATCCCCTTACTCTCTCTCAATTCAAGGTGAGCACATGAATAATGCCAAATTCAACCAGGTGGCCTTAATGGCTACATTTGATTGGTGTGTTAGTAATGGATATGTTTAACTCTTTAATGGTTTTATTCTATTAAGGTTATATTACAGTTGTTAATTGTTAGGGTTACAGTGGATATGTAAAACATTTCTACAGTGATTTAAATCATACTCTCAGTTTAAGCTCGTAACAATTCTATGTGGCAACGGTAGTGATGTGATTTGTATTTTATAGGTAAGAAAGCCGATACCGAGACTCAGAGGATAAGTAACTGGCCTGAGGTCTTACACCTACTGAGTGGCAGAGCCTGAACTCATAGATTAAATCATCTGATTTAAAAAAAAATGTGTGCTTATTTTTTCTCCCTTATAGCACACTATCTCTTTAATAATAGGTTTCAGGTAAATTGGACTATGCTACAAGTTGAGAAGACTACATTTAGTTATTTCCAGAAACAGTCTATTCTTTTGTAACACACTAGTGTTCTGGCAAATTTATATACCAATATGAATGAAAGTAAAAATTGAAGTTTTGAGGAAACAAATCTTGTCTGATTTAAAGGTTAATGTAAAATATTTTTCCACCCAATAAGATAATTTGTTGTAATATTTTGCTCAGTGGACTTATAAATGGTTTTCATAAGTATGTATTTGAAAATATCCTGGCTATGAATGTGAACTGTTATGTTTTCAAAATGAGAATATTTTTGCACAGATAACAGAAAAACTATGTAGCTCACTCTTCCTTCCTCTTCCTCCTCCCTCCCTGCGCTCCTCACTTCTCTCTCATCAGTCTTTTAAAGTTCTCAAATAGATTTTTCAATTTGTTCGTTTTAATGAAAAGTCAGACTTTGTGTACCACCAAAGAAGGGATGCTGTTTAAAGTTGCATTCTAAATTCAGCAAAGGGACGCAGACATTGAGTAATTCACACTAGCTCTAGCTCTCGTCTCTGATCAAACTCTTCTTTCAAAGCCTTTCAGGAGACATTGCTCGTGGGGTCGTTCTTACATCAGTTTATTGGAGCTCTCATGTCCTGGGGAAATGACTGCACTCATGCTATGCACAGTTTCCCAGCATCTGGCAGTGTTCAAGAGTGTTGTTGCAGCAGAAATGAGGAAAGCCAGGCATGGTGGCAGCACACACCTGCAATCCCTGTACTTCTGATGCAGAGTCAAAGGCAGAGGCAGGTGGAGAGGCAGAGAGGCAGAGGCAGGAGGAGTACCACATGTTCAAGGTTAGCCTGAAGTATAGAGTGAGACCCTTCCTCAAAGACTAAAAAACAAGAGAAAAGAGATAGGACAAATATTGTTATAATGTGTTCTTTCAACTTTTAGAAAAATAACATATGAGGATGGTAATGACTATATTGCCTCAGCCACCATGTGGTTAGAATTTATCTTCATCCAAAATTATGTCTTTAATATATATTAAAGTAAAGTAAAGCAGTACTTCCTCTATTTAAGGGAGAGGAGGACTATATGAAGCCCATTCATCTTTCTTTAAGCTTAAGTGAGATTTGGTGATTAAAAAAGGAGTTGTAGGTCAAGTTTGCAGAAAGGAGACATGGGGAATTGTAAACATGTGATTGGAAGCTCCGTATTAAAAAACGTCTTGATTTTTCAGTGGACAATTTCTCATGCCTTTAGAAGCTTTGAACAAAACCCCCTTCTTCACCTCCAATTCACACTAATTCCTTTTCGTGGGAACAAGCGCACTGAATTTAAATGAAAAGGAACTTATTGGAGGCTTTTAAAAGAAATTGGTATTTTTTTTTAAATTGGAGAAGGAAAAAGAGTCTTTGATCTGTTCCCTTTCCTGTACTGGGTCCAAGCAAAACTACAAAGTCAGTTTCTGGGCTTCAGCTCTTCAGGGCTGTAAAGCTGGGGACACCTGTTAACTGTTCAGTGAAGAAGAAGGCAGGCCCAGCCTACTCGAGAAGATCACGGAGAATATTTACAAATGGAAATCCTTATTAAAAATGACTTAATATCCTCATTAAGAATAATACTCAAGGGGTGGCAACATGACTCAGCAGGTGAAGGCACTTGCCACCAAGCCTAATGAATTGAGTTAGATCCCTGGGACCCATATGACAGAAGGAGAAAATCTCCTGCAGGCTGTCCTCTGATCACCACATACTCCATGTGGCAATGTGTCATGCCTTCCCCCTCAAAGAAAAATAGAAATCTTTTTAAAAGGAATAATAATTAAGGCATGCTGTTTATGCAGGACAGTATACTTCAGGTGCTCCTTGGACTCCTGAACAGAAATATGACATCCTAGAGATAAAATACTCATGCATAGTATAACTCAATGTGTGTTCATCACTCATATATACATAGATGAGCTAACATTTTTTGATTCCTATTCTGTAGCAGGTTGTTATTTTAAATAAATAACTTGTATGTATGGGTTCATCAACATCCATAATAATTCCCTTAGGTAGATAGTAGTATTTCCATTTAAACATTTAAAAAACTGAGGCACATTCCTTTTTCTTGGATTGTTTGGGCGATTTCCATGGGAGCCCTTTGGTTAATAGCTCAATTGGATGGAACCCAGCACAGACTATTAAGTAACCTGCTTATCAGGTCTTAAAATTACTAGGCTTCAGAATTGTGGCCTTTTTTTTTTTTTAAATTGCTCTTTGAGACATAGTCTTACTATGTATCTCTCAGGCTGACCTCAGATGTTCTATGTAACACAAACTAGCCTAGATTTTATAATTTTCCTTTCCCCCCTCTCAAGTACAGTGTTTATCAGGTAGGCACCACCATATATACCAGTACTACTAGCCCCAAGATTTGATCACCGAAAGTTTGCCCCAGAGCCCTTGTTCTTAACCACATGCAATATGCAGGGAGTCTCCATATACTCCACTGAAGAAGCTGCGTGTGCACGAGTTAAAAGCTGATATTCAGTTGTCTGTGACTTCAGAAGGCCTAGGCAGTGCAGAGGCATCTGCTCACTAGACCACTGACACTTTGTTTTTAGTTTCTTTCTGATCCCCATTGTGGATCTTCTATGGACAGAGTCAAGAAGGACCACTGAATTCCCAGCAGTTTTGAAATGCTGCCACTCTTCGTGGTTTTCTTAAGATTTTCAGCTTTGTTTTAAAAAAGTCTTTCCTATTCTGTTGCTTTTCTCTTGATATTTAGCTTTTTGCAGTAAGAAACATTGCAAGTAGAGTCTATTTTTGCTTCCATGCAGCCAAATGACTAATCATAGCACATTATCTCTGCTTCTCCTACCTGCCCAGTACCTTTTATGCCCAGCTAGTACAGTGTTTCCCTAAATACAGATCTAATACTTAGCTGTGCTTCTCATTTTTTTTTTTTTTGCTAAAGGTTTTTTTTTTTTAACCAGAGACATTTAGGATAATCTGTAGTTATATCCCAGCCACCCAGAATGCTTTTCTACCCCGATGTTACAGCATACAACTATGTATATCCTATGTATTTATGAATTAGACTGCTTCTGGGTCACCTGGTACCCTCTGCATTTTAAAGCTCTTATGCTTCTTCCATGCTATTCTCTCTATTTAAATTACCACCTCTCACATCTTCAGCGACTGAGAATCACTTGACACTTAAGATTCAGCTCCAATCACACCTGCTACTGCATTATAATACTTATCCTTGCTCTGTCTTCCTCTAGTAGACTGAGTTCTTGAAGTCATTAACTGTATTTTTACCCATCTCTCAGCCCACAGTCTAGTGTCTCACACAAAAGTATTGACTTATAATATTAGGCCACCTGCAGCGGTACCAAGGTTTTTCTCCTCTCCTACTATCTCAAGTTTCAGAATCATTTCAGAGAGTTCCAGAAAGTGGGTTGATAGATACTTCTGCTTTGCACAGATATTCTGGAATATTCTGTTCAACAGATTTGTTCCTATTGCTTGATTTTTTTCTATGCTTAATATTTTCACAGATCCATTGTATCTTGAATGTTCCATTGTCTTTGGTGAACATTTTGTAATTTTACATAGAGGGAAAGTCTGTATTATGTATATATAGTAATATATATATATATATATATACACTTGAAAATAAATCGATACGTATAATATATATGTACTTATAGGAAATAATACACACACACACATAAAATGATAATTGGAATTTTCCCCATGGTATTATGTCAGGTAAAAACTTTAAATATTTAAATTACATTTATTTTTAAATTACTATATAAAAGCCATCCAAAAATGTTACCTACTAATGGGGTATTCTCTAAGTAGTGTTAACACATCCATACATTGTGTAATGTCCAAATTATATTAAATATTTCTATTTCCACAAACATTTATCTTATCTTTCCTTTTAGGCAGAGGCGAGAGTGGGTTGCTATATAACCCAGATTGACCTGTAACTTGCTGTGTAGTCCAGAGTGACTTGTAACTCATTGTTTTCCTGTGTCAACCTACCAGGTGATGCGATTACAAGTTTAGGCACCATGCCTTTGCTCATTTATCATTTCTCTGTGCTGAAAACTCCTTCCATTTTTTTTTTCTTCCAGACATTTCAGATATACAACACAGTTGTTACCTTTGGCCTCTTTATTATGCAATAGCACACACGTGAAGTGTCTTTATCCCTGCTTATCACTTAACACTCACCAACCAATCCTTCCTGTCCTTTGCTCTGCTCTTCCTAACAAACATTCTATCCGAAACTTCAGTAACATCAACTATTTTAGATCCCACATGTGAGTGAGATTATGCAGAACTTGTATTTTTTTGTCAGAATTTTTGTGCTTAACAAAAGGAACAAAAGGAAATCTTCAATTTCGTTCATATTATTGGAGACGAGAGCATTTTATTCTTGTTTGTAGCTGCATAGTATTCCACTGTATGTATGTATGTACCACATTTTCTTTATCCATCAGTTGACAGAATCAGTTGGAATATTTTGATGTATAATCATAACATTTCTCAAAATGCAGAAATACATATACCTAGATCCAGACCTACAGAATCATTCTTTTAGTAATAATAAAATCCCTCAAATGGTTCTTCTGCAAAATTGATTTTTGATAACCACTCTTCAAAGTGAAGCATAAAATGTTAGTGCAGATCTGTATTCTCTATGAATATGAATACTAATTACATTGTTTAGAGAAACCCTGTCTCGAAAAACCAAAAAAAAAAAAACAAAACAAAACCCTGTAATTGAAATGGTTTGATTTTTGGATTATCATTTAGTCTCTGATAACTAACCCAATAGTATCTGAGAAAACTGTCTATGATGATAAAATATTCTGACCCATCCCTTCCTAACACAGTAGCCACTAAATGACATTTGACTAGTCAGCTTGGAAAGATGGCTGCTTCAAATGATCACATTATTTTATTGGATTTTAATTCAATTGAAGTTTAAATAGTCCCATCTTTTGAGTATGGTATTAGGAGTGAAACTGGAGAATTTTTGGTGATGGCCCCACTGATAATTGTATCAATGGTCAATCAAACAGAGATATTTGTTCCTTTGACATATAGGGAATTGCATTTCTCTTGATGGATAATTTAAATTTTAAATATGGCCTAAAATGCATTTTTTTCAGAAGTGATTTGACAAATTATGATCTCAATTAAATTTAAATGAGAGCTCTACTCTGCATTTCTCATCAGTACTGTTTTTCTCATCATACTGGGTGCTGTTGAGATCTGGCTGTAAGCTCTGATTTCTAAGCTAAAGTGTAGTTAATCAGAAGAAAGAGCTCCTGGCTCCGCTGCTTAGGTCATGGATTCTTGTATGCATTTTAGCTTTCACAGACCTTTCCACTTTCCTCTACTAGATTATTCCACCTTTCATATACTCATGACTCACTACTTTTCCTGGTTCCATTTCCTCCCTGACAAACTTTCCTTGAACATGTATGTCCTTTCCAAATCATTTCACTACTTAAAATCTCATTAAAAGTTTGGAAGACTTTGAATGAGAAACACTGCTGTCTCTATGCAGACATGATATCTCTCTGTTTTTATTATTATGTGAGTTCATGCATATTAGTTGTTCTTGGTGGCTTTAAAAAGAGCCCAGCTTCTAATTCATAGTTTTACAAAAACACACGGGTAATATACTTGAATATTGCTGCCTACTAAACTATATGGTAACAATTATGCCTGCTTGACCTGCCCTCTGTTGCCTGGATCCTAGTTCTTTATATTCTTTTTAATTGCAAAAAAATTTTGCACATCCTTAAATTCCCATTCTGTCCCTTGGCATTCTTTTTTTTTTTTTGTTTTTTTTAGTTTTTCCGAGACAGGGTTTCTCTGTAGCTTTGGAGCCTGTTCTGGCACTAGCTCTTGTAGACTGTCCCTTGGCATTCTTCACTTTCTTTGTGGGCTTTCAGTTTTCAATGAACAGAAGATCTCGTCTCCTTTTTTGGTAACATTTAAATTCATTCACAGAATTTATTGTTGTTTCTGTCCTTACTGGGTTAGCCTAGGGAGGTTCAAACTAGTTCATCTTAAGGCTTTAAAGCATCACCCAAGACTCCCTTCAATATTCATAAGTAAGTCCCTTTGTTTTGAGGACCAAAAAGACTGTAGCTCAGCTACAGTTTTGAGAAACTGTAAAATCAAAATACATTTAAATCTATAGGAAAATTTTAATCCCTTCTCTCTCCCTTCCCCTACACTACAACCCTAATTTCCAGTGACTTAAATAAAGATACTATGTTAAGGAATCAAGACCTTGGTTTTTTTTACTTTAAAAAAGTTCTTTCCGATCAAGCACTTCCATGACTGAACCGAGTAGACAAGCAGGGTTTCTCAAAGGTATACTATAGGGCTTTGCTAGGATTCCTTCACAAATCATTTTTATTTACTCCTCAGCATTCCCAACTAATAATAGTTGTTCTTCTCATTCAAGGTTGTTAGAACACTAACTTGTTAACACCTCTGACTTTAAACTCCCCAAACTGTATTTCTTTCTTGATGACTCACTTAAATGACTCATTTAAATGTGAATGGTTGTGCTCCCTCCTGTGTGTATGCATTCCTAGGGAAGAGAAGGAGAAAGGGGGTGGGGGTGGGGGTGGGAGGAGGATGGGGGATGGGGAGGAGGGGGAGGAGAAGGTGGAGGATGTGTTTCCTTGTGAAAAGCCCAGATGGGTTAAGGTGAGAAATGTAAAGAAAGCACTCTATTTAGCTGTCATCGAAGCAAATTTGGGATGTGTTCAGTCAGTGCCTCTGAGAGGTTGTAAAGAACATTTTGTTTAGATTCTTTATATAGTCTCCTCGTTGCCACTCTGATCCTCTATCCTAGACTGCCAACTCTTCCCCCATAAAATTGTTGGCATTTTCTCAAACTCTGTCACTTTTGGGTTTGGAGGTGGAAGAAGAGCTACAAAGAATGTCAATCTTTATATACTTGACTGAGTCATAGAAATTTGCCCAGAGTATTCAGTGGAAGTTGTACAGTCTGAATTCACCTCAATTTGTGCTAGAGAATGAGAAGAATATAAAATAATTGTGATAATGCATATTTAATATTCAGAGAAGTTTCTGGAAGAGTTTTTTGACTTGTATGTTACATTTTATCTTGATTATTAAATATCAAATGAATTGATTTCAATCAGGTCACTGAAGATGCTTTTAGTAAGTCTGTGGGTAACAGACTTAGTATATCAGAGGTATGTAGTCAATTATAGCCAATATGCATTTTAATAACTGACATGGCCATAGATAGACAACTTCCTAGGGCCAAGTAATGAGAATCCCATTTTAAATCATAATAAGACCGTGCTGTGTAACATGAACGGGCCTGGCTTGTTTGTTTGTTGGGGTTTTTGTCTTGCCCGGTACCCCACAACTGTTTAGCCCCAAAGAAAATCACACATAGATCTCTATAAGTTATAAAGCTGATTGGCTCATTAGCTCTAGCCTCTCACTGGCTAACTCTCACATCTTGATTAACCCATTTTTCTAATCTATGTTAGCCATGTGGCTCAGTACCTTTTTCAGTGGTTGCAGATCACATCTTGCTTCTTCGGTGGTCTGGGCAGAAGTTGGAGGAATCAGCTTCCTCCTTCCCAGAATTCTCCTGTTCTCATTACATCATTTCTATTTCCTGTCTGGTTTTCCCGCCTATATTTCCTTCCTGACCATTCAGCATTTATTTATAACATGATTGACAGAATACAGACAATTCTTCCACACCAATGCTGAACTTTGCTTTTTCTACAACTGATTCTTGAAATGAAAAAAAAATAATTGGAATGCTTAAGATATCTAAGGAAAATAGTTTATAAGTGTGGGACACAAAGTAAATATAATAAATATAGCTTGTGTAATTAATGAATATTGGTGCTTATGGCTGTTTTGAATGATATGAGCAACAAAGCACACAATCTGGCAGAAAAGGGGATAAGCTTGGGCAGAAACATGATCATTGGTAAAATAAGCCTGGAATTCTAATAATATGTCTATCTCTCTCAAATAATGTTCCCTGAGTGCCCTACCGATTGGCCCTTTGAACTTTTAACAAGAAGAAAACAAATGGGTTGGGACCGAAATGAGAAAGGCATACTTTTTGTCAAGTATTTCTATCTAGGGGCTGACAGTGTAGCTTAGTGGTAGAGTGCTTGACTAACGTGTGTGTAGCCCTGAATTCCATCTCCAGCACTTGCAAAGCAGCCCAACAAATCACCAAATATACCAGAATTGACACTCATACACAGGAGATGTTTTCTGTGGTACACAGTAGGTTGAGAGTATGTAAGTCATGTTCTGTATGTTTCAAATTAGGTACAAGAAAGGATTCGGAATGTTTTTACACTGAGAAGTAATAAATATTGGAGGAACTAAATATGATATAATATTCTGATCTAAACATTACACAAGGTATACATATGTTGAACATTTAAATGTCTATTTTTAATTTTATCAATTAGTATCTGAGAAAGTACATCTATTTAAAATGAAAAGAATACTAACCCAACAACCAGCTCTGTGGAACATTTTTTTGGCTGTCCTCTCGTAGAGAAAAGCTGTAGAGAAGATCCTCACTCTAGCATGAAATATGATCTAAGGCAATGCCCTTCTTGGACCTTCTCCATGGAGATTTATTACTGGAAGGAAGAGAAGGGCTATGTCAGAACATTAGAACATAGTTCCAAGGCATGAACTTCAAGGTTGACAGTGAGTACAATTTCACTGTAGATGTTTTTCATTTCAAAATTTTGATAAAGAATTTTTGTACCTGCCTAAGTTGTCAGTAAGCTAGGATAAGTCAGTACTACTTAACACCTACTATCTATGTTGATGCTCCTTGACCAATCTAGTGACAGAAATACTTGAAGCCGGTTTGTCATTTATAGTTCCCTAGGCTATTAGTCGGCTTTCTACTGGAACACTAAATTATCCATTGGTATTGAAAAACATGATAATTATATAAGCAGATTTCTCATGGTATCTGGATTTGAATTTTCTTTTTTCTTTTCTTTTTTTGAATTTTTTCAACAGAGAACAATTCTAAGGACTTTTAAAGAATAAAGTGGAGTAGAAATTGCTGCCCCATGAGTTTTTAAGTCTAGATATAGCTGCCAAATGATTTCCCTTCATGATCTCAAGTTAAAGTTCTCAACAGAGAATAAAAGCATTGCAGGAGGACCAAATGCCAGTTTCTTATGGCATTTGTGGCTTTCTGTCAAAAGATTTGAAATGCTCATACAGATAGTTCATTCTAGAGCTTTAGAAGCAACTTACAAAAATCAACAGCTTGTATGTTCCATATCTGGGGAAAGGCCAGGAGATGGTAGAAATGAAGGACATAATCCAGAGTGCTTTGCATTCATTAACTGTTATTAGTGTTAAGTACAGGGTAGGATGTTTTTCTTGTTGAAATTCACGTTACCTTTAAAGCTGCAGACTAAAAAGTAAGTGTAATTGAGTACATACCTTCTTTAAGAAATAACTGACCCGGAGACAACTTGTGTAGATTGGAGAAGGCTAAACCACAAGATCAAGTTTTATTATCTTATAAGAAATCATTATTGAGACTTATGTCTGGTATAAAAATATACAAGCATTCATTGTCTTTTGGCTATTGTTAAAATTATTCCATGGGGAAAATCTTACAGATGCAAGTTTTGATGGACTTTGTAATGTGTGAATTTTAATAAAATTGTAGGATTTTAAGAAACCTTTGAATTTTATTAAATTGTCTCTCCCTATCTATAATATATACACACAACGTATTACATGCACCCATCCACTTCATCCTTAATAGGTTAATACTGTTTATATCTGGAAACTTCTAATAATTGTGTTCTCCCTACTCTAAGATGAGAAATTTGATTTTTGAGTAGCTCTAGTTACTGAATATTTACATAAGTGAATCAAAATCTTTCCCTTTCCTTAAGCAAAGCCACACAAAATACAACATGAACTGATTACTCCGCTGTGTAGTGTAGCTCTGCTTCAGCTCGTCCCTAGGGACTGCACCAGACAGCCCTGCTGTGCTTTCGTAAGGTATCCCTTGTGATGGATAGTGTTCATTGTTCATTTGGTGAACTCTAGAATCACTTGGAAGTTTGGTCTTAGGCATGGCTGTGGGGAATTGTTTTGATTGTCTTCATTGAATTGGAAAGATCTGCCCACTGTGGGTGTCACTCTTCCCTGAGTAGGATCCTGAGTCTCTAAGTGGAGCAACGGAATTAAGTAGTAGCATGCATTCATTACTTTTTGACTATGGAATTTCCTTTTGCCCTGACTTCCCTGCAGTTATGTTCAGTATTTTGGAACTGTGAACTAGAAGAAGCCCCTTTCCCTATAAGTTGCATTTGAAGCAATAGGAAAAGAAACCAAGACTTCCATCAGATGTTGGGAAAGAATTATGTATATGCTCCCCAAGTTACTGATTCTTTTGTTTTGAAAGCTTTGTTGAGGTTTCATTTACATACCAGACCATTCACCCTTTTAATTGTATAATTTAATCAGCGATCTTTAGTTTGTTCATAGTCGCCTGTCACCACAATTATTTTTTATATATGTATTTGTGTATGTGTTGTCTGGTGTGTGTGCGCACACATGCATGAACTTGCCGTGGAGCATGGATGGAGGTCAGAGAGCAACTTTCAAGAGTTCTCTGCTTCTACCATGTAGATTTCTGGGAAATAAAAAGTTGTCAGGCTTGGCAGAAAATTCCTTTACCTTACTGAATCTTTCCACTGAGCCCCCAAACTCTTACTTTTTGAACATTTCATCATTGTACAACGAAGTAAACCATGATCTCCTTTAACTATTACCTCCTAGCCCTCTATATCTCCCTGCTACCTGAATGGTAAGCAACCACTATCCCAATATGTTTGAATACAATTGCCTATTTTAGTTATCCCACATGAATTAAATCAAGAATATGTGGCCCTGGCCTTATTTGTCTAGCTTGAGGTTTATCATTTTTTTTTTTCAAACAGAGCCACTTCTATGCTGAGTTCTGGTTTTGATATTGGGATGTTAGCCTTCTAGAAAGTGTTTGAAGATTTCTTTCCTCTTTTGTTCTTTTGGAACAATTTAAGGAGAATACGTATCATTTCTTTAATATTTGGTAGAATTCAGGAGTGAAGGTACCTGGTCCTGGGTGTTCTTTTGATTGTGACTTTCCATTACTAACTCAAACATATTACTTGGGATTGGTCCATTTGGGTTTTCTGTTCCTTCATGATTCAGTCTTGCTAAGGTATGTATGTCTAGGAACTTTTTCATTTATCCTAGATTATTAGATTTGTGGACACATAGTTGACCATAATAATCTTTAATGCTGTTTTTCATTTCTCTGATGTCAGTTGTAATTTTTTCTTTAAATTTTTTTTCTCCATTTTGTTCTCATTTGACTAGCTAAAATTTTGTCTATTTCTTTTCAAAGAACCGGCTCTATGTTTCCTTGATCTTATATATTATTGTTTTATCTCTATTTGATTTATATCTTCCCTGATCATTACTATTTTTTTCCTTCTACTCACTTTGGGCTTAATTTATTTTGTTTTGATATTTCTTGTGATAGTTTATCTGAAATCTTTTACTCTCCTGTTATGGGCATTGATTCATAGAAATTCCTTCCTTATTACTCTTTTGCTATGCTCCACATGTTTTGGTAAGTCTTATCTCCATTTTCTTTTTAGTTAAAGTAATTTCTAAACTTCATTGTTGATTTTTTTCTCCATTGGTTATTCAAAAGTAAGTTGATTTGATATTAATATATGAAATTCTCAAACAATAAAAAACTATAGAGCTATAGACATTACTCTTTCTTCCTGGCCCACCCAGCTTCCGTCCAGAGCCCTCCCCACTTCTCCCCCACTGCCCTCTGTTGGCGCGTGGCATCGCCCAGCCCAGCCTATCTGGGCGCTGAGTCCGAGTAGCCGGGGCTCCCGGGGGGCAGCAGTTCCTTTGTTTCTGTGGCCTGCCTGCACCAAGCGGGGTAGGCGCTTTGTCTGCGAGCTGCCCAACCAGCACGGAGGCCTGATCTTTCTGCGCCAGGAGACCCAGCATTGGGGTGAGTCTCTGGCCCACGGCGCCAGCCTGGGACGGGGAGCTCGGGGGTTTCTTGGCCCCCTGTCCTGCTTGGGCTCTCTGCAGGGCCTCTACTCCCCGGGTGCTGCCTCTTTCTTCCTGGCCCACCCAGCTTCCGTCCAGAGCCCTCCCCACTTCGCCCCCACTGCCCTCTTTTGGCGCGTGGCATCGCCCAGCCCAGCCTATCTGGGCGCTGAGTCCGAGTAGCCGGGGCTCCCGGGGGGCAGCAGTTCCTTTGTTTCTGTGGCCTGCCTGCACCAAGCGGGGTAGGCGCTTTGTCTGCGAGCTGCCCAACCAGCACGGAGGCCTGATCTTTCGGCGCCAGGAGACCCAGCATTGGGGAGAGTTTCTGGCCCACGGCGCCAGCCTGGGACGGGGAGCTCGGGGGTTTCTTGGCCCCCTGTCCTGCTTGGGCTCTCTGCAGGGCCTCTACTCCCCGGGTGCTGCCTCTTTCTTCCTGGCCCACCCAGCTTCCGTCCAGAGCCCTCCCCACTTCGCCCCCACTGCCCTCTTTTGGCGCGTAGCATCGCCCAGTGCAGCCTATCTGGGCGCTGGGTCCGAGTACCCGGGGCTCCCGGGGGGCAGCAGTTCCTTTGTTTCTGTGGCCTGCCTGCACCAAGCGGGGTAGGCGCTTTGTCTGCGGGCTGCCCAACCAGCACGGAGGCCTGATCTTTCGGCGCCAGGAGACCCAGCATTGGGGTGAGTTTCTGGCCCACGGCGCCAGCCTGGGACGGGGAGCTCGGGGGTTTCTTGGCCCCCTGTCCTGCTTGGGCTCTCTGCAGGGCCTCTACTCCCCGGGTGCTGCCTCTTTCTTCCTGGCCCACCCAGCTTCCGTCCAGAGCCCTCCCCACTTCGCCCCCACTGCCCTCTTTTGGCGCGTGGCATCGCCCAGCCCAGCCTATCTGGGCGCTGAGTCCGAGTACCTGGGGTTCCCGGGGGGCAGCAGTTCCTTTGTTTCTGTGGCCTGCCTGCACCAAGCGGGGTAGGCGCTTTGTCTGCGAGCTGCCCAACCAGCACGGAGGCCTGATCTTTCTGCGCCAGGAGACCCAGCATTGGGGTGAGTCTCTGGCCCACGGCGCCAGCCTGGGACGGGGAGCTCGGGGGTTTCTTGGCCCCCTATCCTGCTTGGGCTCTCTGCAGGGCCTCTACTCCCCGGGTGCTGCCTCTTTCTTCCTGGCCCACCCAGCTTCCGTCCAGAGCCCTCCCCACTTCGCCCCCACTGCCCTCTTTTGGCGCGTGGCATCGCCCAGCCCAGCCTATCTGGGCGCTGAGTCCGAGTAGCCGGGGCTCCCGGGGGGCAGCAGTTCCTTTGTTTCTGTGGCCTGCCTGCACCAAGCGGGGTAGGCGCTTTGTCTGCGAGCTGCCCAACCAGCACGGAGGCCTGATCTTTCAGCGCCAGGAGACCCAGCATTGGGGTGAGTTTCTGGCCCACGGCGCCAGCCTGGGACGGGGAGCTCGGGGGTTTCTTGGCCCCCTGTCCTGCTTGGGCTCTCTGCAGGGCCTCTACTCCCCGGGTGCTGCCTCTTTCTTCCTGGCCCACCCAGCTTCCATCCAGAGCCCTCCCCACTTCACCCCCACTGCCCTCTTTTGGCGCGTGGCATCGCCCAGCCCAGCCTATCTGGGCGCTGAGTCCGAGTAGCCGGGGCTCCCGGGGGGCAGCAGTTCCTTTGTTTCTGTGGCCTGCCTGCACCAAGCGGGGTAGGCGCTTTGTCTGCGAGCTGCCCAACCAGCACGGAGGCCTGATCTTTCGGCGCCAGGAGACCCAGCATTGGGGAGACCCAGCATTGGGAGAGCCAACATTGGGGAGAGACAGCGTTTGGTAGGCAAGGAGACCTAATCCGGTAAAAGAAGATCCATAGGGAGCATTTGGAAGAAGAGATGGGCCGACGTCAGGGCAAGAATTCGCCCAACAAGCTGAAAAGCAACATGAAGCTACCAGAAACAAGCGACCTCACAACGGGAGGACAAGAACCCCTTAATCAAGAGGAAGGAGAAAAGATTGACTTCATGAAAGTGATTGACACCCTTAAACAGCATGTAAAAAACGCCCTTATAGAAATGGATGAGAAATATAACAGAAAGTTTGAAGAATTGAATAAATCAGTGAATGATACCCTAGAAAACCAAGGAAAAACAATCAAACAGATAATGGAAACAGTTCAAGACCTGAAAACTGAAATGGAGGCAAAGAAGAAAACACAAACAGAGGGCCGTCTGGACATGGAAAATCTAGGTAAACGAATAGAGACTACAGAAACAAGCATAACCAGCAGAATACAAGAGATAGAAGAAAGACTCTCGGATTCTGAAGATACCATAGAGAAAATAAACGCACTGATCAAAGAAAACAGCAAGTCCAACAAACTCTCATCACAAAACATTCAGGAAATATGGGACACAATAAAAAGACCAAACCTAAGAATAATAGGAGTAGAAGAAGGAGAAGAAGGGCAGCTCAATGGTCCAGAAAATATATTTAATAAAATTATAGAAGAAAACTTTCCCAACCTAAGGAAAGATTTTCCTATGAAGGTGCAAGAAGCATACAGAACACCGAATAGGCTGGATCAAAAAAAAACATCCCCTCGCCATATAATTATCAAAACACAAAGCATACAAAATAAGGAAAGAATATTAAGAGCTGCAAAGGAAAAAGGCCAAATTACTTATAAAGGTAAACCTATCAGACTTACACCTGACTTCTCCATGGAAACCATGAAAGCCAGAAGGTCCTGGTTAGATGTACTGCAGAAACTGAGAGACCATGGGTGCAAGCCCAGATTACTATACCCAGCCAAGCTTTCATTCACTATAAATGGAGAAAATAAAATTTTCCAGGATAAAAACAAATTTAAACAATACGCAGCCACAAATCCAGCCTTACAGAAAGTAATTGAAGGAAAATCACTAACCAAGGAGTCCAACAATGACCACAATACCTCAGACATCTAGAGACCCTTCACCAACACAAAACAAAGAAGGGAAACACACAAACTCTACGACTAAAAAAAAATGACCGGAGTTAACAACCACTGGTCATTAATATCACTTAATATCAATGGACTCAACTCACCTATAAAAAGGCACAGGCTAAGAGATTGGATAAGAAAACAGGATCCAACATTCTGCTGTTTACAAGAAACACACCTCAACCACAAAGACAGGCACCTACTCAGAGTAAAGGGCTTGGAAAAGGCCTATCAAGCAAATGGTCCTAAGAAACAGGCAGGTGTGGCCATACTAATCTCTAACAAAGTTGACTTTAAACTTAAATCAATCAGAAGAGATGGAGAGGGGCATTTTATACTCATAACAGGAACAGTTCATCAGGATGAAGTCTCAATCCTGAACATCTATGCCCCTAATATAAAAGCACCCATGTACATAAAAGAAACATTGCTAAAATTCAAGGCAGCCATCAAACCGCACACACTAATAGTAGGAGACTTCAACACTCCTCTCTCACCAATGGACAGGTCAATCAGACAGGAACCTAACAGAGAAATAAGAGAATTAGTGGAGGTAATGAATCAAATGGACTTAACAGACATCTATAGAACATTCCATCCAAATAGGAAAGAATATACCTTCTTCTCTGCAGCTCATGGAACCTTCTCGAAAATCGACCACATAGTCGGTAACAAAGCAAACATCCACAGTTACAAAACAATATTAGTAACCACCTGTGTGTTATCAGATCACCATGGATTAAAGTTAGAATTCAACAACAATGCTACCCCCAGAAAGCCTACAAACTCATGGAAACTGAACAGTCAACTACTGAACCATACCTGGATTAAGGAAGAAATTAAGAAAGAAATTAAAGTCTTCCTGGAATTCAATGAAAATAAAGAAACAACATACTCAAACTTATGGGACACTATGAAAGCAGTCCTAAGAGGAAAGTTCATAGCACTAAGTGCCCACTTAAAGAAAACAGAGAAAGCTCACATTGGAGACTTAACAGCCCACCTGAAAGCTCTAGAAAAAAAAGAAGCAGACTCACCTAGGAGGAGTAGAAGACTGGAAATAATCAAAATGAGGGCTGAAATCAACAAAATAGAAACACAGAAAACAATACAAAAAATCAATGAAACAAAAAGCTGGTTCCTGGAGAAAATCAACAAGATTGACAAACCACTATCCAAGCTAATCAAACGGCAGAGAGAGAATTTGCAAATTAATAAGATCAGAAATGAAAAGGGGGACATAACCACAGACACAGAGGAAATTCAGAGAATCATTAGATCTTACTACAAGCCTATATGCCACAAAATTGGAAAATGAAAAGGAAATGGATACTTTTTTAGATAAATATCATATACCAAAGTTAAATCAGGACCTGGTGAACAATCTAAATAGACCTGTTAGTCGCGAAGAATTAGAAGAGGTTATCAAAAACCTCCCTACCAAAAAAAGCCCAGGACCAGATGGTTTCAATGCGGAATTCTACCAGATCTTCCAAGAAGATCTAATACCTATACTCCTTAATGTATTCCACAAGATAGAAACAGAAGGGTCATTACCAAACTCCTTTTATGAAGCCACAATTACTCTGATACCAAAACCACTCAAAGACTCAACCAGGAAAGAGAACTACAGGCCAATCTCACTCATGAATATCGACGCAAAAATCCTCAACAAAATACTGGCAAATCGAATCCAGGAACACATCCAAAAAATTATCCATTATGATCAAGTAGGCTTCATTCCTGAGATGCAGGGCTGGTTCAACATACGAAAATCTATCAATGTAATCCAGCATATAAATAAACTGAAAGAAAAAAACCATATGATCATTTCATTAGATGCTGAAAAAGCATTTGACAAAATTCAACATCCATTTATGTTAAAAGTCTTGGAGAGATTAGGGATACAAGGGTCATACCTAAATATAATAAAAGCTATATACAGCAAGCCGACAGCTAACATCAAATTAAACAGAGAGAAACTCAAAGCCATCCCACTTAACTCAGGAACACGCCAAGGCTGTCCACTCTCCCCATACCTCTTCAATATAGTGCTTGAAGTTCTAGCAATAGCAATAAGACAACATAATGGAATCAAGGGGATTCGAATTGGAAAGGAAGAAGTTAAACTTTCGTTATTTGCAGATGATATGATAGTGTACATAAGCGACCCCAAAAACTCCACCAAAGAACTCCTACAGCTGATAAACAGCTTTAGTAATGTGGCAGGATACAAGATCAACTCCAAAAAATCAGTCGCCCTCTTATACACAAAGGATATGGAAGCAGAGAGGGAAATCAGAGAAGCTTCACCATTCACAATAGCCAAAAACAGCATAAAATATCTTGGGGTACATCTAACCAAGGAAGTGAAAGATCTATTTGACAAGAACTTTAAGGCATTGAAGAAAGAAATTGAAGAGGATACCAAAAAATGGATGGACCTCCCTTGCTCTTGGATTGGGAGGATCAACATAGTAAAAATGGCAATTCTACCAAAGGCTATTTATAGATTCAATGCAATCCCCATCAAGATCCCATCAAAATTCTTCACAGATCTGGAGAGGACAATAATCAACTTTATATGGAAAAACAAAAAACCCAGGATAGCCAAAACAATCCTATACAATAAAGGATCTTCTGGAGGCATTACCATCCCTGACTTCAAACTCTATTACAGAGCTACAGTAATGAAAACAGTGTGGTACTGGCATAAAAACAGAGAAGTCGACCAATGGAATCGTATAGAAGACCCGGATTTTAACCCACAAACCTATGAACAACTCATTTTAGATAAAGGAGCTAAAAGTATACAATGGAAGAAAGAAAGCATCTTCAACAAATGGTGCTGGCACAACTGGATGTCATCTTGTAGAAGAATGAAAATAGACCCTTATCTATCACCGTGCACAAAACTCAAGTCCAAATGGATTAAAGACCTCAATATCAGCCCTAACACACTGAACCTGATAGAAGAGAAAGTGGGAAGTACCCTACAGGAGCTGGGCACAGGAGATCGCTTCCTATGTATAACCCCAGAAGCACAGACATTAAGGGCAACATTGAATAAATGGGACCTACTTAAACTGAGAAGCTTCTGTAAAGCAAAGGACATAGTCAATAAGATACAAAGGCAACCTACTGATTGGGAGAAGATCTTCACCAACCCCACAACAGACAAAGGTCTGATCTCCAAAATATATAGAGAACCCATGAAACTAGACTTTAAAATGCTAATTAACCCAATTAAAAAATGGGGCACTGAACTGAACAGAGAATTCTCAGCAGAGGAAGTTCAAATGGCCAAAAGACACTTAAAGTCATGCTCAACTTCCTTAGCAATCAGGGAAATGCAAATCAAAACAACTTTGAGATATCATCTTACACCTGTCAGAATGGCTAAAGTCAAAAACACCAAGGATAACCTTTGCTGGAGAGGCTGTGGAGGAACGGGTACCCTCATCCATTGCTGGTGGGAATGCCATCTTGTGCAACCACTGTGGAAGTCAGTGTTTCGGTTTCTCAGGAAATTCGGGATCAACTTACCCCTGGACCCAGCAATACCACTCCTGGGAATATACCCAAGAGATGCTCTATCATATGACAAAAGCATTTGTTCAACTATGTTCATAGCAGTATTATTTGTAATAGCCAGAACCTGGAAACAACCTAGATGCCCTTTAATGGAAGAATGGATGAAGAAAGTATGGAATATATACACGCTAGAGTACTACGCTGCGGTAAAAAACAATGACTTCTCGAATTTTGCATGCAAATGGATGGAAATAGAAAACACTATCCTGAGTGAGGTGTCCCAGACCCAAAAAGATGAACATGGGATGTACTCGCTCATAATTGGTTTCTAGCCATAAATTAGGGCCACGGAGTCTACAATAGGTGAACCTAAAGAAGCTAAGTAAGAAGGTGAACCCAAGGAAAAACATATAGTTATCCTCTTGGCTAAGGGAAGTAGACCTAATTGCCGGGGAGAAAATTAGGATCTTGGGGGTGGGGTGGGATGGGGGTAAGGGGAGATGGGGAGAGAAAAGGTAGAAGGGAAGGAGGGGGGACTTGGGGAATCAGGAGAATTGGGATAAAGGAAAGGTGGATAGGGGAGCACGGAACCACAATTCTTAGTTAAGGGAACCACTTTAGGGTGAGCAAGAGATTTGACCCTAGAGGGGCTCCCAAGTGCCCAACATGAGGTTCCCAGTTAGTTCCTTGGGTAGCTGAGGATTGGGAACCTGAAATGACCCTATCCGAGAGCAATACTGACGAATATCTTGCATATCATCATAGAACCTTCATCTGGTGATGGATGGAGACAGAGACAGAGACCCACACTGGAGCACTGGACTGAGCTCCCAAGGTCCCAATGAGGAGCAGAAGGAGGGAGAACATGAGCAAAGAAGTCGGGACCACGAGGCGTGCACCCACCCATTGAGACAGTGGAGCTGATCTACTGGGAGCTCACCAAGGCCAGCTGGACTGTGACTGAAAAAGCATGGGATAAAACCGGACTCTCTGAACATAGCGAACAATGAGGGCTGATGAGACGCCAAGGACAATGGCACGGGGTTTTGATCCTACTTAATGTGCTGGCTTTGTGGAAGCCTAGCCAGTTTGGATGTTCACCTTCCTAGATATGGACGGAGGGGGGAGGACCTAGGACTTACCACAGGGCAGGGAACCTGGACTGCTCTGTGGACTGGAGAGGGAGGGGGAGAGGAGTGGGGGGAGGGGTAGAAGGGTGGGAGGAGGGGGAGAAGGGTGGGAGGAGGGGGAGGGAAATGGGAGGCTGGGAGGAGGTGGAAACTTGTTTTTTGTTTATGTTTTTTTTCTTTTCTTAATAAAAAAATTATTAAAAAAAAAAAAAAAAAGAAAAAACGCTGCGTCATTTTAAAGTGTGGCCTCCTAGGACTGTGCCGCCAGTGCAAACTCTGGCTTTAAAGCATTTCAATGGATGTTATGGGACTGTATGTTTGTGTTCCCGCTTGGGATCAGAAGGAGAGTGCTCTGAGACCATGCTGATGGCTCAGTGCTCCCTGCCTGCACCTGGGCAGACAGCAGAATCAGGCTTAGGCAGGCAGAAGGGCATGGCGTGTTTTCAAACTGTGCAGTGCTCTGCGTGTCAGATTTGGCTGTAACTTGGATGAAAGGAGTTTCTGTGCTGCGCGCTCAGTCTCAGAGTTAAACTGCTGACTGCAGCGCCAATGTGGCCTTGCTGTGTGCCTGGAACTGTGCTCAGCTCAGGGGCACCAAATGGATCTGAGGCAGGAGCAACTGCTCCATGCTGAACTGTGCTGGTCAGCAGGAACTACCATAATTACTGTAATAACAGCGCAGTGAAGGTTTCGATTGGGCAGGACACAGATGGTACCGTATTACCTGTACATGGTGCAACTTAAGTTTTTAAGAACTGCTTAACATTTTAAGAAATGCTCCTGGATACTAAAAAAATGTTACAGATTCACAATAAAACAGATTCAGACATAAAAGACCACACTGTTGGATGAATGTACGTAGGCTTGAGAGAGAGAAGAAAAAGAATATAGAGAATAAAGTTGATGGTTTAAAAAAAAGGTAAAGTCTTTAAAGAGACAAAATACAGATACTTATAGATTAAAAGAAATAAAGAAAAATAAGCCGCATAAAAATGGAAAATTCACAGAGAGTCTGGATTATGTACATTGTGTTTTCTTTAAAATTTTTGACTGTAAAGGAGCTAAGTACAGACAGACATTTCATTATATGGACTGCCAAATGGAACCAGAACGGATATCATAAGGGTATTACGATTTCAAAATTTGGGTCTAAGGATATGATGCTTTGGAGCGGGTCTTCTTTTGTTTTCACAGAGGACCAGACCCTGTGGATTGCATCTATCCCAATTTGGTATGATAGACCACGACCTCCCAAAAAGTTGCTGTGAACACCCTCAAAAAATTACTTCACTCAACTGCCAACTGAGATAAACCTGGCACACAGGTTACACCCTAAATGATCTGATTAACAGCGCCCCCATTCAGCAGGAAGCAGTTTGGAGAGAAAAACTGTGCCCACGTTCCCAAAATATTGTTTATAAATGTTCTTTTACATTTAAAGGGGGAAATGATATAGGTATGAATAATCTACATTGGTATGGATTTTAAGGTCAATTTTGTTATATGTATATGTATTTATTGATCTTGATTAAGGTATTGTGATTGTGTAGTTCATTTAAAAATGTACTATATAATTAAGAAATATAGGTTGTTAATGGATAATCATCGATAATTGTAAAGCTTGTATTCATGTTAGTTAGATTTTCTGGATATATAGAGTCATGTTTCGTTAGATAGGCATTCTTCATATCTTTCAAAGACGGCAGAGTATGCCATTTAAAATATTTTAATAACTTAGGACTTTTCATGACAATGAGACATGTCTGCTCCTGGTGACACCAATCTACTTCGACAGGAAGATGGGCATCGAAGAGGATCCTTATGGAGTTTGATAGCCATTTGGGCAAGAAACTGCTCTTGCCTGGACTGTTGCATAAACTGGACACAGAGAACCCGCAGAGAGAGGACTGCTGAACTTGCCTAAAGGTGAGATGGTCTTTCGGGGTTCATGACTCATGAAAGAGTCTGCGAGACATTCTGCAGGACACAGCAGATAGTGACTGAACTGTCTTTGGAATTTCCTGCTTTATGGAAATGTCTGCTGGAAACTATGGGCCTGTAGGCAGAAGATGGATGCCCCAACGGTGCAGAAGAACTTTGGGTGACTGTCCAGACAGCGAGATGTCTCTGTCATTTCTAGAGTTTTGGACTTCTTGTTTGCTTAGGAAATATTATATCCTTCTGGAGTCTTTGATGGAGTTGAAGAATGGATAATTGTATCCTTCTGGAGTCTTTGATGGAGTTGAAGAATGGATAGTCATAGTTTTCCTTAGTTATGATAAAAGATAAAATAGATATAAATATTGTAACTGTAATTCTTGCTTGATAACTGTTTTGCTATATGTAATTTTACTATGTTAAAATGAAAGCCTTTTTTTGTTTAAACAGAAAAAGGGGAAATGATGGACGTGGGTGTTGTATCTTATCTGTTGCTTTCATTGGTTAAGTAATAAAGAAACTGCCTAGGCCCATTTGATAGGCCGACCCTTAGTTAGACAGAGTAAACAGAACAGAATGCTGGGAGGAAAAAGCTGAATCAAGGAGTCGCCATGATTCTCCTACGGGACACAGACGCAGGTTAAGATCTTCCCTGGTAAGACACCTCGTGGTGTTACAGGGATATTAGAAATGGGTTAGATCGATATGTAAGAGCTAGCCAATAAGACGCCAGGCAGTGTTTAAAAGAAAAAAAAAATATTTTTTAAAGTAAATTACTAATTTACATGTATTTGTATAGTTTTCTGTTTTTCTTCTGTTCTAGATTTATTGCATTGTGGTCAGAAATATACTAAATATAATCAGTAATTTCTCTGTTGGCACCATCTTTCCTAAGTCTCTCTAATACACACACACACACACACACACACACACACACACACACACACACACTGTGCTGGGGACAATGTAGACACTGACACTTGCCTCATTTAAAAGATTATTGAGAATTGTTTTGTGTCCTATCATATGATATCCTCTGGATAATATTCCATATGTTGAGAAAAATGTGTTCTTCAGCTGTTGGATGAGGTGTAATTTAACTCTGATGTTTCTTTGTTGATTTTTCTGTCTTGGTGATCTGTTCATTGCTGAACATGGAATGGTAAAGTCCCCCGCTGTTTTTATGTTCAAGTCTCTCAGTTTCTTTAGGTCATTAATATTTGCTTTATGTATTTGCATGCTCTTATGTGTGTTAGATTAATATTTAGACTTTTATTTCCCTTTGCTATATTGAGCCCTTATCATTCTATACTGAACTTCCTAGTATCTTTTTATTGCTTTTGATATGAATGCTATTTTGTCTTAGTACAGCTGCATTCTTGCTTTCTTTCAGTTCCCTTTGCATGAATCCTTCCACCCATTCACTTTGTACCGCTTCATTTTTAGTCCTTACCTAATTCCTTAGTTCTGGTGCAGCCAGTTAGTCATGTGGAGAGCTATTCAACTTGCTGTGTCTGTGGGGAGAGATCATTGGAGTGTCTTGGCGTCATATTTGTCAAGTTCCACTAAAACTATTTCTAGTGCTGATTTATGACTGCCCTTGTGTTAGTATCATCCCGTCTTGACTATTAGCCTTTGTCATAATATTTGAGTTCAGGAAGTGGGAGTCCTTCAGCTTCTTTGTCAAGAATCTATCTTTCATTTCTCTGCTTTTCTTCTTCTGTATCTCATCCCTTTGTTTGAAAGTAGTTTCTGCATTTCTTTGCTTCTGTCTCGTAGCATTTCTATGAATACACACCCCTCCACCCCCGACACACATAACTTTACTGTTTGTTCTTCCAGTCTTGAGCTTCTGGGTTGCTGACCCTCTCCACACTCACACTTTAAAAACAAGGATTCAGTTGTTTTACAGAAACTTTCTACTTCTTTCATACCTCATGCTTCTGAGGGCACCATATTCATCAGGTCATGTGTTCCCTAATTAGATATGACTTTTCTGGGAAAAGTCCAGGCTATAGCAAACAATACACTTATTAGAGACTAGAGAAAAGAGAACCAATCCCTACAAATGAATAGCATTCACTCAGTACTTTGGACCTTACTTACCTGTAAACCTGGAGTTGTGTTACTACATTTAGCTTTTAAAAATCGCCTTGGCTTTCTTCTTCCTCTCCCCTACCCCCTTTCCTTCGTTGTTTCTATTAGAATTATGATCTACCATTCAAAGGAAGATTAAAATGAAAGTTCATAATAGTTTACAAGTATTAAGTCTAGACTAATGCTGAAATTATGTAGAAGAGACATGCCACCTTGGGAAAATATAGAAGTTGAGAAGACATAGCTTGAAAAATGCTTCCAAAAGATTCTTATATGCTCATTGGTAAGTACTATGTCATCCTGTTTGAGAATCATTTCAAAAATAAAAATGACTCTCTATTTCTAATGAGAAGTTTATATTCTTAGCAATATGCCATAGCTTGATATACATTAGTAAACACATTTGCCTTATAAAATAAAACAGAACAAACCTACTTTGGTCATTTCCACTCTTTGCAATTAATAATATCCACCAATTGTGATGCATCAATTGAAGGTTAAAATATTCTTACAAATAAGAGGAAATGATCATGCATTTCATTAATTCTAGCTAATAAAATAGCGAAGAAACACATTTGACTCAGATAGCTAAAGAGCAGAAAAATGCATTGGAAGACCTCCCCTAGTATCCAATTCTTTTCCCATATAATTTCACCAACCGGTTGATGCTCTCTCTTTTTCTCTCTCTACTTTGATCTCATTCTTGCTCTAATATGCAAATGTTTCATGGAAAGTTTAAGTCGCAATCATATTTTAGCACTTATCACTTTAATCAAATATTCAGATCAAGTTCTATGAAAGTTTTCTGTTCCCGATCAGGTTAAAAAGGATACTGCACATTTTGTTTTCTTCTTTATCTGTTGGGGAGTACTTGGTGTGGGACTTTGAGAATGCTTCCTGATGTGAAGAACTCATTTCGGCCTGGGGAGATGGTTAGTAAACCGATTGCTGTGAAAGCATGAAGACCCAAGTTCTGTTCCCAGGCCCCTTTTAAAAATGCAATGTGGTAGCAGGTACTTGTAATCCCAGAGCCGGGGAGGTGGAGACAAGTGGACCTCTGCCAGCAAACTTGGTGACCTCCAGGCCAGTGAGAGAAACTTTCTCAAAACACAAGATACCTGAGAAAATGACAAGATGACAGCCGAGCCATTTCTGACCTACACACACACACACACACACACACACACACACACACACACAGACAGAGAGAGAGAGAGAGACAGAGGGACAGAGAGGTAAAGGGAGAGAAAGAGAGAGATGGTGCTCACAAACCTAAGTCAAGAGTTGGGATAGGGTTAGTGTATATGATGTTGATTAGTTTGATCATTGGCCACCTTCTTCAGCTTTCTAAATCCCAACCACTTGACCTAACTCAAATCCTATACATCATAGAAAAGTCTCCCTTTCTTCTGATAGTCTACTTTAATGTCCCCCTTCGCTGAACTGTAATAGATTTATTTGCTGTTTGTACCCCCAATCCAATATTTGATTATTATATTCTCCTGTTCTTTAGTAGGCTTATATGTGCTGAACTTGTTCTTTTTATATGAGATTGATGGTAGATTTGCAGCATAACTTACTGTTGGAGAAATTGAAAATAGATTTTAATATATTCTGATTATGGTTTTCCCTCCCCCAACTCCTCCCAGATCCTTCCCACTTCTCCACCCGCAAAATCCATACCCTTTCATTAAAATACAAGCAGACATCTTAAAAAATAATAAAACATAATTAGATGAAGTAAAAACAAACCAGAATAGGACAAAGCAAGCAAACAGAAGAAAAAGAGCCAAAGAGAAAGCTCTAGAAACATATACAGACAAACACTTGCATACATAGAAATACCATAAGAATACAAAATTGGAAACCATAATATATATGAAAAGGATGTGTAAAGGGGAACAAGCCCAGACAAAGCATTATGAGACAAAGAACCTCCAAAAATGCCACTGAGATAGCTTTGTGTTGGCCATCTACTGCTGGGACTAGGACTTGGCCTCAAAAGGATGGTTGGTATCTGTAGTAAGGAGGCCGCTAGTTAGTTTCTGGCCACTTAGCCCCAAAATAATCATACAGAAACTGTATTACTTAAATCACTGCTTGGCCCCTTAGCTCTAGCTTCTTATTGGCTAACTCTTACATATTAGTTTAACCCATCTCCATTAATATGTGCATCACCACGAGGTTGTGGCCTACCAGCAAAGTTTCAGCCTGTCTGTCTCTGAAGGCGGCTCCATGGCTTCTTCTCCTGCCTTTGTTCTCCCAGCATTCTTTTTTTTTCCATTTTTTTATTGAGAAAAGGAGAAAAAAAAACAAGTTTCCACCTCCTCCCAGCCTCCCATTTCCCTCCCCCTCCTCCCACCCTTCTCCCCCTCCCCCCACTCCTCTCCCCCTCCCTCTCCAGTCCAAAGAGCAGTCAGGGTTCCCTGCCCTGTGGTAAGTCCTAGGTCCTCCCCTCTCCGTCCATTTCTAGGAAGGTGAACATCCAAACTGGCTAGGCTCCCACAAAGCCAGCACATTACGTAGGTTCAAAACCCCATGCCATTGTCCTTGGCTTCTCATCAGCCCTCATTGTTCGCCATGCTCAGAGAGTCCAGTTTTATCCCATGCTTTTTCAGTCACAGTCCAGCTGGCCTTGGTGAGCTCCCAGTAGATCAGCTCCACTGTCTCTGTGGGTGGGTGCACCCCTCGTGGTCCCGAATTCTTTGCTCATGTTCTCCCTCCTTCTGCTCCTCATTGGGACCTTGGGAGCTCAGTCCAGTGCTCCAGTGTGGGTCTCTGTCTCTATCTCCATCCATCACCAGATGAAGGTTCTATGATGATATGCAAAATATTCTTCAGTATTGCTATAGGATAGGGTCATTTCAGGTTCCCTATCCTCAGCTGCCCAAGGAACTAACTGGGGACCTTGGCTTGGGCCAAGTCTAGGTTCAAGTCTCTTGCCAACTCTAAGGTGGCTCCCTTAACTAAGAATTGTGCTTCCGTGCTCCCCTATCCAACCTTCCTTTATCCCAATCCTCCTTTTTCCCCAAGTTCCCCCCATTCTCCCCTTCTCCCTTTTCTCTCCCCATCTCCCCTTACCCCCATCCCACCCCACCCCCAAGATCTCAATTTTCTCCCCGGCCATTTTGTCTACTTCCCATAGCCAAGAGGACAACTATATGGTTTTCCTTTGGTTCACCTTCTTACTTAGCTTCTTTGGGATCACCAATTGTAGACTCCGTGACCCTTGTTTATGGCTAGAAACCAATTATGAGTGAGTACATCCCATATTCATCTTTTTAGGTCTGGGTTACCTCACTCAGGATAGTGTTTTCTATTTCCATTCATTTGCATGCAAAATTTGAGAAGTCATTGTTTTTTACCGCAGTGTAGTACTCTAATGTGTAGATATTCCACACCTTCTTCATCCATTCTTCCATTGAAGGGCATCTAGGATGTTTCCAGGTTCTGGCTATTACAAATAATACTATGAACATAGTTGAACAAATGCTCTTGTCGTATTATCGGGCATCTCTTGGGTATATTCCCAAGAGTGGTATTGCTGGGTCCAGGGGTAGGTTGATCCCGAATTTCCTGAGAAACCGCAACACCGATTTCCAAAGTGGTTGTACAAGATTGCATTCCCACCAGCAATGGATGAGGGTACCCCTTCCTCCACAGCCTCTCCAGCAAAGGCTATCATTGGAGTTTTTTATTTTAGCCATTCTGACAGGTGTAAGGTGATATCTCAAAGTTGTTTTGATTTGCATTTCCCTGATTGCTAAGGAGGTTGAGCATGACTTTAAGTGTCTTTTGGCCATTTGAACTTCCTCTGCTGAGAATTCTCTGTTCAGTTCAGTGCCCCATTTTTTAATTGGGTTAATTAGCATTTTAAAGTCTAGTTTTCTGAGTTCTCTATATATTTTGGAGAACAGACCTTTGTCTGTTGCAGGGTTGGTGAAGATCTTCTCCCAGTCAGTAGGTTTCGTTTTTGTCTTGGTGACAGTGTCCTTGCATTACAGAAGCTTCTCAGTTTTAGTAGGTCCCATTTATTCAATGTTGCCCTTAATGTCTGTGCTGTTGGGGTTACACATAGGAAGCGATCTCCTGTGCCCAGCTCCTGTAGGGTACTTCCCACTTTCTCTTCTATCAGGTTCAATGTGTTCTGACTGATCGTAAGGTCTTTAATCCATTTGGACTTGAGTTTTGTGCATGGTGATAGATATGGGTCTATTTTCATTCTTCTACAGGTTGACATCCAGTTGTGCCAGCACCATTTGTTGAAGATGCTTTCTTTCTTCCATTGTATACTTTTGGCTCCTTTATCAAAAATGAGGTGTTCATAGGTTTGTGGGTTAAAATTCGGGTCTTCTATACGATTCAATTGGTCGACTTCTCTGTTTTTATGCCAGTACCACACTGTTTTCATCACTGTAGCTCTGTAATAGAGTTTGAAGTCAGGGATGGTAATGCCTCCAGACAATCCTTTATTGTATAGAATTGTTTTGGCTATCCTGGGTTTTTTGTTTTTCCATATAAAGTTGATTATTGTCCTCTCAAGGTCTGTGAAGAAGTTTAAGGGACCTTGATGGGGATTGCATTGAATTTATAAATTGCCTTTGGTAGAATTGCCATTTTTACTATGTTGATCCTCCCAATCCAAGAGCAAGGGAGGTCCTTCCATTTTCTGGTATACTCCTCAGTTTCTTTCTTCAATGCCTTAAAGTTCTTGTCAAATAGATCTTTCACTTCCTTGGTTAGAGTTACCCCAAGATATTTTATGCTGTTTGTGGCTATCATGAAAGGTGAAGCTTCTCTGATTTCCCTCTCTGCTTCCATATCCTTTGTGTATAAGAGGGCGACTGATTTTTTGGAGTTGATCTTGTATCCTGCCACATTGCTAAAGGTGTTTATCAGCTGTAAAAGTTCTTTGGTGGACTTTGGGTGTCGCTTATAAACTATCATATCATCTGCAAATAACGAAAGTTTCACTTCTTACTTTCCAATTCGAATCCCCTTGATCCCCTCATGTTGTCTTGTTGCTATTGCTAGAACTTCAAGCACTATATTGAAGAGGTATGGGGAGAGTGGACAGCCTTGTCGTGTTCCTGAGTTTAGTGGGATGGCTTTAAGTTTCTCTCTATTTCATTTGATGTTAGCTGTGGGCTTGTTGTTTATAGCTTTTATTATATTTAGGTATGACCCTTGTATCCCTAATCTCTCCAATACTTTTATCGTAAAGGGATATTGAATTTTGTCAAATGCTTTTTCAGCATCCAATGAAATGATCATATGTTTTTTTTCTTTCAGTTTATTTATTTACTGGATTACATTGATAGATTTTCGTATGTTGAACCAGCCCTGCATCCCTGGGATGAAGCCTACTTTATCGTAATGGATAATTTTTCGGATGTGTTCTTGGATACGGTTTGCCAGTATTTTGTTGAGGATTTTTGCGTCGATGTTCATGAGTGAGATTGGCCTGTAATTCTCTTTCTTGGTTGAGTCTTTGTGTGGTTTTGGTATCAGAGTAACTGTAGCTTCATAAAAGGAATTTGGCAATGACTCTTCTGTTTCTATATTGTGAAATACATTAAGGAGTATAGGTATTAGTTCTTCTTGAAAGTTCTGGTAGAATTCCGCATTGAAACCATCTGGTCCTGGGCTTTTTTTGGTAGGGAGGTTTTTGATAACCTCTTCTAATTCTTCGCGACTAACAGGTCTATTTAGATTGTTCACCTGGTCTTGATTTAACTTTGGTATATGGTATTTATCTAAAAAAGTGTCCATTTCCTTTACATTTTCCAGTTTTGTGGCATATAGGCTTGTAGTAAGATCTAATGATTCTCTGAATTTCCTCTGTGTCTGTGGCCATGTCCCCCTTTTCATTTCTGATCTTATTAATTTGCACATTCTCTCTCTGCCGTTTGATTAGTTTGGATAAAGGTTTGTCAATCTTGTTGATTTTCTCCAGGAACCAGCTTTTTGTTTCATTGATTCTTTGTATTGTTTTCTGTGTTTCTATTTTGTTGATTTCAGCCCTCAGTTTGATTATTTCCAGTCTTCTACTCCTCCTAGGTGAGTCTGCTTCTTTTTTTTCTAGAGCTTTCAGGTGGGCTGTTAAGTCTCCAATGTGAGCTTTCTCTGTTTTCTTTAAGTGGGCACTTAGTGCTATGAACTTTCCTCTTAGGACTGCTTTCATAGTGTCCCATAAGTTTAAGTATGTTGTTTCTTTATTTTCATTGAATTCCAGGAAGACTTTAATTTCTTTCTTAATTTCTTCCTTAATCCAGGTATGGTTCAGTAGTTGACTGTTCAGTTTCCATGAGTTTGTAGGCTTTCTGGGGGTAGCATTGTTGTTGAATTCTAACTTTAATCCATGGTGATCTGATAACACACAGGTGGTTACTAATATTGTTTTGTAACTGTGGATGTTTGCTTTGTTACCGACTATGTGGTCGATTTTTGAGAAGGTTCCATGAGCTGCAGAGAAGAAGGTATATTCTTTCCTATTTGGGTGGAAAGTTCTATAGATGTCTGTTAAGTCCATTTGATTCATTACCTCCATTAATTCTCTTATTTCTCTGTTAGGTTTCTGTCTGATTGACCTGTCCATTGGTGAGAGAGGAGTGTTGAAGTCTCCTACTATTAGTGTGTGCAGTTTGATGGCTGCCTTGAGTTTTAGCAATGTTTCTTTTATGTACGTGGGTGCTTTTATATTAGGGGCATAGATGTTCAGGATTGAGACTTCATCCTTCTGAACTGTTCCTATTATGAGTATAAAATGCCCCTCTCCATCTCTTCTGATTGATTTAAGTTTGGAGTCTACTTTGTTAGAGATTAGTATGGCCACACCTGCTTGTTTCTTAGGTCCATTTGCTTGATAAGCCTTTTCCCAGCCCTTTACTCTGAGTAGGTGCCTGTCTTTGTGGTTGAGATGTGTTTCTTGTAAACAGCAGAATGTTGGATCCTGTTTTCGTATCCAATCTCTTAGCCTGTGCCTTTTAATAGGTGAGTTAAGTCCATTGACATTAAGTGATATTAATGACCTGTGGTTGTTAACTCCGGTCATTTTTTTAGTAGTAGAGTTTGTGTGTTTCCCTTCTTTGATTTGTGTTTGTGAAGGGTCTCTAGATGTCTGAGTTATTGTGGTCATTGTTGGACTCCTTGGTTAGTGATTTTCCTTCTATTACTTTCTGTAAGGCTGGATTTGTGGCTACGTATTGTTTAAATATGTTTTTATCGTGGAAAATTTTATTTTCTCCATTTATAGTGAACGAAAGCTTGGCTGGGTATAGTAATCTGGGCTTGCATCCATGGTCTCTTAGTTTCTGCAGTACATCTATCCAGGACCTTCTGGCTTTCATGGTTTCCATGGAGAAGTCAGGTGTAAGTCTGATAGGTTTACCTTTATAAGTAATTTGGCCTTTTTCCTTTGCAGCTCTTAATATTCTTTCCTTATTCTGTATGCTTTGTGTTTTGATAATTATATGGTGAGGGGATGTTTTTTTTTTGATCCAGCCTATTTGGTGTTCTGTATGCTTCTTGCACCTTCATAGGTATATCTTTCTTTAGGTTGGGAAAGTTTTCTTCTGTAATTTTGTTAAATATATTTTCTGGACCATTGAGCTGCCCTTCTTCTCCTTCTTCTACTCCTATTATTCTTAGGTTTGGTCTTTTTATTGTGTCCCATATTTCCTGAATGTTTTGTGATGAGAGTTTGTTGGACTTGCTGTTTTCTTTGTTCAGTGTGTTTATTTTCTCTATGGTATCTTCAGAATCTGAGATTCTTTCTTCTAATTCTTGTATTCTGTTGGTTATGCTTGTTTCTGTAGACTCTGTTTGTTTACTTAAATTTTCCTTGTCCAGCCTGCTCTCTGTTTGTGTTTTCTTCTTTGCCTCCATTTAGTTTTCAAGTCTTGAACTGTTTCCATTATCTGTTTGATTGTTTTTCCTTGGTTTCCTAGGGTATCATTCACTGATTTATTCAATTCTTCAAACTTTCTGTTATATTTCTCATCCATTTTTATGAGGGCGTTTTTTTACATGCTGTTTAAGGGCATCAATCACTTTGATGAAGTCAATCTTTTCTACTTCTTCTTGATTAAGGTGTTCATGTCCTCCCTTTGTGAGGTCGCTGGTTTCTGGAGGCTTTTTGTTGCTTTTCAGCTTGTTGGGCGAATTCTTGCCTTGGCGTCTGCCCATCTCTTCTTCCAAATGCTCCCTTATGAATCTTCTTTTACTGGATCAGGTCTCCTTGCCTACCCAACGCTGGCTCTCCCCAACATTGACTCTCCCCAATGCTGTCTCTCCTGGCGCTGAGAGATCAGGCCTCTGTGCTGGTGGGCAGGTCGCAAACAAATCGCCTACCCTGCTTGGTGCAGGCAGGTGATAGAAACAAAGGGAGTCTCGCCCGCTTGAGTGCCCCGAGGATTCGGACCCAGTGCCCAGACAGGCTGGGCTGGGTGATGTTATGTGTAGAAAGAGGGCAGTGGGGCAGAAGTGGGGAGGGGTCTGGATGGGAGCTGGGTGTGTTAGGAAGAAAGAGGCGGTATGCAGGGAGTGGAGGCCCTGCTGAGAGCCCAAGAAGGATAGGGGGCCAAGGAACCTCTGAGCTTCCCTTCCGAGGCTGGCGCCACGAGGCCAGAAACTCACCCCAATGCTGTCTCTCCTGGCGCTGAGAGATCAGGCCTCCGTGCTATTGGGCAGGTCGCAAACAAAGCGCCTACCCTGCTTGGTGCAGGCAGGCTATAGAAACAAAGGGAGTCCCGCCCGCTTGAGTGCCCCGAGCATTCGGACCCAGTGCCCAGACAGGCTGGGCTGGGTGATGTTATGTGCAGAAAGAGGGCAGTGGGGCCTAAATGGGGAGGGTTCTGGATGGGAGCTGGGTGGGCTAGGAAGAAAGAGGCGGTATGCAGGGAGTGGAGGCCCTGCAGAGAGCCCAAGAACGATAGGGGGCCAAGGAACCTCTGAGCCAGAAACTCACCCCAATGCTGTCTCTCCTGGCGCCGAGAGATCAGGCCTCCGTGCTGGTGGGCAGGTCACAAACAAAGCGCTTACCCTGCTTGGTGCAGGCAGGTCATGGATACAAAGGGAGTCCCGCCCGCTTGAGTGCCCCGAGGATTCGGACCCAGTGCCCAGACAGGCTGGGCTGGGTGATGTTATGTGCAGAAAGAGGGCAGTGGGGCCGAAGTGGGGAGGGTTCTGGATGGGAGCTGGGTGGGCTAGGAAGAAAGTGGCGGTATGCAGGGAGTGGAGGCCCTGCAGAGAGCCCAAGAGGGATAGGGGGCCAAGGAACCTCTGAGCTCCCCTTCCGAGGCTGGCCTCCCAGCATTCTGTTCAGTTTTCCCCACCTACCTAAGTTCTGCTTTATCAGCAGGCCAAGCCAGTTTCTTTATTCATTAATGGCAATTGCAGCATACAGAGGGAAATCCTACATCAGGTATCCCCAGTGCGACTCTGTTAGAACAAACTAGTTTTTCATGGGGGAGGGGTGGTTTTGGATTGGAAATAGCTTCTGGGTTAGGGATCTGGGCTTGTGTCCATTTCCGTCTCTTAGTTTTGGGACCCTGTAAGGCTCAGACCTATATAGGCCCTTTGAATGCTGCTTATACCTAACACTGTTTGGGTGACAAAACCTGAGACTAAATAGACTGGGTACTTAGGGTAAACCAAATGATACTTTTCTGCTAAAAGAACAAAGCAATCAAATGATTCCAAAGGCATTCTCATATATCCATAGATCCGTGCCTCACTCAGCCATCATCAGAGAACCTTCCTCTTGGAGTAGATAGGAACTAATACATGATTATAAATTCTTGCAAGCTCTAGAGAGGTATCTTTCTTTCTGCTTTGATATTCGTCGTTACATGCCAATCAATACATTTAGATTTATGGAAAAAAAATCAACAAACTACCGATGTAATTAATGTAATTCATTCAGTGCTGTTGTCCCCCTTAAAATGTAACTACATTTGCAAGAAGGTGCTATGAGTATGCTGTACAGAAATGCCTGTAGTCACTGCCTAAGTTGGCAACATTGTTTTATCCTATTGTTGTAAGCTTTTTGTAGTAAAGTGGGAAGTAGCTTTTCCTGCTACTAGCCATATTTTGTGGCCTTGCTATTGGCTCCTCCTCACAGTGACAACTGGAAACACTTAGAAGGACCACCTAGTAGCTTCACATAATAGGGTAGGGACACCGAAAAAAAATCCAACACTCTTTTCATGTTTCCCAGATTTCTAAGATCTATAAGCAGACTTTTTATTTTGTTGTTCTTATTTCTTAAATTCTGTCTGTAGAACGCAAAGAAAACTGTTGACTTAGAATCATTTTAATTTTTTGACATAAATTCTAGAGAGCAAAATAAGAGTATCTTTCTAGAGAGCTATAGCGCCTCTTAATTTTCAGCAGTTGGTGGAGCAGTGAAGCACAGTAGCCATTGTCAGAGTGTGTGTTAAAGGGATTTATATATTTAATTAGTTTCTCTCCACACTTCCCTACTTCTTCCTTTAACAGCAGGTAGAATACAGTGCTGATGATTACTCCCCCCCCCCCGTTGAAATTTTAAATTATGAGTGTTGTATAATGAAATGGTGATTTTCATTCTGTCCTGGTGGCAAAAAGGGATTTGCTGATGTGTAAAATGAGACAAAAATAAATAACAAACAGATGTTCTCACAAAATGTTCATTAAATCCCTGCCTAGTGGAAGATACTGGATTACATGTGTTCAAACTCTAAATGTGTTAGAGAATAAGGAGCTTTTATACCTTAATGCTCAATTTAGGAAAGACTTTATTGCTTTCTCAGTAAAAATCATAGTAATCAGTGTCTTACAGTCTCTTCCTCATTTCAGTGAAGCTTGTCATCACTGTTTTTAAACTTTTCTCATTGCTTTTCACAGGTCCAATTATACAAGCAGACATCACTTTATTGGGGATTATGAAGCGGGGTTAAGTTTTTATTTGGCCCCACATAAGGGTATTCCACAGGTGGAAATTGCAGCTCACCCTTGGACCACCTGTAAATGATTAGGTGATGTGGCTATATAATAATGGTTTTAGGGGGATGGGGTTGCAAATGGAGAATAGCAATAAGATTCTATTCTTTCCCTGGTTCTTCCATAGTCGTAGCAAATATAAGGGTTTCTGTCATTTTAAGTGATGGGTTGTCTTGCCATACTAGGCAGATCAGGTAGTTCTTTTTCTTTTCGTCTTTAAAAATATTTATTATATTTAATTGTGTATATGCAGGTGGAGGGGTATGTGCACATGAGTATAAATGTCTGCAGAGGCCAGAGGGATTGGCTTTCCCTGGAGCCACATTTACAGACAGTTATAAGCTACCTGACATAGATAATTGGAACCAAACTGCGATCTGCTGCAAGAATAGTACATATTCTTTACTGCTGAGGCATATCCAGCCCAGAGTAGATAGTTCTTGCTGCATTGTATTGCTTATAGCAAGTCCTACTGGACACGGTTAAGTCATGGTTCTGATGTGTTAAGTATTAGGTAGTTGTTTTCTTCAGGTAAGTTTTAATATTAATTTTATGTTCCAGTGCCCATAAGGAACCCCTAGTTTTACCTGGGGAAGGTAGTGCTAGAGACGAGATAATAGTCGGTCCTATTGTTGAGGAATGGTAAAAGTTCATTAGGAAAGGGAACAAAAAGTATTCCATCTGACGGAAACAACATATACAAAAACGCAGACTCTGAAACAATATGAGAAACTTTTGAACTCTCAGTGATTCAGTTTGCTTTTGTGTCTCGGTTTCCTCATCTACAAATAGATGTAGCAATAAAACCTATCTTGTATATCTATAATGATCAAGAATATGTAGTTTAGAATAGTTTCTCATATATAAATGATAAAAAACCTTAGTTCTTATGACTTTGATTTCTGTTGTTTGTTATGTGGTTGGGAAAGTGGAGAAATGTCAAGTTAAAGTAATTAGTATGAGTAGAGGGCAAATTATTTACTTATACTATGCTAAGGATGGACACTTTCCCTTTTAGGTGATGGAGAACTATTATGGCCTTTGTTCAGGACTTGAAATATGTCCAGACTCGAGTTTTAGAAAGACTATTCTGTTTGCCTTCTGAATGATAAAACTGGATAGGAAGAGAACAGAGAAAGATTGGAAAAATGGAGTCAGAGAGGTTAGTTATAAGACTGTTTGCAGCCATAGATGTAAAAGATGGTGGAGGATCAACTCAGAAAAGTGGTGGTCAACATAAATGATAGGTAGAAAGTCTGAATGGAATGTCACAAATATGTTTTATTTTGCCTATAGTGTTGAAATTTGAATTGCTTTCTGTGGAATGTATGGTGTCCCATTTGACCTGGACTCCCTATCTTATTACATCACAGATTTACAATGCCTGACTGGCCATTTTGTGAGAGGGGAAGAAGAAAAAAATTAAGAATGACCCCTAAAATAAAAAAAGGGAATGTACAATTGGGAAGGAAATGTACCAGGGGCTGGTATAGGGTAGCTGTAGAGAAGGAACAAAGGATAGATATGACCAAGATATACTCTGTATGTGTATGACATATTCAGAATGCTTAAAATGAGTCCTACAAATGCAAATTAAAACTACTTTGATATGCCATGGCCGGTTAATATCCATGGGAGGCCTGCCTCTGTCTGAAGGGAAATGGAGGAGCAGTAGATGGGGGTGGGGTGGTAGTGGAAGGAGAGAAGAGGGGAAACTGACGTTGGGATGTAAATAAATAAATAAACAAACAAATAAGAAATGAAAGCAAAAAATAAAACAAAACTCTACTCTGAGATTCTTTATCCCAGTCAGAATGACTATCATGAAAACCAATGATGGGTGGGGATGTAGTTCACTTAGAAGATTCCTTGTTTAGCATTCATGAAGCCTTTGGATTTTGTCAACAGCACCCTATAAAACCAGATATTGTAACACTCCTTAAGTGGAAACCAGGGGATCATAAGTTCAAGGTGAGTTTCAAAACAAAATAAACAGGAAAGAAGAGATAAAGAAAGAGATGAGGAGGAAAGGCTACCATGTGACATTGACCTATGCCTTTCCTGGGTACATACCCAAAGAACTTCAAGCTTCTGCCACAGAGATACCTGCTCATTACTGGACTATACACAGTAGCAATGATGTGGAATCAACCCAAGTGTTCATCAGTGGATGAATAGATCATGAAAAATGTGGTACATCCATATAATGGAATGTTGTTCATCAAGAAAGAAAAATAAAATCATGGCATTTACAAGAAAATAGATGAAAGTAGAAATCATCTTAAGTATCCCAGACTCAGGGTGATAAGTTTATGATTTTTTCATATGTGTATCCTAGGTTTTTATTTAGATACAGATATACATGTGTGTGTATATATGTGATATATGTCTTGAAACTAGAAAGAAAAGCATGAGAGGTGTCTTCGTCAGTGTTCTTTTGCTGTGAAGAGACACCATGACCATGGCAACTCTTAGGAAAGAAAACATTTAATTGGTCTCCCGCAGCAGGCTTACTTACAGTTTCAGAGGGTTAGGTTAGTCCATTATCTTCATGGTGGGAAACGAGATGGCACACAGGCAGGCATGGTGCTGGAGAAGTAACTGAGAGTTCTCCACTTGGATCCACAGGGAACAGGAAGAGAGAGACAGAGACAGAGACAGAGACAGACAGAGAGAGTCTGGAACTGTCTTGGGCTTTTGAAACCTCAAAGACCACCCCAGTGACACACTTCCTCTAACAAGGCCACATCTCTTAATCCTTTCAAATAGTGACACTCCATGGTAACTAAGCATTCAAATCTACCAATCTATTTGGGCATTCTTATTCAAATCACCACAGAGGGGTAAGGATTTTCTTTACTTTTTATTTATTATTATTATTATTATTATTATTATTATTGTGTTTATTGGTGCTCTTGCACTATTATCACAGCAAACATGCAGGTCAACAGACAGCCTCCATAAGTTGGTTCTTCTATGTTTACATGGATTTCAGAGGTTGAAATAAGGTCATCAGTCTTATATATGTGTATATCTGTGTCATCTCACCAGTCTGAAAAAGATTTTAAGGGAAGATTGGGAATGGGGAAGGTAACGGTAATAGCATATGTATGGAATGGAAGAGGAGGGGTGGATGGGTAGAGAGAGAACTAGCAGGAGGAAGTGTAAGGATGGTGGATGGTAGGATCAGGGGAGGAGGAGAAGCAAAACAAATTTGAATGGAAAGTTTGTCTATTATATTTATAGATACCAGAAACAGGTCCGAAGTTGAAGAGCTAAATCTGCACTAAAGGTATAGATTTAGGAATCATTTCTTAGCTTATACATGATAGCTGAAATAATTTTGGCCAATCATATAATTTCCAGTTTACTAGATATATGCATTTATTTAATTTTGCGTGTATAGGCATATCCTTGCCATGGTTCATGTTTGGCAGTCAGAGTACAACTTCCGTGTGTCTATTCTTTCTTTCCACCATAATGGTCCTATGGATTGAACTCAGGTCATCAAGTTTAGTGGCAAGTGCCTTAACCCACTGAGCCATCTCACTGGTAGCTCAGTATTATTCACAGAGTATTATAATTGGGACAGAAACTGTCTGCCTGAGGTACTTGACACATAGCTGGTGGTGCTCTTTTTGTAAGTTGTGGCCCCCTTTGCACATTGGGCCTGCTTGGCAGTCACAAGGTTGAAGTGCTCTAGAGGCAGGGCATATGCATTCCAGCTTGCCTTGGTGCTAGCCCAAGTCTCTTTGGTTCTTTGTTCATCAAAAATATGAACTGTTCCAACCACTTGCTCCCATCATCATGAACTTCCCCACTATGGACTGAAACCTCAAATAATGAGCCACATAAATTCTTCCTTCTTTAAGTTCATTCAGCTGTTTTCTCACTGCAATAAGAAAAGTAATGAACACCCAACAGATGTTTGAGCTCAGTAACAAATCAGTGAAGTTCCCAGAAGTAATGCTAAATGAAGAAAGAATTAGAGACATAATATAGACTATTTGTTCTCAAAAGTGTGGTTTATGGGTCCCTGGGATTCCCTAAGATTGTCCACAGACTTTGAAATGTCAAAACAATTTTCAAAATAATTTTAAAGTGCTTCTTGCCTTATTTTTTTATGTTTACAATTCACTGATGGTGCAAAAGCACACGTGAATAAAAGTGTTTGTGACGTGGCAAGAATCAAGGGATTAACACAAAACTGCATTATTTAGTAATTTTATTCTTGGCTATTGTGTATTCAAAATTAGGAAAGCAAAACTATGTTTACTTAGTTATATTGCTTTTTATAATCAACAGATACTGATATTATTAATTTTAACTTTATGTAGTTTTAATATCCTGTATATAAAAAATGAGAAGTGCTTCTGATGCTTTGATGCATATTAGAAGATGATGGTGTCTCTGAGTGTAAATCACTTGCATGATTGAGTTAAAAACGCAGCTCACAGCTTTTTACTTGGGACTCCAGCTTCAGGTAAAACTGACAAAGCATGTTTATTGTGTGTTACAGGGTATTTGGCAGGCATCAAACCCAAAATAAAGTGGGAGTGTTATTTTTCAGGATAGCAACAAACAGTATTTATTTCTTGCCAATTTCAAATATAAACATTTAAGTGCAAGTTAGAGTTTTGTCACTTGTTATCTGCTATCTTGAACGTGACAGTTTCCCAATATGCTATGACTTTTTTGATGAGGCCAGTGATAATATTAAATAATATGATTTACAAATCTTGCATAATTAAATGTGCCACCATCTGGAAAATTTTCATAACTCAGCACATCAATAGTTGTCAAATGATCAATACATGCTGATATAAAATCATGCTTTGGAAAAATCTATTAAAGTGCAGAGATGACCAATGATTTTAATATAGCTAAGCCTTAAAAGTTCATTAATATAGATTCAGATTCTCCATTGCTCTAAAAGAAACTATTGTCAAATCTTCATGTAGTAACAGATAATACCAAAATTATATGAAATATCTTTAAATAGTTCTTTATTTTCTAATTATATATTTGTTTGAGGCTAGATTTTCTTTGCACATGTCAACCAAAGACCACAGAATAGGCTGAATGCCAATACATTAAATACATATATGAAATGTCATTATAAACAAATATTATGTATATTAATGTATACTAATAAAAGCTTTTTAAGAATCATTAAAAGAGAATCTCATTGTTTTCAATAAACTTGAAACATTGTAAAAACAGTTTATAGTTATTGTCCAGTGACTACTTGTGTTGGAAAACAAGTTATTTTTTATTTTATTTTATTTTTTACACTCCCATTTTATTTTATTTATTTTTAATTTTTTAATTTATTTATTTATTAAAGATTTCTGTCTCACCCCGCCACCGCCTCCCATTTCCCTCCCCCTCCCCCAATTAAGTCCCCCCGCGTCAGCCCAAAAAGCAATCAGGGTTCCCTGTCCTGTGGGAAGTCCAAGGAACCCCCACCTCCATCCAGGTCTAGTAAGTTGAGCATCCAAATTGCCTAGGCTCCCACAAAGTCAGTGTGTGCAGTAGGATCAGAAACCCCTTGCCATTGTTCTTGAGTTCTCAGTAGTCCTCATTGTCCCCCATGTTCAGAGAGTCCGGTTTTATCCCAGGCTTTTCCAGACTCAGGCCAGCTGGTCTTGGTGAGTTCCCAGTAGAACATCCCCATTATCTAAGTGTGTGGGTGCACCCCTCACGGTCCTGAGTTCCTTGCTCGTGCTCTCTCTCCTTCTGCTCCTGATTTGGACCTTGAGATTTCAGTCCTGTGCTACAATGTGGGTCTCTGTCTCTGTCACCTTTCATCGCTTGCTGAAGGTTAATATTCAGGAGGATGCCTATATGTTTTACTTTGGGTTCTCCTTATTTAGCTTCTCTAGGATCACTAATTATAAGCTCAATGTCCTTGGTTTATGGCTAGAAACCAAATATGAGTGAGGACATCCCATGTTCCTCTTTTTGGGTCTGGCTTACCTCACTCAGGATAGTGTTTTCTATTTCCATCCATTTGTATGCAAAATTCAAGAAGTCCTTGTTTCTTACTGCTGAGTAGTACTCTAATATGTATATATTCCATACTTTCTTCATCCATTCTTCCATTGAAGGGCATCTAGGTTGTTTCCATGTTCTGGCTATTACCAACAATGCTGCTATGAACATCGTAGAGCATATACTTTTGTTGTATGATAAGGCCTCTCTTGGGTATATTCCCAAGAGTGGTATTGCTGGGTCCAGGGGTAAGTTGGTCCCGAATTTCCTGAGAAACCGCCATACTGCTTTCCAAAGTGGTTGCACGAGTTTGCATTCCCACCAGCAATGGATGAGTGTACCCCTTTCTCCACAACCTCTCCAACAAAGGCTATCATTGGTGTTTTTTATTTTAGCCATTCTGACAGGTGTAAGATGGTATCTTAAAGTTGTCTTGATTTGCATTTCCCTGATCGCTAAGGAAGTTGAGCATGACCTTAAGTGTCTTTTGGCCATTTGAAGTTCTTCTGTTGAGAATTCTCTGTTCAGCTCAATGCCCCATTTTATAATTGGGTTGATTAGAGTTTTACGGTCTAGTTTCTTGAGTTCTTTATATATTTTGGAGATCAGACCTTTGTCAGTTGCGGGGTTGGTGAAGATCTTCTCCCAGTAAGTGGGTTGCCTTTGTTTCTTAGTGACAGTGTCCTTTGCTTTACAGAAGCTTCTCAGTCTCAGGAGGTCCCATTTATTCAATGAGGTCCTTAATGTCTGTGCTGCTGGGGTTGTACGTAAGAAGTGGTCTCCTGTGCCCATGTGTTGTAGAGTACTTCCCACTTTCTCTTCTATCAGGTTCAGTGTGTTCGGACTGATATTGAGGTCTTTAATCCATTTGGACTTGAGTTTTGTGCATGGTGATAGATATGGATCTATTTTCATTCTTCTACAGGTTGACATCCAGTTTTGCCAGCACAATTTGTTGAAGATGCTCTCTTTTTTTCCATTGTATACTTTTAGCTCCTTTATCGAAAATCAGGTGTTCATATGTTTGTGGGTTAATGTCAGGGTCTTCTATTCGATTCCATTGGTCGACTTCTCTGTTTTTATGCCAATACCAAGCTGTTTTCAATACTGTAGCTCTGTAGTAGAGTTTGAAGTCAGGGATGGTAATGCCTCCAGATGCTCCTTTGTTGTATAAGATTGTTTTGGCTATCCTGGGTTTTTTGTTTTTCCATATAAAGTTGATTATTGTCTTCTCCAGATCTGTGAAGAATTTTGATGGGATTTTGATGGGGATTGCATTGAATCTATAGATTGCTTTTGGTCGAATTGCCATTTTTACTATGTTGATCCTCCCAATCCAGGAGCAAGGGAGATCCTTCCATTTTATGGTGTCCTCTTCAATTTCTTTCTTCAAAGACTTAAAGTTCTTGTCAAATAAATCTTTCACATCCTTGGTCAGAGTTACGCCAAGATATTTTATGCTATTTGTGGCTATCGTGAAAGGTGATGCTTCTCTGATTTCCCTCTCTGCTTCCATATCCTTTGTCTATAAGAGGGCGACTGATTTTTTGGAGTTGATCTTGTATCCTGCCACATTACTAAAGGTGTTTTTCAGCTGTAGGAGTTCTTTGGTAGAGTTTTTGGGGTCGCTTATGTATACTATCATATCATCTGCAAATAATGAAAGCTTAACTTCTTCCTTTCCAATACGAATCCCCTTGATCTCCTTATGTCGTCTTATTGCTATTGCTAGAACTTCAAGCACTATATTGAAGAGGTATGGAGAGAGTGGACATCCTTGTCATGTTCCTGATTTTAGTGGGATGGCTTTGAGTTTTTCTCTGTTTAATTTAATGTTAGCTGTTGGCTTGCTGTAAATAGCTTTTATTATATTTAGGTAGGACGATTTAACTTAGAACTATAAAAAAAATTTCCGCCTCCTCCCAATTCTCTCCCCCTCCCCCCATTCCTCTCCCCCTCCCTTTCCAGTCCAAAGAGCATTCAGGGTTCCCTGCCCTGTGGGAAGTCCAAGGTCCTCCCTCCTCCATCCAGGTCTAAGAAGGTGAGCATCCAAACAGGCTAGGCTCCCACAAAGCCAGTACATGCAGCAGGATCAAAACCCAGTGCCATTGTCCTTGGCCTCTCATCTGCACTCATTGTCTGCCAAGCTCAGAGCATCTGGTTTATCACATGCTTTTTCAGTCCCAGTCCAGCTGGCCTTGGTGAGCTCCCAAAAGATCAGCCCCACCGTCTCAGTGGGTGGGTGCCCCCCTCGTGGTCCCGACTTCTTTGCTGATGTTCTCCCTCCTTCTGCTCCTCATTTGGACCTTGGGAGCTCAGTCCGGTGCTCCAATGTGGGTCTCTGTCTCTATCTCCATCCATCACCAGATGAAGATTCTAAGGTGATATGCAAGATATTCATCAGTGTGGCTATAGGATAGGGCCATTTCAGGTACCCTCTCCTCAGCTGCCCAAGGAACTGGCTGGGGACATCTCCCTGGACACCTGGGAACTCCTCTAGAGTCAAGTCTCTTGCCAGCCCTAAAATGTATCTCTTAATTAAAATATATACTATTTATAAGCAATTTATGTTAACATGTACTGCATTTGTTGTATTTTAAGTAAATGAATACTTAAAATTTTGTGGATATAATTCATATAGAGTAAGTAGTAATAAATATAACTACCAAAACCCAAAGTATTTTTAAAAAATGTTTTGGAGCAGGGTGTGCAACAGCAGAAATTTGGAGGTCAGAGGACAACTTGCAGGAGTCTCTGCTTGCCTTTTACCATGTGGGTCTCAGGAATTGAACTTAGGTTATCAGTCACGGGCCATCCTATTTGGCTCCCCCAAACATTTATTTTGTGTATTCTTCATATTCTTGAAATATTAAAAGGGGTATCAGTATGAAAAAAGCTTTGGAAGTGCACCATTGTTATAGAATGCTGAAAGTCACAAGGAAAATTAGTGGGAAAGCTCTCTCATTGTTAGCCTCATTTTCTGTAAGGAAATGGAGATAATGTAAAATCAGAATGTGGAAAAATATCACTAGCCCTAGACAGCACTAAAGTAGAAAGTAGTGTGAACTAGAATGCTTAAGAGATCTGTTAGACATACAGACTTGAGCAATCTAGGACTTTGTGGCACAAGATAGTAGGGGATATGTTCTGATCATGATGATCAACATGAGCAAAATTCCAGAAATTAAGTTAGACACAACACTTGGGAAGAGCAAGTAAACTGTCTCTGAAGGAATAGTTTATGTTTGTGAACAGTGATAGTTTAGTTGAAAAAAGAGTATAATGCCGATTATTGTCTTCTCCAGATCTGTGAAGAATTTTGATGGGATCTTGATGGGGATTGCATTGAATCTATAAATTGCCTTAGGTAGAATTGCCATTTTTACTATGTTGATCCTCCCAATCCAAGAGCAAGGGAGGTCCATCCATTTTTTGGTATCCTCTTCAATTTCTTTCTTCAATGCCTTAAAGTTCTTGTCAAATAAATCTTTCACTTCCTTGGTTAGATTTACCCCCAGATATTTTATGCTGTTTGGGGCTATCGTGAATGGTGAAGCTTCTCTGATTTCCCTCTCTGCTTCCATATCCTTTGTGTATAAGAGGGCGACTGATTTTTTGGAGTTGATCTTGTATCCTGCCACATTACTAAAGCTGTTTATCAGCTGTATAAGTTCTTTGGTGGATTTTTGGGGTTCGCTTATGTACACTATCATATCATCTGCAAATAACGAAAGTTTCACTTCTTCCTTTCCAATTCGAATCCCCTTAATCCCATTATGTTGTCTTATTGCTATTGCTAGAACTTCAAGCACTATATTGAAGAGGTATGGCGAGAGTGGACAGCCTTGCCGTGTTCCTGAGTTAAGTGGGATGGCTTTGAGTTTCTCTCCGTTTAATTTGATGTTAGCTGTCAGCTTGCTGTATATAGCTTTTATTATATTTAGGTATAACCTTGTATCCCTAATCTCTCCAAGACTTTTAACATAAATGGATGTTGAATTTTGTCAAATGCTTTTTCAGCATCTAATGAAATGATCATATGGTTTTTTTCTTTCAGTTTATTTATATGGTGGATTACATTGATAGATTTTCGTATGTTGAACCAGCCCTGCATCTGAGGAATGAAGCCTACTTGATCATAATGGATAATTTTTCGGGTGTGTTCTTGGATTCGATTTGCCAGTATTTTGTTGAGGATTTTTGCGTCGATATTCATGAGTGAGATTGGCCTGTAGTTCTCTTTCCTGGTTGAGTCTTTGAGTGGTTTTGGTATCAGAGTAATTGTGGCTTCATAAAAGGAATTTGGTAATGACCCTTCTGTTTCTATATTGTGGAATACATTAAGGAGTATAGGTATTAGGTCTTCTTGGAAGTTCTGGTAGAATTCTGCATTGAAACCATCTGGTCCTGGGCTTTTTTTGGTAGGGAGGTTTTTGATAACAGCTTCTAATTCTTCACGACTTACAGGTCTGTTTAGATTGTTCACCTGGTCCTGGTTTAGTTTTGGTAGATGGTATTTGTCTAAAAAAGCGTCCATTTCTTTTACATTTTCCAGTTTTGTGGCATACAGGCTTTTGTAGTAAGATCTAATGACTCTCTGAATTTCCTCTGTGTCTGTGGTTATGTCCCCCTTTTCATTTCTGATCTTATTAATTTGCAAATTCTCTCTCTGTCAACTTTATATGGAAAAACAAAAAACCCAGGATAGCCAAAACAATCCTATACAATAAAGGATCTTCTGGAGGCATTACCATCCCTGACTTCAAACTCTATTACAGAGCTACAGTAATGAAAACAGTGTGGTACTGGCATATAAACAGAGCAGTCTACCAATGGAATCGTATAGAAGACCCGAATTTTATCCCACAAACCTATGAACACCTCATTTTCGATAAAGGAGCTAAAAGTATACAATGGAAGAAAGAAAGCATCTTCAACAAATGGTGCTGGCACAACTGGATGTCAACCTGTAGAAGAATGAAAATAGACCCATATCTCTCACCGTGCACAAAACTCAAGTCCAAATGGATTAAAGACCTCAATATCAGCCCGAACACACTGAACCTGATAGAAGAGAAAGTGGGAAATACACTACAACAGATGGGCACAGGAGATCGCTTCCTATGTATAACCCCAGAAGCACAGACATTAAGGGCAACATTGAATAAATGGGACCTACTTAAACTGAGAAGCTTCTGTAAAGCAAAGGACATGGTCACTAAGACACAAAGGCAACCTACTGACAGGGAGAAGATTTTCACCAACCCCACAACAGACAAAGGTCTGATCTCCAAAATATATAGAGAACTCAAGAAACTAGACTTTAAAATGCTAAATAACCCAATTAAAAAATGGGGCACTGAACTGAACAGAGAATTCTCAACAGAAGAAGTTCAAATGGCCAAAAGACACTTAAGGTCGTGCTCAACTTCCTTAGCAATCAGGGAAATGCAAATCAAAACAACTTTGAGATACCATCTTACACCTGTCAGAATGGCTAAACTCAAAAACACCAAGGATAACCTTTGCTTGAGAGGCTGTGGAAGAACGGGTACCCTCATCCATTGCTGGTGGGAATGCCATCTTGTGCAACCACTGTGGAAGTCAGTGTTTCGGTTTCTCAGGAAATTCGGGATCAACTTACCCCTGGACCCAGCAATACCACTCTTGGGAATATACCCAAGAGATGCTTTATCAAATGACAAAAGCATTTGTTCAACTATGTTCATAGCAGTATTATTTGTAATAGCCAGAACCTGGAAACAACCTAGATGCCCTTCAATGGAAGAATGGATGAAGAAAGTATGGAATATATACACGCTAGAGTACTACGCTGCGGTAAAAAACAATGACTTCTCGAATTTTGCATGCAAATGGATGGAAATAGAAAACACTATCCTGAGTGAGGTGTCCCAGACCCAAAAAGATGAATATGGGATGTACTCACTCATAATTGGTTTCTAGCCATAAATAAGGACCACGGAGTCTACAAGAGGTGATCCTAAAGAAGCTAAGTAAGAAGGTGAACCAAAGGAAAAACATATAGTTGTCCTCATGGCTAAGGGAAGTAGACCAAATTTCCGGGGAGAAAATGGGATCTTGGGGATGGGGTGGGATGGGGATAAAGGGAGATGGGGAGAGAAAAGGTAGAAGGGAAGGAGGGGGGACCTGGGATACAGGAGAATTGGGATAAAGGAAAGGTGGATAGGGGAGCACGGAACCACAATTCTTAGTTAAGGGAGCCAGTTTAGGGTGGGCAAGAGACTTGACCCTAGAGGGGCTCCCAAGTGCCCAAGATGAGGTTCCCAGTTAGTTCCTTGGGCAGCTGAGGATTGGGAACCTGAAATGACCCTATCCTAGAGCAATACTGACGAATATCTTGCATATCATCATAGAATCTTCATCTGGTGATGGATAGAGATAGAGACAGAGACCCACACAGGAGCACTGGACTGAGCTCCTAAGGTCCCAAGGAGGAGCAGAAGGAGGGAGAACATGAGCAAAGAATTCGGGACCCCGAGGCGTGCATCCACCCACTGAGACAGTGGAGCTGATCTACTGGGAGCTCACCAAGGCCAGCTGGACTGTGACCGAAAAAGCATGGATAAAACCGGACTCTCTGAACATGGCGAATAATGAGGGCTGATGAGACACCAAGGACAATGGCAGGGGGTTTTGATCCTACTTAATGTGCTGGCTTTGTGGGAGCCTAGCCAGTTTGGATGTTCACCTTCCTAGATATGGACGTAGGGGGAGGACCTAGGACTTACCACAGGGCAGGGAACCCGGACTGCTCTGTGGACTGGAGAGGGAGGGGGGGAGAGGAGTGGGGGTAGGAGGAGAAGGGTGGGAGGAGGGGGAGAAGGGTGGGAGCAGGGGAAGGGAAATGGGAGGCTGGGAGGAGGTGGAAACTTGTTTTTTTGTTTATGTTTTTTTTTCTTCTTTTCGCAATAAAAAAAAGAGTATAAAGCCAAAATATAAAACTTTACATGCCAACATAAGAAATTAACTTCTTACTGCTAATAGGAATGTCTTAAATGTCCATGATTCAGCATGAGGGTACTATGCAAATGATATTTTATGAAAATTAATCCAGAAATAACATAAAGGTGAGATTGTAAAGAAAAAGATTAGAAATCAGTTAAGGGCGTATTATAGTCATTTATACAGTCAATGATTAGGATCTAGTAGTTGGAATGGAAAATAAATAGTGGATATGAAAGATATTAGAATAGCCTAATGGACAGAACTTGATTGATTGGAAAGAGGATTAATTTTAGACTCTCCAACTGAGAGGTTAGTGATGCAGTCAATAAAAAAATGAAAGAACATAGGTAGACTTAAGTAGTTAATGATGACTGGCTTGTGATTTAATTGTTATAAATCTGGGATTATTTTAGTAGAAATATGAATACTTAGGGTGTAATCATAGAGAGGTGATCATTGGATTTGAGAAAATGAATTAATTGTATGAGGAGCAAATTATGTAAATCAGGAGCCTACGAAATAAGTCATTATCTCATTAGGTTTTGATAGGGGCAGCCAGTGAAGAAGGCTAAAAACATGATTGGAGATTTTTAGAACAAAATAAAATTATATTGCAGATACCAGTAGGAGAATTTCAAGAAGATTGTATGAGCTGTGTCAGGTTCTATACAGAATAGAATGTTTAACATATGATATAAGGTCTCTGAAAGTTGTCTTAATATATCCTCTGTTTCACTCAATGATATTTCCAAAATGCCTGATTTGATACATGTAGTAGATTTGGTATGTGATAGATAATGAGAAAATAAATATATTTGGCTATCAAATGCTAATTTTTAAGCAAAACTTACAAACACATTAAAGAAAATTAATTGGGAATATCTTCAGATGCAGTCCTCTGTAGACACATTGATTGTGTCTGTTTGCTTATCAGGGCCTATTAGTGTAATCCAGAAGAGTGTCATTGAAATGCCCAGTGAATCTAAGGTAGATCATTCAGGTCTGTTGACTCCTATATAAGGCAACAGGAAGATGACTGCAAAACTCCACAGACTGCAGCACAGTCGGTGGTCTTACATTCGAGTCCTTCTAAGTTGTGCTCTTCATCCAGGTCTGGCATAACCTTATTCTTATGATGTCTTATGCATATATTATCCTACATCAAAGTGAAGAATGCCTTAGACTTCAAACAGTTGTAATTACATTCATTAAGACATTTGATTTTAGCCTAAACTTCTTTTGATAACAGTTCATAGATTCTAGTTGTAAATTGTTCAGAAAACCAGTGTGTTGCTTGGGTTAAAAATGAATGTCTAATTTTTTATTTCAGTTTTCATATTAATAACCATAATAAATATGAAAGGAAAATAAAATTTTTAGTAGAAAATAGAAGTTATCTGACTTTTTTTAATTTATAAGCCAATGATATGAGAATTAATGTTTTGAACTTGGATTTTATATTAGCTATCAACTGTTCTGTGACAAATAATGCCAAAGTGCAGTAGGTTAAAGCTGTAAACATTATTAATGTTTTTAAGGGTTAAGAATCTAGCCGGGCGGTGGTGGCGCACGCCTTTAATCCCAGCACTTGGGAGGCAGAGTCAGGTGGATCTCTGTGAGTTCGAGACCAGCCTGGTCTACAAGAGCTAGTTCTAGGACAGGATCCAAAACCACAGAGAAACTCTGTCTCGAAAATCAAAAAAAAAAAAAAAAGAATCTAGAAACAGTTTGGAAAAATGGTCATGTCCCAAGATCTCTCACGAGGATGTAGTAAACTGAATGCCATGGTTCTGATCTCATCTTGAAGGTTAACTGGGGCTGGAGAAATGGATCAGCAGTTAAGAGCACGGGCTGCCCTTCCAGAGGTCCTGTGTTCAGTTCCCAGCAACCACATGGTGGCCCACAACCATCTGTAATGAAATCTGGTGCCCTCTTGAGGAAGAGATCTGGTTAGTTGTCCTTATCAACTTAGACTATAAAACCCAATATGAACAAGTTCAACACCACCGTATATGGGCTGCCCATGCATGCTTCAGTGTTGCTAGGGCATAAATTTCAATTTATTTAAAGGTTAGCTGGCTATGCTTTTAAAACTCAGAGCTGTGCTCCCTGTAGTTCCTTATCCATGAACTTTTTCACAGGGTTGCTCAAAACATGGCAGGTATCACTTTAGAGACCATAACCCAAGAAAGAATACCCAAATTTCAAAATCTAGTCCCAGAAATGATATACTGTTACTTTGAAGTAAATCAAAGATTAGTTAATACAAACAAATTAGTTAATACTAGGAGGTGGGGATTATTGGTGGCCACCGTAGAAGTTGCCCAGTATAGGTTTACTTTTAAAGCACATAACTAGAGTTATAGAAAAGAAAACAGCTACAGACCCATTTTCTTTAGTAAATCCTTTTAAAGCCATTCTACCCTTTTCATTATTTTTAATTAGCATACAAAATAATAGGTTTTATTATGGATCTTTAGTAATGAAACCAGTACATATCCCGTGTGCTGAAGCATGAAATGTGGAATCGTCTGCTATAAAGAAAATAGAACTTAGAAAATTGCCAGATGCTCATATATATGTGTGTATATAATTATATGTATGTATAGATATCAATATTTATATACACAAAGATATATGCACATGAATAACAACACATAGGCAGACTTTATATATATATATGTATATGTATATATAATTTTGTTTTATTGCTGTGTTAGAAATTGACCAGTAGTCTTCAGACACACTACACAAATGATTTACCACAGATGATACATAAATTCTGTATCCAGTCTTTATAAAGGTAACTTGTATTTACTAAAATAGACTCAGAAGAGACTGAAAACAGAAAGAGATCATAATTATTTTTAATTTACTTCTGTACTTACAGTTCCCCCAAACACATCAGAAATGATATTAACAGCATTTGTAATTAAATTTTAATACTATTACTGAATTTATGTAAGTAAGCATGGACTAAGGTACAGACCACAGTTAAGTGTATCCATTGCATGCTGCTTTTAGTGGGTATTTGAATACAGAGACAGAGAAAAGTAGAAGGAAGTTACAAAAAGTTGAATTTTATACGGATATAGATTTGCTCACAGTTGGTATCTTTTCCTCTTACCTTTTCTTATGTTATATTTTAGCTTAATAACTGGAATTATTAAATGCACATTTTTGATGATGGGATGGTAATTTGGAAGGAAGCAGAACAATGCTGTCTTTCAAAAGCAGATCTTTAAATCCAATTTTTAACTAAATTAATTTCGCTAGGACTAGGCTGTTCTTTCTCAATCCAGAAATTATAGGTATTAATTTATATTCACAAACTATATGCCATTTATTCCAAATAAAAGATATAACCCTGTACTTGTCTACAGAGAAAAGGAAAGGATTAAGGGAAGAAAAAAGTGTCTTATTAATCATAAAACCTATCTGTTTGAATCTGAGGAAGAAATTAGAGCATGTATTTGTATATGTGCATTTCAAAAGAGATGTACTTTTGAATTGGTCATTCCTTATTTGGAAATACAGACATATGTGATATCATAAAGGAAAATAATAAGTGAAAATGGAAGAGTTTTGAATTTGGTTATCTCTAGTGGATCCTAGACTTAACATTCAGAATCCATGTTCAATTTAGATATTTGAGGATGATTCTTCGTTGTTTGTGCTTAGGAGAATGTATAATTAAATATATATATATATATATATATGTATATATCTTTGTGTTTAAATTTTTTCCATATGAACATTCTTTTCAAATATGCTTATGTTATTTTTGAAAAAAGTTTGATGTGTTTTAAAACTGTTTTACTATATTATTTGAGAATTTCATACAATATAATTTGATTGTGATCATATTCTCTCCTCTCCCCAACTCTCCCCAGATCCTCCCCTACCTTCCCACCCAGCAAACTTCATGTCCTTTTCTCTCTTCAAATAGTCTGGTTTGTTGTGTTGTGCTCTTGGATATGGGATCGGCCCTGGAGTGGTTGTTAAACCCAGTGTCATTCCATCGAAGAACCTGATTTTCTTTCTCCCAGTAGCTGTCAATTGCCAATAACTAGTTATGCAGAAGTGGGACTTCTCGCCTCCTCTATGATGGGACTTTGTCATGTTTGAACATGTGTAGGTCCTGTGCGTGCTGTCACAGTCTCTACAAGTTTATAGTTACAACTTCACTGATGTGTCTGAAAGCACTGTTTTCTTAGAACTTATCCCTCTTCCATATAAATCGCAACCTTTGGGTGGAAGGGATGTGATATAGATATCCATTTAGGGATGAGTAGTCCAGTGTCTCTCACTCTCTGTGCATTGTCTGGTTGTAGGTCTGTGTAGCTCTTAATTAACAACTACTACAAGAAGCTTCTCTGATGAGATTTGAGCCATTCACTGATCTATGGTTCAGAAATACATTCTCAAATTTTCTTCAACTTCTCAGTTATAACTAAGATAGCTGTTCCATATTCTCTCATCTCCTATAGGTTTTGTACTTATCCTTTAAGTGATCATATATTTACTTTGTGCTAGGGACTATTTTATGTACTGTAAATATATATGGTCATCAAAAAAACCCCTAATTTATTTCTTAGGTTCTGAAAATGATAAAAGTTGAAAATATTACTCATATCCATACACAGAAACTCACATGTAGTCTTAAGTTTTATATATATATATATATATATATATATATATATGTATATATGCATAAATATAATTGTAAGATGATAATTATATATGCTGGTTTTGTATATATAATTGGAAGAAACAGAGCAGACTTAGAGAAATTGAGAGCAATGGTAGGTGTACAGGTTATAATTTTAAGATGTCTGAGGTTGCTTCATTGGAAGGAACATTAAGCAGTTATTTGGGGGAGGTTGGAAGAGAATAGCTATCTGAGGGAAGAACAGTGAATCCAAGGACATACCCAGCAGAGACAGTCAAAGGACGTCCATTCAAGGAGCTGGTGTGAGTAAATCAGTGTGAGAAAGGGGAATATTAGGAGCTGAATTTGAAAGTCTGTATTTAAAGGAGCAGCTAGATTTGCCTTTTAATTTGAGTAAAACTTATAAGTAAGTCTGTGATGAATCTTGTGCAAGGAGTGATGTAATTTAGATTTAAAAGGAGTTTGGGGGAACTTTGAACAGTGGCTTGATAGGTAAGAGCAGTTGCTCTTGCAGTTTAATCATTAAGTGCTGAGTTTGCATCCATGTGGCCACATATGGGCCTGACCCCAGAACTCTGGGACTTGGAGACAGGAGGATTGCTGAGGCTTGTTGGTTGCCAACCTCCAGGTTTAGTGACAAACGGTGATAGCAGGCCATCCGAAGTCCTCCCTTCCCTCAGGCATACACTCAGTGCGCATACTCAAGAACACATACTGCCACACACATGTGTATACTCACACATTTACTCCACCCAACACACAATCTTGGTGGCTATTATTTATGTTGCTTAAGTCAAATAATTGAAGTGCAACTGATGAATAAAATGTTGCATGTATTCAATGTATACATCTTGATGATATTGGAGATAATTATATGCCATAAAATCATGTCAGTTTGTGCTATGAGCCTATCAATTATCCCTCAAAGTTCCCTTTTTATATTTATATGTGTGATAAGAATACTTACTAAAATATACACTGTCTTAGCAAACTTTTAAGTCATTATTACAGTATTTTTAACAATTAATGCTATACTGGATCTCTAAGACTTACCCAATATTGTAGTACTGAAACTCTACCCTTGAGTTAATACCTCCTTTCTTCATCCTTCCCTCAGTCCCTAACTACCATCTTCTATTCTCTGCTTCTATGGGTTTTGCTAATTTTGAATCATCATAAAGCTGCTATCATGTGGTATTTGCCCTTCTTTGTCTGGTTCATTCATTTAGTATAATATTTTACAGGTCTGTTCATTTTGTTGCAAATGCTTGTATCCTTTTAAGACTGAATACTATTTCTGCTATTTTTCATCTATACAAATATAATATATATAGTCATAGTATATATGTACATTTTCTTGATTCATTCGTTCATATATGGGCATTGTGTTTTTTTCCAAGTCTTATCATTTGGGAAGACTATTTCAGAGATCCTAGCAGTATAGATATCTCTTTAAAGTGCTTATTTTAGCTCTTTTTTATGTATGTATAGAAATGGGACCAGTGAATCATAGCAGTTCTATTTAATTGAGTGGGATTGTGACTCCATAGTATTTTCCATAGAGACTGTACCAATTTATATTTTAACTAGCAATATAAAGCTATTTCTCCTCCCCGTTATTCTTGATAACAGTTTTTATCTTTTCAAAATTATAACCATCCCTGTGGCTATGAGGTAATAACTTTATTGTGGTTTTGATTTGCATATTCCAAATGATCAGTGGTGTGAGTGAGCCCCATTTAGATATACCTGCTGTCCATTTTACCTTTTTTGGAGAAGTGTTTATTCAGGTTTCTTTTTATTTCCAGTTTTTAAGTCTCTTTTTAATTGTTGTTACTAGGCTGTAGGAGTTCTTTTTGTGTTTTGAATAATAATGTTTGTCAGATAGATGTTTGGTTTGCATATATTTTCTCTCATTCCATGGGTTGCTTTTTCATTTTATTGTTTCCCTTTTTTTTTTGTTTCCCTTTTTTTGTGCAAAAGCTTTGGCCAGCTAAAGAAGAGATCATTAATGCCTTTGCAAGGTAGAAGCCAGGATACCAAATACAAAACCACTAAAATAATTTAGGCAAGAATTGATGGTTATAGGTGCTGTAGCAGGGAGGCTGCTTGTTTGTCCCAGCCACCTGACTAGCTCAGTCAATAGAGCATGAGACTCTTAATCTCAGGGTTATGGGTTCATGCCCCATGTTGGGCTCCAATTGTTGTAAGGGAGAGGACTGCTTGTTTGTCCGGGCCGCCCAGAACCGAAATAAGCACACAGAAACCATATTAATTAAAACACTGCTTGGCCCATTAGCTCTACCTTCTTATTGGCTAGCTCTTACATCTTAATTTAACCCATTTTTATTAATCTGTATATTGCCACATGATTGTAGCCTACTGGCAAGGTTCTGTCTCTGACTCTGGTGGCGGATCCATGGTGTCTCTCTGACTCTGCATTCTTTCTCCCAGAATTCACTTTTGTCTTCCCCACCTACCTACGTTCTGCCCTATCAGCAGGCCAGGGCAGTTTCTTTATTCATTAACCACTACAAGCAACACACAGAGGGGACTCCCACATCATAGGTGCAGGACTGAAACAACTTTTGATGTTACAACATGTAAGATTTGTTGGTATATTGGCTAGGGGATATTAAATGGTGATGCTAAGGATGAATCCTATAGCTTGTTCCTGAGGAAGAAGGTGACATTTACTAAAGTAAGAAAGACTGTAGGTAGATTAAGCTTAGCATGAAGGAGTTCACTTTTAGATGTGCCACTTTAAAATCCTTTCTAGATATCTAAGTGGCAATTAGGCAGTGTTTACATCTGGAGTATGGAGAAGAGGTCTATATTGGTACTATGCACTTAGCGGATTCATCATATACATGATTAAAGCCAAGAGTGTGAAGGCAAAAGAAGCTGTAGGACTGACCCTGTATTAGTGTACTGTTAAAATCTTGTGAGCTAGAGGAAGAACCAGCAACGAATACTGAAAAGAAGTGGCCGACAAGGAATGTGACGACAATCAGTTGTATTTTGAAATTAAGTAAGTTGAATTATGGACAACTCTTCTATCTTGTATGTCACCAGTGCTTTATTCCTTGTTCATCAGCACTGTCATTAATTGTCTGACCTGCAACATTCTCTTACCTGGTCATCTTGTCACCATTCTGTTTCCTCTACTGCATCCATACTGCCAGTCTTTTCCATCTAAAACATGAATTTAATCTTGTCACTCTTTTGCTTCACAGTAATCTATTTGTAGTTTATGTATATTCTGATGCTTTCTCTTTCACACCTCCATTTCTTCATGTAGGTCATTGTACCTTCCCTCTACATCCCTGATCAGCTGGCTAACTCCAAAGCAGTTTGATCCTTTAAGATTCAGTTTAGATTCTGTCTTATTTGTATAGGCTTCTCCAATCTTCCTTTTGTACTTTTAGTTTGCTTTCTGCATATTGTAATTCTTGCTATGATCTTTTAAAAATTAAATTAAAACTCTTTAAGAATGTTATGTGTAAACACTGTATCTACATCACTCCTATCCTTTCCTTCAATACTCCCCATCCTGTTCTCCCCTCCTCATTTCATATTTTTTTGTAATTATATATAATTATAATGCATATATGTGTGCATTTATATGCACACAATCATATACTACCTACTAAGTCCATTTAGCATTGTTCATAGGTACATGTGTCCAGGGCGAACTACTTGTGATTGGACAACCTATGCTGGAGCTTGTCTCAGGAGGAAGCTGGTTCTCCCTCTCTCAATAGCCATGGACCACCTGTAGCTCTTTATCTAGGGATATAGTTATCTGTGATCTGTTTCTTGTATTTTAGTTTGTTATTTCATGTAGTACAGTTACCATATTTTATTCATCTTTAAATGTTTGGCTCCTAGCTAAGAAAGTGAGTAGTTACTCCAGTGATGTTCATGCCACTGTTGTGCCATTGGACATGTCTTGTCAGATTAGTCTTTTTTGTAGCTTGCAAGATTCACAGTTAGGTAAGATTGATTGCCTCTTTTCTCGTACTATGCATTGCGCCTTTCAACTTCATGATAGCTAGCCCATAAGAATGAAGCTTTCGGGTCAGTACCAGCTGGCTGTTTCCATGTCTCACCAGCACTTACCCATCGGATCATCCTCTACAAATATCTTTATTTTCCTCTCAAATTCTAATATTTTCAACTTATTGCACTTAGCAGATCTTCCAGTACTATATATATTGAATATTAGATAAATCGTGACAAGAGATACTGTTTCTTTATTAAGTCCTATTAACTATTCAGTGATTAACCTTTATATAAGATGTTAATAGGAGCTTTTTATAGATATCCTTTAACATGTGGAGAAAATTCTTTCAGTGTTCCTTTGTTTTTGAAGGCTTTTAAATAATGTATTAGTGATGAATTCTTCAAATGCTTTTTCTATATCAATTACTATAATTATATGTTTTTTTTTCCATTTAGTCTTTTAGTATGGTGGGCTCACAGATTTGAGTTTTTAATATTGAACCAACCTTATATCTCTGGAACAAAAACTCCTTGGATAGGATACATATTTTTTTTCCATTTTCCCTTTTATTGAAAATAGATTCTTTTCTCATGCATTATATCCTGATTATGGTGTCCCCTTCTTCTGTTCCTCCCAGATCCTCCCCACCTCCTCTTATATCCAGATCCATCTCCTTTCTGTCTCTCATTAGAAACTAATAGGCTTATAGTAGACAACAGCAGACATGACAAAATAAAACATGAGATAAAATAAAAAACATCACATTGAGATATGACTAAACAATCCAACAGAAGGAAAGAGCCCCAACAGTAGGCACAAGAATCAGAGACCCATACACAGGAGTCCCATAAAAATACTAAACTAAAGCTATAATACATGCACAGAGGATCTGCTGCTGACCCATGTAAGCCCTGTGCATGCTGCTTCCATCTCTGTGAGCTCATTTGTTCCTTGATTAGTTGATTCAGAAGGCCTTGTTCACATGTGTCTCCATTCTGTCTGGCTCTTACAATCTTTCTTTATACTGTTCCTTGGGATTCCCTGAGCTCCAAGGGGAGATATTTGATGAAGACCGGCCCTTTGGACTCTGTATAATGTCTGGCTGTGAATATCTGCATCTATTCCTATCTGCTGCCAGAGGGGCCATCTCTGATGATGATGATATAGAATTTTACAAGGAATTTAATTTTAAGCTGGGTCTGGCCTTTCAGAGTTCAGGGCAGGAAAATTGCCATAATTTTGATAACTATCCCCCCCCCCAAAAAATAGATTCTACTTCAAAAAATAAAAAAAGTATAAGAAGAGGGGAAGAGAATGTGTTGTGTGTCTCTGTGTGTGTGTGTGTGTGTATGTGTGGTGAAAGACTAGGAGGAGTGGAGGCTGCGGCCAGCATATGTTGTATGAGAAAAGAATAAATAAAAAGAAAAATGCATTATTTTTTATATTGGCATATATTCATTGCACATAGTATGGGGTTTCATAAAAATAGCATCTTTCAGTTGAATCTTGTAATTTGACCACATTCATCCCTTCTACTCCTTTCCCTTAGTTCTTCTTCTTCCCTTTCTGCTAGCCATCTTCTTTCTTCCAGTCTTTCTTCTGCTTTCCTGTTGTATATGTATATGTAGTTTTGTCTCTATATAAAGAATTCTAGTATCCACAAATGAATGAATACGTGGTATTTTTAATCTTTCTGCACTGGCTAATTTACTTAGTGTCATCTTTAATTATATCAAATTTCTAGCAAATGGTATCAATTTATGCTTCTTTGTGGATAATAAAACCACACACACACACACACACACCTACTTACTGATTATAGTTAGTTTTTATCAATTTGACACAGACGTAGACATACCTATGAAAAGAATCTCAGTTGAAAAACTGTCTCCATCTGATTGGCCTTTGGGCATGTCTGTGGGGGAATTTTCTTGATTGCTGATTGATGTGAAATGGCCAGCCCATTGTGGACAGTATTATTCCAGGACTGGGGGTCCTGAGTTTCAAAAGGGAAGGTAGCTGAGCAAGCTAAGGAAGCAAGCCAGTAAGTAGCATCCCACCATGATCTCTGCCTCAGTTCCACCTTCAGCTCCTGTCCTGGCTTCCCTTGATTTCAGACTAACCTACAAAACCTTTTCCTCTGCAAATCACTTTGGATCATGGTGTTTATCATAAAAACAGAAAGCAAATAAGGACAGTGCTGTATTTCTTTATTCATCTGTTAGTGGACAAATAGGCTGATTTCATAGCTTGGCTATTAAGAATACTGCTGCAGTCAACACTGATGTACAGGTATGTCTATAGTATTTTCTCTTATAGTCCTTTGGATATATACCCAGAAATAGGATAACTCAGTTATATGATAATTCTATTTTTGTTTTTATGAGGAAGTACCTTATTGATTTCCACAGTGACTGGACGAATTTGCATTCCCTGGAACAATATATGAGTTTCTTTCCACAGTATTCTTATGAGTATTTGTTGTTGGTCTTTTCATGATGTTGGACATGGGGTGTTTTGACATCTCAGTATAATTTTTATTTGCATTTCCCTGATGATTAAGGATATTTAACCTTTTTCGTATGTTAATTCACCTTTTGTACTTCATCTATTAAGAACTATTTGCTCATTTCATTAGCACATTTATTGATTGTGTTGTTTGAATTTGTGTTGTTCAACTTTTATGAATTTGTTATATATTCTAGGTAGTGATATTGTATCAGGTGTACAACTGGCAAAGACTTTCTCCTGCTATGCATACTAACTCTTCTCTTGATTAATTCCTTTGTTGTACATAGTTCTTTTTTTTTTTCGATTTAATTAGTTTTTTATTTTAACATAACTACATTTTAGAGTAGATTTCAAGATCACAGTAAAATTGAGTGGTAAGTACAGACATTTATCATTTATTTTCTGTCCAGCCCCCAAGCTTAGCCTATCTCATTTTCATAAACTGTTTATAATAGATATTGATCTTAACTAATGTCATGTTATCTCATTTGTCAATGCTTGATATTATTGAAGAGTCTTGGCCAGAAATTTCTACATTTTGCTCAGAAGATAGGAGCATGTAACAATTTGGCCAGTTGCCACGGCTGCATTATAACATGTGATCCTTTGAGTAGCTGGACCCATTCCAAATGTAAGTCTCCCAAATGAAGCTCAAGACCTTGGATCACATTTGTATTTGGGTACTGTGAAAATTAATAAGAGGAGTCATAGATGTCATTTTTGTGAACTTGCCTACTCACTTTATTTCCCCCCAATATAACTTGGTGGCAGGTACGTTGATAGCAGGTACTTATAGGTGTCTCCGTAGACTGAAATCTCTATATTTGCCACAGTAGATGTAGAAGTGCAACATTTCCCATCAGATATCATTGGACCTTGGAGAAAAATGAGAAAGTGTTGAACATTTTTAATTTAATCTGTTAATTTGATAACTCTCCAAAGTTCTCTGTTACCAGACAGGGATAATAGATTTTTTTTTAAAAAAAAAAACCCAGAACTGTTTTATACCCTCTGTTTATAAAAATATGTCTATATATATGACATATTCAAAATACTAAGATTATGCTAAAACAAAAAAAATGGAATTTAAATTTGCCTCAGTCTCCTTTCAAGCATAGTAGCCTTAAAGGAAAGCATAATTGAGATTTGAAAGCGTTGGTTATATACAACACTTGTCCTTGATAACTTATATCACCTGAGCCATAAAAGTTTAGAGCCATCTGTCCCTTTCCTGAAAGATTTCCTCAAGAACTGATATTGTGCTTTGAATGGGAAAAACTTTTACTTAAATGATCTGTCTCCAGTAAACTCTCAATCAAATTCCCTGCCATTGGTTCTGTTGTCTTAATTTTATTTAGGTGCTGGGTTGCTGATTTTGAATCCAGAGACCAAAAAAAAAAGTTATTATTGGGATGAATTTAAGCTTCAGAGGAAAAGAAAACCAGTTGCCTTCTGCTTGACCTTCCTGCCTTTTTCCCACGGCTAACGGAGATGAGAGGGAGGAGAGAGAAATGCTCCTCATTTCTAACTTGATTTAACTACTTTGGAGACTTGCAGCATACGAAAGACTTCCAAATAAACAGGCTATTTGCAGGACGGAATTCCTGTTAAAGCAAAAGTCAGTCTTGCTTCAACAAAATGATATTTCAAATGACAAGGACTCATTTTTTATTTAGTTACTTCAATAACTAAAATAGAGGGGCTAACATGATTGGGTAGAATTTTTTGCTTTGTTTTTATTCTAATGAAATATCACTATTGTGATTATTATACTAGAATGAATAAATGGGGAAATGTGGTCATTTTTCCTGGCACCCTGTACATATATGAAAGAAAATATGGAATGTACTTTAAAATCTTGACTGTTTTGGATGAATTTCAGGGAATGTAGATGATCATTCATTTACTTATTCAATATTGATTTGAGTGCTTGTTTTTCAGGCAATACCATCAAAATAAGAAAGATATAGAACTAGACCTTTACTCCAGTGGCCCTTGATATTATCCTGTTCCTTGAAATCTCTTTTGAAGGCCTTCCTCATAGTCTTGATTTTGATTTATCCAACAAGATAGAAAGCTCTTTTAAGGTAGAAATCTTATTTCATGTTTTCTTTGCTACTGTATAGTCAACAAATACTTACCAGACTTGATACAGCAAAGACTTTGGAAGATGTAGGTGGGAATATTTTAGTTTCTTATAGATTATGAGCATTGGAGGGAACCTTAAAAATTATGTGGCAAATAAATTTTCAGTGTTCCCAATCTGTGTAAGAATCTTTCAGGCTGTTTCCAGGGAGAAGGGGAGACCCAGTGAAGAAGGGGACATGAGATTGTTATGAAGACACTGTGGTTCAAGCATAAGAGTTCTTCTTTTAACTCTTTGAGAGGTAGGAGATTTCTTTTTCAAAAAACATTGAGCTAGATGTGATAGTACACTCAACATTTTGAGACAAGCTGGTGGATCTCTTTAAGTTCAAGGCCAGTGTACTTTACCTAGTGAGTTCCAGACCAGTCCAACCTTCAGAGACTCTACCTAAAAAAAGAAAAAGAAAAACATTGAATAGTTCAACATCTTTATTCAGTCATCCACTGGTGTCAAAGTTTGTTGTATATTTTAGCTATACTCAGCAGTGCTGTAGTGCACATGGGGGCACATGTCTCTTTTCAGTATGATGACTTAATTTCTTTTAGGTATCATACATAGTATTTGTATCTCAACATCTTTACTTTTTAGATATCCCTAAGAATGTGAGTGATTTGTCCAAGGTCATGGATATAGTTCATAATATTGTTAAAACTACATGTTAGAATTAATATTTTGTGTTTTTCCCTTGATTATCTGTTGAGTAGTAGTACTTACTATGAAGAGATACCGTGACCAAGGCAACTCTTAGAAAAGGAAACATTTAATTAGGGGCTTGCTTACAGTTTCAGTGGGTTACTCTTTGATCACTGTAGGAAGCAGGCAGGTGTGGTGCTGGAGCAGTGGATCCGAGCTTTATGTGCTAACATGCAGACAGCAGGCAAAGAGAAAGTACAACTAGACCTGGCATGGGTTTTGAAATCTCAAACCCAGTACTAGTAATATTCCTCCTCCAACAAGGCCACACCTCTTAACCCTTCCCAAGTAGTTCCACCCCTTGGTCACGAAACATTCAGATATGTGGAACTATGGGGACATTCTCATCAACCACCACAGTGCTTGTGTTCAATTTTGATATCCTGACTTGATTCCTGGGACCCGCATGTTAGGAGAATAAACTTGCTCATGCACATTGTCCTCTGACCTCCACATGTTTGTTACAACACTTCTGCATTCTCGGACATAGAATAGTATTTTAAGATTGTAGAGCCTTCATTTGACTTAATTGTCTCACCTTATTTCTACAGATAAATATTTAATTTTAGCCTTTTAGCTCTTTGGTATGGTTTCTCCTTTAGTTTGGCTGTTTAGTTTATTTCTTCTTCCTTCCCTCCCCTGTTGCTTATCTTCTCTGTATTACAGTTGGATAAACTCTCAGTCTAGCTTACCTGGTATTATTAACAAGGACTTTGACATTTCCTCAAGGGAATGTCCTTTAATATCGCAGTTTCTCACGTCTTGTAGATGGATCCTTAAGGAGTAGTTTGCAAGAATATTTTCTTTTGGACACAGATATAAGACTGCTTTAGGTAGGGGGCATTGTCATCAGCCTCTGCTGATAATACTTCTGCTAGTAAAATAGGAGAGAGGAAATAGGCTCTTTGAACTGACAAAACTGGATTTTTTTCTAGAATATTCTTGAATATTCTTGATTGGGGATGCTTATTAGTGTTGTAGTACTAGAGAAAAATATTAGAATTCATAGATGAAACTTGTTTCCAGTTAGATAACAAAATAGGTTTCTGCTTGTTTATGCCAAGTTTGCAATCTTTAAGACTGCTTTCATAATTTTTGTTACTGCTTTTTGCTGTCACCCAGATGTTTCTGTTGTAGTAAATACTAAATATTTGCCTGTTATTTTAAACTAGATAGACTTTTTTGGTAATAGTATTTATTAACGTATAGGCTTTGATGATAGAATTGAGACTTTCTGAAAATACAGTTTATTAATTCTTTGAGAATTACATGCAATGTGTTTTGTTCATGTTTATTACCTTTCCTCCCCTAATTGTCAGATGCAGTCTTACCTCCTCATCCCCTCCCAATTTCATATTCTTTTTTAACAACCCATGGAGTCAAATTTGTTCTGCCCATAATGTATTGAGAGTTTCTAATTTGGTCTTCTATAGGTGTTTATCTTTACTTCATGATATTGATAAATTATGGTTTTGTATATTCATAATGCCTTCCATATACATATACCACACACACACACACAGACACACACACGTTATTTTTGGCATATTTAATTTTTTGAATCTCCGAGGTCCAGAGAAACCATGATCAGTGTGCTGGCTAGTTTTATGTCAACTTGACATCGGAGAGGAAGAAGCCTCACTTAAGAAAATGCTTCCATAAGATTGGGCTGCAGGCAAGTTTTATAGGGCATTTTCTTAATTAGTGACTGATGGGGGAGGGCCCAGCTCATTGTGGGTGATGCCATCCCTCAGCTGGTGTTCCTGGCTTCTATAAAAAAGCAGGCTGAGCAAGCCATGAGGAGCAAACCAGTAAGCAATTCCCCTCATGGCCTCTGTATCATGTCCTGCCTCCAGGTTTCTATTCTGACTTTTTTCTGATGTGGGATTCCCTTCTGTATATTGTGAATATCATTGTTTAATAAAGGAATTGCTTTGGGCCTATAGCAGAGCTATAGGGGAACAGAGGTAGGTGGAGAAAACTAAACAATGCTGGGAAAAAGGAGGCAGAGTAGAGAGAAGCCATGGAGCTGCCGCTGGAGATAGACGTGCTGAAACTTGGCTGGTAGGTCACAACTTCGTGGTGATACACAGAATAATAGAGATGGGTTAAATTAAGATGTAGTAGTTAGCCAATAAGAAGCGAGAGCTAACGGGCTAAGGAGTGATTTAGATAATACAGTTTCTGTGTGATTATTTTTGGGTCTAAGCTGTCAGGCGGCTAAGAAACAAGTTATCTCCTCCCCCCAACATCCTTCAGTGATGAGCTATGGATGTGGAAGTGTAAGCCAAATAAGTCCTTTCCTCCCCAATTGCTTTTTGTCATAGTGTTTTATCACAGTAATAGTAACCCAAACTGAGACTATGAGTTTAATTATTTTTCTAGACATGACAATAGATGATTTAAGTGTATGGAACTTTGACAAAATCAGTTAGAAACTTGGAATGTTCTCAAACAGAAAATTGATTTGGTAGCCCAGAATCATGCTAAAACTAGGATTTGTGCTGAATAATTCTATAGTAAATCACATAATAAAGTCTTTGAACAGTATATAACATAGGACAACAGTTGGCTTATAACATAGTGAAGAAATATTGATAGCACTATCTTAGGAATGAAGGTTATAGTTCTAAGTTAAATGGTCAGAGCTTACACTCTCTTTGAAGCTGGTATGTGTTTGGGTAAACAGAAGACCTTGCAACTTTGTCCACATTTTTGTTCTGATTTTTTTCAGAAACTTATATCTTCTGAAGGTTTTTCCTTTTTTCCTAGATGTTACCTAGTTGGTATGACTCGGCTATTTTGCCAACTTAGATATTTTTATTAATTGTATTCAAAGCAATATTTGTCAGAAACTTAATTAATGCTTAGGTATTCAAATACTGTATTAGAATACCTAAGCATTAATTCATTTTTTTTCAAAATTGGAACTGAAGTTACCATGTGGTTTTTAGGATCTGAACCTGGGTCATTTCTCTATCCCCTCAAAAGTTTTATTTTTAATATACATGTGAAAATACATTTTTTCCAAGTAGACAATCTGATATAGCCTTTTCAAATGATTTTAGGGCACTTTCTTACATCTTATTTCTTACAAAATCCTAAATTTGGCCTTGGGCCTGTGAGATGGTCCAAGATTATTTTCTTACCCACTTTTGTAATGAAATCCAACTTCCTTAATAGGGACTTGGTGAACAGTATCTCAGCTGGCTGATTTTGAAGTATAGATCTTTCCTCTCTGTCTAACACCCCCATCCATCCTCTATATTCCAAACATATCTTTAAGCAGAACCAGTATGCCAGAATTCAGATTTATAAAAGATAAGTTAAGGACAATTCTACATGAAGCTTATTGGTACAGGAATACTTCACTTCAGACAAAAACTCTATAAGAAACTGAATATATAAATTCCATATTTGCGAAGCAAATTTTACTTTAGAGTACAATATTAGCTTGACATTTTAAAAGGCTGCCATGTGGAATGGTTCTGTATTACAAATAACCTTGCCTATATTATCTGGTTTGTAGGCTGAAAAAGGGAATAATAAATCTTCTTAAAGTAGGACACACTGTATACCTATGCAGAGTTCCTATTTCAAGGAATTACTGCTTTGTTAACCCCCATTTCTTCTTCTTATCTACCCTAATACCTTGAGATTTCATTTTACTTCATTATTATACTGATTCAGGTGGACCTTCCTAACTCCTCATCTCTGCTCAACTTAAATAAATTATATATCAAAATATAATATACATTTATATGTCAAATATAGGAAGAGTTTGTACAGGAGCCTTAAAAACATGTATCTTTCATTCTGTACAGTGCTTTCTAAAACCAATGGGAATAGTATGCATTGCTAAGATATACTTCTATAGATTGTTATTTACTCTAAATATTTTTTTTATTTTGTCTTTAACCTTTTTCATGTTATACTAGCTATTGTATCCACTAGCATCTGTGTAACTATGTTGAAAATTCTCTGACAAAGTGCCACTCTTCTTTCTTTTTTATACAGAAAGAGTTTAACCTATCTTCAGTGCTAATAAAGGATAATGGTTCTTTCGATTTGCTTTTAAAAAGGTATGCACTGGTAATCTCATTTGTTCCTCTCATTTTCCTCCTTGCTAGTTTGTTCCCTTTGCCCTACTTGCTCCTTTATGGGGAAGAATGCATCTGAGGCTTTCTTTGCTTCTATTTTTGCCATGATATGTAGACGAGTTTATGGAGAAATACATCAATTGCTTGCTGTGCATTTAAATTTTCCACTTCCTTGCTGCAATTGTGTGTTACAACTAAAAGACAAAGAGATAAATGCAGGGCCATTTTTGTCAGCATAAGTTTTTGAATGCATACTTTACCAAGCATACTTATCATTAAATATGGGAAGCAAAAATGGTAGTATTTCAACTTTGTCCCCAGAGGAACAGAAGGGTCAGTGTTTATGAGAACTAAATGGAAATGTATCTTTCCTTATCAATCAAGGAAATTAGGAGATGAGAATTGGCTTTTTAGGCCATCTGGTTCTTCCCCAGAGACTGGTAGATGATTGGTCCTTTCATTATTTTGCTCTTTGAGCTGGTTTTTGTTACATGTTTTCATAGGTTTGCAGTAACCTCCAATGATTCTATATCTATCATTTCTCCACTTGTCTTAACCAGAGAAATTCAGATTGAAGTTCATTTTGAAGGCGGTATCTCTCTTTGTTTGCAATTTTCAAGAAAGCATAGGGTACTGTGATTCAGACTTTATTTAAAAAGTAAATAAATTCTCTTGTATCTTATACTTTTTAAAAATTTACCTGTTCTGAAGTTCTCTTATATAATTTTAGTAATTTGGATATCATAAACTAATTCAACATTGTGGACTTCTTAAAATTGGACCTCAACTTCATTTTTACAAAAAAAAAAATAGAATTGTTTTTATTGAGCTGTACTTTTTCTCTGCTCTGCTCCCTTCCTCCTCTCTCCTCTTCTATCCTTTCCCATGACCCCCACACTCACAAATTACTCAGGAGATCTAGTCTTTTTCACCTTCCTATGTAGATCCATATATGTCTCTTTTACAGAAGCTTCTCAGTTGTAGGAGGTCCTTTTTATCAATTGTTTCTCTCAGTGTCCGTGCTATTGGAGTTATGTTTAGGAAGTGGTTCCCTGTGCCAATGCATTCAAGTGTACTTCCCACTTTCCCATCTATAAGGTTCAGTATAGCTGGCTTTATGTTGAGGTCTTTGATCCATTTGGACTTGAGTTTTCTGCATGGAGATAGATACTGATCGATTTGCAGTCTTCTACATGTTGATATCCAGTTATGCCAGCACCATTTATTGAATATGCTTTCTTTTTTCCATTCTATATTTCCAGCTTCTTTGTCAAAAATCAGGGGTTTGTAAGTGTGTGGATTGATTTCTGGGTCTTTGATTTGATACCATTCATCCTCCTGTTTGTTTTTATGCCAATACCAGGCTATTTTCATTACTATAGCTCTATAGTAGAGTTTGTTGTTGGGGATGGTGATGCCGTTGGAAGTTCCTTTTTTGTACAGTTTTGTTTTGGCTATCCTGGTTTTTTTTGTTTTTCCATATGAAGTTGAGTATTCTTTTGAGGTCTCTGGAGAATTTTGTTGGGATTTTGAAGCGAATACCATTGAATCTGTAGATTGCTTTTGGTAAAAGTGCCATTTTTACTATGTTAATTCTACCTACCCAAGAGCGTGGGAGATCTTTCCATTTTCTGGTGTCTTCTTCAATTTCTTTTCTTCAAAGTTTTAAAGTTCTTGCTATAAGGTCTTTCACTTGTTTGATTAGCGTTACCCCAAGATATTGTATGTTACTTGTGGCTATTGTGAAGGATGATGTTTCTCTGATTTCTTTCTCAGCCCATTTGCCATCTGTATAAAGGAGAGCTACTGATTTAAGTTAATCTCATATACTGCTACATTACTGAAGATGTTTTTGAGTTGTAGGCATTCCCTGGTAGAATTTTTTGGCATCACTTATATATGCTATTGTATCATCAGCAAATAGAGTTTGACTTCTTTTCTGATTTGTATCCACTTGATCTCCTTTTGTTGTCTAATTGCTCTAGCTAGAGTTTAAGTACTATATTGAATAGATATGGAGAGTGTGGACAACCTTATCTTGTTCCTGATTTCAGAGGGATCATAAACTATTTCAACATTGTATACTCCTTAAAACTGGACCCCAACTTCATTTTTAGAAAAGATAGAAATGCTTTCTTTAAAACACATTTCCCTCTGTCTTTATCCCACATTCCTGTGATGGTTAGTTTTAATTGTCAGCCGCCATGACTTAGAATTACCTGGGATGTGTCTCAATGAGGAATTGTCATAATCATGTTGGCCTGTGAGATATTCTTCTTCATTGGCTTAAATGAGGGAGAAAGACCCACTCTGAATTCGAGTGGAACCCTTTCATAGGCTGGTCTCTGGACTGTGTAAGAGTTAAAAATGAAAGCTGAGCAAGAAACATGAGTGCCTGCATGTGTTTCTTTCTGCTCTTAACAGTGGATGTAAACTGACTATCTGCTTCTAATTCCTCGCTTGACTTCCCTGTAATTCCAGGACTATAACCTGGAATTATAAGCTAAATAAGCCCTTGCTCCTAATATGCTTTTTGTTAGTGTATTTTGATCACAGCAACAGAAATGAAACATGCTCCCTCCCTCCTTGCCCACCTCTGTCTTTTCTTCAAAGTCTTGCTCTCTTTCTCTCATATCTATCTTTTTTCCTCTTACATGTATCCAAAGAAATATCATATGTCTTGGCTTTTACTCAACTTTTTTTTCAAACATCTATAGCAGATTATCACAGTGCTGTTATGATGACAGAAATTCAGGGTAGGAAAAGAGGGAGATGGTTTGGGAGAAGGAACTTGTATATGACAAGAAAACTGAACGTTACTGAATTTCCAAGATAGCAGGAAACATAGAGAACTTATTCTTAGTCATACAAATGAGGCTCACGAGGTCCCAATACTTCATTCCTAAGCCAGTCGACTTCTAGAATCTCTATATTTTTTCCAGTACTAGATGAAGGTAAAGGTTGTGGATATTAGGAGTGTGGTAAAAGTCTTGAATTTCCACCTGCACAGTAATTCGTTCAATTATTTATCTCATATTTGTTGGCAAACAGTGATGTGCCTGGCATTATACTGTGTCTTCTTTACCATGTAGTCCATGAGCTCCAGGAGCTGATAGTTCATCTGCCAAGCTTTAGTGGGCATCAGAAGAAAAGAAACAGGGAGTCATAATACAGAATAATGTTTGCATAGCAAGTATATGATATTATCTGAGTATATATGAGGCACTGCTATTGGAACCTTGGAGTCTAGAGATGGCTTTTTAGCAAAGGTTTCCCAAGCCGAGGTAGACAGGGTGTTTAAACCTCTTGTGATTGAGATTATATCCCAACTCCTGGAACTTAAGTGCACAGCAGGCAACTGACATATTTCTCCATAAACTGCTCTAGGTATCATGGTAAAAGTTGAAACAAAGAAAGCCTCAGGTGCATTCTTCCCCACAAAGAAGCAAATGGGGCCAAGGATTCAGCTAGAGCATGTATCGTAGTTAAGGGCTGAGTGGATTGGTAAGAGGTTGACAAGCTACAGAGTATGAACAAGCTATACAGATGAAAAGGAGCTAGGCAATGAAGGACTTTTTTTTTGCCATACCAGAGACTTTGAGGGTTTGTGGTCCAAGAACAAGAAACAAACAAGAATTTTGAAGTCAAAAGTGAGATTAATTTTTTTTTGCTTTAAAAGTATCACACTGCCTGGAACTGAGAGTTGATTGGTGACAGAAAGACATGTGAGGAGGATATTTAAATTGTTCGTCTTTGTTGACATGATGCTTACATGGAGAAAGGTCCACATTTGAAATAGAAGGGAAACATCAGAGAGTTTGGTTATTGAATGTGGTGAATGAGGTAGAAGATAGAACATATAGAAAGCAGAAACCAAGGATTCTTGAGCCACTATACCGTAAGACGTCCACATTGAGAATAATTGTGACTAAGGATACGAGTTTGGAATTATGAGCATTCATACAGAGATGATTTGAAGTTTGGGACCAATTATAGTCAGTTGGAAAATCACTTGCCCTTATTCCTTATTTTGTTTAGCACTCATTTATGAACCTGACAAACAGTATGCACCACACTCTACATAGCTACAAGAAAGTCCACAGACTCCTTGATGCAGGCCCAGGAGCCTTTGTGATGGCCAGGTCTAAAACCTCTGGATGTAGAATAAGAATAAAAGAGCCATGAAAATGCGACATGAGGAAACAGTTTATAAAAAAATGGGTAGACATGGTGTTCATGAAGAAACCGACAAAGAAGTAGCGAAGAGTCAGTGTGTATTAAAGGAAGCTAGGGAAGGAAGAGTTTCAAGAAAGAAATACTGATTGATGGACTTTGGCATGACAGTTAAGAATAAGGCCTAAACGTTGATAACTGGCTTTGGCAGGCAAGTGGCAGTGACCTTTACAGGGGTGTCAGTAAAATACCATGGACAGAATCCTGAATGCAGGCCTTAAGACATCGAGAGGAGGAAAGCAGTGGCAATAGGAAATGTGGTATTGGAGTTTGAGGGTAGGGGTGATTTTTGTTAATTTTAGACTGTATAGAGCATGCTGAATTTCTTTTGGTATTTCTTTTTTTTTGGCATTTCTTTGAACTTCCTAATTTTCTGATTTCTTACCATTAAAAAGATAAGCTGCATAAGAAATGGAGGTTTATAGATGCCTACTGCTTATGTTGAATATTAATAAATGATGAATTGTGGGTTCATATTGTTACAACTGTGTATCTTTCTCAGTTTTGTTGAAGGTGTTTGTCTAGCCATAATCGATAACGCCTTGGGCTGTACTAAATTAGCTCTGTCATATGTATATCCAGGCTAGCCTGTCTGGATAAGGGAGCCAATAAGGCTGGCATTAGACCCTAGAGTGGGGAGCCAGCTTTGTAATGCCCAGCTTAGTAATTATGGAAGCTTTATGTTTGCATGTGTGAACCTTAGTTAAGCTTTGTCATAGGTTTCCCCCAAACACCTGGGGCTTTGGTCTATGAAAACATTAATTTGTGTCTCCAGGGGCTATGCATAAATCAAACTGGGAACAAGGGTAGGAGGAAGGAATTTCTTTCTTTGTGCAAATCCCAGCTCCCTGTTAACTGTTTAATTGAGGAGAAGGAAAAAGTCCTATGGCAATTGCTGCATTCATGATGTGCTATTATCTTCTGCTTGATGTATTCTTGGTTGGTGTGTGTATACTAAGAAAGGCAGTACATACTGCCTCTCCCAAGAAGGCCCTGCTTTGTTGACCTTCAACAGAAATGTTGCCTCAGATTTCACAGTTCCTGTTCATTCAAAGGGAGGCTTAATGTGGGTTAGTGATGGTTATTAACTTAAACTTTAGTCCTCCTTTTTTACCATCTGTTGTGCAGTGGCTTGTCACTCACACATCAGGGACAATAGCAAAGCTCCTACCTAGGGCAAGCTGAGTAATAACATAGGCCCTTAGGAATACTGCTGCGCCTTCCTCTCCAGCCTTGGAACAGATTATTCAGAGGTAACATACACCATCATGGAAGTAATTATCATATTAGAGTGAATTCAGGACAGGAAGTGAGCATGAGTCAGAATGCTTCGACCTTTCAAGTACCAGCCTAAAGGATATTGTTCTAATCCAAGCTGTCTCCTTCTCTCACTGCTTTGGTTGTATCTTTTAGCCACTGCATGTATCTAAGAGAATGCTAAATATTTACAACCAGGAGGAATCTTTGTTTCTGTAATTGCTGCCCTTTTAGTTTGATAGAGTAATAGATGAAACAAATAGAATACACTCTATAAAATAGACTAGGACTCCCACTCTGCAATTGTGTGTGTGCCAAACACAAGAGTAAATTCATGGAGGCAAAGCACTGTATTTTCTTATATAACATTTGTGTGATGCCACTGTAAGTATCTAAATACTAAAGTTCATATGCTATGACTTTCTATGATGTTTTCCAAATTAGAAGCCAAAAAACATCCATGGATATTTTTGTATTTTCTGGATTAATCTAAAATAATTGTAAACACCAACATTAATTCTTAGGGCTTCTATTGGGCAGTATAAGGGAAAGTGGAATGGTAATCTTAGTTAATGGACTGTTGCTGATTATATATTAAATATGTCTATTTTAGACTATTTTTCTTATAAAAATATGTACCTCCTTGTAAAAGAAAGGGTTTGAGGTAGGCTTAATACCAGTCATTGTCATTGTGTTTGTTGACTGCTTCATTGCCACACCGAATCATTGATTTACATCATTTGGGTTTGTGGAGGTACATACTATGATACTGATAAATGACATCTCTTAATGCATTTCTCAGAACCTATTCCTGTTGTGAGATGAGATATGGCTGTGCTGGGTGGATAAAATGAATTTATGGAGCAAGAAAAGTGGAAAGAAAGTGACGTGTGTGTGTGTGTGTGTGTGTGTGTGTGTGTATGTGTGTGTAGTTAAAAGGGTTATGCTGGGTATCTTTCTCTAGGGCTGTTTACCGTATTTTTTGAGCCAAGGTCTCTTACAGAACCTGGAAATTACAGATGGGCTACACTGATTGGCCAATGAACTGTCAGGATCAACTTGCCCCTGCCTCCCAGAACAGAGATGGGTTTATGCCACCACAGTTGAATTTTTATGCGATTGCTGGGTGTTCAAACCCTGGTCATTTTACCCATGGAGTCATCTCCTCAGCCACAGAAAAGTTGATGTCCTGGGTTTTATCCTCATACCCCCTAAAAGACTATTTAGTTTGTCCTAAGTATGAGTATTCACAACCTCCATGTATTTTTTATTTTTATTTATTTATTTATTTGTTTTATTTGTTTATTTATTTATTTATTAAAGATTTCTGTCTCTTCCCTGCCACCGCCTCCCATTTCCCTCCCCCTCCCCCAATCAAGTCCCCCTCCCTCGTCAGCCCAAAGAGCAATCAGGGTTCCCTGCCCCGTGGGAAGTCCAAGGACCACCCACCTCCATCCAGTTCTAGTAAGGTGAGCATCCAAACTGCCTAGGCTCCCACAAAGCCAGTACGTGCCTATAATTAGTGATCCTAGAGAAGCTAAATAAGAAGGAGAACCCAAAGAAAAACATATAGGCATCCTCCTGAATATTAACCTTCATCAGGCGATGAAAGGAGACAGAGACCCACATTGGAGCACCGGACAGAAATCTCAAGGTCCAAATCAGGAGCAGAAGGAGAGAGAGCACGAGCAAGGAACTCAGGACCGCAAGGGGTGCACCCACACACTGAGACAATGCGGTTGTTCTATCGGGACCTCAATGTATTTTTGCAACATTTAGGTACTGTTGTCAAGCATTCTGTGAAGAGCAAGGTTAAAAGAAAAACGTCAAAGGGCTCTAACTCAGGTTGTGTGAATGTGCTGGGCATACCTGCTATGTTAGTAAGCATGTGTGCCCTTTCAAGTCAACTTGTGGGTTTACTTGAATACTAATGATTCATCATAGACAGGCTTCATTTCTAATTCTTTTTTTAAAAAAGACTGGCCTTCCCAAGTCTGAGGCTGGCTTCGAATTTTCTGTGTAGCTGAGGATGACTGAAATCCTAACGGCTCTGCTTTCACCTCTCTAGTGCTGAGATTCTAGGTGTTTAGTATCAAGCCTGGTTTATGTTGTGCCTGAGATGCAACTTAGGGCTTTGTGTGTGTTATGCACGCACTGTATCACCTTGCTACATCACCAGTTTTGATTTCATTTCTGTTACTCTGTAGATGAGCCCTTTGCATAGGGAATAAGTTAATGGAAAGAAGCCATTCCAAAGGCCTGTTGTGAGAAAAAAAATAGAGAAACCAGTGGACAATGTCAAAAGAAGTACACTGATGAAAACTGATTAGCCTCTGGGGTTCTCTTTTTTAATCACAATAATTTATAATGAAAATGAATTAACTATCCATGTTTAAACTCCAACTCATTTTATCTTAATAATTCTTTGCATTAATTTGCCATGTATGGTGCTTCCTTTTCCAGTCCTGTGATAATGTCATATATCTATTTATTTTAGTACTTGTGTATTTTTATTAGTGGCCAGTTACAAAACCATCTGTGAAGTCATAGCATACTTGCCAAAAGCGTAAGAGTTGCATATAATTTAAAAACATGAACAACATGCTGTGAGAAAACTAACACAGAAATATGACTAAATAAATAGCTACCTCTTTTCTCCCTCTGCTTTAGTCTCTCTCCATTTTTCTTTGTCTACTTTTCTAAAATAAAATAAAGTAACTCAGGAGAAAAAAATGAACTCTCTGGGAATTCCATCACTGTCACTGGCAAATACAAGGAGACACTATCATTAACCTCCTTTTGCTCAGTTGCTCTTTAGAGCTTTGACAAAGCAGCTACAAGTGTGGCTTATCGTTGCTTCTGTGTCAAACATGACAATAGGTAGTCACCTGGGAAGGCAACAGGCAGAGGGAAGCAAGCCAGGAACTGCTCTGGAGAGATAGGACTGTAAAATCTCAAGACTTGAACTGACTAGAGTCTCTGTAGGGAACCAATAAGTCTTGTAAATGTGTCCACTCTTTCTGATGACTCACTGATGAGTTTGATATTATGCATTGTAACGGCATAAACAAATGCAGATTGTAAAAATATATATACAGCTTTAATGGCGAAATAGACTTACAGAACCACCGTTCCCGCGGAGACCAGGAAAGCAGAAGGGACAGCTGGAGGCACGCTTGCCAAATTTATAGGCAAACATTAGCCCAAGGCTAACATGCCCCCTAAGTTGCGGGACTTATCCCTACATCTCCCCTTTTTGTCTAAATAAGACAGAACCAAATCAAATACAACTATATACAATAACAACAAATAATAAATATAACAAACAATATTGAGAACAAAAGCTTTGCTAAACATTCTATCTCAAGGAGCCCAAATAATGTAGAGAGTAACTACAATTATATGATCTTCAACTCCATCAAAGATCTGAGAAGGGAATAAACACTACTCAACAAACAAGATATATCCAAAATGTGTAACAATTGACAGAGACAACTGACAACCTGGGCAATTACCCAAAGTCTCGTTTGCAATGTTGAGTCAACCAATTTTGGCTAAGGCCTAACATAACTGACATACCATTATTAAAGGCAAGGAACTTTTCAAAACTATCTTACCCTGTCTTGGCAGGATATGACAGTCCTGTTTTATCCATTGATGCACGCTCTGTATCTCTGTCAGTGGTTGATGTATGGGCATTTCTTTGCCCAAAGGCCAGTTCTGCTAAATAGAAAGGTTCCAGGTGGAGTGTCTTTAGTGCTCAACATTCTCTCGGGAATAGAGCGGTGTTGCCAGGAGCAATTGTGTCTCACTATCACGAAACTCTGAGTTAGATTAAAGGCCATTTTCTACAGCTCTTTGAAGAGATTGAAGATTATCTATCTGTACTGAGTATAATCTCTATATATCTAGAAAACCTGATTAGTCTAATTATAAATGACAAACTTAGATGACTATTTATCTATATAATTCTCAATATCTATCTAACTTAAAGACTAAGACAATAAACAACTGTGTAACAAATGAAGATAATGACCTCCAAATATAAACACTGTACAAATATACATTGCAATATGGTAAATATATATCAATACACAAACATTATATAAGTTTCTTAATCAGAAATGTACACTGCAGTATGGTAAATATATGCAATATATATTTATCAATACAATATATGTCAATACATAAAAATGTTTTAAACAGACATAGAAACATGCATGCATACAATAGTCAATATAATTTAACTTTGTATCAATATACAAGAATCGATACCAATATATTTGTCTAAAAGCAGTAACTCACAATTATAAATCTATTATCCCATCATTCCCTCCTTTTTTTTTTTTCAAAATGATCCCTGAGCTTATAAAATTCCTCCCCCAACCTCCCAACCCCTAAATGATGTCCCTAAACCCAGGGGCAAACTTTACTGGGAGAGGGGACGTCGTCCTCTAGAATAACTTCCAGCTGTCATGGGGGCGACATTCTTTCTGGGGGATCCTGTGAAAGTAAAATGATGGTTAAATTTCAAGATCAATGTCTTTTAAAATTGCAAATAGTCTCTGAGTATTTTGTGGAGGTCTGGCCAGAATGTTGTACAAGATGTGCACCATTTCAGCTAACCAAGTTGGGATCGTCTTGTGCAGCTGGTATCCAAAACAGGTCTTGTAGTATCATGACATCATATCAACCAGGTAGAGTTATTGTTGTGGGGCCCCATCTTCTTCCTGGAAACTTCAAATGTCACTTCAGGAAAAACTCATTGTTCATTGAAAAAAACTTAAACATTAATCATATAGACATATATAGACATACATATATATATATATATATTCAATGAAAGACATGATAGATATATTCAATGAAAAGTATGATAGGTATGAAGAAAAGCAAAGATGTTTTCTAAACTCATATTTCTTTCTGTCCCATATCATGGCTCTTGACATGAGACACAAACTCCAGAAACTCTGGGTTTTTCTCTTACTAACAGGCTTGGAATTGGAGAGGGACTGAGCCAGAGTCCAACTTCAACACCAGCTCTACATATTTATAAAGAAATGTTTAATAAGACATATATATATATATATATATATATATAAATTAATACTTGCAAAATGTGTCCATCCATCAGTAATTAAATATTCAGGGTCCCTTAATTTCTTTGAAAATGAGTATTTTCCTGTGGAGATAAGAAAAGAACCCTGCCTCCAACCTATTTGCCAAATTTATAGGCAAACATTAGCCCGAGGCCAACACGCCCCCCAAGGGGCTGGACCTATCCCTACAATGCATTGTATGGTCAAGAGGCTGCCATGCTGATTTTGATTCTATGTCTTATCAAAGTTAATGTGGAATTTTGCCCTGTGAAACTGAATTCTCTATAGTCTAGTTACATTTCACATAGTTTTTCTCCCAGTTCAGCTTTACTTAAATCACCAGTCGTATTTCAGAAACAATATATGAGGATTTTACATTATTAGGACCATTTTTATTGACCTAACTGAGGCCTTTGGTTTAGTCACCCATAAACACTTTCTTCAGAAATCCCATGATTCTGGGCTTAGCAGTGACCCTGTAAAATGGCTTTCTCTCCATTTAGTTCTTGCCAACTTAGTCTTGACCTGGAGGTCCAAAATCCTTGCAGACTTGTCATTTTTAGTGAAGATTAAGGGAAGTTTCTCTTTGGCTGATGGTGAAGGAGAGTTCAAAGACTGCTGCCAGCTCCATTTGCTATCACAGAAGGTTTCCCTTTTGAAATCCTTTCTCCAGCAGATGTACTGTATCGAGGGTGTATTGTATGGAGAATTTCTCTTTAGTTACTTATGGTATAAGTTATCTCCAACAGCAAACCATCTATGGTGATTCATGAGACTTACTTCATAGAACAGTAAAGTGGTGGAACCTTTACCTTGATATCTTTGTTTGATATGTGGAACAACTGAGGCCCAGAGCATTAAATGGTTCACATAATACCATGCAGTGGTTAGCTTTGGAGTTTAGATTTGAACCCAGTTCTTAAGATCCCCCACTTGGATGTTGTTTCTACTGCATTAAGCTACTTTCTGGCTAGCTAGTTTATGTCGAATTTATCTATTATACGTATGCATTTAGATGGCACAAGAATGTATGCTAGATAAAACTATTTGTTATGTCTTCTAAGGGTAGAAATATAGCTTAGCAGTTCACAGCAGACCCGGATCTGAATTCTTCTGCTTATTGTTGTATGAGTTTCTACACCTTATTTAATGTTTGACCCTCAGTTGTTTACTAAGCTAATAAGAGATGGCTCAGTGGTTAAGAGCATTGCCTGCTCTTCCAAAGGTCCTGAGTTCAATTCCCAGCAACCACATGGTAGCTCACAACCATCTGTAAAGAGGTCTGGTGCCCTCTTCTGGCCTTTGGGCATACAGACAGAATATTGTATACATAATAAATAAATAAATAAATATTTAAAAAAAGAGTATTACATATTATATGAGTATTTTATATACACTTGTCTAAATGATTGTGAATATTAAGTGAGGAAATATATGAGAAGCACTTTTCAAAGTGCCATTCAGATAGTAGGTTTTCAGTGAATGATAATTCGCTATGCTATTTAACTTTTTCATGCATGATTCATATGCACCCACTTCCCCATCTTCCGTCATTAGAATTCTCTTGGAAATATTAATTAGATTTAAAATAAAATTTGGTTTTTATTAAACTAGCAAGCTAATGTATTGAAAAGCAGCAACATTCTTTTCACTAAACCCAATCTAGTATATCATTTTATTTTCTAAGCTAATTGCATCCCAATTTGGTTTTGTTTAGTATTGCATCTATTTCTACAAACAGGAAATTGTTTTCTGTATATATTGATTGGCAGGGAGGGATTTTATAAATGTTACTGAATTACACTAGTATTGCTGTATGGTGAGGGACACAATTTCATTATAATCCTCTGTTCCTTAGGTGCTTATCTTTTTTATAAAATTACCCTTTGGAATAAAAATTTTTCAGATGAGGTGGAAAAAATTGGAGGGTGTGAACAGCGAAGAAAATTTTTGTAACATTTCATTTGACTAATGATAATCACATTTTAAGGTTTTCCTATTTGCCCCTGTAGTTTCAAAATTTTGAAACCCCATAAATACCAAGAAATTCATAACACAGTGTTTTAAAAGAACATCTTGCAGTAATAGAAATCCCAGGGGAACGGTGTGTGTGTGTGTGTGTGTGTGTGTGTGTGTGTGTTAGAGAGAGAGAGAGAGAGAGAGAGATCAGTTTTGTGAAGATGTTGGAGAGAGAGAGAGAGAGAGAGAGAGAGAGAGAGAGAGAGAGAGAGAGACATCAGTTTTGTGAAGATGTTGTGTCTGGCCCCAGAGGCTTTCTTTTTCAAATAACCTTTGACAGTACAGATTTTTTATAACAATATTTTCTTTGAAATTGGACTGTGATATTTCATATTCCCGACTATTCTTGATTTTCACTTTGTTTGAGAAGGATTTATCAGGAAGAAAAATAAATATATAGAAAGTAAACATTCTATAAAGGCTCTAGGGTTAAGGGAGACAAAAATTATAAATAGAATTGGAGGCTTACAGCTAATCAGAGACCCTCAAAATCAGAAGCCAGAGACTAGTGCCTTAGGGATTTTGATCAAATTTCTGTCGTCAGGATCTGAGAGACATGGGGTATCATTGTATGAAAGCTCTCTTCATTAGAGCTAATCACAACTAGAGGGAATGAGAGAGATGACGCTGGCTGAAAGAGGTTATTCAGGTTAGGTATGGGGATGGAAAGAATTTAAGAAGCATCAAAAAAAAAACCTACACTGAGCCCTTGAGAAGCTAGAGAGTGCAATAAAAAAGAAGGGTTTCTTAATCACTTAGACTAGCTTTAGGTTATATGATGATTGCAGTTTTTAATAACTCAACTAAGCAATCCCCATTTAAAAATGTAAGCTTTGTGGCAGTCAGCCTTATTGTGTTTGCTTCCTGATGGATATCATCCGTAAGAGCCATGTGTGTGGTTTATAGATGGGCCAAGTTCATGTTTGCTGAATCTATAAATGAACTCTGTAGAAAGTCACGTTGGGGTTTCTTCTAAAATTAGATGAATTGATGACTTCACTGCCCTCGTGTATGTTTTAGAGTGAGGAGAAGAAGTTGAAGAAAGACCCTAAACCCAGTGTGGAGATCAAGCAATAATGGAGATCCTGGGCTCAGGGCAACTGAGGTTTGGGGTTCTTTAGAGAGTGTTTTATTTCTTTCAGTTTACTTGGCACAAAATTGGTTTTACTTTTAAGGTATCTGTCACTGGAGTCTGAGATATATTATGCTGGAACTAATAAGGAAGGAAGCTAAAGTGACTCCTTTTCCAATATCTCACCTGCTGTTAATAGCCTATGGCCATTTCTGTTCCCTTACATGATTAAAAACAGCAACAAAAGGTACAGCCTCTTACACATCAGAAACTTTTTGTTACGTGAGTCTATGCAGCTATTCTATGGCACTTTAATGCCAGCACCCAGTACTAAACAGGCTCTGTCTGTTGAGACTGGTGGTGGTGGCACACAGCTTTAATCCCAGCACTCTGGAGGCAGAGCCAGGTAGATCTCTTTGAGTTCAAGACCAACCTGGTCTACAGAGTGAGTTCCATGATAGCCAGGGCTGTTGAACAGAGAGACTTTTCTTGTAAAACCAAAAATAAATAAACAAACAAACAAACAAATAAATAAATGAAAAGAAAAAAGAAGAGAAATACCTGTTGAATATATGACCCTGTCTGGTCATGTGCTTTTGAAGGACACCTAGTATATTGCAGCACTTCCCATAGCCCCATTAAGAAGACAGAAGCATATCAGAAAGAACAATTATGGAGAAATTAGAGAAGAGGAATATAAAGTAATTGCAATTTCATATGTGCTCAGATTCCTGTGTACTTTGGGAAATCTCCTAAGTGTCCCAGATGAGCTACAGCTCCATTCTGTAACAGAGTTACTTTAAATGTGCAGATGCGAAGACTCAAGAAAGTTCAGCAAATGGAGAAGAAACAGTGCTGGTGTCTGTGTCACTGTCCATGAATACTTATGCCTGAAATAACAGCATTTAAACATTCATGTCTTTTTGAGCTCCTCTGGCCCATCAACTATAGGAGCCATACTCAAGTACATAATAAAGACTTTTCTGAGATTCAACCTCAAAATATTTGTGCATAACCAACTTTTTATTAATAAGGAATGCAGTAGAAAGGCAAATTTTCTTTCTAGATGAAATTTATGATTTGACTGCCAAATGAACTATAGGTAAGTCTGAGTTTCATGCCCTAGAAGCTAGGAAATAAACAATTATGGACAGCGTTTTTCTTAATAAGGCTAGATGTGTAGGATGCAAAACTAATACAGGAAATGGAGAACAAGAATGTCTGGCAGCTTGGTGCTTCCTGTGTAAAATGGCTCTTCTGGAACACTAGTGGGAGTCAGTAGGCTATAGTCATTGCAACAGCTTTCCTCTCAGTCTCCCATATTCCTGAATTTTCTTATGCTTTAGATTTTTGTTTGGTTTAGTTTTGCTTTTTGTTCTTACAAAGCCCACATTCCTGCCCCCCCCCCCCCCCGGGTGTGTGTGTGTACAAGGTAATGTCTGTATTTAGTTTCTGTCTTTAGGTGAATTTGTTTTCTCGAGTTACTTCTCCAACAGCTGACACGGTATTGTTTGGCAAATCGTTTATTTTGAACACTAGAAGGTTTCTGATGAGAGTTCTGTAAGCTGCAGCTCTAAATTGGTGTTGAACAATCGATAAACTACTTAGCAGAGGAATAAATGGCTTGAGGTAAAAATAACCAAGTAAAATATACCTACTACTTTCTGCTCAACTCTGGATAGTGGAGAAAGAAGACTCGATCAAAATACCTTTAGATGGGCTATAACCCTCAAGGTTCTTTTTGTCTTTGGAGTTAACTTTGAAGATTCAGCTTCTTTCTGTATGTGCCTTTCTCTGTCTCTCTCTCTCTGTTTCTCTCTCTCTCTCTCTTAGACAAGAAATACCATGAAAGCTGATAAGAGCATACTTGTTACCATTTATCAAAAGTTATCAATCTAAAATTATGTCTGATTCTGTTTTTAAAGAGGCCACAATTGCTTTTCTTTCTTCAGACTGTATTTAAGTAAAGTATAGTGGTAAAAGATTATAAAGTACCTTAAGAAGTGCGTCATGTGAAGTTTTTTAATGTTATAGTTTACTGGCACTAACGGACGACTCCCCTCCTCCTCTAGGTTTATTATTCTGAGCACTGTGTCTTTGTCTGCTTGACTATTCTTTCAGATACTATTCACTGAAATTTGGGAATTAGCCCATTCCTAATTCAGAAATTATTTAATGAGTACCTGTTTGGTGCCAGATGGTATATTAGACACTGTAAAAGTAACAGTAAAAAGGCATACAAGGGTACCTTTCCTTGGTGAACTTTGAGATAGAGAGATAACATAGAAATACATAAGTACACATATAAATACGTACTGATTATAGGACATGTCAGCACAGCTGTGGTTGAGGGAAATGGGAGAACTTACTTAGTTGTCGTGGAATATTTCTCTGAAAAGATAAATTTAGGTAGAGACTTGGCAAGTAAAAATTCATTATGCACGTTTGCTATGGAGAGCAGGGAGACTGCTGTTCTGCAGAACAGAGGAAAGGGCGGCATTGTGGAGTGAACTTTCACAGCATCAGATGAAGCTAACAGAGGGGGCCACATCACACAGCACATACAGGCACCAACATGTTAGAATTCTGCTCTAAGAGCAGTGAGAGCTCATAGAAAATTGGGAAAGCAGGGAAAGATTTGAATAACTTTTTTTTTAAAAAAAGTTCTTTTTAAAATAAAAGCTACATTGCTTTTGAGAGCAAGTTAAAGGTAAACAGGAATGGAATCACATAACCAATTACAAGGGTATTGATGGAGGAAGGTCATTGGCTAATAAAGAAACTGCCTTGGCCCTGATAGGACAGAAAATTAGGTAGGCAGAGAAAACAGAACAGAATGCTGGGAGGAAGAGGAAGAGACCTCAGACTCGATAACTCTTCTCTCTGAGCCAGACGCGATGAAGCTCTGACCCAGCATGGACGTAGGCTAGAATCTTCCTGGTAAGTGCACCTTGTGGTGCCACACAGATTATTAGAAATGGGTTAAGAGGCTGAAACTAATGGGCCAGGCAGTATTTAAAAGAATACAATTTGTGTGTTGTTATTTCGGGGCATAAGCTAGCCAGGCGACCAGGAGCTGGGGTGGCAGGAACACAGCCAGCAACTCCTACTACAGGGTATTTAATTATTGCAGGAGTCTAGGTAGGAAAGAATGATAGCCTAAATGGTATTAGCAAAGATGTAGAGAAATGGATTTAAAGTTATTTCGGGTTTGAATAAATGTTAAGATCTGCAAATGGTTATGATATACTTGGTGTTGAAAGAGTAGAGAAACCTGGGCTGTTTCATTAGAAAAGGGAGAATGGCATAGAATTCAAGAACAGATCTGAGTGGGGAATGAGGATGGTATTAAGGACTAATTTTTCCACGATGAAAACAAGAATATAGAGATGGGTAAGTGTGTAGACTTAGTGATGTGAGGATGAGAGTGCTTCTTCTTCTTATGTCCTTTATTTTTCTAATAAGTATAAAGAAAGATTATTAGTTAAAGCCTGCAAGTAAGAGAGTGTGTGTGTGTGTGTGAGAGAGAGAGAGAGAGAGAGAGAGAGAGAGAGAGAGAATGTGTGTGAGAGAGAGGAGGGGAGAGAGAGTGAGTGTGTGTGTGTATGTGTGTGTGTGTGTGAGAGAGTGTGTGGGTGTGAGAGAGAATGAGAGAGAGTGTGTGTATGTGTGTGTGCGTGCGAGAGTGTGTGTGGGTATGTGTGTGTGTGAGAGAGAGAGTGTGTGTATGCGTGTATGTGTGTGAGAGAGAGAGCAGAGAGAAAGTGTATGTGTGTGTGAGGGGGGGAAGGGAGAGAGGGGGAGTGGGGTGGGGGAGATTTAGAAATATTGAGGACAGGAGTGAAGGACCATTCACTTTGAAGCATGAGAAATCTAGTTTGATAGGAGAGTAGCATGAATGGGTAGAGATGAGTACTCAGATGAGGGGTGTTTGTGAACACTTCCAATGGAAGTGAAGGCCATCAGCTGACCTATGGGAATTTTCTCCAGTAAATTTCAGTAGCTTAATTTCTTTCTTAATTTTTTTCTTGACACAGGGGTGCTTCAGTAGTTCACTGTTCAATTTCTATGAGTTTGTGGCCTTTCTGAGAGTAGTATTGTTGTTAAATTCCAACTTTATCCATGGTGATCCGATAAGACACAGATGGTTACTTAAATTTTTTTTTTATATCTGTAGATGTTTGCTTTATTACCGAGTATGTGATCAATTTTAGAGAAAGTTTCATGAGGTGCTGTGAAGAAGGAATATTCTTTTCTGTTTGGGTTGAATGTTCTATAGATGTCTCTTAAGTCCATTTGATCCATGACATCTGTTAGTTCTCTCATTTTTCTTAAGTTTCTCTCATTTTCATTAAGTTTCTGTCTGGTTGTCCTGCCCATTGGTGACAGTGGAATGTTGAAGTCTCCTACTATTAGTGTGTGGGATTTGATGTGTGATTTAAGTTCTTAGTATGATATAATAGAACAGATACCTGACCACAGGGTCAGATGACCTGGGCTCTAATATGGGCTACTTGCAAACCATATGACCTTGGGCAAGTTGATAAGCCTTGCACTACTTCACTTGTCTCACTAAGAAGAAAGACTAAGTCTTTTAGTTTTTTTCTTTTGGGAAAATTTGTCATCTCAACCAGTTTCTTTTGTGTATCATGTTTTGGTTAAATGTATAGGACTGCAGCAACACTACTTGGATTTGATTTTATCGCTAATTGCCCAGCCATGTGACCTTGAGTAAGTTATTTCAGCATTGAGTACCAGAGTTTCTTCTTCTTTGCTATGGGCATAATAACAGAACATACTTTGGGAAGATCATTATGAAGATTAAATGAGTCAGTGTATGTGAAAATTGTAACGTCGTTCCCGTCATGTGCTATGTCATAAGTAAGTGGTAGCAATCTTCGTTACTCCTGTAAGAGGCCACAGAGGGACTGGAAGCCTGGCTTTTCTCCTACGTATGAACCTGTACCACCTGGCAGCATACTCATTTGTTTACTTTTAATTTCTTATTATTGTAATATGTGTGTGCATGCGTATGCATGGCATAAAACATGTAGAAACCAGAGGACAACTTTTTGGAATAGGTTTTCTTTTTCCACCTTTCATATGGGTTCTTGGGATCAAACTCAGGTTTCCAGAGTACATAACAAGTGCTGTTACCTGCTGACCAATGACACCAGCCCCCTGGGACTTTTCCACCAAAAGATTTGAAATGTACTCAGTCTTGGTTTGTATCCACTGTCAGCCATTGAAATAGTGTTGAGACAGTGAGTAAATTAACCAGCTGCTACTCAGATTCCTCTTTTCTAAAATGAAGACAATAGTATAGTTTTCTGATAATGTTTGTGGCAGATTAAATGTGATGCTACAAGCACAGAATGAGATACTATAGGGTTTATGGGTTGGGTGTTTAATTACAGAAATTATTACTGTCAAAGTACTCTTTTTATTGCAACTATTGAGGAATAAGTGACTTCTGTTGTTCTTATGTTTATCCTATAGTGCAGAAAAGTAACAAATAGTCCAACTGGAAAAAATGACCTAAGCAATAAAGCAAGAACAGGTTGTAATTAGAAACTAGGGTAGAGCAGAAAGGCTAAACAAAGGGGTGTACATTGTTATTTGTTATAATAAGCATTATAAACAGTTTAGACATATAACATTGAAGTCTTATTTTAGAGATAAGACACCCACAGAGCCCTCCTGATCAGGCTTCAGGGCAGTGGCCATTCCTGTGAAATCCATGAACTTCTTAATGAAAAGGCATAAATCACATGAGGCTGAAAAATGTAAGAAAATGTCATTCTTCAAGACTGCTGTGTGAGTTGTACCTACATATATGAGTATGAAAACACCTTTCCAAGTTGGGAAGTTTAGGTTTTCCTTGTTTTTCTGGGGTGTGTGTGCATTTTTAAGCAAGGGAATTATGGTGCTGAAGAGATGACAGAGTGGTAAAGAGTACGAATTACTCTTGAAAAGTGACCAAGTTCAGTTCCCAGCACCCATGTTGGATGGTGCACAAGTGCCTGTAAATTCCAACTGTATTGAATCTGATGCCCTCTTTTGGACTCCACAGGCACCTGTATTCACATGCACACACATGCATATACACATAATTAAAATAAATAAGTCATTGTGGGAATTAGCTCCTCATTTGAATGGTTTGGATAGTGTTAAACTTCATCATATGAGGCTAAATACGATCCAAATTAATATAGGTGTTTTCATTGCAACGTTACTTTTCACATGGTATTAATTACAAATATAGATTAGGCTAAAGGTGTGTTTTTTTCTTCTTAATTGCATTTTAGAAAAATGTTAGTTTTAATTACTATAGTTGAGGCCTTGGCCACTCTTGTTAAATGCATTTCATTTTATTAGCCTGTTAATTTCTTCTAGTTAACTGAATGACTAATGTTAATGTAAAATTTTATCAGCTTCAAATAGAAAGTAAATGCCCATACCAGCCCTAATTTACCCTTGTATGTGCTTGTTAAGTCAGTAATTTGAACCAAGAAGCTAAATTACTTTTACTAGAGCAAAACATATTAGTCAGTATGAATTATGGGCTTTCTTTCTGTATCAGATATTTGCTCTTATCTGTTCCTCTCACTCTAAAAGGTTGTGCTAATAATTGTGATCTTACTAGGGTATACTGTTCTAGTGGCTGGAGCATCAAATTGGATATTGGGATACCATTTGCAGATGGTAAAGTTCACTTTACTTCCCAATCCATTTCCCCCTCAGAAAAATGACAGTGATAATATCTGCCCTCATGCATTTTAGTCAGAATTTGTAAAAGTAAATGAAACATGGATGGAAGCAGTTTGGGCATAAATTCATAACTGAGGGATTATTAGTCTTCTGGACTCATTTAATTATACTGACATTTATGTTCTTAAAAACCTCCCTCTCTCTTCTCATCAACACGTGCATAATTCACTCTATAATTGTAAAATTTAAGGAGACGTGCATATATAAGCCCTCATGTTACCTAATATACTTTTCCTTAACACCTTTTAAAAATGAGTGCTTTTCATTGTGTAAAATTTGGCTTTAATGCATTTTTGTCTGACCATTTATAAATCAAACCATCAGTTCATTAACATAGCCAACAGTTATTTATCACCTTCCTACTAATGTGCCAGGTGCCATTCTATGCTGAGGAAAAATTACAGTAATAAAGATTAAACAGACATTTTTTGTTCACAAGCTTATGATTGAGTAAGGAAAATCAGAAAATTACAGAAGAACTTTAAGTCCTAGAAGGGTGATTGTCGAGGGTAGAATACCTCGAAGGAATGCGGGCCTGAGATGAGAAGGTAGAAAGGCAGTTCACAGAATCGACATTCATGCTGAGCTTAAAGAATAATTGTAACCCAGCAGGGATGTGGGGAGGGACAGCCAGAGGGGACAGTATTACTGTGTGGTGCACTGGTGTGTAGATCTGATCACCTTTAGAAACCAGCCTATTTGCAGGTAACTGTGGCTCTGGCTAAACTAGAAAGAAGCTCATAGCTTTTCAAACGTTGTGGATTACTCACTTTTTGCCTAGATTCACTGAATGCATGAAAAGCTTCTCTAATATGAGTTGGTTTTGTCCGTTAATTGATTTTCTGCTTCCTAAAAATCAAGCTCTCAATCTTATTATATAAGTCTTTCTTGTGATAATTTTGAAAACTGTTTATTTTTTCTTATCACAACTACAGATAATTCCACATTTGCATTTAACAAATTTCTGTGCTTTTAATAAGTTTCTGCATTTTAGCTGGGTTAATTACTCTATTGGAGATTTGTGCCCATCAACACACAAGGTACAGCAAGCATATGTAATTTACTGATATTAACATAGTCTTATTAACCAATGATCTGTGTTATTTGGGCAGTGACCATGTATTTATACACCATTTTAAGACAATGCAAAAGATCATGTAATCCACTTTTTAAAACAGGTTAAAGTCACTTCCTTCCCCCAAATTTCTAGGACTTTCTGACTCACTGAGCTCTGCTTACCAAAAGTCCTTCCAATTAAATATTACAACTATTTCTTATTGACTTAAATTTTTCCTTGTATCATTTTCAAAGCGTCAAGCTAATCTCTTGTGTTTTTCTTAATCCCAAATTGTTTATCCTTAAAATTAATGCCTGGGCTCTATTCAAGAAAAGCTAAGTTCAACCGGTTTGTAGAGAATTTGGCTTGTAATTTACAAAGGCTATAAACTGAACTCTTGAGCTAATGGCTATAAAAACTATCACTGTTGTGTAACAAAATGAATGGTTTAATATTTGAACATATGCACGTGACAGTATATCTCATGAAAATGTTTAGTGCATCATTACATATGTTTATGTCTTTGGGAGCTATTTTGAAGGGCAACAAGTAGACTGAAGGCAGATCCACACCTCTTCTTCTGCTCTTCCAGTTCCAACTCCTGAACCCCAATCTCAACCCTAGCTCCATAGTAGAACACCTCCTTTTTCTCCCTGACCCCATCCTCAATGGGTCACAAAGATCTTCTCCTCCAACCTCCCTTTACCCAACTCCTCCCATTATCCCAGCCTCCAAAACCAGCAGACATTCCCTGGGAACACAGCAGCTGAGAGGACAGGAAACAGGTAAGCTAACTGAAGATGTTTGCCACTCCCTCCTCTCCTCCAAATCCCCTGCTGCAATCTCACCCTTAGTGCTGCAACAGAACCCCAGCTGCAGTCCCCCCAATGTCTCCTGTGTCTCCTACAGACCACCCATCCTAGCTTCCCTCCTCCTGTGCCTCTCACTTTATCCCAGTCCCCAACTCGAGCACACACACACCCTGCTAACACAAGGACCACTCCTTCCAAGCAACAAGTAGGATGGAGGGACTTTGGAGATTCAACCTAGGTAGGTCTTCATGCAGGCCAGACAAGCATATTATTTTTGAGTGATGCCTACATCCCTGTGAGACTTGCTTTTGTCTTTTTGGTTAAGAGCCTAGTCTTTAACAGCTGAGCCATCTCTACAGTCCTTTGTGGAACTTTTAAAAGACATCAAAGCTCTAAAGTTTGTACTGAATAAGCCGGTGGTTGACATAATAATGTCACTGGTTTTGTAATGTGAACCATTGATAGTTGTAGAGAAAATGCATTTCCCTGTTCTTTCATAAAACATTGTATTATGAAAAATTCAAATCAGAAAATAGGATGTGCAACTTTCCCTCTCTATTATATGTATATATGCATGAATCTAGCCATAGTTTTAATGTTTTCAAAATTTCATAATTCACTGTCTCATGGAGCAACTTGCCCTTTTCATTCCACATTGCGCGTTTCATACTTACCTGTATTACGTGCTCATTCTTTTCCTGGCCATTTTTAAAACTGCAAAGATACTTCATTTGATAAATAAGAGCTTCTCAATGCTTTATTCATTTCCTGTCCATGAAACATTTTTAGGATGTTTCTCTTTTTTTACTCTCATAAGAAGTTTTTAACTGTCTCTTGAATGTCCGTGAGGTGTCTTTTGATTTGAAGTAATATTGCTGGGTTGTGGCGTGTGCAGTTTCAATTCTACTAGCTTTCCAACTTTATACACCCACAAGTATATATTAACATTCCTGTTCTCCACATACTGTAGTCCTCAGCTGTTGCGGGAGATCCTACCGCTCCTTCAGCCAATAGCCACTGAGATACCAGCCCATTGGGGCGTGGTCTCTCTCTTTAAAAAAAAGCAGCATCTTCCCTCCTTGCTCTTTCTTACTTCCTGCTCCGTTTCTGGGCGACTAGACTCCTTCCTGATTGCGCAGAGGGCTGTTGTCTGGGACGGTGATCTGTAAGTTTTTCCCCTTTAAATAAATACCACCCTATTAATCATAATTCCAAAATGCTGTGGGATTGTTTGTGACTTACGCCTTCACTCACCATTGTAAGATAGAGAAATCTTTTCAATGTTGTGGGTAAGAAATAATTAGTCATTGTGTTCTGATGTGCATTTCCTATTTATTAGTTAGGTTTAATATTCCATGTGTTTATTGAGCGTATCCTTATCCTTACTCTGTTTAGTTGTTGGCCTTTTTCTATTGGCATGAAAGATATTACCCATTCTATATATTAATCCCTTACTTGAAAATATTATTTCCTACTCCTCGACATGTCTTTTAGCTTTACTTAACACTTCCTTTGACCAGGCCTTTGTTCTTTAAATATACAACTTGGTAGAAGAGAGTACATTCCCGTACAATCTACAATACTTATCATAAAAAATATAATGAAGCAACTTGAAGTAAGACAGTAGGTTATAGTAACATGATTTCACATAAAATAAATTTGGGTGTTTGGTTACAAAGGTATAAGTGTTTTCAGCAAAAAAAAAATGTAACTTCAGCAGACCATTAAAGAAAAATCTAGCTGGGTGGTGGTGACACATGGCTTTAATCCCAGCACTGGAGAGGCAGAAGCAGGCTAATCTCTGTGAGTTTGAGGCAAGCCTGATCTGCAAAGTGAGCTTCAGGACAGGCAGGGCTGCACAGAGAAACCTTTCTTTAAAAAAAAAGAGAAAAAGAAAATATGAATATTAACATGTGCAATGTCCTGTGTTTAGTATTTAGTACTGCTCCCCAAATAAAAACTAAATAAAGGTACGGAAGGCCTGCACACAGCTAACAGTACTGTATTTTATTATTGTTTGTTTGTTGGTGTATCTGTCTGTCTGTCTGTGTCTATGTTTGAATGTCTGGATATGCACACATTTGCCACGCCACATATGCAGAGGCTTGAGGACTGCTAGTGGCAATCCATTCTTTACCTCCACTGTGTGGGTTCCAGGAACTGAACTCAGTTTATCAGGCTTGATAGTGTTTGGTTTTACCCACTGAACCATCTAGCCAGCCCGGGAATATCTTTAAAATTTTAAAGTTTTAGAAATTAGCTTTCATATTATTTGTGCTTTTTCAGTGTGAGACAAGAAATTAAGAAAAATTCAGTATATTCCCTTTAAACTAAAAGAAAATCATATCCTAAGAAATGTCAGTGTTAATACCCTTATTGATAATTGTGCACCTTGGACATGTGATTTTTTTACCTCTCCATTTTTCATATGTAAAGTGAGTAAATGTGGGCTCTAATATATATTCCACCTCCAAGTTGTGTGATATTTGAAACAGTGATGAGGGACTTGAAAGTATTCTTATTTCAAACTTTCGTTAAGAATTTCCCCAATTTCAAATCATGCAAATTCTCTCAAGAATTCCACTAGTATCTTAAGAAGGCTTCTTGGACACATCTACAATCCCACGTGAACCTCAGAAGTCCTGGGTAGTTACAAACATTCTCCATAGGTGCTTTTGAAGGCTTCTCATACACACCTACGGTCCCATGTGAACCTCGGAAGTCCTGGGTAGTTACAAACATTTCCCATGGGTGCTTTTGAAATGCCTAAGCCATGAAAAATCCTAATGTGAAAGAAAGACATGTTGGAGAGGATCACAGAGAGGATACTGAGGTTTGTTCAGGGGGGATATGTTCTGGAGTACTAGCACCATAGGTTGTTGATTTGTGTTCCCAAAACAAAGCCAGAAAAATATTTCTTTTTTAATAGGCTAGTATTTTATTCACAGATTTTTTGTTTTGTCTTGAATTTTTTTATTTTTCGAGATTATAATAGAATTATATCATTTCTCCTTTTCATTTCCTCCTTGCAACTTCTTTCTTGTACCCCCTCCCTTGCTCTCTTTCAAATTTATGGAGTATCTTTCTTTAATTCTTAATTGTCATTAAACTTACCATGTTGGAGAGACTTCGTGGGTATCAGCACAATGTCCCAGCACAATTTCTGTTCCTCTGGCTCTTTTCATCTTTCTGCCCCTTCTTCTGCAATGATCCCTGAGCTGTAGGTACAGAAGTTGTGTTTTAGATGAACCTATTGAGACTGGACTCCACACCTCTACATTTTGGTAAGGAAGTAAGGCTTATTATGTGTGTATGGGCTTTTCAGTTATATGGTTTTCCTTGATATACATCCATCAACAATATCTGACATGCCCTTTGTATTTATAACTAGTGTGCTTGAGCTCTCTCTCTCTCTCTCTCCCTCCTTCCTTTCCCCTCCCTTCCTCTTTCCTCTCCTTCCCTTCCCCCATCCTATGCAAGACAATACAATAAATGTATAGCTGACAGACCAATAGATTAATCCACAGGAAGTGTAATGTACATGTCTACATGGAAAACCCATTTTGCAGAGCTGTAAGAAAACTTGTTTTTTTGGAAAAGTCACTCGTAATCTGTAAAAACCTTGACTCTCTGAACATGGCGAACAATGAGGGTTGATGAGACACCAAGGACAATGGCACGGGGTTTTGATCCTACTTAATGTGCTGGCTTTGTGGGAGCCTAGCCAGTTTGGATGTTCACCTTCCTAGATATGGACGGAGGTGGGAGGACCTAGGACTTACCACAGGGCAGGGAACCCGGACTGCTCCGTGGACTGGAGAGGGAGGGGGAGAGGAGTGGGGGGAGGGAGAGAAGGGTGGGAGGAGGGGGAGGGAAATGGGAGGCTGGGAGGAGGTGGAAACTTGTTTTTTTGTTTATGTTTTTTTTCTTCTTTTCTCAATTAAAAAAAAAAACAAACAAACAAACCTTGTGAGGCCATGATTGTTCCCTTTGAAATGGGATTCATTCCCTGGGCAATGGAATGACCTCTTCATTCCCCAACACCATGAGGCCTAAAAGCAATAACATTCACTCTTTGTTCAACAGTCAAATTTACATGGAGACAATCCCAAAAAATTACTTGCTAGCAGACCACATTGAAATTTCTAGAAGACAGACACTGAACAGGAAGGTAGCATGCCCTGCCCTTATACCAGATATAAGCCTGGCCATGGGTGAAGTCCAGACACAGGGACATTTAGTAACTTTATCTAATGATTTGAAATGTCAGGTATTTCCCCTTGGATGCTGGTTTTTTCCTGGGTGGTGTCACCTGTTCCTGTTCCTCAGGGCTGCTATATCAGATTCTATCTACTCCTTTTTGTGATCCTGATATGCATGTGATATCATTGTTTTGACTATGGAATTTTCCAACTGTCTTTAAAAACTAAAAACCACCTGGAGGTCACCCCTTATGCTGCTGCTTCTCGCTCTCTGCTTCTGCATTCAAAGGAATAAAGAACCTGCAGTGGTAATGTAAGTGACTTGGTTTATTTCATTTACCCTCAGATCCAACTAGCCAGTTGTCTCCTGCCATAGGGAATCTTTCTGGACCCTGAGCGGTCTAATTGGCTTAACCTCAAAAGAAACCTCGATATACAGAGATTTCTTAAACAGTTTCTCTGCTTTGTATTTTCCTAGTTCTTTCATTTTGCAGTTGTGTCGCCCTTCTATCTATTTGACAAAAGTCTGCTTTTGTTAAAGTTTAGTGGAGTGATATTCTTTGGTAAGACTTCTATGTAATGCTGCAACTGACATCCACTTTAGGTAATTGTGAAACTGACATTCCATGTCTGGATGTAAAATACAGGATAGGAATTCCTATTACTTCACTAATACAATTTTTACAGTGGATTTAAGCTCCACAAGAACACTCCTTCTCACAGTTCCTCTTACCTGTGCTGCCCCCTCCCCTTTCCCTTCTTTCACCAGAAGAACCAGCTCATCAGACAAATGATGACTTCCCTTCAAGAATTAGTCACTTCATTCCTTTTATTTTTAAATAGTATTTATGATGGGCAAGGATTTAATGTTTTGAAATAATATACAAACATTATTTGATGACTAAATTGAGCTAATTAATTTTTGTGTGATGGAAAACACTTAAAATGTACTCTTATTTTCAAGAATATAATGTTACTTTGATAACCATGTTGAACAATGTATTTCTTGAACTTACTACTCTGTCTAACTGAAAGTGCATCCTTTGAACAAAATCTCCCAACCCTACTACCAGGCTTGATAGCTATCATTCAACTCTGTGCTTATGTGACTTTAACATTTTAGATTGCATGTGTGAGATCATGCAGCATTTGTCTTCATGCGCCTTACTATAATGTCTTCCAAGATCACTCATGGTAGCATAAATTTTAATATTTCCTTCATTTGGAAGATTGGGTGATGTTAAGTTGTTTTATAGTTACTACATCTCCTTTATACATTCATCCATTTATGGACACCGGTTATTTCTGCATCTTGGCGATTGTAACTAGTGCTACAATGATTATGACAGTGGACTTATCTGATATATTGATTTACTTTTCTTTGGATATAGATACAATAGGTGGATTACTAGATCATGCAGTAATTCTATTTTTTTGAGGAACTTCTGTGCTGTTTTACATAATGGTTATACTAATTTGCATTACCACCAACAATGTGCAAGAACTCACTTCTTTTCACACTCTAACTAATACATTTCACCTTTTTTGATATCAGATATAATTACAGATATGAGGTTATAATTTGTTGTCATTTTAATTTACATTTTCCAGATGACTGATGACATTGATCAGTGTTTTCATACGCTAGTAAGCCAATTGCATGTTTTTTTTTCTTGAGAAATGTTTTCTGTAGCAGAATAATAATAGTAGGTTCATTCTTGGTGGCAGTGAGCTCCCCAGTCATGGAATGTTGGCCATGTTTATAGTACAAGGTATGCATTTCTTTCTGTAGAGCAGACCTTAAAGCCAATCAGGCCTTATTCATGGTATTTTAAATCCTAAAGAGGAGCAAAACTGATTTTGAGGGAGGGGGGTCAATTGCCAATGGCCTCCAAACTTGAAAGGATACTGACTTTTGTCAAATATATTTTTCTGTCTATTGAGATGAACTTATTTTTTTGTTAATATGGTGATTGTAGGTTTTCCTCTTAGATCCATGACGTCACCACCCCCCTGGTAATTGCCTAGATTTCCAGTACCAGGAATGTTTTCCCTTATTGAGTTGATACAAGTCCAGTTAGAGAGATGCTGATTATCACAAAGATATGTATGCCACTTATGCCATGCTGGTTAATGTTGTGGGTAGAACTAACTGCATGAGCATTGCCAGCCCAGGTGTGAAACTTTTATTTAAACTGTGATACATACACACAGACTTACATGTGTTACAGATATTTTTAGGTAGATAGTTAATGATTCCTTATGAATTTTTTCAAACATCCTTATTGTTATTACATCCTTTTACTTATTCTGTATTTACCTCCTTTTCACTCTTTAATCAGAGTCACTCATTTTGCCATTTCTCCCTTTAAATCACTCGTAGCCTGCTATTTACCCCCTATCACCACACCCGACCAGACAGCACTACTTTTTACCTTCCTGTGGCGATATACTCACTTCGGAAGATTTGGAGCTAGGAGCCCCAAATAAGAGAGAAAATATAGTAAGTGTCTTTCTGAGTCTGGTTACCTCACTCAGTATGATCTTTTGCTAGTTCAGCTCATTCATCTGCAACGTTCATGATTTCTTTTTTCTTTATGGCTGAATATCATATTCCTTAGTGTATATGCACCATATTTTCATTATCTATTCATCATTGAAGGACATTTACGTTGTTTTCTATTTCTTAGCTGTTGTGAACGAGCAACTGTGAGCATGGCTGAACAAGTATCCCTATCCACAGAGTAGAATGTCAAGTCCTTTCAGCCCAGGCCAAGATGATTTATATGGAAGATTTATTTTTTAGGATTTTGCAGATTCTCTGCATCATTTTCTAGAGTTGCTAGGCCAGTTTGCAACCCCACCAAGAGTGAATGAGGTTCCTCTTTTTCTCACACCCTCTCCAAGATTTATTGTCTGTTGTTTTGTTAATCTTTGCCCTTCTGACTTGGCAACATGAAATCAGAAAGTTGTTTCGATTTCAATTTCCCTAACTGCCAGGAACAATCAACACTTTTTGAGATGTTTTTAGCCATTTTTTTTATTTCTTCTTTTGTCAGCTCTCTCTTGAGATCTCAGGCCCATTTTTAATGGGTCATTTGATTGTTTCTGGGAGGGGTGATTTTTTTGAGACAGAGTTTCTCTGTAGCTTTGGAGCCTGTCCTGGAACTAGCTCTTGTAGACTAGGCTGGCCTCGAACTCACAGATTTCCGTGTCTCTGCCTCCTAAGTGCTGGGATTAAAAGTGTGCATCTCCACCGCCTGGCAAGGGTCATTGTACTTTTAACTTGGTTTTTTAGTACTTTATGTGTTCTGGACATTAATCACCTGTATAATGTGTAGCTGGCAAAGATTTTCTCTCATTCTGGACTTCCTCTTATTCAACTGATTGCTTCTTTACCTGTGCAGAAGCTTATTAGTTTTATGAAGTCTCACTTGTAACTATCGAGAAAATGGAGTCCTATTCAGAAAGTCCTTTCCTTTATGTATATCATGTAGTACACTGCCTATATTTTCCCACACTTTTATCATTTATTGCACTACCTATGTTTTCCTACACCTATATCATGCAGGATACTATGTATGTTTTCCTACACCTATACCATGTAGTACACTGCCTATGTTTTCCTACACCTCTATCATGTAGTGCACTGCATATGTTTTCCTACACCTATATCATGAGGACACTACCTATATCATGAGGACACTGCCTATGTTTTCCTACACCTCTATCATGTAGTACGCTGCCTATGTTTTCCTACACCTATATCATGAGGACACTGCCTATATCATGAGGACACTGCCTATATCATGAGGACACTACCTATATCATGAGGACACTACCTATATCATGAGGACACTGCCTATGTTTTCCCACACCTCTATCATGTAGTACGCTGCCTATGTTTTCCTACACCTATATCATGAGGACACTACCTATATCATGAGGACACTGCATTTGTTTTCTTCTAGCAGCTTCAGGGTTTCAGGTTTCACATTTGTGTTTGAGTCATTTTTGGTGTTAGTTTTTGTGCAAGGTGATACATATTAGTCGAATTTCATTTTTCTGCCTTTGGAATCCAGTTTTTCTAGCACCATTTGTTCAAGGTGCTTTCTTTTCTCCAGCAGATGTTTTTAGCATCTTTTTCAAATATTAAGTGGCTGAAATTGTATACTCCTGCTCAGGCCTTTAATTTTGTTCCATTGGTCTACATGTCTGTTTTGTGACAGTTCTACGTTTTTTTATAACTATGACTGTGTTTTATAGCTTGACATCTGAAATCATAATCTCCAGCATTGTTTTGTTTGCTCAGGATTGTTTTGGCTTTCTAGGATCTTTTGTGATTCCATATAAATTTTAGGATAGTTTTTTTTTCTATTTTTATGAAGAATGAGATGGGAATTTTGATTGGGATTACACTGAATTTATAAATATGCTTAGACAGAATGGTAATTTTCAAAATATTGTTTCTGTCAATCTTTGAGCAGGGATTTTTCCATTTTCTAGTGTGTGTCTGTGTCCCCTTTTTGCCATTTCTATCAGCCTGTGTTTGTGTTTCCTTTGGCATCACTCAGGCTTTTGTTCTGTTTAGTTCCTTCTCCTTAGTTTCATTTAGCTCTTTCTTTGTGTCTTCTTTGAACTCCTTGAATTCTTTGATGAAGTGTGTGATTGTTCTTTTTAATTCTGTTTCTTGGGGTTAATCTAGGTAATTATTTTTTAAGTTCTTTAAAATTATTATTGAAAATAGATTCTTCTTTCATACAATATATCCCAAGAAATGGCTAAGCTGTTAAAGGGTAGGCTCACAACAAAAAATATAATCTAGGTGATTCTTGTTGGCAAAAATTTCTACAGAACTGGATGATTTTAAAGGGAGGTTAGCCAGTAAGCAGTACTCTGATATGGCTTCTGCATCACCTGTTGCCTGCTTGAGTAACTATCCTGACTTCCTTCAGTGATGAACTGTGGAAGTGTAAACCAAATAAATCCCCCCCCCAAAAAAAGAGGAGTTACTTTTTGGATCTTTCATACTATTTGTGTTTTTTAAATAAGATCTGGGCATGTGTACTTTTGTTAGTTCTGTGTGTCATATAGGCAGAGCAGCTTGGCGTAGAAGAGAGGATGTGCAGGTCAGGTTGGGGGCTAGAGGTTAGATATGGTTTATGTAGAATGAAGTAAAGTGGACAGAGGGGACTGAGCTGATGTACAAGATGTGAGTTGTGGGCTAAGTCTGGAGTTTGGGGGTAGATATGGGGGGTATGAGGGTGGTAAAAATATGTGGAGGGTAGAATCAGGTGAACTCACTAAACACCAGAGAAGCATGTACAGAATGTTGCTGTGTGGATAGGTTAGATGTGGCATGGGAGGGACCTGTGGGTCAGGGAGGCAGGGTTGCTCCTGGTGGAAGCCTAGAGGCTGAGAGTAGTGCAGAAAGGTGGCCAGACTAGGCTGGGTCACTTGATAGGGGACCCAGGGTATCTTGAGGTTGAGGAGAGAGTTTGGAGGAAAGAATCATGTGGACTCACCTTGCTGTAAGCTGGAGAAGGATGTGCCTCTCTTCAAGTGCTTACAGAATATATAACTTTACTCTCATTAACTCTTTGTGTTTTATCTTTTGTTTCACTGACTTGATTATTTATTGGCTTTTTCTTTTATACTTCAAGGAACAATTATTTAAAAATCTTCACCAGGTATACTATATTTCTTCATTTCTTTGGGACCTGTTTTTGTAGTTTTATTTTCTTCCTTTTACAAGCTTGAGCTGTGAGGTAGTGTTTATATATTTGCAAAAATAGGCTTACTATACTGTTTATGATTTGAACTGTCACGGACCACCCTTCACCAATCAGTCAGTCCAAAGATTCTCGTCCTGGTATGATTAATGTGTCAGCTTGATGGAGTCCTCACGCAGGTTTGCTTGGTGTGTAGGTCAGCAGATTGATGATCTTGATTTCTGTGTCTTTGAGATTGCACTGACAGCCTGGAATCCTTGGCATAGACCATTTAGTTAGGTAGTCTTTGAAATTAAGTTGATCAGGTTCGACCTCTGTGGGCTCTAGGCTAAAGTGTAGATATATGCAAGTTGGGCCTCATATTAGGATGATTTTTATCCTGATTCTGAAAGTACCAGCTAGGTATTAGGATGAGATTTGTATTTTGATATACTACATCAAGCCAAGATCCCAAGTCCTGGGGAACTGACTTAACGCTGAGATCTGTGTGTAACCTGCATCTGTGGGCACTGTCCCAGCTCTGATATCTGCAAAGATGGGTCCTGGCGCCGAGTCTACTAGAGCAGATTTAGGAACCCAAGTCGTCTTTATTTCTGGGCTGTAGACGTTATCACAGAAAGTGGGAGATCAAAGACTCATTGCAGGCCTAATATGTGTGCCCAGAGTAATGATTTGATTCCCCCCATACCTGAGCTGTTGAACTAATGTTGAGGCAAGTAAAAGGCCTGGATATTTAGGGACCAAATTGGTTATGACTAGGGTCATCTGGATCTTAGAGTTAGAGAGACTGACCTGGCACAGGGCATTTGTGGATCCTGTATCTTATAGTTCTGGGCTGATGACTAGAACTTGAGTCATGCTGGAGTAGCTCCTTGGGGGCCTTCCCGATGATGTGTTTTACTGAACCAGTCTTGATATTGGGATCTAGGGCAAAGTCTGACGCTCCCTTCTCTATCATTCCCCAGAAAAATGGTATCTTTCTCCATTCTGCTTTTGCTTGTTTAGGGGAAGGATGTTGGCAGTAATGATAATATGGTTCCTCTTATTCTCTCCAATGAACTTTTGAATTTTTGTTTTATGCTAGTTGCTATAATTTCTCATCTTATTGCCTGATTGCTTGTGTAGTTACTTTTGTATGTAGACAGTTATTCGAATTCATTATCTGCGGGGATGTGAGTGCTTAAAAGTCCTACTCACAATCCTTCTCAGGTTTCTTACTTGACCAAACTTTCAAGTGCACTGCCATTCTCTTAGAAAGAGCTCTTTCTTTCCTTTTTTTTTTCCTGCGAGGTTTTTGTCTCATCTGTTCTGACGGTTGGTAAACATATACCACAGCCATTCTGTAACATTCTTGGGGCAGGGACTAAACTTGAACTTGTAATACAAGTGTACCCCTTTGCCAATTGTAGCTGTAATCTTTCTACGACTTCTCTGCTCACGGCTTTGCTATATAAAGTATGAAATGAATAGCATTAACCGAAGATATAACTTCATTGTGTCTATCAAAACAAACTCTGCTTTCGTCCTATGCAAATGGCAGAAAACTTATTTGAAGGAGCATGAAAGTGAGTAACCTTAAACATATGCCTTAGCGTTGTTTAAAGGCTGTGAAACCATGAATTTTCATTGTCACTCTGGTAGAACTCAGGACAGTAGCAGTGACAGCTATCCTGGCAGATGCAGAACTGGCATTGTTACTTTGAGTAGTGTAGTGGAAACTCTGTCCTTGACAGTATTATAGACGCTGTCTGCAGTGAGTATCCCAGAATCAGCACTTAAGAAACTGGTGACTGGTTCACTGTGTTTCCAACGGCCTTACATACATCAGCTCCTCTTCTGTAATGGAATAGCTAGTTAAGCTACCAGCAAAGAGGAAACCAACTGTAATTTTCTTGATCTCCAGATAATGAAAGCATTGTATCCCTCTTAATAAACTTAATAAAACTCTCATGAACATTTTCACTTGCTCCTTTTGCCACTTTTATCACGATTTTTGATGATCATCTGGAAGAAAATAAGAACTTACTTCCAGGCCATAATATTTCAAATAAAAGTTCGACCAGCCTTAGCTAATTAAAAACAGCTAAAATTCTTCTGATTTTTATGTCACACACAAGAGCGGTCAGAAACCTCCTATAACTGTGTAATCTATGGTGTGCTAAATATATATAAAATTAGTAGGTGAGCTTCTAATTCTGTGAAGTGAGAAGCAATGTACAAAATAAGGTTGTATACATGCCACAGTTCAATAAGTAATAGGAACTTCAAGTGCTTAGAGAATACAGATTAAGGTGAGGTCTTTGTAATGTCCAGTTATTGTTGGAGGCGTTTTAGTCTTGTTATCCCATTTACCAGCTCTCCTAAATCACACTTGCCAGATCTTGCAGCATACGCTGTCTGCTACAGAAAATAGCAGATCTTTGAGAGTTTTTCACATTTACAAATTATTTTCAAAATGTGTATCTCTTGTTTTATACCTAATTGATCCAGTTTTATATGTGTTTTTTTATCAGTTCTGTGACTAAAGATTGGAACCTTTTCTTATATTAACTTAGTTCCCTAAATATATATATTTTCTGTTTTTATAAAATTATTGTTTCATAAATGCTGATTTTTTTCCATTTTGTCCACTGTCATATTTCCTTGACCTATCATATGATAATTACTCAACAAATATCAGTTAGTTGAACAAAAATAGAATCATTAAAAGTTTACTTGATAGTGTTAGCCTAGGTACTGTTGGCAGGGAAAAATGAATATCTCCTTTTCACTACTTTGCTATATATCTGATTATTTGATGATTATATTTTTCTTAGATTGTCTCATTTGGGTTCTACAAAGATTGTGAAGAAGCAACATATAAAATGAATACATATACATCATACTGTTGAACAAAATGATGGTGACTATAATTGCATATAGACAAAAGTTGTTTGTTAGGGTATTATGTTTCTATGTTACATATTTATTAGTGAATATTCATTGAAGAAATAATTTTTTTCTTATGATATTTCTATTCATGAGTAGAAAATACTTTGTTCATACTTCACCCCCCTATTGCCCTCTCTTGCTGATCCCCTTCTTATTTTCAAATAGTCCCACTTTTCCTTCCTTTGTCATTATATATGATATATTATGTATTTATATATTTGATATATAATATATTGTATATATTTATATGTGTATGTATATAAATATTATCTTTAGATCTAGATTCTGTATGGGAGAGAAAACAAGGTATACATCTATATACATATTCATTTATATATATATATATATATATATATATATATATTTACCTACATGTAGATATAAACATACTTATAAAATCTAGATTTGGGGCCTAGCAGATAGCTCAATAAATAAAGTACTTGCCATAGTAGCATGAGGACCTGAGTTTGGATCTCTAGCACCCATGCTAAAAGCTAGTTACACGTCCTTGGATCTTAGTCCTGAGGAGGCAAAGACAAGAATTCTTAGAGGTCCCTTGTCATCTAGCCTTGCAGAATTGATGAGTTACAGATTCAGTGAGAGACACTGTCTCAAAAAAATAAAGCGGTGGAAGTATGTTGGTACACACCTTTAATCCGCATAGTCTTGAGAGAGAGTGAAGCAGAATTTTGTGGGTTCTTGGCTAGCCTGGTCTACACAGTGAGTTAAGGAGAGTCAGGGCTACATAGAAAGACCTTGTCTGAAGAATAGAAGTGGTGAGTAGTAGAGGAGGACCCTAGACAACAGCATGCACATGCATGCACACAAACTCCATCACAAGCATCTGTCCTCATCTAGATTCTATAAAGAGAACAAATATACAATAGCTATGTTCCAGAATTTGTCCTATTTCATTTAACATATCTATCTAGTCACTGAAAATGATAGAATTTCATTATTTATGGTTGAATAAAACTCTGTCATGTATATATGCCACTTTTGTGTTTAAGATATCTCAGCTGGTGTAATAACTTGACTGTTGTCAATAGTTTTGCAATGACCATGGATGTGCAAGTATCTGTGTGGAATACTGCTTTTTAGATTACTTCAGTTCTAAAGGAACCATATAAAAGGATTGCATGGAAATTTTAGTTTTTTCCTTTTCAGAGGAATCTATCTATTTCAACAGTAATTGTACTAATTTATTAATTCATGCCAGGACTGTCTCAGGATCCCTGCCCACTTCAGCCAGCATGTGGCCAGCATTTGTTGCTGTTTGTTTTCTTGATGACAGCCACTCTGACCAAAGCGAGACAGGATCTCAGTATATTTTGTTTAGTTGTTTCCTGATTTTTAAAAATATTTTCTTGGCTGTTTTTACTTTTTCTTTTGAGAAGTTTCTGTTCAGTTCATTTGCCCTTAAATTTATTAGATCACTTAATATTTTGCATGCTTATTTTTATGTTATTTATGATTTTAGATATCAATTCCTTGTGTGAATATATACCTGCCCAGTTTCCTCAGCACCATTTATGGAAGGGGTATCCCTTCTTCAATGTATGTTTTGGGTACCTTTGTTCAAAATCAGATAGCTCTAACTGTAAGAATTTATTTCTGCGTCATTTGTTCTATTCCATTGGTCAGTACATCTATTTTGTACTAGCACTGTGTTCTTTATGTTTTCGTAGTTATTGTGGCTCTGTAGTATAATTTAGATGAGCTATTGTGTTCACCTCCAGCACTGCTTCTTCAAAAAAATCTCTGTGGCATCATTCATGCTTCCAATCAAATCTTAGGGTTTTTTTCCTGTTTCTTAAATTTTCATGGACAATTTTATTGACTCTAAATTCAGAATTAAAACAACATTATGCAATATTTTCACTCTTAAATTACTCTTATATTACATTGTTTGTATTAATGTTTTTGCACTCCTTAGACCACTAATTGTTCTTCTTTTGCACAAGACCTTATTGAAATAGTTATATAATTAATCAGTCCTTATACACTTATTCTTAATTGCTTTTGTTTATGCATGGTCTTGTATTTGTTTGAATTTATTTTTTTCAGAAAATAATCTGTTATCCAGGCACACTTGCTCATAAAAGTGATATTCTTTAATAATAGAAAGACTTGAATGAAAAATGAAAGTGTCCAATCAGCTTCTTGGGAATTTTCCCCTTTTTTTAGTAGGTTCAGTATTAGCCAAATATTTTATCCTATATGCAGAAAGTTGCTGGTTTTTTCCATGATTCATAGCATCCTTTCTTTTTAAAAATTGTTTTTATTGAGCTATATATTTTTCTATGCTCTCCTCCCTTCCTTTTTCCTTCCTCCCTCTCCATGATTCTCATACTCCCAATTTACTCAAGAGGTCTTGTCTTTTTCTACTTCCCATGTAGATTAGATCCATGTGTGTCTGTCTTAGGGTCCTTGTTGTTGTCTAGATTCTCTGGGATTGCAAACTGTTTTTCTTTGCTTTATATCTAAAAGGCACTTATGAGTGAGTACATATGATATTTGTCTTTTTGGGTCTGAGTTACCTCACATAATATGGTGTTTTCTAGATCCATCCATTTGCCCACAAATTTCAAGATGTCATTTTTTTCTACTGTGTAATACTCAATTGTGTAAATGTACCACTTTTTCGAATGAGGGGCATTTAGGTTGTTTCCAGGTTCTGGTTATGACAAATAATGCTGCTATAAACATACTTGAGCACTGGTCCTTGTGGCATGATTGAGCATCCTTTGGATATATACTCCAAAGTTGTATTGCTGGGTCTTGAGATAGGTTGTTTCCTTATTTTCTGAGAAATCTCCATACTGATATCCAAAGTGGCTGTGCCAGTTTGCACTCCCACCAGCAATGGTTGCTCAGCCATTAAAGGCTAGACTCACAACCAAAAATATAAGAGCATCCTTTCTTTAAAAGATGATGCATTATTGGATGCTTTCTTCTGGTGTCTGTGGACACATGCACAATGTGGTGCATAGACATACATGCAAACAAAACACCTCTTCACATAAAATAAAAATAAATCTTAAAGTAATTTAAGTCACGTAGCTTCTCTTACCTTTAGGGATCTGTATTTAAACTGTTTGAGATTGTCTTCTTTGCTCACTTTAGAGAGTAGCTCTGACGTAGGTGTGAAGGAAAGTTAGAAAGATAGTAGTGATGGCTGAGCCTAAGTTGTTTTAGAATATTGTAATGAAACATCAATTTAATTGTAGCAGTGAATGAATGCTCCTACTTTTGCAGCTGCTTTGTGTTTATCCACAACTTGTATATAAGTCCCAGCATATTAGTGAATCTGACATGACAGTACATTTGATAATACAGCTCACCTCTATGCTGAAGGGCAAGAGCAGCATTTTTTTTAAATAAGGCTGCTTGCTAGAAGGTATCTGGGAAGCAGCTATAGATGTATTGCCATTTGGAGCCAAATAATTTTGTTGACCACAAGGCAGAATGGTAGCAAGCTCAGATGGGAGAACTGTAGTCATTATCCAAAGGTCAGAATTGATAAGCAGAGTCTGCTGTTTCTTCCCCTAACTCGCATATGTCTGGAAGGGCCACGGGGTAGCAGAGGGAGCCAGAAATTTCACTGTCAAAAACATTTAAGAAGTTTTCTACAAACAGTCCTGGTTATATTGTGTGCTGAATAACAGAATTGTCTTCAAGGAGTTCTTAGTCTAAGGAAGTAAAGTAGCTGCAGGAGCTTCAAGCAGAGCCAACATCTGTCATGATTCTTGCCTCAATCTAAGAACTCCTTAAATGTCACTTGAATGAGTACGTGAATGAATAGGTGGACAGACATAAAATAAACGAATAATAACCTTTGAAAGGTCATTCCTCAGAATTACTTTCGTAGAAACTTGAAGTGACATCTTGAAAGCATTTAGGAATATAACTAAGTTATGCATCCTTTTCCACTTATATGAAATCTGAACACCCGAAACTCAGATTAACTGTGAGGAATAAATTATTTTTTCTAATTTGTATAAAAAACTAAAGCAAAACTTAAAATTAGTAATTCCATCCCTCTTATATGAAGTCATACCCAGACTAATTACTTTATTATTAAGTTATGAGTTCTAATGAATAATTTATCATGTTTTTAATCTACTTGATTTATTTCCTATCTAGATATCCTGAAGGTTGTGTTTATGCTTTCTCTTTCATCATTGGTGAACTACGCATCAGTAAAAATCATTTTTTCACAGTTCAGGCAGCATAGTACAGTAGGAACTCTCGGTCTTCTACATTTCGTATCATGACCTAGTGTAAGTTGCTGAACTTCTGATCTACAGTTTTCTTCAGCAGCAAACAATTGACATTGATTTTTTCCCCCGCCATAGGCATGTTGCGAAACAATTGATAAGCTCTAATGATCTATAATGATAGCAGATACTTTTAGACTTAGAAATAATTTTTTCATTGCTCAACGTCTTTGGTTTATGGCATTTCAATATTGAAGGCCGTGTGCAATCCCTGAATTTTCACCACTGTTCGAAGATTTTATAGTATTAAAGTCTTGAACTCATAGTAGCTATGACTGCCTATATGATTCTTACACAATATTGGGTCCATCAATATTTCCTCGTGGAGGAGGAAGGGCTCACGAGACCCCCACCTTTGTGGAGGACTTACAAGCACTGAATGGTTGCTAAAGGGGGGAGAGGCATTTTCTTCAGTGCTGTAGCCACTAGTAAGTTGCCCAGGCTTCTGTAAGCAACCCTAATGAAAATCAGTGGACTACATAGGCACACATACATATGAACGCACACACACATACACACTCGAGTGGGGCTGGTTGAGAAGGACATAATCAGGAAAAATGGGAAGAGTACAAGAGAGGCTAATAGGGTTTATGATCAACGTGTGTTGTATATATTTGTGGAAATTGTATAAAAAACCACCATTATGTATAATTAATGTATGTTAATAAAAATTTTTAAAAATAAAAAATTGCTCAAAATTATATTTCATATCATAGTTGACAAGATTATAAGGCATAGTTAATACTCTTTTGATTGTACTACTCAGTTGAAGACTTCTCTAAATTTCATAAATGACATATACTATGTCCTGCTCTGTGTTACACTGTTCTAAGTGGATTTGTTTCATTGATGGGCCCTCATAGCAATTGACATGTGCCCTAGTTATTAAAAGCTTTGCTGTAATATAATTGTCTCTCTTACTCAACTACAAAATGACCATTTACATTTGGAGGATCCTTGTAAACACAAATCTCTTCACTCTCCTCCAAAATATAGCTGTGTTTCAAAGCAATAAACAAGCTGCAATACTAGATGGGATTGTAAATTTGTCACCAAATGTTCAAATCAGATTGTCACAGTAGCCCAATCCCATCTCCAAGAGGAAGACAACTATTAAGAATGGGCTTTAGAAAAAGATATTATGTAGATGTGCTAAAATAGGAAACATAAGCTGATTAGGCAAAGTTCCAAAGATTCATTAGTTTATTAAACTAGATTGAAATGAATGTTTGAGAGATTTAAATAAATTAACCTTTAATGAGTACCCAGGGGCTAAGGAAAAAGAATGACAGAGGATTAGGAGTATTTTGTGTAATTTTTGCATAATGCACACTGATTAGTTTTTTTTTTCTGAACACTCATTGCTTTATAACAATACTAATAAATAAAATAGATTAAATCTAAAACATCTCTAGATTGTAATTGTTGCTTCCTCTTATGTGTACATAGATGCTGTGGTTGCCTTTAATAGCAATCCTGTAAGCTTGGCAGAGGGAAACAGGAATTTTTGTGTTTACGTCATTACATTTTGAAATGTCTCATATGTGACCAATGCTATGCTCAATTAGGATAATTTATTCCTGCTGTTCTGGACACGCTTTTAGCATTTCAGCATTAGATTCTTAATATTAATTGTGGCAAGTTAGATAGAAGGTATATTAGCATTTAAACATCATTAAAAAAACTTTTTTCTTTGTAAACCTTACCAAGTTCCGACTTATGATTAGCAAAATTCTTACGGATATCCTTTTTTTGAAGCTGTATTAGAATTCCTTTGATTTTTTTTTCGTAGTGTCTTAACTGTACTACCATTCAATCATGAACTGGCTGCTACGTAAGTGTTATGTAAGTGGTCATAGGACGACTTCTTAGTCCTCCTGCTCTTTCAAGCCCCTTTCACTTGAATTGATTTCAGTTTTCTATTTGTGTCTTCTGCTTAGCTTTTTTCTAAAGTTCAGAGGTAGGAGACCCCATTTTTCATATGACAAAACTGATCAGGAATTGCTCATACTTTGTTACCCAATGAGTTGAAACAGCAGACATGAGCAGCTATGGTCCAATGAGTTGAAACAGCAGACATGAGCAGCTATTGTCCAATGAGTTGAAACAGCAGACATGAGCAGCTATTGTCCTTGTGAAGCATTCTTCCACTCTACTTCTCTTCCTCCTTTGATTTTTTTTTACCAGACTATTTTTAAAGTTCAGTGAGATCAATGAGGTAAACATATACATAAACTGTATTGCAGAGTTATTTTTATCAAGTACACTTGTAGTTTGGATGCAGTGTCTTCCAACATTTTGCATGATATTGTACGTTCAGTAAAGAAAATCAAGTTCTACTTCAAGACAGGAGGATTGATTGACCTAGAGTTGCAAAGAACATGAGATTCAAGGCCAGTTCCCAAAGGCAGCTTGGACTCTTTCCCTGGAAATGAAAACACTGACATAGTATTGCTAAAATAGTTTAGTTAATTGTCCAAGAGGAAAGGAAAAGACCTCAATCCTGAAAGCATACTTTGCCTAATTTTTCTTTGACACTTCAGTTTGTTTTGGTTTTGCCATTAATCCTTCTTTCTTTCCAAATTGCAAACTTGAAAAGCCTCATAAACTAGACAGGTTTAGGTCTAATGCATTTATGTCAGACAACCGGTATCATCTCTTGCCTGTTGTAGGGAATGAATTAGTGAACTTCTAAGTGTTTTCTGGTTTCAACTTTAAAAGAAAATGAAAGATTGAGATCTTCATTTTCTGGCCTTAAATTAGAAAAAACATTTAGACAGGATGTTCTCATTTCTGCCTGTGCATTAGAGTCCCCTGGTGCATATTTAAGCTCTGCCCTGACCATTTTGTTGTGTGTGTGTGTGTGTGTGTGTAAATTTTTGTTCTTCAAAAAATCCCCCCAAGTGATTTTGTAGCCAGGAATGAATCATTTTGTGTTAAAGTCTAGGGACTAATGTCTGGGGACACCCCTAATAAATCTGAAGACTGGATTGAGGCAAATAAACAGGTGGCAAAAATGAAAAGATTATGGGACTTGCTTTTGTTTCTGTTTGCTTTATAATAAACCATACTTAGTCACATATGTGCCAAAGTCCACCATTGCCATTCAAAAAACCAAGGAAGTGGCCCTTAATAAAATAGATTTAATAAACATCAGCTATGATTGGCATCTGCCCAGGTTGCCACTGTAGAGTTAGGTTTTCAGAGCCTGGGTTCATTCTTACTTTATTTCCTCCTTTCCCTCCATCTTCCTAGGCAAGTGCCCAGTTTCCACAAATCTTAGCTTGTGAGTGTAACCAATCCAAATCTGTTTCCAAAGGATGTTTTCCTAAGCTTAAGTAGCAGGACTGTTTTTAAAAAAAATAAAAATAAAAACCTAAAATGAAAATCTTAGTGGAAGATTTCAGTGGATTCTATTGAGAAGGAAATGAAAATGACCTAATACGAAGTAATGCCCTGTCTTTTGGTTCTCACTACAAGGTCCCAGTGACATTAGTTGGGCTTGGATGTTTATTTAGGTCTTTTCAGTCACGGATGTCCTAGAGGTACTTTTGGAAAGTTTCTGTGCTCTTACAGCCAAACTTGGTTTGGTACATTAGCTTCATCTATTTAGTTGAATCAATTGTGCTGTACACCTGATGCTTCTGGGTTACCTCACATTCTTAGGTGCAAAAAATCTAGGCAGTGTTTAAATCAATCTGCTATGATGTCTCATGATTCTAAAGCCTACCCAGTGATATTCTGTTGCAGGGGACACTCTTAAGTTGTGAGTGCTTGTGGGATTTAGTCAACCATGGTATTTTGGCATTCTGGTATTGAGTGATGTGATTCAATCCATCACTTTGCAGTCTCCTAGGAACCCCAGTGTTCTCTGTTAGTTGTCTCAGAACAGTTTCCTGACATGAATTTACTTTAAATTTAAAGATGATTACAGTACTTCTTCTTCAGTAGACAATTACATTGCTATATTCTTTGGCAGGAAGAAAATCATCATAGCATTATTTTCAAGTTATCCTTGAGTGTTATTAAAAGAAAAATTGTCAGTTTATTCCAACAGAGTATAATATCAAAAAGAACTACTATTAAAATGCTGTATTTGCTAATAAGACCATTTGGGAAGAGGAGAGAAGGAAATAGTTTGAAGAGAGAGAGAGCAAAGGAATCTATTAAGTATTACTGACCTTCAAAGACAACTTTGTTGGGGAATGCTATACACAAAATAAACCAACTCTACAACCTATTATAAAATGCTCTTTCCTCTCCTTAGCCCAATAGTTTATCCTGCCTCTTACAATATTATACTTTTTATTCTGGATGGATTTGTGTCTTTTGACAGACTGTGTTAGGAATACATACTAAAGGTCAAGTGCAAGCCATTCCTGGTATTCTTGGCAGCCTTTATCCTATGGTAAATAAAGACTGAAAGCAGCTTTATTTTACAGCATAGTCATATAGATATGCCTCTCGATGAAATGTGCTTTTTCTCCTACTGATAGCCACACAAAGGTTGCAGCTTTTATATGTTTGAGGTATATGTATCTTTTGTGTGCATGGCAAATGCCAAGGCACATCTGTTGTTATCAGGGTTGGGTTCTTTTCTTTCCACTGTGGGTACCAGGAATCGAATTTAGTTCATCAGGTTTGAAAACCAAGCTCTTCTTCCCACAAGCCACCTTGCCAACCTAGGTTTCAATTTTTAGGATTCAAGGGTTTTTAATTGAGTCGTTCTGTCTCAAATACAAGATCCAGTCAGTGGATGGGATGTTTCTAAAGATGATTCTTCTTTATAAATATTTCGAATCCCATTCCACTGAGTACTTACTACTGCCATATTTCCACAATGTGACGGTTGTTTTTCAAAATTGTCTTTCTACCTCTAGTGCTTTCTAATTTTCATTACATCCTTCATCTTGGTATCAGATGGCATAGGTCCAATGTCACAGTGCCCACCTAGAACACATACAGATATCCAAAATGAAGTCAGATGGCCTGCTTTAAATGTTCTGAGAAAATACTCAGCGAAGAGAACCTTCAAGGGTGAGGGAAACTTCACCAGAAAGGTGATGTGTGGGGGGTTTAGAAAGGCAAATAACACTCTCCAAGTGGATAAAAGGGAACACTGATTTTCAGGCAGGGAATGTAAACACAGAAAAACATGGACATGAATGTGATTAGTATTTTTGAGGAATTTTGAGAAAGTTAGACATGAATGACCCAGGTTACTTAGGGAAAGGAGAAGGAGGTGAATCTAATGTACAATTCAGTCCAGATTGTATTTATGCTGGCCTTCCTTTTTGGCTCTGGTCTCCTTGAGGAAACAGACTATCTTATCATATCATAAACTCCTCAGGCCTTGCATACTGATGGACACACAGAATTGTTTTAATGAATTGGGTGAATGAGCAGGCAGACAATGGGTCCATATTAATTCATTAGCTCATTTATTCCAATACATATCGCATACCTCAATTAGACTTCAGGCAGAATAAAATTTCCCACTCTTTTATACAACAGCAGTTGTACTACTCACTTCAAAGGTAAATTGCTGTTTTTTTTTTTGACAAGCTTCTCTTAATAAAGTTCTGCTTTCTTCCCAAGAATCACAGTCTAGCTTCTGCAGAAATGAATTTAACTTCAGCTCTGGCAGTGACTTCACTAAAGGAGTTATCACTTGTCAGCTCCCATATTGATGATACTCTTGAGATGAAGTAGTTCTAGGGAGGTATGGATCTCTAAAGATGCATTAGTATATTGTGGGAATCTCTGTTTCTTCCTGTGTGTTTAATTCCACAGTCAACAAGAGCCATTTATTGTACATATTTGAAAAATGAATCCAAACGGTGATCAAAGATAAGGGATGCAGAAGGCATACCTCCAGAGCATCAGTGAAAGAGTATAGCAAAAGTTAATGGTGAATGTGGGTAAGATAAAACTTTTGAGAATGTAAATGAAGATTTACCATATTTATGCAGTTCTATCTTTAGGGAACGCTAAATCACAAACTCATCATTGGTTAATTAGGAGGAAATTAAAATTGTAGCATAGTGATTGGATAAATAGTTAATGACAGCCAAATATATGAGGGAAAGAAATCTGGTGAAATTCATATTTTTTTAGAAAGCAAAGATTGAGATGTTTTTCATGCAGTGCGCCTCTCATAAAGGATACCAATATCCCTCTAGCATTAACTGATGAAATGAACTCTCCAAAGATCAGAAGAGTTCCAGCTCACTTTCCCTTTCAAAGCATCTTACACTGAAATCCAGATTTATCTGACAGCAAGTTCAATTTCATTCACTCACAGGATGCGAAATTATGTTGCTGAAAGTTGTTTACAACTTATTTACTGGCATCTTAAGAATCTATTAGGAGAAGTTGGTGTTCTCTGTGTATTGTAACTGTTACTATTGAAAGGGCTGGCTCAGCCTAGGCTCCTGACCAGATCTAGCTGATGAGCTAGTTTTCAAAACTGTCGAAGTAGGTTTTGCAGTGAAAACTCTGCTTGCTTTTGATAATTGCCTTGGCTTTATGAAATCAATCAGCCTGAAGGGAAGACCTCATTACAGATCTGACAAGGTAGACTCCAGTTCAATACCAGAACAACTCTCTTCCCTCAGGTTCAGAAATCTGCTATTATCTGTTTTATCAAAACCAGAGAAACTCAAAATACAGTGGCTCTGAGCACATTAGCAAACATGAACTAAGCAGATAACCTGGTGGTCACTGTGTTAAGAACTTGCCCTTTCCTGTTACTCAGGTGGAAATTTGGTCAACAAGAATTGCTGCCTGACTTCAAGCCAGCTCAAAGCTGCACTGACGAATCACCATCATTCTGTACCAGCTCCCAAAGATGTACAGAGACCAGTGGGTACCCAAACTGTTCCCTGGGGCTAAACTACAGCAAACTTTGGACCAATGTTATCAGTTCTTCTGAGGAATGCCAGACTTTAAAGAAAATGATAGATTACCCATCTACCATCTGTCACTTTGAACTGTTCTATCAAATCAAACATTTTTTGGGCCTTGTTTTCATTGAGTAATGTGATTTTGCTGTGTTTCCCAGCATTAAATTGTATAAAGGAAAAGAGTTCTGAGGCATTCTTCTTCTGAAATGGAGAGATCTGTCTTTGTTTTTCCTACTCAGGAAACTTAAGCACCTTAATGGATTTAGTTCAGACTCACTCAAATAATTCACCATTACCAGGCCTGTGGATGTCAGCCCCACAGGAAAAGCACAGACAATACCCTAAGTTAAGGGAAATAGGGATTTAGAGAAATTATTCATGTCCATCACAGCTCCACTGCCACTCCAGTGTTGCATTAGTATAGCATCCTTTCTAAAGATACCACTTAATACAGCTTTGGGACAAGGCATTTTAGTTGTAATTTATTCTTACATTTTTGAAAGTCCATGGTGATGATAGGAATGATCTAAAGGTATCACAAGCCCCAGACAGTCATATTTTCAGATTCTTTACTAATGATTTGCTTTAATCACTACATATTACCTGGAAAAATTCATTAGAAGAGCACAAGACTAATATCTCTCAGTCCTTCAATAGGAATTAGTCTGGAGGTGTGACTCCACACTATACTACAAATGGATCTAATTCAATTTGTGAGGCAAATTCATATAAATTCCTGCTGATTTAAAAGACCATGTTAGTTACTTTTCTTGTTGCTGTGAGAAAATACTGGGCAAAACACAACTTAGAGGAGGAAGGCTTTACTTTGGCTAATGGTTGGTGGTTGCAGCCCATCATAATGGTGACAGCATTGAACATGAATGGAAGTGCCTGGTCTTGTTGCATGTGTAGTCAGGGGGCAGAGAGAGATGAATGCTGGCATTCTACTAAGTCTCTCATTTTTATTCAGTGCAGAGCCATGGACCATGTAATAATTATGCTCACTTTTCAGGGTACGTATTCCCTCATCAGTTGAACTCTCTAGAAATGCTGTCACAGATATGCTCAAAGATTTGTCTTCGTGTTCTAAATCTCAAGTTAATAATCAAGATAAAGCATCATAAGAACTTTTTTAGTTTCTAATATGTACTAGACCTTAAGTGATTATTGTCCCTATAGTAGCTAATACTGATCGTCAATATCTCAGGATCTAATACCAGCAAAGTGACAAGCATGTCAGTGAGAAATTCTGTAGTAGAGAGCCCAATTGTTCATTTCCTGGCCGCCTAGACTCCATAAATAATTACACAAAACTATATTATTTAAATCACTTCTTGGCCAGTCACTTTAAGTGTATTGATTTCTAGCTCTTACATCTAGAATTAACACATCTCCATTATTTTATATTTTATCTCAAGGCTCGTGGCCTACCAGCAATGTTCCGGCTGGCTGGCTGCTTCCATCTGTCTCCTCCATGACTTCTTCTTGACTCTGCCTTCTTTCTCCCAGTATTTTGTTTAGTTTTCCCTACCTACCTCTATTCTGCCCTGAGCAGACCCAAGACAGTTCCTTCATTAACCAATGGTGTTCACAGCATATAGAGGGCAAACCCACATCAGAATTGCACAAATTAGATCAATTGAGGTAAAACCATGTACCTTAAATGTGCTTGTCAGTCAACATTTCATGGTCTGCCCTCCAGAACTATATAAAAAGGAATAAGAAGCTGAGTCCCAGCATTCACCACTCTGTCCTGCCTGGTTGCTCATATAACTGTGAGCCAAAATAAATAATTTCTTCTTTAGGTTGTTTTTGTTTGGTCTTTTGTCCCAGCAACATATAAAATAACTAATATAGTCCCATTTAGTTTTCTTCATGTCCCAATATTGGAGAGACATTCCCGTCCCTGTATTACAGTACAGAACTAGAAGAGATAAAATGACTTCTCACGTACCTTATGAATGACACATTTAACAACTGGTAAATCCTTTAAATGTCACCAGTGCTACTGAAGTTTTCATGATATTCCATCTTAGTTAATTTAAATTTAAATTGTAATAGCTGCATGTGTCTTATGCCTACTGTATTAGAAAAACACATTTTTGTAATCTGTCTTTTTAAATTATATTTTTATAAAGTATGATTCACATATGCTCTATTCTGTAGTGTTTTATTATATTGGTGTAATAGACAATGCAAAGACCATTTTGGCTTCCAGAAAAGAGAATGAAGTTGTGCAGAGTCATGGTCCACTAGTTAATTTTCCATCACTGTGACAAAAGAACATATCATTAACTTGAATTATGGAATGATTTGTTTTTGCTCATGGTTTTGGAGGTTTCACTCCATGGTCACTTGGTTCTATTGTTTTGGGACATGTGGCAAGAAACACATGGTAGAACAAGGCTGTATACCTAATAGCATCCTGTAGATAAAGGGGCTGTCACACCAACATCCACTTGAAATGAATCCCCCCAGTGTTGTAACTTCCTTCTTCTATTTATGATTACTCCAGCCATAGATCCATTGGTATATGCAATGAGTAACACCATTACTGTATCAAAAGAAGTATACCACAAAGAATGTTTAAAAACACACAAGTAATATACAGATTAAAATAAAAAGAAAGCTACAAGAATGTTTTGGATTTTAAAAAGCCTGTGCTCCTTTTAATATTGCTTATTAGCTGTATGACCTTTGATATTTTCCTTCAGTTCTGTAAGTCTCCCATTCCTTGTAAATGGGAATGATGACTAGGAAATAAAATAGATAATATGTGTAACTAGTGTATATAGTATACAGCCAATAATAGATTTTTATGAGTAGCTGATCTCTTTGCTTTGTATCTATTAGATTGGATATAAGCAAATGAGGAATTGCATTGCATCACCATGTAAATATAGCTACTGAAATAAACCTTAAAGTAATGTTGGTATTTTAAAGTTTGAAAATCAAAAAGAGGCAATGGAGTCTCACTGGGCATATTAACCACACTTAAGGGTAGGCCCCATCCTCAGCAGTGAATATCAAGTACAAAGTAAACTCAGTGGTATTTTATATACATTTGGTCTCATATTGTTTTATCTGGACATTTTTTTGTCTTACTGACATTTTGTTTGTATATATGGTTTGTGGTTTTATGTTTTTGTGGCCTCTCTCTCTCTTTCTCTGTGTGTGTGTGTTTCACTGTGTGTGCATTTCTTTTCTTAAAATTTTATTCTACTTAGCTCATTTTGTTTTGTTAGTTTTCTGTGTGCTTTCTAAAGAGAGAGAGAAGGGTGTGCAGTTGTTGCAGGAAGATGGAAAGGATCTGGGAGGAGTTGGGGGAGGCAAACTGTAATCGGAATATATTGAAAAAAGTAGTTTTTCAATAAAAGTATTTAGCATAAAAAGTAGGCCGAGGAACATTGTATACTAAAGATATGGAGGTGTCAAAATAGATGAGATAGATTTATGTCCACAGGGACTCTATACCATCATGTTCAGCAACATCCAAGAAATTCCCAGGAAGGAAGGCCACAGTTCAGACTTACTGAATCTGAGTCCTAGGTCAACATACAATCTCCAGTGAATGCAAAGTGGGTTGGGTAAAGTTTAAGATGGGCATAGAACAGACTGCTGGGCGGTGGTGACGCATACCTTTAATCCTAGCACTCAGAAGGCAGAGGCATGCAGATCTCTGTGAGTTCCAGGACAGCCTGGTCTACAAAGTGAGTTCCAGGATAGCTACGGCTGTTACATAGAGAAATCTTATCTCGAAAAACCAAAACCAGACAATCAAAAAGCAACAACAAAGACGTGAATTGGATGGGACATTTTTATGACGATCCTAGTAACTTGACTGACTAGTTTGGGGAGTCATTAAAAGTTGAGGGACCATCTTTTCTGAAAATGGCTAGTTACTTGTGTTGCACATTTGGGAAAACATGACTTTAGTGTAAATTTTGCTCTGAAAGTTATGTCCATTAGAAAGCAAGCAAGACCTTTATTTACAAGAAAAAAAATGTATCTCTCTCTGTCTCTCTCTGTCTCTGTATTTCTCTCTCTCTCTCTCTCTCTCTCTCTCTCTCTCTCTCTCTCTGTGTGTGTGTGTGTGTGTGTGTGTGTGTGTGTGTGTGTGTGTGAGTGAGTGTATGTGTGAGTGAGTGAAGATCCCTTTGGGCCTGCAGTTTCAAGTGGCTGTGACCATTCACACATGGGTACCAGAAATCAAACTCTGGTCCTCTGCAGGAGCTCAGTGTGGTCTTAACCATCTTGCTGTCTCTTAAGCTCTTCAAGGAAGACCTTTGCTTAAGAAAAGTTTGCCCGTTTTTTCCCCATCTCATCCCCATTATCTTTATTCACCAATAACTCATTAACAGCAGCCCTATTTTCATCTAAAACACACACACACACACACACACACACACACACACACAGCCTATTGCTTTCATAACGATTGAAAAGTAGGATTCATTTACTTGCTCTCAATTAAGCCATGGTTCTGAGAAATTGTTTTGACTGCTACCCTTGGATTGAAGAGTGATATTGAAATACAACCATTTTCAATACTGTGAATAATCCTTCAGAATTGTTAAGTAGAATGACAGGGTGGCAAAAGATATCAAATGTGGAGTCAAAGGTTTTTCTGGCCTATAAGACACAGAGAGTGAATGTATCGAGGGGATCCTATAGAAGAAGAAATATTACAAAAGGACCAGATGATTTCTTTATGGCATACCCATTATTATTTCCCACAAGTTTAAAATTAAAAACTGACTTATACAGACTGAACAAGTTATACTTAAGAATACATACATACAGGGCTGGAGAGATGGCTCAGCGGTTAAGAGCACTGACTGTTCTTCCAGAGGTTCTGAGTTCAATTCCCAGCAACCACATGGTGGCTCACAACCATCTGTAATGAGATCTGGCACCCTCTGGTCTGCAGGCATACCTGGAGGCAGACTTTCTATACATAACAAATAAATAAAATCTTTTAAAAAAAGAATACATACATACATACATACATACATGAATGCAGTAACAATTAAAACATGGGTCATGAATTTGAAGGAGAGCAAAAAAGGAGTATATGCAGGGTTTTGAAGGGATGGAAAAGAAAGGAGAAAGGTTTTAATTTTAGCATAATCTGAAAAAAAGCCCAATAATTTATAGCTAAATGTCTTGACATACAACTGTCAAGTGTGATTTCAACACTTGAGAGACAGAAGCAGAAGAATCAGAAATTTGTTCAAGGCCAGGCTATATAATGAAACCTCCATCCCAACCAATCGCATGTCTAAATGGGATTTCTAAGTAGAGCACTTGCCTATTCAATGAAAAGCCCCAGATGAAAAATAAAGAAAGCCAGCTAATTTGGAGGACCCCCTCCCAACTATCATAATGTCTCATATCTGACTTTAAACTGAAATCATATGGAAAATAGGATAAATTCACCAGGATGTTCCTGTTGCCAAAAAGCTGTTCTTTTTTTAGCATTAATTTCTGTGTGAAGATTGCTGCCTTCAGTTAACAGATTTCACAGACCTTTAGTCATTTTCATGTAAAGTGAACTTATCCAGAGACATTTACTGTTAGTCTTTGAGCCACAGCTTTAAACAAAAAGTTGGATCCACGGGGTCACCTTTTAACCCTATAACCTAAAGCACACATTGTAAGTATTAGAATGCATTGTGAAGAGTGTTCCAAAGTTGATCTGATAGTAGAATACTATAGACATTTCCTATATTGTACAGAATGAACTTTGTAACCTCAGAAGTTTCTTAGCATTTTCCAGTTCATCATGTCTGTTAGAATCTAGTAGAAATTGCTTTCGTAAAAGATTTGAAAGTAAACCCCATAGTTTCAGTGAGAGTTACAGTATTGTTGTTGCTAATATTTTTCTTTATATCATCATTGAAATTTAACAAGAGTCTTGGCATTAAAATTATAGATTTCATTTTAATATTTAAATAATTTTGTGATGTCTTTTCACTTAAAATATCACTTGACGTAAGTCACATATACATAGCACCGAAAAGACTCTATAGGGACCTATTGACTTACTAGTTTATTTGATGCTGTCTTTGGGGAAGACTGAAACAATACAGTAAAAATCGCTAGGAATCACAAGTGTCATAGAATTTTACTAGCTCTATAGCTCTTGCTCTCAAGCTACAAATCTTTGAAGACTATATTGGGTCCTAGATAATATAAAATGTGGATTTGTGTTGAATGAACTGGCTTACTGTGTGAAATGTCTCTGACTTTGACATGAGATCTTTCTCTATAAAAAAAAAAAATAAGACCTGAGGTGCTGCACTAAATTTTCATGTATCTGGATCTTATAAGAGGTCAGTTCACAAAAAACTCTTGAAATCTCTGTCTTATTTGGTGTCAAAAGAGCTAGACATTAGTACGAGACATAAATCCTCCGAATCTCCGATGTTCTCTGCAACCAAATAGAACAAATGCCTATGAGCAAATACCCTCGAGTCACCAGACTTTTATTTTCTGTTGAACTCCTTAAACTTTTACAAAAATGGAAAAAGAGCAATGGAAAAGTAAATGAGGGAAGTAGGCTTGGTTTTGGATTAAGCCAAATTCAGCTTAGCTTCCCCACTTTATACTTCCTCAATATGAGAAATTAAAAGTTTAAAATCAATATTATAGTAGTTGTGGTCAATTTTATTGAGCTTACCATATCCATTCAACCCCAGCATAGAACCTACTCCCTTGACATCTCATGTGCTCCCTCCAGGAGGAAACAGATGTGTTGCTCTAGGGCGGAAGCAAGAAATAGGAAGGCAGTGCCATAAATTAGGCAATCAAGAATATATTTTTGAATATATTTGATTAAAATACATTTTAATGATCAATATGTGTTTATTGATCATTAGCTATGGGTCAGGTGTGATAGTGAATGTCTCACATCCATGATCTGGTTTTATATTTATATCAGTCCCAGGAGTTAGGTGTTTTCACTAGCGCCCACTGAAAGATTATGCCTCAGAAGTCCTAACCTACTTCATAAACAGGGAAATGGACTAATACATTATTCTTCAAATTATCAAGTGCAAGGCAAAATTAAAAGCTCTTATGATTAACAGTCATTAATCAGAACGTCCTAATCTCTGAGAATTTCTTTTAATCAGTATTTTACCCATCCTGTAGTATGTTACTCAAATGGTGGAGATGCGTTTAAAATCAAATTCTTTTAAATAATATTGCTCCAATCAGCATTAGAACTTTTCAGTTGTGGCATTATTCTTGGCTATCATCTGTCAAGAATTTAATCACATGACAATATAATGAACTTACCCCCACTAATAAGTTAATTTATTCAATATTCACTATGTATTACTGTGGTGCTAGGTAAAAAGGGATACAATTTTGGGGTGCAGAGTTTCCTTCAGAAGAACTTAACAAGTTTATGAGGAAAATCCTGTTTTAATTCACTTACAATAAAAATAATTACCACAAACATCTTTTTCTTAATCTCTGCAGCCACCCTGTGTAGTATTATCACTTATTATACACTTTATGAGACTAGGGATAAAAGAGATTATATGGTTAGCCAATCAGCTCTAGCTACTAAAGGAAACCAAAGATTTGCCTTCTCAATGTATTGTGCTTTTTCTTGTACAAGCATTCTGTTTTCTCTGGAACTTGATCTGATCAGAATGATAATGCAGAAGGAAATGCTAAGAAAGTTTTGAAATTGTTAAATCACTTTGGAGTGATTGAGATCCACACCACTGTGTCTACTTTGTTTGTTATTTTTAGTTCTAGTTATGATACATAATTAATGGGATGTAGCTAGGATATAAGTGAACAGTTGACTTAAGAAAAAAAGCAAGTTTGATCATTTCATGTACTTACATGTTGTAAACGAAGAATATTTGATAAGTCCCAAAGGCCATTTAATGGAGGTGTTCCTAGTGGAGTCTAGTTGCTAGGGAAAAAATATTACCTTTGATGTGGTCTGCAAACATTAACCTAAGGATATTTAATAGAAACAATAATGCAAAGCATTTTGCTCATCATTCATATTACTGAGATCTGACTGACATTCACCTATCTTCCAAGCTCGTCATTGATGTTTTGTAACATTGTCTTAAGAATTGTACAGTTGTGGGTCATAGAAAATTAGAGATTAAAAAAATGAACCATGTTAGACCAGCCTGATTCCCCTTTAAATAGGAAGTAGTGGATAAAAGGCTTGGAAGAAATATGTTCACAAAGCTTTTCTTTCTGTATTTCATGACATTTTCATTGAAACACTTGAAATTCTGCATGCTGCTGCCAGAGTGAGAACTTAACTGTACTCGCCTCTTTAGGTGTGTCTAAGCTCGGTTTCTGGGCCACTAGCTTGAATGCAGCACAATATAGAATTGTCAATTTACTTAAAATATTAAGGATTTCTGTGATCTTTTCTGTAAGTTTTACAAATGATAGCATCCCTTCTTAGTGTCAAAGATTTTGACACAGCTCTAAGACTTAGCGAGTGGAAAGCACCTTTTGGCATCCTGTGTGGTGCAGCAATGAATAGTTAAGTATCCATGCCTCTGAGAGCATTTGAACGTGATGAGAGAAATGCCAGCAAACCTAGCCTAGAGGCCCCCATTATTCTAGCAAGCAAACAACTCCCCACAATGTCCATATCTTTCTTTTTTTTTTCATTTGCCATGAGCTTACAGTTTTGTTATTAGAGACCTTTGTGTTATCACTGGAGATGACTAACACCAGAAGTATCTAATGCTTGTATCTGCATCAATTCAGCAAGCCTCATAACAAAATAATAGAGAAGGTCTTAAGGGATAATTCAAAAATTCAAAGCTAACCTTTTTCAAAGAAAAGTAGGTCCAGCTACAGAAACATCTAAAAAAAAAAAACAACTTCTATATTTTTTGTTTGAGATGAAGTCTTACTATGAAGTTGGTGGTAACAAACTTCTGTACTTACATGAAAGTACAGTATAAATATTGCCTTAGCCTCTTGAGTAGCTAGGCCTATCAGCACAAATCACTCCATCTAGGTAGTTCTGTCATTTAATAGAAGAAGTATAAAACAAAAGTGGGAGGATTCTTAACCAATGACAGTCACCATCTTATATTTTAATTTTGAACTTGTTAACAAATCTGCAAAAATTACAGAAGGCAACTGTCTTGAAGGATTTATCTTTTTACACCAAGACTCTGTTAAGACCTACAAGATTTCCCCCCCCCCCCACTAGTAGCTTCTATAATAAAGTCTGGGGATGATCCCAGTCCTTAATGGAGTCTGGACTTGGCTTTCTTTTTCTTCTTTAGGATTGAACCAGCTGCCCTTTGACCCTGCCAACAACAACGAACCCCTGCAGTTTGCTAGTGCCAGTGGCCCTCTGGTTGCAAGTGGCCTCATTGAGAATGGAGGGGATTCAAGCAAGAAAAGAAAGAGAACAAATGCTCCTTCAGGTAAGCTAGGTGAAAATGCACTGTCTTAAATCAGTGCTATCCAGGCAATTTTTCCCCATAACCTGCTAGGTTGTGGGCACTGCGCCAGGCAGTGTAGGGATTGCAGAAGCAAGTCAGAGGTCCATGCCTTTTCATCTGATAGTGGGGCCACATATATGAATAGCTAGTATTATCATCAGTGCTGCAGTTGAATGTGTTCAAGGGAGACAAGCTGAAAAAAGGGATATTTTGATTTACCTTTAGAGATTATGGAGCGCTTCATACCGCATGTGACATTTTTAGCAGATCCTCGAAGAATAGGTAGATTTGAAGCAGGAAGAATAAGTAAAGAGTTTTGGTTTTTATAGAAAAGAAATTATGTGAGTAACTATTTCACTACACACTTGTCTTTTTATGAACATGGAACACTTTATCTCTAAATCAGGTAATTGCATACATTTCCATCTCTCCAACTCCCAGTATTTCTGCAATGTATATCATGTCCACACGAATACTGTTATTTTAAGACAGTATTTCACTATGTAGCCCGAGCTGGCCTCAACATTATCTGTCATTGTGACTGAGTTGTATGATCAGAGGTTTCACCACCATAGCAGGCCCCACATGTGTTTTATACCCTTAGAATTAATTAGAATACCCGAGAAACAGATTCTCCATACTCCTCTAAAACAGCACAATGGGTTGTTAGCATTCCCTGAAATCCTTTCCTCATTCCTCCTGTCTCGTCAGCATATTCTCATCTTAAATCTCTCCAAACTCAATGAGAAAACAGCAAAACCAAATATTAACTGATCATTTGATATTCAGGTTTCATCATTTATGTCAGACATCAACTTGAGATATTGGGGTGGGCTTGCCTAATAGACATGTTCATAGGTTTGTTTTTTTTACTATTACTTTTATTTGCATCTTCCAAAACCAAGTATGTTTATGAACACAGTATCATTTTCTGTCTTTTAGATCATAGTATATATTTGGAAAATGAAAGTACAGTATAAATATTGCCTTATGGAATCCTTAATATAAGACAGAGTTCTTTTTTGTAGAGTTTGGAAAGGTAAGGCGGATAGCCCAGGAGCTGTCTTGAGTTCTAACTCTGGAGATCTCTCTCTCTCTCTCTCTCTCTCTCTTTCTCTCTTTCTCTCTCTCTGTGTGTATTTGTCTTTCTCCTTCATTCTTTCTCTCAGCTTAGAGTGAGTTCCTTAGCTTCTCTGAGGTTCCCTTTTCTTCATGTGAAGCAGAAATGATGCTAAAGCTCTCTACAAGGGATTGTTAGGCAAAGTAGTTGAAATGATATAGGTGGTAGTTAACATCATAGCTGCATACAATGACCACTTAATGAATTCTTTTCTTATTACATATGAGCATCATTGTTTTTTTTTTGAGCCTCATTGTTTTAAGCATCAATATATTTCACTTTTTTTTTCAACAGGAAATTGAAATTTATTTAATATACACAAGTCACATCTGACACTGAAAAAATGAAAATGCTATTTACATAAAACAACAAGGTTATCTATTGTTGACACAAATTTGCCTCATCGTGTACGTGTGCTTGTGAATGTATTTGCCTTTTGAAACCACATTTGACATAGTTCATCTTGGATCAGTTAGGGACGTCATTGGTTATTTACTACACTTTAATAATTCTATTATAATTTTCAGAATTTACCAGGGAAGATTATACAACTTTACCTGTATACTAACTTGCCCTGGATTGTGTTGGTTTTCTAGTTATCACAGCTACATTTTATACAAGGCCTGTTCCCTTTCTGCAGTCTGCTGTCACTTAGTCTTCTCAGTGTTCTTTTTTAAAAAAATTATTTTACATACCAACCACAATTGCCCCTCTTTTCTCTCCTCCCATTTCCTCCCCCACCTCCCCTACATGTTGTTTAGCAATTCTTTTCCTTTTTCCAATTAGTTAATAAACTTTGAAACTATCAAACAAAAACAATCCTTAAAAAAACCTATCCAGCTTTCCAAGTGCGTTTCTAATGTATGTATGTTAAATAAGGGCAGAACTGACTGTCAGTAGAACCTGCCATGGAGAGTGTTCTCATGATTTATAACATCAACTTTAAACGTTGCTTTTGGCTGCAGGCTTTTTCATCACTTGTTTGTTTTTGCACTATAATCATAAGTGATGGACTAGTTTCAGGCAGTACCTTTCTAACTGTGGCTAACTCAAGGGGGTGGGTAAAAGGGATATGTATTAATTTGAATTGAGAACCAGCTTTAAAGAATTGACATTTCATTTCTAATGAGCTTATTCAATGCGAGCCAAGTTAACTGTTGCAGATAAAGGATTTTAACAGTAGATTACACTAATCTATAATTAGCAGAATCAATTTGCATTCAAATAATGAATATTCTGAAGTTCCTTAAAAACAGTGTATTCTTTAAAATAGGTGGAATAAGCTCCTAGAAGGCTAAATTAACTTTCTTGAAATCCTGTTCACACTATTTGTTTAGTGAGCCCTTTCTTTGTTAAGTAGCACAAAGGTAACACCAACCTGGGTAAATGACCACAAATTCCAAATTGGTGTAGTCTAAATTAACGAGATTTTGCTATAGAAAAAGTCTCTAATAATAGTCCAGCTGGCAATACTGTGATATTTAGTGGGTGAGTTGCTTCATAATTTTATTTCTTTCTTGTGCGGGAGTAGACAAAAGGAAGGACGATGGTTTGTGAATAGGAACTTCTCCTTTTTGTCACTGTTTACTACCACATGCCAAAGAGGGAAGCTGGGGTTTGATGTTCTCATAGGAGCTACCAGACATTTCAGTTCTGAGCTACTACCTGTCTATTCTTTATATCCATAGCTATGAGACAAAGCTGACTCTTTCTTCTTCTCTGCAAATGAAGTGATGCTGAAAATCGACTTCACCTCCAGGCCCTCCTTATGCCTTTTCTCTCCTTTCTTTCTCATTCGAACTACATTGCCCCCTTTCAGCAAACTGTTGGTCTCCTTTTGTACTGAACCCAATGTCTTGAAAGTTACTGATGATTTCTGCTGTCGTTCTATTCTCTCAAAGATTCCTGTGGTTTGTTCCCCCAAAGGTTCCTATGCGAGAAGCATGGTACCAAATATGGTACTGCTCAAATGATGGAATCTTTAAGAGCTGGACCCTAGTGAAAGGTATTTAGGTCCTGAGAGCTCCCTCCCTGGTAAATGGATCGATACTGGCCTCTTAGAGTGGTCTTGCAGGAATAGATTGATTTCCACAAGACTATATTTTTATAGACGGGCATGCCTGGCCTCTTCCTGTTGTCTTGTTTTCTTGTTTGTACATACACCCCATCTCCACATGGCTGATTCATTTTCAGACTCTCTGAAATGTAATGATCTAGTCTGATGGAGTCACAGTACAGTTTGGACTTCCCAATCATCAGAATTATAAACCACATAAACATATTGACAAGGTACCCAACCTTGACTATTTTGTCATTATGACACAAAAGGAATGGAGACAACCTCAGCAACTTTGAAGTTAATGTACTTCAGGCAGTTTTTGAAGGACATTTTTAAAGTTGATATTATTGATCTATACATTTTTCTCTGCTCCCCTCCCTGCCTCTCCCCTCCCCTTCAACACTCTCCCGTGGTCCCCATGCTCCCAATTTACTCAGGAGATCTTGTTTTTTACTACTTCCCATGTAGATTAGATCCATGTATGTCTCTCTTAGGGTCCTAATTGTTGTCTAGGTTCTCTGGGATTGTGGTTTGTAGGCTGTTTTTCTTTGTTCATGTTTAAAAACCACTTATGAGTGAGTACATATGATATTTGTCTTTCTGGGTCTGGGTTACCTCACTCAAAATGATGTTTTCTAGCTCCATCCATTTGCCTGCAAATTTTAAGATGTCATTTTTTCTGCTGTGTAATACTCCATTGTGTAAATGTGCCACATTTTCCTTATCCATTCTTCGGCCAAGGGGCATTTAGGTTGTTTCCAGGCTCTATCTATGACAAACAATAAACATAGTTGGGCATTTGTCCTTGTGACACGATTGAGCATCCTTTGGGTATCTACCCAAAAGTGGTATTGCTGGGTCTTGAGGAAGGTTGTTTCAACATTGCCATACTGGTATTCAAAGGGGTTGTATCAGCTTACACTCCCACCAGCAATGCAGGAGTGTTCCGTTTATCCTACAACATCTCCAGCATAAGTTATCATCAGTGTTTTTGATCTTGGCCATTCTTATAGGTGTAAGATGGAATTTCAGAAAGTTGTTTTAATTTGCATTTCTCTGATGACTAAGGATGTTGAGCATTTCCTTAAGTGTCTTTTGACCAATTTACATTCCTCTGTAGAGAGTTCTCTGTATATGTTTGTACTCCATTTTTTCCCTCTATCTGATGTGGAGTTGGTGAAGATCTTTTTCCATTCTGCAAGCTGCCATTTTGTCTTGTTGACCATGTTTTTTGCTTTACAGAAGCTTTTCAGTTTCAGGATGTCCCATTTATTAATTGTTTCTCTCAGTGTCTGTGTGACTGGGGTGGTATTTAGGAAGTGTTCTCCCATACCAATGCGTTCAAGTGTACATCCCACTTTCTCCACTATGAGGTGCAGTGTGGCTGGCTTTATGTTGAGGTCTGATCCATTTGGACTTGAGTTTTGTGCATTGAGATAGATATGGATCTATTTTCATTCTTCTACATGTTGATATCCAGTTATGCCAGCACCATTTGTTAAATATGCTTTCTTTTTTCCATTTGATATTTTTCTTCTTTGTCAAAAGTCAGGTGTTTGTAGGTGTGTGGATTAATATCCGGGTCTTCAATTCGGTTCCATTGGTCCTCCTGTGAACGACATTTCTCAATGTATTTATGTACTGAAAGGTCAAGTCTGTACACTTAACCCCATTTGGTAGCATGTTCATTGACTTTTTTTCTCCCATTTTCAATGTGAGCCACAGTTTTAAGATCCAGGATGCTAACTCCCCATTGAGAATGAATCTCATCTTATCTGTTGCTGTAATTTGTTCTGGTAGCTTTTTACCAGCTTAGCCAGGGTGCCTTTGTCTTCCAAATTAAGCTGTGAAGGCAACAGTTTTACTGGTCTTCCTCTAGACCAGCCATCCTAGCCTGGTCTTCTCCTTGATGATGTAACAGGGTACCCTCATTTTGTGATACAAGGAAGACCCTCCCACCTTATGTTTCTCCACCAAGATAGTGACATTATAGACCCCCTGCTTGACGATCAGGAGGTCTCTTAGTGAGGGGACCCTTTTGCCAGAAACTTTTTCCTCAGCCCATGTCAACAGCTTCTAGTTTTCTCCTGATTTGTCTCTGGCCTCCTCTTAAAGTCAAGTTTAAACAAGGCCTCCGTGAACTGGTTATCACAGGAAGATGAGGATGGGAGGCTGATATTTGAAAAATCAGATGAGCTTCCTTTGGGGATGGATGCCAGAGTTAAGGTGTATAAAAAGAGAGATCTCTACCCGTTTTCCACTTGCAATAATGATTGAATCCCAAGCGTCAGTTCCTTCAGAAAAATACTTCAGTTTATTAATGATCCATATCAGTGTGGTGATTCTCTCAAAGAAATTGCATATTCTATTAGTTTATACAGATGAGATACTAATACCCAGAAAGGAAAACCAACTTTGACCAACATATACTAGCATCACTAGAAATGTTTCATTAAGATAAGGACCCCACCCCCATCCAAGTACTAAACAAATCCAACCCTGCTTAGCTTCTGAGATTAGAGTTGACTGAGCATTCAAGGTAGCCTTAATCCCCAGGGCTTTCCTAGGGGATAGCACATTGGGGATTTTAAGTGAGTGTGCTATCTGCCTATTCTGCAGCCCCACGATTCAGGGCCATCAGACACGATAGGGACTCAAGTCAAAGCAGGAACTCAGTTTATTACTGTGAGTGTCAGTTTATATAGGTTAAGTGACATCGTGTGATGTGGGGGTACCTCTAGCCAAAGAGAGAAAGCCAAGCCCTCCCTCTGGCTGGAGGGGTGTCTACCTAGATGTTGCTGTCTAATCCTCACTCGGTAGCTTTGAGACTATCCTTCAAACTCGAGCCGGGCTTTTCTCTGTCCTACAGGCCATGATGTACAGGCCCTGAGATAATTTTGGCCCAACAGTAGTGTAGCCAGATGTTAACACAGTGGGACATAGGAACCCTGATCCTGACTGACCACTGTAGCAGAAGACCTGGTCCCATCCCTCACCATGGGCATGGGAAAGCTGGGCATCGAAGAGCTGACTTTGCTCTTTACCTCAGTGGTGGGTCCTAGCACCCAGGACTGACCAAATCAGTTACAACTACCCAGACACATATCCAAGGGCCTTTGAGTTGGCCCACCCCAAAATCTACCCTATCTCTGATCTACCAGAATACGTGAAAAGACCAGTCCTGTGGAACCATAGCCGTGGGGAATCACCATGACTCAGAGCAACAGCAAGATATCCAAGAGGTCCAGTATTGATGGGTATACCAGAAGCCAGAGGACTTTAACCAGACCAATAACTCATTGCAATGAACATTTGCAAATAAAGCTGAGTGGACAAAAGGGTCTACTGTGTGACACACTGCAGCTCCCAATGCATTAAGATGAATGAAGAGGTGTTGGAGAGGCGGGAAAAATGGAGGAGTGAAGCAATTATTTTGATTGTTCTATTTTGTTTTCACTTGATAGTTTTTAACTTTTATTTTGAGGGGACACTATGGGGGTGAAGGGTAGATTTGGAAAGATTGGTAAATGAGTAGAATTAGGGTGCATGATGTAAAATTCTGAAAGAATCAATTAAAAATTATGTCTAAAAGGTATGTATCTAATCCTGATCATAGATAGCCTACTATTCCAGCTTGTTGTGATAAACGTCATAACCAAAAGCAGTTTGGCGGAGGAAAAGATTTATTTGACTTGAATTTTGTGTCCTAGTTTATTGTTGAGGGAAGTTGGGGCAGGAACTCCAGCAGGAACCTAGAAATTGGAACTGAAGCAGAAATCAGGGAGGAACACTCATTAGTAGCTTGTTCCCAGGCTGACATTCACCTTCCTTTCTTATATAGCCCAAGGCCACTTGCCTAGGGTTAGTACTGTACACAATGGGCTGGGCCTTCCTATTTCCTCACAAATATGTCCCTAGGCCAGTCTGATGGAGGCAGTTCTTCACATGAGTTTCCCTCTTCCCAGCGTGTCAAGTTGACAATCATGATGAGCCATCACATTAACTTATCAAAAATTTCTGTTATAATTTCTGACAATCAAAGCAAGAATTCATGATGTGAAGAAAGTAAACATTTCCATCAATGGCAAATCTATAATAATACAAGGAAGTGAGCCTGCCGAGCAGCAAGAAAGAGCTTCCGTCAGATATAGAGAAGAACTGTATTGGAATGAGTTATCAAGGAAGTTGCTCAAGCTCACTTGGAAGGGAAATACAAAATTTGATGAAACACCTGTCTGCCTGGTAGTGTTTTTATTTCCTTTCTTCTCTAGAAAAAGAGCAACAAACCAGGGAACTTTTCAGTGACACTAAAGCCCTTTGATTTACCTCAGACTCACAAGGTTGAAACTTTTATTTCATATGGAGTTTGAAGTTCACAAATGAAAACATTGATTGTTTTTAAAGAGGGAGAATGTTACTACTTTTTGGCTGGGAGTGTGGTATTTCTAGCATGTCAGCTGAGTTATTATAGTGCCAAAGGCAAGAAGAGCCTATTGTTCCTTCCAGTGGAATTAAAATACAGAAAAGAATAGATTAATCGCCCAACTCAGTTTCTTTAGTCCTTTGGACATTTTTATCTGATTATAGTTTCAAAAAATAAACCCATTATCTTGATAACTGAAGGGATAAAAAAGTAACTAGACCACTTGCTTTCTCAGGTCTGATAGAATCTCAGTGTGAAAGTTTTTGTCTTCAAGGACTATCTTGAGGGGAGAATGAAGATGGCACAGAAAAGGCAGGGGAGAAAAATGCAAATATATCTCTTAAATTCTCTCAATTATTATACCAGCTTTGGAATGATTTTGTAATTTCATTGCATCAAAGTCTTTAGACTTTATAATTTCATTGCATCAAAGTCTTTAGACTTTGTAGCTTAGCAGACAGTGGTCAACTTCGTATGCTGATGATAAAAAAGCTAGTGGTAAAAACTGAATCATACTACTTTAGACTTGAAAACAACTTTGAATCCATTTTTACAAGTAAAGAATTGAGACCTGGAGAAGGCCTGAGGTCACATGGTTAATTCTGAGACCTGGATGTAATTATAGCCAAACTTATGTAAATATTTCAGTTTGGCTCACACTATGTGTTTTATTGTTGTTAGAATATTGTTGTTAGAAAACATGAAGTGCTGACTTCTATGCTAATACCCTTATATGATTTGTAACAAACTAAGCTAGTCTCTTATGCTGCTACCCAGGGGAAAGCTCTTTGATTTTCAGATAGAGAAAGACTTTGTGATTAGGAAACACTTGTGAGGGAATTACTTCTGTCAAGATGGTACATGTGCAGCTTAGCAAATCACAGAAGAAATCCATGATATTTGCTTACTTTTGTGTCCCCACTGCCATCCCACCCTTAAGTCCCCTTCATCTATATAAAAACCATTTATAGGTATGATTTATCTGTAGGTTCAACTTTGTCGAATAATGTTGTCTAGAGCAGTGGTTCTCAACCTTCCTAAATGCTGTGATCCTTTAATACAGTTCCTCATGTTGTGGTGAGCCCCAACTATAGCATTATTTCATTGCTACTTCATAACTATAATTTTGCCACTGTTATGAATTATAATGTAAATATCTGATATGCAGGATATCTGATATTTGATACCTAAGCAAGTTGTGACTCACAGGTTGACAACTGCTGGTCTATAGGCATCTCTTAACTTTTTAAAATCATTTTTGGAGAATTTTATATAGGTATTGTATTTATAGTATTTGCACCTCTCCCTCTCTCCCCTTCAACTTTTCCTATGGCCAAAAAATTCATGATCCCTTCTTTGATTGTTGTATATACATATATGTATATTATATTATGCCTGCATATGTATGTATAAACACAGCCTTCTGTGCCCATTGGTGATATTCATATGTATGTGTGTTTATGTCTGACTGCTTGGGATTGGATAACCTATGATTGGGTTCATCCCTGGCGAAGACTTGTTTGCCTTCTCTTAATTGTCTGTAGCTCCTACATCCTGGCAGATGACCTTCCACCCACCTTGGCATTTCCTTGTGCAAGGCTTAATTAGGCAGCCATATGTTTGAGATTTCATAGGTGTCGCTTTCCAGTCATATGTAGAAGTTACTAGCTCACACTAACAGTCCTGGCCCCTTGTGTCTTGCCATCTTTCTGGTTCCTCTTCTGCAATGTTCCCTGAGTGTTTGGTTTAGAAGTTATGTTATAGATGTATCAATTATGGATGGATATTCCCTCTGTTATAAAAAAAAAATCATTGATGAGGTTGAGAGCTACACTCACCTGTAGGTATAAGGATGTGTATTTAGGATACAGTTAGAGGGCCACTTGATACATGTTTGGTTCGCTGAACATACTCAGCTACCCATGGCCAGTGAGGTCCTGGACCCTAGGAGAGAAACTACTACCCCTACTTTCAAATTTCTTGAGTTTTAGTCAGACTTGTTAAAAAAAAAGTCTTAGGTCAGTGAATCTCAATTTTAGCATAAAAGGGTTCTTACATTTTGGGAGGTTCTGTTCCTTTCTATTAGCTCTGCAAAGTTAAGATCTTTTTTCTTGCCTTTTGGGCCTGTAAGGATCTGATAAGCAAAAGGAACATACATAGATATTCAGTGAAAATTAGTTTGGGTACTGAATTTGTCACTAACTAGTCTTTTAACCTTGAATAGGTCATGGAAGCCATTTCTAAGTATCACTTTTTAAATCTATTTAATATGAAAAGCATCTTTAAAGGTGTCAAATACTTTTGTGGTTACTGCTCCGAACATAAGAGTTTGAGAGCCTAAAGGTACCATATTGTTTTTCTTTATTATTTTATGAATTAAACCAAGGAAAATAAAGAAACTTTGCAATAAACCAAAATATACTCCCTTATTCTCATTATACCCAACCCATTCTGAGGAATGTAGCTTGAGCCAGAGGCTCAGTGAAGCCTTTAAACCCATCTAGTTCCAAATGTGTCCTTCAGTAGGAATCAGTATGCTCCTTGCCATCTCAGTGTCCTTGAGAATGGTTGCATGTACCACACTTAAATAGAAACTAGAAATTATTTGCAAGGTGGGCCTATGGGCATTTCTCTATATCCATGGTAGGGTGAAATTCTGGAGACTTTTCTCTGGCATTTTCTTTACTCCCTTACAAACAACTTGGAAGTTTCCTCCTCCCCATGAAATGATAACAAATGGGATAAAAGCCTCCATATCCCTAAAAACAGACATTTACCTTAAGAATAACATGATTTGATTTTCTAAAACCTATCCTTAGGATTCTTTTATACAGTGGGTAACTGACAATGACAGTCTATTGTGTTAGAAAAAAGAAATAGTGTTGTTCTAGTATACCTTTATTACATTTAGATTTTTTTCTAACTTGTGTCAAGACAAATTCTAGGTGAAACCAGCCTCTTATTAGTTCCACACAGTGAAGAGATTTCATTTTTATGAATTTCAAATACAGAACATTTCTGATGCCTTTTTAACATAATCGTTCATATGAGGTTGCAAATTTTAAAAGTCTCAACTACCTCTTCTAACAGATAACAATAAAAATACTTTGTAGAGGGCTGGTAATGTGACTTAACTTATAAAATCACTTGCTGCCACGACTGATAATCTGTTTGATCCCTAGGAAAATCTGAGTTTGATCCCCAGGACCTCTCACCACATTAGAGGCAGTAGGACCTGGGAGAATGGAGCAGATCAATGAGGTAGACTAAAGTTTCATGCAGCATCCAACTTTATTCATAGCTTCAGACAATTGTACCCTGAGGGTTAAGGTCATACAAGTAAAGTTCTCAGGATTTCAAGCTGTATATAATCACAAGAACAAGCCATATGTGTCAAAAACATGTTTTTCCATAGAGGCATAAAAAGGAATAACAATAGCCAGTTGCAATAAGTAATTGGAAGTAAATCAGTAAATCTTAGCCATCAGAAGTAAAGTCACTCCTACCTACTACACCTGGGAGGGGCATGAAAATACATTTCAAGAATAATTCCATGCTTTGCAGAAACTGAAATTGCCATACTCTGTCTTGTTTTCTTGACATGTTCTCATAAGCACTCAGAACTCAACAATCTCCTCACACGACTCAGTTATTGGACCATGTCCCTTCAAGGACCCACACAGTGGAAATAGAAAACCAATTCCTGCTAATGTTCTCTCTGACCCTCCACCTGCACCATGGCACATGGAGCACTGGAGTAAGTAGGTATGCCTAGACAACTGTGCTTCAAAATACAAAAAGTATGCAAAGTAAGGCCTCGAGAAACTAAAATGCTTCTGTAGAGAAAAAAAAATATTCATTTGAGTGAAGAGGTAGCCTACAGAGTGGGAAAAAATCGTTACTAGCTACATATCTGTCAGTGGGTTAGTGTCTAGAATATACAAAAAACACACAAAAACTTCAGCACCAAGAAAATAAAGAATCCAATTTTAAAATGGAGTTTGTAATTAAACAGAGTTCTCAAAGAAATAGAGATGCCTGAGAAGTGTTATTTTTAAATGTCCAATAGCACTAGCCAACAGGGAAATGCAAATTAAAGTCCTATATATGCCAAAAACTATATATCTCATACACATGAAATAAAATAAACAAATATTTTCAAAGTAATTATTCTGAGTGAGGTATCCGAGATCCAGAAAGATAGCCCGTACATATTCTCTCTCAAATGTGGTTGCTAGCTTTGAGTCTTTAGATAAATGCATTTTAATTGGAGTTTCCATAGAAATCAGCAAACTAGTAAAGGGGCATGGGAGCATTTCAAGGGAAAGGGTAAAAACACAAGTGGCATGATGGGAAAAAGGAATATAATGGAACATGGGGGATTAAATAGGGTGGGGCATGATAGAGAAACAAGTGGTATGAGGGATAGCTAACCCTAGAGACTTTTTGAAAAGCCATTGGAACCCCATTACTATTAGAGCGTCCTTACATGCAGATTTATATGCATGTATGTATGTTTGTTTGTTTGTTTGTATATAGGTGTGTGTGTGTGGTAATTTAAGTAATTATTCAAAAAGAGGGAGATCGTGCCACTCACAGGTACCAGAGTCTTAGCAAATAAAAATCCAAGTAACTGGTATCAGTTAGCTCTTTCTAAATTGTTGGTTAGTCGAATCCCACCCCATCCCCCAGGCATTATAGGTTCTTGCCATTGTTTTACCCTCTAAAACTTGATGGTAAGACCCTATTGCTAAAGACACCACATACATGAGACATAGGATATGGAGAAATCGTGCTGGTACTGACTCAGAAATGTCACCCTTACTGGCTAACTTTCACAGAACTGGAAGATGCTATGCAAATTTGTGGAAAGAAAATAATCATCCACCTTACCTAACTGTCAATAAAAATTGGCATATTATGATATATTCACTGTTGCAATAGTGGCACAAATGTTATGGTAGTCACAAACTACTTTTTAATTGGATTTAAAACCTACTCTACAAGAGGGACCTCATTCCTAGTAGTAATTAAATGAACCAAAATTCCATAACTGGCTTGGTCCTAGAACCTAGAGAGAACTAAAAACCATTATTCTGCTAAATAGATACAATAATAAGCTGCCTTCTATGTTCTTCATATCCATAGATTAGTGCATAGCTCAACCCTTATCAGAGACTCTTCTTTTAGCGAAGATGGCGATTAATGCAGTTGGTCAACATGCAGAGAATAAGAGACTGTCGAGTATTCAACTCTAAATATTTATCTCATCCCTTCCACCATGGCTCAGGTATCCTTAGAAGAGAAGCAATTGGAATACTGTAAGAGCAAGAGGCAGTGGGTGTCTGCAAGCGAAACAGTATTTGCTTGACATGACAATGCTTTTCCATACATGAACTTACCACATCTTTGACTGCATGTTCAAGACGTGCACAAATTAGAGACAGCCAGTATACCAGCATGTATTGTAGAGGGAAGCAGGAAATCCCACCATGAATGACTCTTGGCATTCGGGGTATGGATAGTCCATTTTCTTCAGGGATGTGGATACTAAGAGTCTAGCCAGCTACTATAGGCTATCCTACAAACACACAAACACACACACACACACACACACACACACACAGAGAGAGAGAGAGAGAGAGAGAGAGAGAGAGAGAGAGAACACTAAGCAGTGTTATGTCTCTATGTTTTTTTTAAATTTATTTATTTATTAAAGATTTCTGTCTCTTCCCCACCACCGCCTCCCATTTCCCTCCCCCTCCCCCAATCAAGTCTCCCTCCCTCGTCAGCCCAAAGAGCAATCAGGGTTCCTTGCCCTGTGGGAAGTCCAAGGAACCCCCACCTTCATCCAGGTCTAGTAAGGTGGGCATCCAAACTGCCTAGGCTCCCACAAAGCCAGTACCTGCAGTAGGATCAGAAACCCATTGCCATTGTTCTTGAGTTCTCAGTAGTCCTCATTGTCAGCTATGTTCAGCGAGTCCGGTTTTATCCCAGGCTTTTTCAGACCCAGGCCAGCTGGCCTTGGTGAGTTCCCAATAGAACATCCCCATTGTCTCAGTGTGTGGGTACACCCCTTGTGGTCCTGAGTTCCTTGTTCGTGCTCTCTCTCCTTCTGCTCCTGATTTGGACCTTGAGATTTCTGTCTGGTGCTCCAATATGGGTTTCTGTCTCTGTCTCCTTTCATCGCCTGATGAAGGTTAATATTCAGGAGGATGCCTATATGTTTTTCTTTGGGTTCTCCTTATTTAGCTTCTCTAGGATCACTAATTATAGGCTCAATGTCCTTTGTTTAATGGCTAGAAACCAAATATGAGTGAGTACATCCCATGCTCCTCTTTTTGGGTCTGGCTTACCTCACTCAGGATAGTGTTTTCTATTTCCATCCATTTCCATGCAAAATTCAAGAAGCCCTTGTTTTTTTTACTGCTGAGTAGTACTCTAATATGTATATATTCCATACTTTCTTCATCCATTCTTCCATTGAAGGGCATCTAGGTTGTTTCCAGGTTCTGGCTCTTACAAACAATGCTGCTATAAACATCGTAGAGCATATACTTTTGTTGTATGATAAGGCCTCTCTTGGGTATATTCCCAAGAGTGGTATTGCTGGGTCCAGGGGTTAGTTGATCCCGAATTTCCTGAGAAACCGCCACACTGCTTTCCAAAGTGGTTGCACAAGTTTGCCGAGCTATAGAGATTGCTCAGTGACTCCCAGTGGACACTGCTCTTGCAGAAGATCAGAGTTTAGTACTAGCTCCCAGATCAGTTGGCTGACAACCTGTAACTGCCACTTGACAGCATTCTATGTGTGTCTCCTTCCAGAGCACCCACACAAATGTGCACATAACACCACTCAGGCACACACAAATACACAACACATAACTAAGTATAGAAAATACTTTAGATAAAACATGTAAATTTCATTAGGAAATGTGATATAATAAAAATCAGTTTTAATGAAAAAGAACATATGCAGTTGGTAGGAAAAGTCGGGGGGATAGAGGAGGAATTAAGAGGGAGAGAATATGGGTAGGTTTAACTAAAACATATATGTATGTATGAAATCATCAAGCAATAAATAAAATCATTAGTTATGTGGACGATTCTAGGACTGAATATGTTGAGAATGTTCTGTTAGAAACTAAGGTGGCAGAAAAAGAAATGATAAAAAATAAAGTAGTGTGTAAATATTGCCCTTTCTGTGCATCTGAACACAGAACAAAGAGACCACTGTATTTACAATTTTTTTCTCTGCTCTGTTTCCTGATATCCACTGCTTCTTTACTAGAATCCATTAAGATGAAATTCTTTGTAACTATAAGCAAAAGGACATTTGTGATTTTTCTTTAATTTTGAATTTCCTTAATAGTGTAAACTGTTGAGTTTAATATTTGTAGCCTAATTTTAAAATATTCCTCATATTCCATTTTGTATTTTAACCAAAAAGGAGTTCTGTGCAAGTTGTATTATGAAACGCTGTGAGTGTTGATGAGAGTTACACACTAATCCAATAGAGACATGCCCAACTGCAGAAACAAGTGCCCTGATTCACAGGGTGTGGCAATGCTTAGCAGGTGGCTTCCGCTGACTGCAGTCACTTTTCCTGCATACTGGCGTTAGTAATAATAGTAATAGCAGCAGCAGCAGCAACAGCAGCAGCAGTAGCTTATATTAAATCTCGATTCTATGCCAACCACTCTGGCCAAGTCCCTTACATATATAAACTCAAGTAGTCATTACAACAAACCTGTGAGATAGACCTTCATTCCTTTATTTGGGGGTATTTTTTTAATTTCAGGCTTGGACAGTGTGAAACATCCTCTGGACTTTAGAGGAGGCATGTTACCAGAGCATGTTCCGGGGTCTGGCTCTGCCCCTAGACAAGTTGCTTCAGGCTTTCTTAGTTTCCTTACCAGAAAATACCAGTAATCCAGGTGGGAAGCTATTTTAGAATTCCTTCAGAAATTAAAGAGTGTTTTGTACATTGCAGATTTGTTCAATCAATATTTATTTAGTCTTAATAAGTGTGAGTCATTTGGTAGGCACTATGCTATTACAGTAAGCTGTGAATAAGACAGACGTTGTCCCTTGCCTTGTGACATCGCCTAATAAGGAAGACAGTCATTAAGCAAATAATTATTTGCACTCATGCTTAGTGCTATGAAAGAAGGACTACTAAAATAAATACATAGTAAATAAGAGTAAATATTTGCTGAGTGGGTATTGCATGCTGGGATCTATGCCAGGCAAAGAATTGAGTGGAAGTCCATAGTCATTTGGAGAGAGAAGGCCATCTCAAGAGCTTGTATATTAGTTTAAGGTGGGCTCAAAGGAACTTTGAGAGGATGAAGTAAAATCTATGAAGATGCTTGGTTCAAATCACTGGCAAGCAAAGAAAACAAATTGTAAGTGTGCTTTCTTTCCACAGGACTAATTCCTGAAGGTCACGTAAGTCTTGAAATGTAAGGGGCATCCCCAGCATGAGAGTGTATGAGAGAAATGTTAGGAGGCCCCAGCCTTTCCTTCTCCAGTAAATACTAGGGTTTGAGTTTGCATCGGGATTTGGCATAAAGGTGTGAACGTGACAAGTCACAGCTATCCGCAGTTTTGGGATTTTTAGTTAAATGTCATTTCATGCAAATATAGCGGTTCTTCTGGCAAGCTGTTTTCTAATCTTGCTGTTTTTATTCTTCTCCATAATTAGCCTGATGTACAATGAACAGCCTGAGAAACATTGACTAATGCATCTGAAATTATCTCAGCAGGGGAGCCACAAGATTTCAGCTTTGCTTGATTTTGTGCCAGGTCTCTGTTAAGCCGCTCTTCCCACATTAGGTATTTGAAGGGAGAACTCCAGATCATTCAGTCTGGGGCTTGCCATCAATTAAGACTGTTGTCCTTGGCTGTGGGATGCCACTCTCTGTGGCACAGCCTATAGAGAAGGATATGCCGTGACTCTCTGCTCTCCTGTCAAATGGCTTATTGGTTGATTGGGAAGCTGTGAGCTCCTGCTCAGATGGCTTAGAAGTGGTTTCTTCCTTGATTGGTGTGAGTCAAGTTGTAGGAGCTGAAGAACTTGACTCCTTGCTTTCTTCTTAAGTCCCTAGCTAGTAAAATTAAGGGTGGTTTAGGACGGCATGCACCGAAAGGTTAAAGTCGTTTCACTGTGACTCTGTGATGTCAGGTTCTGCACCCTTAGATTCAGTCAACCATGGATCAGAAATATTGACAAAAAGTATGTTAGGCTTCCAATATTGTTCAGTTTTAGAATGCTTGCCTAGAATGTGTGAGACCCTAAGTGCAATTCCTAGTACCTTACCTATGAAATACTGTCTGTACGGAATGACAGACTTCTTACTATTCTCTAAGCACTAGAGTATAACAACCATTTACACTGTATTAGATACTAGAAATAATGTCATTGGCTTAATTGTCTATGAGGGCATGTGTAAGTCATATTCTAACATTGCACCATTTTGTTAGGAAATGGAACATGCTTTGGCATCAGTGGGGATCCTAGAACTAATCACCCTGCAGATCCCAAGAGAAGATACTGTTGCCGCTTTACACTCAGTGGAGTGAAGATACAGAAGCTCATGGAAGAACCATCGAGCAATAATAACCTTCAAAGCCAATATTTTAGTTGGCAGTTTTTATGTGTAGGTGGATTTGTCTTTGGGCTGCCTGTTCACCTAAAATGACATGGAGACTTATTATTAATTATGCATACTTGGCCTGGGCTTAGGCTTTTCCCACTAGCTATTATAACTTAAATTAGCTCATATTTTTAAATGCAGATTCCTCCATGTGCTTATTACCCCATCTACATTTTGCCCATCTTGCTTCCTCTGTGTCTGGCTGGTGACTCTGCCTGTCTTCTTCCCAGTGCTCTCTCTATTCAGAAGTCCCTGCTATACCTCTTTCCTAGCTATTGGCCATTTAGGATTTTATTAAACCAATCACAGTAACATATCTTTACACAGTGTAAAGGAATATTCCACAACACCTATGGGCATTGCACTGTGATTTATTGCTTTCCAAGCAATGTGATATTGTAAACCTAAGCTGTATTTTCAGAAAATACCCTAAACTACTTTTGAAGTAGATTGCAATGACAGACTAGTGTTGGGGTAACAACACTTGAAACCTCCAAAGCAAATACTGTGTGGACCTCAGTAAATATATTGGCGTAGGATTGGAGGAGATGGAGTAGGTACAAGAAATTTAGTAGATTGTTAGAGCTTGAAAAGTCAGAAAGCATAGAAATGGAAAGTATTTTGTCGGGTGGTGGTGGTGCACGCCTTTAATCTCAGCACTTGGGAGGCAGAGGCAGGTGGCTCTCTGAATTCAAGACAAGCCTGTAGTTCCAGGACAGCTAGAGCTCTTACACAGAGAAATCCTGTCTCAAAACACCAGAGAAAGAAAGAAAGAAAGAAAGAAAGAAAGAAAGAAAGAAAGAGAAAGAAGGAAGGAAGAAAGGAAGGAAGGAATAAATGGAAAGTATTAAAATTCTCTCAATTATCTATCTTTAAGTAGAGTATAATTATCCCACTTTTATACATAAGTCAGTTGTGATGCAGTATGGATAACTTTCCCAGGGTTAAAAAGAAGTTACTACTGCTACTGTTACTGCTACTGCTAACACACACACACACACACACACACACACACACACACACACACTGCTACACCTACATATGTAACAACAATTAATGAAAAGAGAGGCCATGCATTTGAAAGAAAGCAAGAGGGGTATATGGGATGGTTTGGCAGGAAGAAAGGGAAGGAGAAGATAATTTAATTATGCTATAATCTCAGCGTAAAAGGAATTAAAGAAAATGAATGCAACTCAGTTTTTCTTCTTTGTAGTGAAACCCTTTTTTCATTAAAGCATGGGTATTGCAAATCTGATTTTAACTTTAAAGTATTTATTGAGGTAAATCAAGTACATAAATCATATATGTGAACCAGTGAATTTTCACAACCAGCTTCTTCATGTAGCCAATGCCTGATACAAGCACAGTTCTTTTGTGGCCTCAAGACTACCGTACCTTTTCTAGCTCACTTCCTCACAACTTGCACCCTTATCTCCATATTTTTAATTACTGTATTACCATGTTTGGGGGTGGGACATTCGTGGCTGGTATACTCAGTGAGATTGATCATTTGGACTCATGAGCAAATATGAGTGTACAGCCCAAGAAGTAAGATTGCAGAGTTCAAAGGCTAAGGGCTTAGTACATTTGGTGACTACAGTTCCCCTAATTGCTTTTGCAAAGCCTTCACCACATCATCCTCCAAACCTTGGTATCTTGGATTCTATGAATCTGGCCAGTTTGAGAAATGGTAGCTGCTCTTTTGCTTAATTCTTGTCTCTCTGATGAATAGTGAATTTCATCATATTTTTAAATGTTTACTAGCATTTGTGTTTCTTTTAGAACTCATTTGTGATCCCTTTTGCCATTTTCTATAGTTATTTGGCTTTTTAGTTTATAGATTTGTCTTTTATGTCATAACAATCAATGCTTTTTGTTAAATATGTTTCTAAAAGTCTTTCATTTTTTGTCACCTTTTATACAGTAAGCCCTAACTCAGTTCTCTTCTATAAAGGTATTTTTTGTTGATACTTTTGTCATCCCTAAGTATGGTAAACCACATCCTCCAAATATTTGAGAGTACTCTGATCCCATTGACCCCAGAAGTCTACTAAGTACATAGATCAAATTATGTTTTCTGTGCTATTGAGTCATCTGGCCTGTGGTAGTTGGCAGAGAAGCTCCTTTACCAGACTAGTTCCAGATGCTCTTTGAGAGGAAAAATAGGGTAGCAGGACACACCTGCCATTAAAGCTTTGGAATTTGCTATGTGCTGAAGAGAATGTGACCAAGCATTCTAACATCATATACCCAGCTGTTTTGTGCTACAGTTCTCAGATGTGTACTTGCTGCTTGGAAGTTTGTGGTTACACAGAATGAGGTCTGGAAGAGCTATCTGGTATCTATTAAAGGAAGCTGGACTGCTTTAGGCACAGGGGACGTTCTCCTAAATTCTCATCCATATTCTTAAGGAGTAGAATATTATTGTACAAGATCATAAAAAAATCACAGCCAATACATAAAAAATTTGTGAAGAAAAGAATTTAAACCTGCCAGTCTAATATTTAGAAACTTACGTAAACAATTTAGAACTATACATAGAAGTAGGCAGTTAGAAACAAAGAATATAACTTATGTGTATTTGGTCAACATTACTATATGCCTCCTATGTGTCAGGTAATGCCTGATAGAAGAATAAATGAATGTGACAATTTCTAACGGCAAGTGAGAGATGAGTAAGATCTGGCTTCTGTATTCAAAGTATTTACACTTAGTAAATAGAAACTGTCCTCATCTGCTGATGAAAAATCTTTCCCTTGTAATTCTAAAGGGTCCACATTTGTTAGTGTTTTTGGAATTAGCGAGGTTATGCAAGAATAATAAAAGTAAATTCTCATGCCTTTAATAAGTACAAGTGTATTATATCTGTATTTTTCTCTCAGAAAGTCCATTAGTATGCCATTTTCAGGAAAATCAATGTGAGCATTCAGCTAAGTAAAAAAGATGCCTTGTCCCTTTTTAAAATTTTCTTTGACCAAGTGCTAGTGACATCTTTAAGCTGTGAAAGGGAAAGTGATGTTCATTTGGATTGATGGGTGCTCAGATGGTAAAAATAAGAAAACTGCGATATGACATTAAGCATTACAGAATGACAGATTTTTCACTGAGAAATGTTCTGGGGTGATAATTAGCTTCCTGTTGCTGAAGGACCATGGTTTGAGAAGAAAATATTCCCCTAGACTATGAAAAAGGTAGTGTTGATATTTTATTTTTAAAATTAATTCAGTAAACATTCGTTCCAATAATCAGGCTCTATAGAGTTTCATGCCAAGGGCATTTTTTCATTTTTAGTGTAATTTAAAACTTTCATAGGGATAGAGCAGCTTAAAAAGCAGCTGAATATTAGACTGACCATCTTCTTCCCCTCTCTGCCCCATTCTTTTGCCTCCATCCTAGCTGTATTTGGTGTCTTGATCTAGTGGGGAATTCTAAAAGTCAGACCTTCAAGAATAGCTTTATAATTCAGAATTTCATCTTCTGTGCACCCTGACTCCAGCCTCCCACCTATGTTTTTCTCAACTGTTCTTTGAAAGGATCAGGCTGCTCCTGCTTCCTACTGAACCCCAGAGTTATTTTTGCAAGTTAGCACTGGCATGGTAACTCAATCCCCTTCTTTGTGGAGCAGGTGCTCAGGTCTTTCAAATTTCACTGGCCGCTAGCGGTCAGTTTTCTTCCAGGGCAAGATTTTATAGCCCCGAGCACCTCCAGAAGGGCCAAGTATTCCCCCGAGAGGCCCATATTAAATGGAAAGCTTAGCTGGGAGTAAGAAAAGAGCCAAAGCATATGAAAAGTTGCTGTAAGGGGCAGGACAGGGTGTTGGGAAAGACAGATGACTTAGAGATCATCTTTCAGTGATTCAGAGACAACATGGCAAGGGGTGTAGTCAAGTATGTAAATATTTGTCATTGTAGCAGTGATAAAACAGTGAGTGGGGGGGAGTGCCTGAAGCAGAGACTCTTATTGGATACACTTATAAAAAACATTTCCAACAACTTTTGTGTGTGCAGTGTTAGGAACCTGCCCCCCTCCGCCAGTGTTAACTGAGCTGCAGTCCAAGTATCACATATAGTGCAGTGGCAGCACTGAATTGATCCCACATCTCTGGAGTCCTTACTCTCCCTTATTTTTCATCATTTACAAATATGGCCAGAAAAGAAGACAAAGAAAACAAATGGTCTGAGATTGAATACCTGCCTCCATTCTCACATCTTACCCTCAATATTTCAAATGTGTTGAATCCTCATATTCAAATACAAGTCACTCTTGTCTTCTGCTAGACATTTTGAACATTTCTTCTTTGAGTCCTGATTCAATACTGGATTTCTTGCCAAGTGTGTCCTATGTTTTCAGTTCAATCTAAATAAAAATCTCCTGGATTCAAATTCACATTTTCTCCTCTTACAACACATGGTGTTTTTCATGTATTGTTGACATGTATATACACATTTAAGCTCCAACTATCTTGTTTATAGTGAATATCTTCACAATACAGTAAATAAAGGTAAAAGTTTTTAGAATCTAAGAAAGTTTCAAGGAGGAGACTCCTGCAAATATGAAGCATGAGTGTCCTTATACAGGACACAGATAGCATATAAGAATAATAGAAAATATAAAAGAGTATTTAATAAGTGGAAGTGGGAAATAGTTTAGTTCATCACAGTTCAAGGGACTAGGAAGTCCATGATCTAGGACTGTATCTGATGAGGGCTCTCCACCAGGCAAAAACCACAAGAGAAAGGGGGAAGGACAGGAAGAGAAGAAGCAAGGCTGAATTGATCCATCTGATCAGGCACTTGATTCTACCAACCTACACCTAAAATAACATTAATTCATTCAGGAGAGCAGAGCCCTCGTGATTTAGTCACCTCTCAAAATTACCAACTTCAAATAATGTTGCAATGTCAATTCAACATGTGCTCTTGATGGCATTCAAGCAATATTAAATACAAAATTTAAAGACTAAATTTTAAAAGCCTCAGTAGAAGAATGCTATTGAATATCTCACTAACTTTAGAAATCTGAATGTGATTTAAGGCACAAGACTTAAGGGTATTAAAATATTTGGAAAGGTCAGCAAGATGGTTGAGTTGATAATGGTGCTTGCAGCCAAGCCTGATGAGTTAAGTCAGTCTTTGGGACCCATACCGTGGAAGGAAAGAATCGATTCCTGTAGGTTGCCTTCTGATCACCAAAGGTGCACAAGGGCATGGACATGTCAACACACATACACAATTATTTTTGCAATTAAAAAATTTTGTTCACCATATTATGACAGATATATCTTGATCTGTATAAAAAAGCAAGATACAGACTAAGAAAACATGCAAAACCAAAACTGATGAGATATTATGGAGTATATGTTAAGATGTTAAAAATTTATTAAGGGGGCTGGAGAGATGGCTCATTGGTTAAGAGCATTGCCAGCTCTTCCAAAGGTCCTGAGTTCAATTCCCAGCAACCACATGGTGGTTCATAACCATCTGTAATGAGGTCTGGTGCCCTCTTCTGGCCTGCAGGCATACATGTAGACAGAATATTGTATATATAATAAATAAATATTTTTAAAAAATTATTAATGGAAGCTGGAGAGATGCTTCTTACAAAGGACTAGGTTTCAATTTGCAGCGCCCATACTGGGTATCTTGACAACTGCCCCTATCTCCAGTTCCAGAGAGATCAATATGGCCTCTGCTGGAACATGAACTCAGGTGCACATACCCACAGACAGACACATAATACCTACCCATAAATTTTAAAAAATATAGTAACAATAGATTATTTTTAAAAAGAAAGCACAGGGCCGGGCGATGGTGGCACATGCCTATAATCCCAGCACTTGGCAGGCAGAGGCAGGCGGATCTCTGTGAGTTCGAGGCCAGCCTGGTCTACAAGAGCTAGTTCCAGGACAGGAACCAAAAAGCTATGGAGAAACCCTGTCTCGAAAAAAAAAAAAAAAAGAAAGCACAGGCAGGAAAATGGACACAAAACATAGATGTTCCACAGAATCTGGCTAGTTAACTTGTGCAGGGAGATTCAGCATCATTACTAGTCTGGGAAATATGCTTAAAATAATACTAAAATATTATTTTAAAACCTATTGGTTAAAATAATAATTAAATGCGAGAATATCAACAGTGATTCCTGGCAAAAACAAAGTGCTAATGCCCTAAAGCATTTATTGTTTAGAAAGTATTAACTTCTCTGTTTATCTACAATGGTACTAACTACTTTCCACCCTTAAGAAAATTGAAGAATTTTCTGATTTTCATGGTTTAGAGGAGAAATTTCAGCTGAGAAAGGCAAGTATTAGAACTTTGCAATTTTGCTAATGAAATAGGAAGCCCAGAAATAAGGTGCCACAGGAATATGTATGTATGCATGCTTGCATGTATGTGTATTTGTATGTGTGTAAAAATATATAAAATTGCAAATTGCTGCAAAACCATTTAAAGAAGTTTTTGGCGTTGTCTCTGAAAGTTCAGCACTCATATACTAAGACCCAAATATTATACATCTTCATATATATACAGAAACTTTTCTTCATGTAAATCAGAATATATGAAACATTATGTTTATAGCAGCCCAGTTCATCTCACAACAGTTTAGAAGCCACCTAAATTCTCATCACCATTAATCTATTTATTATTTAATGGCATTTTGTATAGCCTTCATATGACACCCGCCCATAAAATATGGATCAATCTTATAACACTTCATGAAAAATAAGCTCTAAAATATTACATAGAGCATGCTATCATTTTATATCTTAGAAATTATGATACAGGGCACAGGAGACCACTTCTTACATACAACCCCAGCAGCACAGACATTAAGGACCTCATTGAATAAATGGGACCTCCTGAGACTGAGAAGCTTCTGTAAAGCAAAGGACACTGTCGCTAAGACACAAAGGCAACCCACTTACTGGGAGAAGATCTTCACCAACCCCACAACTGACAAAGGTCTGATCTCCAAAATATATAAAGAACTCAAGAAACTAGACCGTAAAACTCTAATCAACCCAATTATAAAATGGGGCATTGAGCTGAACAGAGAATTCTCAACAGAAGAACTTCAAATGGCCAAAAGACACTTAAGGTCATGCTCAACTTCCTTAGCGATCAGGGAAATGCAAATCAAGACAACTTTAAGATACCATCTTACACCTGTCAGAATGGCGAAAATCAAAAACACCAATGATAGCCTTTGTTGGAGAGGTTGTGGAGAAAAGGGTACACTCATCCATTGCTGGTGGGAATGCAAACTTGTGCAACCACTTTGGAAAGCAGTGTGGCGGTTTCTCAGGAAATTTGGGATCAACTTACCCCTGGACCCAGCAATACCACTCTTGGGAATATACCCAAGAGAGGCCTTATCATACAACAAAAGTATATGCTCTACTATGTTCATAGCAGCATTGTTGGTAATAGCCAGAACCTGGAAACAACCTAGATGCCCTTCAATGGAAGAATGGATGAAGAAAGTATGGAATATATACATATTAGAGTATTATTCAGCAGTAAGAAACAAGGACTTCTTGAATTTTGCATACAAATGGATGGAAATAGAAAACACTATCCTGAGTGAGGTAAGCCAGACCCAAAAAGAGGAACATGGGATGTACTCACTCATATTTGGTTTCTAGCCATAAACCAAGGACATTGAGCCTATAATTAGTGATCCTAGAGAAGCTAAATAAGAAGAACCCAAAGAAAAACATATAGGCATCCTCCTGAATATTAACCTTCAGCAAGCGATGAAAGGAGACAGAGACAGAGACCCACATTGGAGCACAGGACTGAATTCTCAAGGTCCAAATCAGGAGCAGAAGGAGAGAGAGCACGAGCAAGGAACTCAGGACCATGAGGGGTGCACCCACACACTGAGACAATGGGGATGTTCTACTGGGAACTCACCAAGACCAGCTGGCCTGGGTCTGGAAAAGCCTGGAATAAAACCGGACTCTCTGAACATAACGGACAATGAGGACTACTGAGAACTCAAGAACAATGGCACTGGGTTTCTGATCCTACTGCACGTACTGGCTTTGTGGGAGCCTAGGCAGTTTGGATGCTCAACTTACTAGACCTGGATGGAGGTGGGGGGTTCCTTGGACTTCCCATAGGACAGGGAACCCTGATTGCTTTTCGGGCTGAGGGGGGGGGACTTAATTAGGGGAGGGGGAGGGAAACGGGAGGCGGTGGCTGGGAAGAGACAGAAATCTTTAATAAATTAATAAATTAAAAAAAAAGAAATTATGATACAGGCAGCAGGATGAAGTAAGAGGAACTTGCCACAAGTTTGAGATAGCTTGTGCTTTGTAGTGAGTGCCAGGACAATATAGACTACAAAGTGAGGAAACCTATATCAGAGAACTCCCAGCCAAATTAATAAAAACATAATTTCAATGGTACATGTAGACTTAGTAGAACTATATAAAAAGAAAGGGAGTTAAAATGAATGTGGGTTTGGTATGGTTATATTGTCAATGAAAGAGGGTATATAGGATTGGAGAGAAGGAAACCTTATGCTTTGCTGTTCGATATTGATTGGCCAAATCTTAGATTTCATTCTGGATTGTTAGATTATGGGTATGTATTACCTTATTTAAAACAATTAGCTAAAGAAGGGACCAGTGATGACATGTCACAAACCAAGTGTTGTATTTCGTGAACTTGAAACCTTGAAATAAAATATAAATAAAAATGTGCTTAATAACCCAGTGCTTTTGATAAAAAAAAGGCTAGGTAAATGATGGTTTACATTAGTAACTTTTATTATTTCTCTTCCTATTTTTCTTCTTTTCTCAGTCATTCATTATCTTCCTATTGTGTCTGAGAATTAATGATACTGAGAAATATTAATTTGCCCAAGAAAGTCCCAAATAACTGAGAAAACTGCGTTTAAAATTTAATATGTTCTAAATTGTCAAGCATTAGTAAAATCCATTAAGTCTCATTACTTGCGTTTTCCCAATTCTGAAAGTACCCTGCACACATACTTTTAAAATCTTACACCTCCCAAATCTTTAACCTTTGCATATTCTGACTGTAATACTCCGAGTCAGTAATAATGCGATAGTCTAATAGTGCTAGATGGTACTGAATTAGTGCACTTTGCTAGATTATGGCTTGTTGGGAAAAAAATACAAGAGAGTAAAAGCCTGTGCTCTTAGTCAAAATCTCTTAAGTCTGCTAAATAAGTTTATTTATTAGACTTCCTGAGTGCTTCTGTCCATTCTTGTCACATATTCTTCTATCTTTCCATCAGAGAGCTGAAATTTGAATGCCTCAAGGGGGAGATGAATTAGAGGTAGTTATTTTAGTGTAATATTTTGGTGTTGAGCTTCAGTGCATAAAAGGAAAAAGAAAACTGATTAAGAGAAGAAATGAAAGACCTGGTTGTGCTGTCATGTATGAGTATCTTTAAAGTTAACACAAACAGGAAGGCTTCTTTTCCCAGGTGAATGGAGTTGTTGATGTGCTCTTACTATTTTTAAAGTTTCTAGTGGAATTTAATCCAAATATATACAATAACATGTATGGGTTTTGAAGCATAAAAATATTTCCAGATTTTTAATTCTGTATTATTTACATAAAGAATAAAGTACACACATGTTACTGAGAAGCCCACACAGACAAACTTTTTCATCCATTGAAATTGGAATGAATATAGTACAGTCTCCAAGAGCCATATTATAAGAACCATGCTCCTTCTCCCAATGGGCAGGGTGATGATCTAATGAATCATGGTGTCATAGTGCTAAAAGGCATGATATTCCAAAAGATTTAATAATGGCTCCTATATCCTGGAGTTAAGCAACTCCTGTCTATTTGGAAGTAAGACCTGCTAAATAGGAGGGAATTAATGTCTGACGGAACTGTAGCTTTACTACTTGTGTGTGATTGAGCCAAGGAACATAGGAGAACCTACCCCCACTTTTGCTCATTATTTACACAGCTTAGTTATTTATTGGGTGCATGGTAAAGTTGTGTTATAGTCATATCTTGATATCCTAACCATCAATAATGAGATCAAAGTTCTGATACATCAGCAGCATGGAAGAATTTCCACAAAATTACAGAATGTAAAAAAGCAGTTATATGTTATATTATTTTATTCATATTGCATTCTTCCCATGACATGAATGTAGAAATAGAACACACCGTTGCCAGAGATTAGGAGCTGCATGGTAGGAAGTAGGATTATTGTAAAGGGCACAAAGGATCTTTCTGGTGATGAAAATATTCTTCCATGATCAAATAGCTCTCTTGTTTTGTGATATTATGATATTGTACGAAGCTACCATTGGAGGGGATGGGTAAAGAATATATAGTGTCTCCATATATTATTTATTATACTTGCAGGTTAGTCTGTGGTTACCTTACATTAAAACTTTCTTTAAAATGAAACTAAATAAAACAAATGAATCACCTCTCAAGGACTGGGATACTTAAGTACAACTGAGTTCCCATTCTGCAAGGCAATATTAGATAACTGAAACAATGGGAACTGGCCAGGACTGCGTCTGCATTGACAACCTTTTAACTTCCTTTCTGGCCATTCAAGACACACACACACACACACACACACACACACACAAACACACACACACACTTCAACCACAAAATATAGTTTTCTCTGCTGCTGCTGCCTGTCAGGCCTTATTGTAGATAGTACAAAAGTGCAGAACATAGCTAAGGATATCTCTTAGGAGTACACTATGTACATTTTGTGGGGATCTGCCCCTAATCTTTGGTTATATAGTCTTGTTTTACCTGTACTGCTTGGACAAAATGGATTCTGAATGGTTCCAGTGTGAGAAAATAAATTTGCACGGAAGCAAGCTGATCCTAGCAAGATTAGGAGAGTAAGGACATAACAGGTATTACGCAGAGATGGATATTTCTAAATCCCCACAGATAATTTGATGTCCTTATTCCAAAGAATTTTGAAGAAAGCAAAGAGTGAGTAATTAAGATCTGAGAATTCTCCCAGGATGTGTGTAAATTGGTGCTTTTGTCACAGAATATATTCTAATATTTAGTATTTAGCTTTGTGCTTCCAAAGATGAAACTTAACTAACCACAGAGAAACATACATTATGCTAAGACATGTGGAAGTAACAGCTTTTGCCTGAGTAAATACCTTTTGTGTTTCCACAGACTTCTCCTTTTTTAAAGACAGTCGTTGCCATTAGCCTAACCAACTCATGAGGCTGAATTTTTATGCTATGAGCTAAGGGCATACTGCTCTTCCATGTTTCTTCTTTTCTCGTAATCAGCCCCACATCCAAACAACCCATTCAAAAAATGAGAAGAGCACGCTGAAAGACTATGTTAACTAATATAATTTCTGTGTGTGCCAATGTGTATATGTTCCTGTGTGTGCAGGTGCACATGCGGATGTGTGTGCCTCCAAATGGAGACCAGAAGACAATTTTAAGTGTCGTTACTTATGTCTGATTTACCTTTTGTTTTCTCTTTTGAGGCAGCATTACTCACTGACCTTAAATTCAACAAATATGTCAGAGAGCCTCGGGAATCCTCTTGTCTACACCTCCAAGCACTGGAGTTATAATCATATTCCATCAAGCACACAATTTTATATGTGGGTTCTGGTGGTAAATCCCAAGCCCTTGTGTTTGTATGGCAAGCACAGATATCTCCTCAGCCATACAGTGGATATATTTTTGAATAGTATGGATGGTCCCTTCAGGATTTACAGCAGGCAGGGAAACAATATACCAAGAGACAAGACTGAAACTCCGTTCAGCCCAATTTAGGTACCAGTGCTGAGTCAAGCCTTTGAGAGTCTAACACTAGTTTATTTACTGTAGCCATATTTAAACACAGCACAATTTTGAGGAAAGAACGTTTTCTGATAGCAATTAACTCAGCCCAGTGAATACAACAAAGCTTAAGACATGTTTACATTGAAGCTCTTTGCAAAGTACCCATGACTCTGTCCAGAAGATGGATTCTTGTGGACACAGAAATAGTGCTTAGGATAAGGGTCTAGGGAGAATGACTGAGGGAGTCAGGATTTGACCTGGCCTTAAGAAAACATAGAAGTCACATAGGTTGTTATAAAGTACAGATGACATCTGTCATAATGATGAGTTTTGTTACCAAGAAGTAACATTCAAGGGGGGTGAGCTCTAGGATAAACAAACAAAATTGGGGAATATGGGTGGAACTTGGCCAAAAAGGTAGCAAAGGATTGCCAGGTTGTTAAACGATATCCATTCCCACCTTTCCAGGAGAAGGACATGTTACAGACCCCTTTCCTTTGAAGCATGCCTGTTTGTTTAACTTTCCTGACTTCTTAAGTGCTTATCTGTGTGCACAAGGACATGTTGCCTCCTACAGAAGAGAGTTTTGGCATGATATCCATTCAGTCTATAGAAAGTAGTAATCAGTTTGTCAATAGTCCATGTACACACACAAGATTACCAGAAACATATTTTCTGATGTCCTTTGTAAACTGCACAGGAGAAACAACTTTGAGAACAAAACAAAGCTTTGAAGGTTCAACAAATGATACTATAGATTTCCTCAGATAGGTAGATGATTTCACCCCACAGAGCATCCAAAGTAAAGTGCACGATCCATGGACTTAGAGGCAAGATACATATCTACAAACAGAATTTCCAGGTACTTCTCATACAGGTATTAATTTAAAGCGAAATACAACACATCTGTTTCATTCATTCATTCATTCATTCATTGTGTGTATGCATGTGAATGTTTCTGTGGCATGGTGTGTTTGTAGAGGTCAGAGGATTACTGAGAGAGTTAGTTCTCTCCTTCTATGATGTGAATCCTATGAACTGATCTCAGTTCCTCTTGCTCATGGGTCCAGCTTTATGAGAGAAAAATGGAAACAGACAACTTATGAACTTCCGTTTAGGATTCTAGGACTTGGTAGCCAGTGTCAGTACCCACTGAGCTATCTTTCTGGCCCAACATCTCTTTTTTTAAAAAAAATAAGGCATGTTAGCTCATCACAGTTTTAAGTCTATGTTTTATTTCAAGGTGTGTGTGTGTGTGTGTGTGTGTGTGTGTGTGTGTGTATGCAAATGTATAACCTGTCTCAACTATCCAATGTGGGAAGCATTGAAGAAAAAGATTTAGAATGGATGTTGTTTGCAAATTCATGTTGTTTTTCACTGCATAAGATGTGAATATGTCAACAAAATCACATAGATTTATACATATCAGGTCTGCTTTACAAGTAGTTGAAAATCAAAACTCTACTCTCACTTTTTTCTTGTCTTTGTAACTTTCAGTCCGGACATACTACTGAGAATAGAGAAATGTGCCTTAGAATTCATCTAAAACATGATCTCAGATAGCTAGACAACCAGAGTCAAATGACATTCTAAAACCATCGAACCATAAAGATCTTAGTGGTACGTCTTTATTCTTTAGACAAGAAAACTGTATGGACAGACTTTCCCAGAGTCACATAACCCTCTAGATACCACTCCAGTACTGCTTAGATAACTGTAAGGATGTCAGTTACAGAAGGTGTATAGTCACATGTCTTGTAACAATGGATATATTTGTTGTTGTTGTTTGTTTTGTTATAGTTAGAAATATTTTGTTGGTAGTCCAGACTGACTTTGAACTAAATATCTTCCTGACTCAGCCTCCTGAGTGCTAGTAGTAGAGGCATGTGCCACCATAGAAGGACTGTATGGAAATATGCTTTGAGATGTGTCATTTGTCTATTTCGTCATTGTGTGACCATGATAGAATGTACTTACTCTGTCTAACATGGGTACAGTGTCATTAGGTAGTACACTCTCATGTCACTGCTGTTGTGTGCCATTTGTCATTAATATGAACAATATAATGTAGCACACGATTATAATGAGCTAACATTTGAATCAGGGGGCTTCTGCTGTACCAGGTAGTGCAACGTTCTGAAAGCTTTGTTCAGATGTCTCCTTTAATTCTCTTAACAACTGTGTGAGCTCATTTATTTTCATTTTGTGGACAAAGCAACTGAAACACAAAGATATTAAATGACTCTGTTCCATAATGCAAGTAATTATTTATTTGTTATCAAGGACTTGAGGCTTAAGAATACTGGACTGTCAGGTAAAAAGCCAGTGATTATTCTGATAGTAATCAGAAAAATATCTTGATTGCCTGGTGCTTCACTGGTGGTGTAAATTCTAAGGACAATCCATTCCGTGTCTATATTAGCTATAGTCCATCCTTTAATTCCTATTTCCCTCAGAAGAGTTTCTCAATCTTAGTTGTCTTCTGGAAGCTTAAAAACGATGTAAATTCAGTGAAATGTTTACAATATATATTTTGATACATACATTATTCCACTAAAGGACAGCTGAATAACCACATTTGAAACATTAAAATTTGTATATTTCCATGTTTTAAAGTATCCAGTTGACATATTAGATTTATATTTCAGAAATCTATAGACTCCATTCATTTTTTGCAAGCCAAAGCCTGTCATTCCATTCTCTAAGATGCATGTGTTTAGCTGTCACCAGTTAAGAAGTAATTTATACTTCTGCTGTTAAAAATGCTACTGTCATTCAGATCAATCTCTGTAGACCTTTCAAAATAGAGTACCACAGAGAGGCAGACACGCTGATATAGAAGAAGGAATGGACCATATGGACAGGGTCAGAAATAGACAGACAGGTAAAGATAGACCCAGAATAAGAGATAAACAGGCTGATGGAGGAAAAGTAAGAGGAAAACAGATATATGTAGAATCGAGCAGCAGGAATCAAGAGAGATAGAGGTATATCAAGAGAGATACAGAGGCAAAGACAGGGGTCCTGGCAGGAAGACAGACTAGTGGAATGCCACAGAGACAGAAAAAAAAGATGGGTGCAGACATAGAACAATGAGAGGTTGGATGCTGGTTGCTAATCTTGGTTGTTAATTTGACTGTATCTTGAATCAACTAAAACCCAAGATGCTGGACACATCTGTGAGTTTCCTTGATCAGATTATTTGAAGCAAGAATACCCAGCCTAAGTCTAGACAGCACTTTCTGTTGGCAGCCTAGATAAAAAGACACAGAAGGACACTTTGCTTTTTGCCTACTTGTCCTCACTGTCTATTTTGCTAGTATCAGAACCAGATTCTTCATGATTCCAGTGCAGACTGAAGATCAGCAGCTGTCCAGAAAACCTCCAGGACTCTAGTGCTATACTGGGACTTCTGAGCCATCCAGCCTCATGGACTGAATAGATTTTCAGCCTTCCCAGGATGGGACAGCCATTTTTGGACTGTCCAGACTGCATCCTATATTGTATATATATTTATTCTCTCGGGTTTTGTTTTGTCTTTAGAGAATCTTGACTAATATGGAGTAGGGCAAGACACAGATAGTCAGGAGTAGCCCGAAATGGCAGGGTCCGCAATAGAGATAAATGAGCACAAAAGGAAAGAGACACAGACTGCAATAGCTCAAAATCTAGAGAGAGATGTAAGAGGTAGAAGACAAGGAAGGAAAATGAAGAAGAAATGGATAGAAGAGAATATGGAAAAGGAGGGCAGAGGAACAGTGATTTACACCCACATTGATAGACAGAACTTCAAATGAGAAGCAGAGGACACAGGAACACAGACTAGGTAATGAAAAGAAGAGAGGAGTTGGGTGTCAGGAGGGACACACAGAGCCAGGACACAGACAAACATAGAACCAGAAATTACCAAGAGAGAAGAGCAAGTGGTGAGGAAAGATCCCGAACACAGAATGTCAGAGATAGTTATGTAGGACAAGTAAAGAAAAGAGAGAGGGAAGGAGGGAGGGAGGGAGGGAGGGGGAGGGGGAATGAGGAATTATCTAGAGAACCATAAAGAACATAATAGATACAGGCTCAAATTGAGGGACAGAGTAAGACACACACCTAGAGAAACATAGAAGAAAGCAGATAGCAAGACAGACCAAAAGAAACATTTACCGAGAGAGAGAGAGACAGAGAGAGATTTCCCATAACAAAAAGCTAACCCAGAGAGGGTGGAACAGACATAGAGTAAGACAGAAGTAGGGAATGAATGAACCGAGAAAGATGGATGAAGAGACTGAAGAGATGACTAGAATGGGAATAGAAGTCAAGAAAACAAATGGAGGAAAGAACAACTAAAATGGAGGGAAGATGACGATGGGGTGCTGTGTAAGTATAAAAGAGAAGACATGGAGACTTACATATATATGCCAAGGGTCTGGAATCTGAGAACACTCAAAAAACTCTTAGAGCTCAAAGACGAAAGTCTGCAGTTCTGTAAGCAGCTGTACCAAGGGGAAGAGTCTGGAAAGAAACGTGCATTATCTAATTACAGGGATCCATTATCCTCTCCTTTAGTATGCTTTAAGGTGGATCCCCCTTCCCGAAGAGTGTTCCTGCCTTCCTGAGCTGTGTGATGTTTTATCTGGGCAATTACCAACCCAACTGGAATGCTACTAGGTTTTTACTCAGGCCAGAGATTACATGCTCTTGACCAGAAGGAATTAGATTTCCCTGAATGAGTTTTCAGTACTGCTGTGTCAAAACAAGGCTAAGGACTTGTGCAGACATTTTTTGGGGGAAAATAATACATTCAAATTGCTAGTAGGCACATAAAGACTTGCCCAATGTCATTGATCATTAGCAAAATACAAATGAAAAATCACATTGAGATACTACTTTATACTCATTACAATGTCTAGACTCTAAAAGATGATACTCAGCTGTTTTGGAGGATATGAAGAAATTAAAACACTGCTAAATCTCTAATATAAATTGTTTCAGTCATTTGCAAAACAATTTTATGTTTCCTTAAAAAAGGAACTTAGAATTGCCACATGACTTAACAATTCCACTCCTGTATTTCTAACCAAAAGATGAACACAGGTTCTCAATCAAGTAAATATAAGTGTGTGTTTACAGTGGCTCTATTGCCAATAGCCAGAACATTGGAAAAAGCCCTAATGTCTGTCAGTGGGTGAACAGATGATAAAGTTATATATCCATACAATGGCATATTATTTAGTCATAAAAAGAAATGAAATGTTGACACATGCTATATGGCAAACAAAACTTATCATACATAATTCTAAGTTATATAGCAGCCAGACACACAATTGCATATTCTATATGATTCCATTTATATGAAATAGCCAGAATCAGTAAATCCCCAGGCTAAAAGAAGATTGGTGGTTGCCAGTAGTTGGGAACAGGAAGGGAGAAACAAGCATTTCATGAGTGCAGGCTTTCCTTTGCAAGTGATGAAAATGTTGGAGGATTAGAGAGAGGTTGTCACCCTACAGCCTTGGGAATGTCCCTTAAAATGCTTCAGTTTCTGCTTGCGAATGAAGGTGGGTGATGGTCAAAACAGGAGGAAAACCAGCAAAGAGAAGTTAATGAACCAACTAGGAAACTGCTAAGAAAACAAGGAAAAACAACCCCTAGCATGCTGACATCGAAATAGGTTGATGAAAATGCAGATAGAGAAATTGCACAATACATGGATACTCCTCCATCCCCAGTTTTGCTCTCCCTGCTACCGCTACTACAAATGCCTTTGCTTGTTGAGCGCTGGGTGAGGAACAGCAGGGAAAAGTTTTGACATAGGTGGATCATGGAAGATATTTAGGGAAAAGTGGGGCTGGCAAAAAATTGTTCAGACCCCACTTTTTTTCGTGCTGCACAGAAACTAAGTATGAACGTCTTTGCTTTTTGGAAATATTCCAGAACTCATGTGCTATTAATGTAGGGGAGTTCTTGTCCTATGTCAATACGATGAGTCTTTTTTCTTTTTCAATATTGTGGGGCTTGCCTTGTTTTTATTTTGGTTTCTGAGTAAACACATGAAATCTCTTAGAAGTCCATTGTTTGCAGATTTCCCATCATGCTCCCTTCTTCCCTAGAGGAAAACTCTTTGATTCTTTGATAAAGCAAACTTATTGCTTTTCTTTTTTACAGTCTTCTACTTAGTGTCTTGTTTTCTTAGTTTAGAATTCATACAACTCTCAGGCAAGGTTCTCTAAGATTTTTCTATTTAATATTCGGCTGCTGCACAAAGAAGTTTATCATTGTCTTCATTTTTTAAAATAAAAATCGAGGGAAATATCTCTTCTTCCCATAGGCATTTTGTCTTAATGTTGTTGAGGAACGTTTACTTTTTAAATAATTATGACTGGCACCTGAGAGTTGCCACGCCTTACTATACAAAGAATGTGTCAATAAATAAAAAATGGGGTCCAGAGGTTCGTATTTGCTGCCAGACCCTGAAGTGGTGGTAGGCAGGCCAACTGTGACCAGGAATAGAATCTTAAGCAGTAGGGTGTTTGCTACTTATCCTCTGGGAACTAGAAAGTGAGGTTGAGTCTCTAGTCTTAGGGATTTGTAAGGGTGGGACCTCCTGTCCTGCCACGTTCTTCAATGTGCTTTATAGAGGTTGTGCCATTCTCAAAAGCATTGTACAGGAAAGTCAGTACCCCAGAGAATCAAGAACCTCACATTCTCAAGAGCTAAACCTCACACAGCCTATTAAGAATCTAGTGAGAATTCTATATACTGAAACTTTATCCACACTTGTCTAAAGAAAACAAAGCTTGCCCCACACTCTTTGTGGAATTATTGTTATTTTAGCACTAGAGAGTTGGGAGGTTATCCAGCCTAAAAGTGTCTCCAGTAAGTGAAGCAATGAATGAAGCAGAAACCTCACTTAGTAAATTGTAAACCCAAGGCCAGAAAACTTAAGAACTTATTCAGCTTCTGTATAGTCCGCATTGTGCTAGATACATAGCTAACCTCTCTGTGCAGAGATAAGAGCGCTTACAAATGGTCGTAATGAAATAAATGAGACAATGTCATGACACAGTTTCTGATGCATGAGTAAGTGTTTAATGTGTCACTTTTTATTATCTAAGAAAGAAGTGACTTGGAGTTATAGCCTCTTGCTTGCTTGTCCAATTCCCTTTGAAAACCAAGATCCACTGAATATGTAGCAGCTATTCCTTTGAAGCACAGACCTCCTATGCCCTTAGTTGTTGCTTTTCTGAATTTGCATAACTTTGGGAGAAACAAGAGCCTAATGAGCATTTTCCTCAAACCACATCTCTCCACATTTGCTACTAATCTTTGTTATTGTCTCCAGGCCTTCTTCAGTGGTAGCAGCAGCCTGAGCTACAATCTGAATTGTCCACAGGCCTCCGCATGTTGAATAAACACATCTGTCCAAAGACCCCCACTTCTATCCTCTGTAATGCTGCAAGTCTGGTATGGAGTGCTGGAAATCTTTATTTCTGTAGCAAGTATAAGCTGAGGAGCTGTTTGCTACTGGTTGGGCCTAATTACTATGTGCAAAGAGCTTGCTTGGCAAAGCAGCTCTTTGAAAAGCCCTATTTTGGGGGCACAGGGCCCATACATCAAGCTAGCATTGTGTGTGAAAACAGGTTTTCGGCGCATTGTTTCTTGAGTTGCCTGAGAAATAACATTCCAAACTCAGCCCGGGGAAATAAGATTAACTCTCTGCAAAACTTAGACTTCGCTGAGGCTCCATTTATCTACATGGATAATTACCAACTTGAACTGGGAAGTAAAGTCTGAAAGGAAGTTGGAACTATTGGTATTGAAAGGGTCTTAAGCTGAATAATTGATTCCAGCTTCTTATCATTCATTTTTGTTTGATAATCATAAAAAGGATTATGGGAAATCAAAGTTTCTATTTGGTGCTAATGTCCATCTTGAGTATATGGGGGGAAACTTGTCTCCTGTCTTCGAGTAGAGTGCTAAAGCCTTATGTAACACTCATGGGCTTCGTTTGCAGGTCCCGTTTAAGTGATGAGTCACATATTTTTTATGCCTTTATCATCTGTCTCCCCATGCAAAGTAGATGTCTCAAATCATTCTTGCACCTTAACTTAAAAATTCAGGCTTGGTAGTCCTAGCTGCTATCATTAAACAACTTGGATTGAGGTCCAAATCAGGAGCAGGAGAGAGAGCACGAACAAGGAACTCAGGACCACGAGGGATGCACCTACACACTGAGACAATGGGGATGTTCTATTGGGAACTCACCAAGGCCAGCTGGCCTGGGTCTGAAAAAGCATGGGATAAAACCGGACTCGCTGAACATAGCGGACAATGAGGACTACTGAGAAGTCAAGAATAGTGGCACTGGGTTTTGATCCTACTGCAAGTACTGGCTTGTGGGAGCCTAGGCTGTTTGGATGCTCAACTTCCTAGACCTGGAAGGAGGTGGGAGGTCCTTGGACTTCCCAGAGGGCAGGAAACATGGTCTGCTCTTTGGGCTGATGAGGGAAGGGGACTTGATTAGGGGAAGGGGAGGGAAATGGGAGGCGGTGGCGGGGAGGAGGCAGAAATCTTTAATAAACAAATAAATTAATAAACAACTTGGATTGATTCCATGCATGGTCCAGGCCCCTTCTTCACATTCCAGTTAGTATCTAAGAGTAAGAAATAAATGTAGGTAGCCCTCCTTGCCCATTTTCATTGTTTATAGCCCATGCTACACTCCTAATACTCTGAGTCTCTCTGTCTCTCTGTTGTTACAGATAAAAGACATAGCTATTTGCCCATTTCTTTTCTTTATCTGTTATTTTCTTGATCTTGTTTTCCATTATACTTACTTGAATTTAAAATATCAACTTTCACTTTGTAGTATTTGAATTTTTCTTTTTTTCTAAAATCATCTTTGTCCTGTGATTTAATTTTAAAACATTAATCTTTTTTATTATTTCCTTGCTTTTTTTGTTTTTCGAGACAGGGTTTTTCAGTATCTTTGGAGCCTGGCCTGGAACGAGCTCTTGTAGATCAACTTGGCCTCAAACTCACAGAGATCCACCTGTCTCTGCCTCCTGAGTGCTGGAATTAAAGGCATGCGCCACCACCACCCAGCCTTCTTTGCTATTTTTAATGTGTTTTTTCGTGAGCATATATTCCCTGTTCATAATACTGGGTTTCATAAACAATTTCTTTTAAGTATACCATGCAATTTAACCATATTTACACGCTATGACCTCTTCTTTCTCCCCTCTCCTCCTCTCTCCCAATGTTTTCTTTCATTCCCACAGCCTCTTCTGCTTTCATGTTGGGTGTGTGTGTGTGTATACAGATTTATGTGTATCTCTATAAAATCTAGAATCTAAAAATGAGAGAAAGCATATAATATTTGTTTCTTAATCTAGCTTATTTAACTTAATTTTAATCATTTCCAGTTGGATCCTTTTTCTGTAAATGATATGACTTTTTTATGGCTGAACAAAACTTCATTGTGTATATATACATTTTCTTTTCTCATTCATCTGTTGATGTGCACCTTGTTTGATCCTAAGTTGCGTATTCCCAATAGTACTTTTAGTATCTCTTGGGATGTTGATTTGCTTCCTCAGGGTATATGCTAGCTTCCTGGACTCCAGATGTTTCTTCATTGCTGACATGCACATGATTGATCTCCTATAATGAAGACAGGAAAAGATCCTTTTTGTAGCCCGCGTTCTGGCTGTCAGTAGATGCTGTGCACAGACACAGCTCTCCTGCTTTGTTTGAGGCTTGAGATTGTACAACAAAATGCAACCCTCTTTTGCGTGCTTCCTTGATTAGATACTAGATTCACTTCCACAGTTCCCATCATGGAGTATGAGATTACCTTGTGCTTAAAGACTAGCTTAATTGTTTGATCTTTCTCTCATGGTAAGTAGTTCTGAACGTGGCAAGTCATGTTGAAAAGAAATAGAGATTTCTAGTCCATATCAAGTTGGAGATGATTGCAAGGATATTTAGAAAATCTTGCCAATCACAGTTTCTGATAAACACATAGAACTGGTTTGCAGCTGCTGTTATACTAACCTCCATACCTAAAGCAAGGAGGCTCAACTCAAGCATAAAAGAAAGCAAAAGTAAGGTTCAAATAAAAGGGAGAATGGGGCCAAGTTTATGAGGACTCTTGTATGTGATGTAATAACACAGTAATACCCCAGAAAAATGAAACTGGACAGGGCAACAAATACACCACTAGTTCATGGTTTTGTAAGCGTTCTTCAAGTGTCCAAGGGTTAGAAAAATGGGGAATACAAGCAATGGTTTCTGGGAAGACCATTGCTTTCACAGGAAGCTTAAGAGGAATGCAGTAGCTGGGGGAATGCACTGGCCTTTCATCCAGTGTTCAGATTGTCACAGAAGCAGTTTCTGCTTGCTCTCGGAATAACTTTTCAGAAGCATGAACTTGTGATGTGTTTGATGCAAAGGCTATGTAATTCATCACAGGCTATGGAGAAATGTCAGGTTCGGACCAAAAACTTAATATTTGAAGTGACCTACCAAATTTTTCCTGGAAATATTTAGTACTTCATTATCAACTATTGTCTCTTTTCCTTTCAATTCTTTTATTCCATTCTGTTTACTTTCTTCTAAAAATATTTTTAATTATTTGAGAGTTTCACACAATATGTTTTGATTATATTCTGCTCCTTCTGACTCCTCTCAGATCCCCCCTTTTCCCTACCTTCCCACCTTTTTGTGCATACTGTCACAATCACCATGAATTCTTATGTGCAGCTGCCCTGTTGTGTCTAAGAAACACTGTAGAGATCCAATGCCTTTTGTTCTTACAGTTTTTCTACTCTCACCCCTTCCTCAATGGACCCTGGGCCTTGTGCAGAGGGTATGATATATTCTCTGCATCTCGATCCATTAGGCTTCTATGTTGATTGCCATCTACTGCAGTAAGTTTCTCTAAGAAGGTTTGAGAGGTGTGCTAATCTATGGATTATTGCGGGAACTCCTTCCGCTCCTTCAGCCAATAGCTGTGGAGATGCCCATTGGGGAGTGGTCTCTCTTTCTTTAAAAAAGCAGCAACTGCCCTTGCTCACTCTCTGGCTTCCGGCTCCCCTTCCGGCTACTAGGCTCCCTTCCTGATTGAGCAGAGGGCTGTTGTCTGGGATGGTGATCTGTAAGTTTTTCCCCCTTAAATAAACAACCTCTATATTAATCATAATTCCAAACTGGTGTGGGATTGTTTGTGACTTACACCTTTAATGGATCCAATTTTAACCAGTCATTTCATTACTATGTCCATTTAATAGCACATTTAGTAGGTTCTCCCCTAAAGTTCATAACCTTTTTAGCCAGAAGTACTTGGCAGAGATAATAGTGTCTGGTATGATGCCATCTAGTGCAAAAGGTCTTAAATCCAATTATAAGTATTTGGTTACTCCTATAACATTCAGGCCACTCTTGCACAATAGGCATTTCTTATCAGGACAGTCATTTTTTTGTAATTCATAGGGTTCACAGTTAGGTAAGCTTGATGATTACTTTTCTCTTTCAGTTAAACTATAATGGGAACAATACCCCTACTCGACACCACATGCTATAAATAAGCCTCCAGTATCAGGAATAAGTTACTGTTTAGTTAGTTGTAAGCCCTTGTGGTTTCACAGAACTCCCCCTCAAAACAGTACAGCCTATTTCTGTTGTTCTTGGTCACCCTCTAGAACATGGCAGAAAGACCCTGGTACTGAAGACACTGTATACTTGAGTAATAAATCATGGAAAAATCCAGCTTGCATTGTCCCGATGACTCAACTTCCTATCTAGCCCTCATAGGTTCTTTACATTCTTAACCAGGATCCAGTAGAACCAAAGAATTTTTCTAAACTTTAATAATTTATTCTAAAGGAAGGAGGTGGGGTGTTCCATTAAGGAAGTTCCTTAAGAACATAACTGTCCTTCTAGCAGATCTTAGACTGGTCAGAAAATTCATCCATTGCTTTACAGTCTTCATTAAAGGTACACTTAATCTGAGAGCTCACCTGTGGAGAAATCTAGATCTTCTTCCTTCTTTATCTGAATCATCATAAATCACTGTTGCAGGGTTCTGCTCATGGTGAGCAATATTTGGGTGATATCACATCAGCTGTTTAGTCTCCTATATTTCTGATCTCTTAACAATTTTCTATCTTGATTAGGAAAACAGTGGAAAACCTATATATTTCTATGCCTCTGTCCTGCAATATTTCTTCAAGAATATTCTTCTTGTCTTACAGTCATACCTAGAGAAGAAGGCAGAAACCTCCAGATGCATCACTGTGTGTGCTAAAATGCTTAGGCTTTCCATTAGAATTATTCGTTTTAGGGAGTTGGAAACGTAGCTTAGCAGCTAAGAGAATGCTGGGATGTTTCAACTGTGTGAACTTTAATTAGTGACTTCTCTTGTTGGCCTGAGCTGTACATGGAAATAGTATCTTCCCATTGATATTCTAAAGTCCTTGCATGGTTTAGATATGGTAATCTGATGGAGGAAGGTCATTGGCTAATAAAGGAACTGCCTTGGCCCATTTTATTAGTTAGAAGATAGGTGGAAGTGTTTCTGATTTTGATTAAGGTATTATGATTGTGTAGTTCATTTAAATATGTACTGTATAATTAAGAAATATAGGTTGTTAATGGATAATCACTGATAATAGTAAAGCTGGTAGTCATGTTATGTCATATGTAATTTTGCTATCTTAAAGTTAAAGCCTTTTTTTTTGTTTAAGCAGAAAAAGGGGAAATGATGGAGGAAGGTCATTGGCTAATAAAGGAACTGCCTTGGCCCATTTTATTGGTTAGAAGATAGGTGGGAGGAGTAAACAGAACAGAACGCTGGGAGGAAGAGGAAGTGAGCTCAGACTCCACAGCTCTCCTCTCGGGAGCAGATGCCTGAGAGAGACGCCATGCGCCACTCCCGGGCAGACACACGCCATGAAGCTCCGACCCAGGATGGACTAGGCTAGAATCTTCCCGGTAAGACTGGTTCTCACAGATTATTAGAGATGGGTTGATCGGGATATCAGAATTAGCCAGTAAGGGCTAGAGCTAAAGGGCCAAGCAGTGTTTAAATGAATACAGTTTATGTGTTGTTATTTCGGGGCATAAGCTAGCCAGGCGGCTGGGGTGCCAGGGACGCAGCCCCACCGCCTCCAATTACTACAATAATCTACTTAAATATTGTAACATAGTGATGGAAACCAAGTTGAAAATAAGGCTTGTAAATTATTATGTCTATGTGCCTCAACATAATCATCATCATGTGATTCAACCATTAAGATGAATTGATTTGGAAGTTTACATTTTTGTACTTCTTGATTAATACATTATCGTGAGGATTCAAAATTATTTCTTGCTTTCTTATATCCAGATGGTATTCTTATCTATCTTTTTGAATCCTTGGCATGTGTATGATTTTCAGAAATGTTTCTGCATGTCTGCATGTGCACATATATGCACAGAGATAAAGAGTTAAAAATTCTGTGTTTGGAGCATCTGCACTGATCTCTGTTTAATCTTCCTTAAATTAAAAGCAAGCAAGGATGATTTTTTGTCTTATGTTAACAGGTGTCATGACTCATCTAATTCAATTCTACCATTACCTCACTATAAAATTCTTTGTGGTACATTTGGGTCAAGTTTTCATCTAGCATGTGTCTAAATATTCCATGTAACTTTAAGAACACTGCAGTAGAACTACTCCTGTCTCCTTGGCCCTCATGCAGTCCTTATGGGGATTCCATTAGCTGCTATATTGACAGTAGACCATAGTTCTCATCATTTAGTAAACACTCACTTACTAAATGCAACTTATCATCCTTATCATTCAATGATTGTATTTCTGTAATTATTAAACATTTCTTTCTTATACAGTGCTGGATAGTTTTATATCAACTTGACACATTCGAGAACCATTTAGAAAGAGCGAACCTCTTTTGAGGAAAATGCCCCACAAAATTGACGTATGAACAAGCCTATGGGACATTTTCTTGATTTATGATTGATATGGGAGAACTCAGCTTACCTCTGGGGTGATAGTTCTGGATGCTATAAGAAAACAGAATGAGCAAGCTATGAGGAACAAGCCAGTAAGCAACTAAGTTCCTCCATGGCTTCTGCTTCAATTTCTACCACTAGTTTCCTGGCCTGACCTCCCTCAGAGATGGACTGTTATATGGAAGTATAAGCAAGTGTAATGTAAGTATACCTTTTCCTTTCCAAGTTGCTTTCATTGTATTGTATTACAGAAAACTAAACCTTAAGTAAGACGTACTTAACCATAAACTATTTCCTTTTTTTTGGGGGGGGGTTTGAGACAGAGTTTCTCTGTGGCTTTGGAGCCTGTCCTGCAACTAGCTCTGTAGACCAGGCTGGTCTTGAACTCACAGAGATCCGCCTGCCTCTGCCTCCCTAGTGCTGGGATTAAAGGCGTGCATCACCACCGCCTGGCCATAAACTATTTCCTATGTCAAAGCTTTGTGATATAAAACACATGGCAACAAGTCTAGTCTGTTCTTGTTTTTTAACGTGATGATCCTTGAAATACATACAATTCCCACAAACTCACATCTTTCCCACGGAAGCTAAAGATTCTGTTTACTTTAAATAGGCCACGTAGGCAATAGATTTCAAACACTTCTCACCAGTTATTTTCCCCTAGTCGTGCTCCTCTTGCTCCTTTTGCTATCTGCTGCCATAGAATCCCGTGGCCAGGAGCAGAAAACAGTGGGTTCTGCTTCTCAGGTTCTGGAGTTTACTGATGGTTTTATTTACTTATTTATTTATTTTTATTTGTCTTACTTTTTTGAGGCTCAAGCACAGTGTTGTTAGTGCTTAAGAAGAAAAAACCAGATCAAATAAACTGTAAATCTCAAAAACTGCCCAAAGAAGACAAATGGAATAGAAAAAGAGAGAAAAGGCCATGCCACTTTAGTTAAGCCAGCATGGAGGTCAGCCACGTGGCAGGAAGGGAAGCATTAGAGAAAGAGTGAACAAGCCCAAAGCACCAGAGCAAGCATAGCTAGGCTCTGGCCAGCATCGAAAGCATTTATTGGCTTTTATTAACATAATCAAAGTTGTACCTGTTTTTAGAAACTGTTTTATAATATTGGCTCTTATTAACTTGGCAAAATGAATGACCTGTGTCTTTGTAACACAAGCTATGGTACCATAATATTTTCTTCATTTCATTCTTGGATGATCTGCTTTATTTTTCATTTTCATAGTTTCAGGCCCATTAGTTCAGCCATTCTGCCTCATAAAAATAGAGATATAATAATAAACCAAAAAGTTGAAATATTCCCTGTCTTCTGGTTCGGAATAGTTTTAGTATGCCATTAGTTCATGTGCTTGTTTTCTTAGCTTCACTCTGATCCTTAAGGAAGCCATAGGCAATAAACTTGATTTCCTGTGGACTCATTCTGTTTCCCATAGCCTTCAACCTCTGCTCAGTTCTGCTGTATCTTCTGAAGAAAGGATATTGCAGTGTAGTTGTCAAGACAGTGTGAGTAGTAACTACAAGTGTAATATGTTTTCTAAAAACCACTGACTTAGTAGAAAGCACACTTGCCTTGAAGTACAGATGTTGCCACTTACTAACTCTGTAGCTTTGGATAAGTAATAGTAAATTAGTAATAACAATCTCTCTGAGCTCTGTGTCTCCTAACTTTACAATTTTCAAACTAGATAGTTTATGTACATACAGTAGTTGTGAAATGCTAATAAATAGTGGTAATAATTATTACTGAAACTCAGTAATGTCATCAAAAAAGTTTTCTCCCAATCTTTGTCTTATCTACCATTAGGATAAGCCTGCTTTTAATACTGTCATTCCAATAAAGCCATGCATTAAAATACTGAGCACAACATGGGCAAGTAGAGAGTACTATAAAACTATTGGAGACGAGATACGAAGTTATCAGTCCATACAGTCACTGCTTGAACACAGTTTGTAACAAGAATCTGAGTAACGAAGTTATATGATCTGCATTGCTCTGTCTTTTAAAGTAAGGTAGCTTTGCTGCAAAGCTGTCATTCTAGTAATCCTTTCAAAGAAAAAAGAATTAAAGAAAATCATCTTTCCTTAAAGTCATGCTCTTACACTAGCTTCACTGGTCAGCACTTACTTTCATAAGTGTTTGTATATCATCTATTTAATAAGTCATTCTTCAAGTGGTGACAGCCAACAAGCTCAACAATTTTAGAACCCGAATTTCCCTCTGTTTGCAAACAAAGTTGTTATTTTTTTGTCATAACCAATGGCTTTCTAGACTTTCTTTAATTCAAAATCAAGACTATAGCCCTGGGCAAAGGACAATTATCTATAAAGACTATTTTGATGATAATACTTTATTTACTCTAAATTTTTCCTTTTTCTGAAAGTAGAGGGGTTTTTTTTTGCACATTATATATCCTGATTATGCTTTTCTCTCCCTTTGTTCCTCCCAGCTCCTCACCCCCTCACTCCACACATCCAGATCCACCCTCTTTCTGTCTCTTAGAAAACAACCAGTCATCTCTTTTCCTCCTAATAGGTGGCCTTGCCCAGCCTCCATATTGTTGCATGAAGCTGTTTGTTCCTGGCTGCTCACCTAGCTTAGACCTGAAATAATCACATAGAAACTGTTTTAATAAAATCACTACTTGGCCCATTAGCTCTAGCTTCTTATTGGGTAAGTCTTACATTAATTTAACCCATTTCTAGTAATCTGTGTATCGCCACATGTCTATGGCTTACCAGCTAAAATTTCGGCATGTCTGACTCTGGTGACTCCATGGTGTCTCTCTCTGCCTTCCTTCTCCCAGCATTCAGTCCAGTTTTTCCTGCCTACCTATGTTCTTCGCTATCAGCAGGCCAAGGCAGTTTCTTTATTCATTAACCAATAAAAGTAACACATAGACAGAAAGACCACCCACACCACCATACGAGAACTTTTGCCTTGTCTTGGTATATCTTGTTTTGTCCTGTTTGGCTGTAGTCTCTTGGAGGCCTCCTCTTTTATGAAGAGAAAATGAAGGGGTGGGTCTGTAGGAAGATGAGAGGTAGGGGGAACCTGAGAGAATGGAGGAAGGGATGTATTATATGAGAGAAGAATCTAATTTCAATTAAAAAGAAAACAAACAGGTTTCTAAGGGCTAAAAACGTAAAGTAAATCATTGTTAATGATTATAAGATAAAACAAAATAAGATTAAAAGTAAAACAATAAGATAAAAGAAAACTAACACATTGGAAGTCGACAAAACATGGAGAAGGTAAAGAGCTCATAAGAAGGAGCAAAAAATAAAGGTTCACTCATTCCCACACTCAAGAAATCCATAGAAACACTAAACTGGAGGCCATAATATGTATGCAAAGAATCTGTAGGGGAAAAAAGAAGAAAACTATGTAAAGAAAATAAAAATAAGATCATTTTTAAAAAAGAAGATGAATTTTGGCACAGTATTATGAGACAAGGATCTGCCAAAGATGCCATTTTCCATTGGTGATCTGCTGGGTATACAACCTACCCTTAAATGTAATTTGTTTCTCCAGTGGAATGTCCTTTGAGGAAACTAATTTTTTATTTGCAAGTGGTTATCAATCTGAGGTTGCTTTCAGTTTAGGAATGGGGCTTGTGTCCATGTCTCCTTTCAGCTCTAGGAACCCAACTGGTGTGGGCATGTGCAGTTACTCTGAGTGCTGCCTCAGTCTCTGAGTTCATTTGTGTGTCAGTCATATTGATTTAAAGGCATCTCCTTTTTTTGGTGTCCTCCATCCCCTCTGGCTCTTACTCTTTTTCCAACATTCCTGTTAGGACTGAGTGTTTGTTTCAAGATCTCTCATTTTCTGCATAATATCGTGCTCTTGATCTCTGTGTTTGTTCCCATCTGCTGCAGGAGAAAGCTTCTCAGACCTATGAGAAAATCAGAATATCATTGTTTTTTGCTTTTATTACTTTGTTTTAGGGGTTTGGGAGGGGTTTTTTGTTTGTTTGTCTTTTTCCCTTTTTTAAAATTAAAAAAAAATCTTTTTCCATTCAAAAATTTATACTTCCTCCCCTTCTGCTCCCCCAGTCACCCTCCTCCCACCCCCTCCCTCCTTAAGAGAGTGCAGGGAACCCTGCCCTGTGGGAAGTCCAAGCCTCCCCCCCACACACACATCCAGGCCTAGAAAGCTTTGCATCCAAATAGACTAGGGTCCCAAAAAGCCAGTACAGGCAGTAGAAACAAGTCCCAGTGCCTTTATCAATGGCTTCTCAGTCAGCCCCCATTGTCAGCCACATTCAGAGAGTCCAGTTTGATCACAAACTCGTTCAGTGCCAGTCCAGCTGGATTTGATGAGCTCCCAATAGAACAGGCACACTGTCTCAGTGAGTGAACGAACCCCTCGCAGTTCAGACTTCCTTGCTCATCTTCTCCCTCCTTCTGTTCTTCAACTGGACCTTGGGAGCTCAGTCCGTTGCTCTGATGAGGGTCTCTGTCTCTATCTCCATCCATTGCTGGATGAAGATTCTATGGTGATATTCGAGATAATCATCAGTGTGATAGTGGGGCAAGGCCAGTTCAGGCACCCTCTACTCAGCTGCCCAAGGACCTAGCTGGGGACATCCCCATGGACACCTGGGATCCCCTCTAGAGCCAAGTATCTTGCTTGCCTATCCTAAAATGGCTCACTTAATGTACATATCTTCTTCCCTGCTCCTATATTAGTCCTTCCTACATCTCTACCCTCCCACTCCCCCAAGCTCTCTCCAGTCTTTCCTTTCTCCCTTCTCTCTCCCCCTCTCCCCATCCCCTAACCTCACCTCCACCCTTATGCCCACCCCCATGCTCCCAACTTTTGCCTGGCAATCTTGTTTGCTTCCAATTTCCAGGAGGATCTATATATGTTTTTCTTTGGGTTCACCTTGTTATTTAGCTTCTCTAGGCTTGCAAACTATAGGCTTAATGTCCTTTGTTTATGGCTAGAGTCCACTAATGAGTGAGTACATACCATATTCATCTTTTTGGATCTGGGTTATCTCACTCAGAATAGTGTTTTCTGTTTCCATCCATTTGCATGCAAAATTCAAAATGTCATTATTTTTTACCGCTGAGTAGTACACTAATGTGTATATATTCTCCACTTTCTTTATCTATTCTTCCATTGAGGGTCATCTAGGTTGTTCCCAGGTTCTGGCTATTACAAGTAATGCTGCTATGAACATAGTTGAACAAATTCTTTTGTAGTATGATTGGGCATGTCTTGGGTATATTCCCAAGAGTGGTATTGCTGGATCTTAGAATAGTAGTATTTGTTTTAGTCCTAGGTACCCCAGGGACAGGTCACCCAAGCCATGTTGCATCTGGGTTCCATCTTGTGGAGTGGAAGCAAACGTCTTAGCCAAGTGGAGAGACACCATTACCATAACAAGTTTTACAAAGGAAAACATTTAATTGGGCCTGGCTTACAGATTCAAAGGTTTAGTATGTTTATCATCATCATGGGAAGCATGGCAGCATGCAAGTAGGCATGGTGCTGGCAAAGGAGCTGAGAGTTCTACGTCTGGAAAAGAGAGAGAGAGTAGGCCTTGCTTGGGCCTTTGAAACCTCAAAGTTCAACCCCAGCAACACACTTCCTCCAACAAGGCCACGCATACTCTAACAAAGCCACATCTGCTAATCCCAGTCAAGCACCACTCCCTAACGAGCAAACATTCAATTATAGGAGCCTGTGGAGGGCATTTTTTTTATTTAAACCACTACATCACATATTGGCTAGTTATTCCAACAGGCTTTGTGACACCTTTGCACTAGCACATCTTGCAGACAGGACCCCATTGTAGACACATTGGTTTGTGGCTGAGTTGGCGCTTTTGTTTCTCCTTTGGTAGCATATGAAATACCTTCCTGTACCAAAGACACTAACACATTAGAGTGAAGGCTTTATGTAGGCACCAGGTAGACTTCTCTATGTTCAATGACTTGTGTAGGTGTGGGGCCTTGACATCAGTTTCTGGAGAGCTACCTAGAGTCTTGGCAACAGCCTGGGTTGTTTGGCGGTTCTCATGGGACTCCTTTGGCTGAAAACTGAAGTAGATGATTTACTCTATATTTCATTGATGGTTAGAACTATGGAGCTTAACACGATGATTTTCTTATTTGGAAACAGTTTGTCTCTCTTGAGTTCCTCACATTTAAATATTACATTGTTCACTGTCCTTTCCCCCTTTTAATTAGTGTATCCATCTGTTTTTCTAGTACCAGAGGGAGGCTCATTGGTTGGTAATTACAGCAGTGTCCCTGGGCTCCTATTTTGAAAATGTGTTCCACATTCATGACCTTCCAGGCTCAGGTAACAGTTGCTGTCTTCCAGGATTCTCTTGCCTATCACTCTTGGTACCTGTCATTTCCTTCAGTTTCACTCTCGCACACCAGGGACTTACTTCCTTGGAATTTCTCAGGCACTCCTTAGAATATGTGACTCTTTGCCTGGATGTCTCTGACCTCTTAGGAGAAAGTGATTTATGCCCAGGGTCCTGAAGATAAAATGTCAGTTGGAATTTGTCATCCAGTAGAAAGAATGTGGGGGAAAGCTAGTATGCCAAGCATGCCGTCCCTTTAAGAAATGCTCCCTTGAAAAGCTGAGTGTCCAGTGCATGCAGAGAAGGATGAACAGTTCCCAGGGTTCAGCCACTTTTGCTATCTGTTTGTTAAGTTTCCTTCAACTGATTCCTGTGCCTCTTTCTCCATGGTTGGAAGACATATGTAGTTCCCTTAGGGCAGTCTCCTCAGACCAAGCATGAAGGTTCTGTGGAATCTGACCTTAACTTTCCTTGTCAACACTTTCCCCAACAGCTGTGATTATAGTAGGCTCCGCATTACAGCCCCAGTGTACAGCGAAGGAAACTAATCCCCTAAGAGGTTAATTAAGGACCCCGTCTTCCAGAGAGTTAGTAGTATTCCTAGTACCCAGTCCCATATATCTGCTGATTTCAGAGCCTAGGCTCTTAGCCATTATTAAGCATACCTTCAATGTCATTTTATTGATGAGTGAAGAAAATGTGCAAAGAATGCCATCTTTCTGAACACTTCAGAATGTGGCTCGGCCAGACACTGTCCCACTTCCTCCGTTCACACCAGCATCCTCAGATGTTCATCCTTGTGCTTTATCTCATGATCTCTGAGCACTCTTTGGTCGCCTCTTCCTCTGACAGTTAAGTTCACCCATGCCCTTCAGTGCCAAGTCTAATTCCATTTATGCCATGAAATACTTCTCTCTTTCCCATGACATTGTTATATTTATTGTTATGACTGCAGTGTTAATCACTTCATCACACACTGTTTGAATCTTACAAATTTCCTTGTGGTCAAGAATCACATTTTACATTTTTGCAAATCCCCACAGTACTTGTACAGAATCAGTTAAATGGATGTCCTATAAATATTTTTCTTTGATTATTTTTATACATATGTAATGATCAATTTAAATTGAAGTCATCAAGCAATATGTATTTTTTTCAGAGTCCTCCTAGCCAATGATCCTAGTATGAGAAATGAAGCAAATGTAGTTACTCTTGAAATGAATGTAAACTACTATCCACTATCTAGATCTAGCACTTTAAATCTCTCATCTCCAACTGGCACTCTTGACAGCCCATAACAGGACGGCTGGGAAATGTATTGGTAAATTAGCCAAACCAATTAAATTGTCAGTTCTATTATCATTAAACTTGAAACATGTTATTGACTGTTCTAAGCCTTAGTTTTTTTGTCTGGTAAATGGAGATACTGTCTAGTCTCCTAACTTTATTGGATTCTTAAGAAAAATATAATTGAGAAAATATATTTATTGGCACATTAAAAGATGTACAGCACCATGCAGATCTGGTTATTTTAATTAGTATAGTTTCTAAGAATTTTAACATTGTAGAAAAAAAGAACCCCAATTGTCAATTATTTGTGAGAAATTCCATGAGCTTACTGTGAATGGGGCTCCAGCTTAGTCCTTTCTGCCAGTGTTAGGCTGGGCACACACAGCCTTTCACTGAGTTGGCTGGAATCCCTTCCGGGATAGAATCATATGTTCCTGATCTAAAAATTGACCAGCTCCAGCAACAAAGAGGAAAGCACTTTGTTTTCACTAGGCAATAGGGCAGCTCTCTATGGATGCACAGTTGGGGCCTTTTGTAATCACAGTCACTTGCTGTGCTTCCCATGAGGTGAGTTAATGAACCACTAGAGAGCTGTTCTGAATTGAAAAGGTCATACCTGACGTGAGCCATTTCAGTGCTGGCATCCTGTTCCTTTCCCCTCTTCAAGGGGAAGATTTTATTTAAGACCATCTGCAATTTGCCAAAGACGTGAACTGTGTGAATGGCAAGATGACCCTTGCAAATACATGTCAGGGGAGAAGACTCACTAGGAATTATAGACTCATAAAAGATCACTCTGAGGTTAGAGAGTAAACTCTTCTCATCTAATAGATGAAGAAGCTCACATCCAAAGAAAGGAAGTGACCTAACCAAGAACATGCAGTAAGAGATGACACTTGGAAACAAGTTTCCCTAGGTCCTCATACTTCTTGTTGACTATACTTTCCTCCCCGTCAGTCATTTAAGTTACACATTTGAATTGCTGTAAGTTGTTATGGTTTTGGGAGACAAGCCACACCCATTCCCCTCCCCATCCGCTGAGGCAGGCTGATCTTCAGCTTCCAGCCTGAGCTCGCTCTCTTTTCCATCTTCCTCTCGGAGAGGCAGCTTTGCTTCTGCCTCTCTCCCCACTTCTCTCTTCCCCCTTCTCTGTCTCTTTCTCCTCTTCTCCCTCTCTCTCTCTCTCTCTCTCTCTCTCTCTCTCTCCCTCTCCCTCTCTCTCTGTCCCCCCCTTCACCCTTTCTCCTCCATAACCCCCTGAATAAACATTCAACCTCACCCTGCATGTCGTGTCTATCCATCTATCCATGTTTCTGTCTTCTGCCTGCCCGCCATGTGTCTCCCTGCCTGGAACCAGCCATTGCTCAGGGACCAGCAGCCTACTCTGCCTGGGGCCCACTGCCTGCTGCCACATGGCCTGCCACCACTGCTCTGGGACCAGCAGCTGTCTCTGCCTGGGACTGGCTGCTCCCAGGGCCTGCTGTCTGCTGCCACATGGCCCGCCACCACCGCTCAGGCCACCACTCTGGGAACGGCAGCCATTTCTGCCTGGGACTGGCTGCTCCCAGAGCCCGCTGCCTGCCACCATTTGGGACCTATAGCATTTCTGCTGCCTACTGCTGTGGGGATCTTGGAGCAGTTTTAAAAAAAGAACAACATAAGTAGCCACATCCATTTTACTGGCCTTCTCTAAAATGGAAAGACGTCCTCAAAGCCACTAACCAGGAACAGTTAGAATGTCACGCCTGCATTCATTCAGAATCTGTCGTTTATAGGTCTGAAAGCTGTCAGTTGGATATCTTTTTTAAAATTTATTTATTTATTCATTCATTCATTTATTTATTTATTTATTAAAGATTTCTGTCTCTTCCCCGCCACCGCCTCCCATTTCCCTCCCCCTCCCCCAATCAGGGTTCCCTGCCCTGTGGGAAGTCCAAGGACCACCCACCTCCATCCAGGTCTAGTAAGGTGAGCATCCAAATTGCCTAGGCTCCCACAAAGCCAGTACTTAAAAGCACTGCCATCGCCACAAAGAATTCAGCCACCCCTTCATTCACATTTATATACTGTACAATGTTTCTAGACTGTGTTCAGCAGTTCTCAAACTGTGAGTTGCAACCCTTTTGGAGGTCGCATATCAGATATCCTGCATAGCAGATATTTACATTACAGTTCATAATAGTAGAAAATTACAATTGTCAAGTAGCAATGAAAATAACTTTATGGTTGGGGGGGTCACTAAAACATGAGGAACTATATTAAAGGGTTGCAGCATTAGGGAGCTTGAGAAACACTGGTTTAAGTTGCCAGGAAAATGTATAGGTACCAGCTTCATGAACAGTTGGATGGCATTAGGGATATATTACAATAAAAACTGTTATAGTAAATTTACATTTCAAGATAAATGCTGAGAAGCAACCCTGATGAAGCTCACTGGGTTACTATATTAGTCTCTAAAGGAACAGAACCAAAAATGAACGTATATTAAAAGAAGATTTATCAGGTTGGCAGAAATGATATGATCTGGATATTCTTTCTTCACAATGGGAAGGCTGAGAACTAGTAGTTACCCAGTCTACTGAAAGACCTGGATAAATCCAGACCCCCCCTAGCTGGAAAAAAATAGAGCCAAAAATCTAAGCAGGGAGAGAAGAATCAGAAATCTAGGATTAGCCAGTTCAGTGAACTAGCTGAAGATAAAGTTAGATTGTAATCTTGAGAATAATCTTGAGAAACAGGGAGTTGCCCCCTTGTGATCATCACTGGATTTTTGGAATTTTCTATGACACCCTCCTTACCCCCTTTGGATTACTGGGCTATGGTTTCTTCCCTTAAAAACCCCTTCTCCCAGTTACTCGGGGTTGAACTCCTCCCCTGCATGGGTTATGAGTCTCGGCCCCAGTGCACTGGTTCCTGTCTTGTTGAATAAACCTTGTGTGATTGCAAAAAGGATGATCTCTTGTGAGTTACTGGGGGGGTGTCGTGTTATCCCGAGACATGAGTGAGAATCTCCCCACACCGGGGTTCTTTCACTACAAGTCTGGATGCCCAAATATCCTGATCTGGTACTGAAGGCCTAGAACTTTCTCAAGAGCTGCTGGTCTTTGGTTTATGTTGGAAGGCCAAAGACATTTTAAAAGTTTTATTGAAGCACATTTATATCTGTTCTTTTCATAGTATCCATGGCTGCTTTGACATGAGAAAGGAAGAGTTAAATCACTATAGCAAGAAACTGTGGACTACAAAACTTGGAACACCAAGGATTTGGCTCTTTGGGTAGAAGGTTGTCAACATCTCTATATTAGAAACTGAGACTTGAATGGAAACATGAAGTGTTTACAATTTTTAATAATATATGCAAGCATATAGCTATGATCCCATATTATCTCTTAAGATCTTTTTGGATCTATCTATCTATCTATCTATCTATCTATCTATCTATCTAGAGAGTGTAGCACAGCATACATAAGGAAATCAGGACAATATGCAGGAGTCATCTCTCTTCTTCTACCATGTGGGTTCTGGGTATTGAACTTAGGTTGTCAGTCTTGGCGGCAAGCACCCTTACCCACTGAGGTATCCCACCAGTCCTTCTACAATATCTTTAACAAAATATTATGAATGCATTTTAGTGAAAAAAGGTGTTAAAAAATCATTCAGCCACAATACCTAGAAAGGCCTTGTATTAATAATATTTTGATGTATATTTTTTCTGGTGGTTTTTACTTCTCCATATATTTTTTCCTAAAATTAAATGAGTTATATTGTACACTTTATTTTGTAGCTTGCTTTTTTTCCACACCTGTAAACATAGATCCCCATCCTCATTTGCACTGGCTACAAAATACACTGTTGTGTAAATGCTTAATTATTGAATTAATCCTCTTTAATTAGATTTTGAGTTATTTTTCTTTTATGGCACTGCCTTAGTTGACAGCCATCATATGTACAGTTTTTTATACTTGCATTTGTATGTTCTTTTCCATTTTTTTTTAAATTATCAGTTAATGTAGAAAGAGAGCTAGAGAGAATAGAAGCTCACGTGCCTTCATGGGTAGGTTGAATTGGTGTAAGCGTCTGGATTAACATTAATTAACAGCATGTGCGTTGCAGTATATTTTCTGAAGTTTCCAGTTCACATTAAATACCAATGACAGGCAGTAATTCCCCCCTTCATGGGAATGTAATCACCCAAGCAATACTGAAAAGGGTGGGTCCACTTAAAAAAGAGAATACCCACAGTACTTATAGCAAGGTCAAATTTTCTGTTGGAGATGGCAGCTAGAAGAGAAGGGGGACACCAGGACGGGACAGTGCTCTCTGGAAATGGGCTGAACACAAAAATGAGTGTGAAAGTCTACACTTCTTAAGGCGGCCTCTGGAACACTTATAGCAAATGGGAAATGATGCAGAAGCAGGACAAAACTGCCTGTGCAACACCCATGAGACAGCCAGATCCCAATGGATGTAGCAGACCTTCTCCTGAGAGCTTTTCGGTTAAACTAATTCAGCCATGCTACATGTTCACTTAACCTCAAGGAATACTGCTGAGTGTAGTCACCTGCCTTCGTGTTTTCCCATAGATTTTGGAAACATGGAGGTAGTGTGTGGGAAGGCCTGAAATTTGGTGTTAATCAGGAAACAGAGGAGAGCAAAAAGAAAAAGTATTGTGTCTGAACAAACTCTGCCAAAGGTATGAAGCATTCTCCCCATCAGCTACATTAGAAGCGGCTGGTGTTTCCTCTTCTGCACACTCATCCATGTGTGAACAGTTAGCCTTTAAGACCAGATGCCAGCAGTGAGTTAGTGTTTCCTCAATCCTTCCACAGAACCTCTCCATGATAGTAAATTGATGCCCAATTACCCAGACATGTGGAGACAGACGTTCTGCTTTGTTTGTTTTGTTTTTCAAGTCAGGGTTCTCCTTAGCTTTGGAGCCTGTCCTGGAACTCACTCTGTAGACTAGGCTGCCTCTGCCTCCCCCTGCCTCTGCCTCCCCTTCCCGAGGGCTGAGATTAAAGACTTGTGCCACCAATGACCAGCTGCTTTGGCTTGTTTTGTTTTTTGTCAAAGTTGTGATTCTCAGTTTTCTCTCCATCCTCCCTTTTTATTCTCCACCTTGTATTCAGGTACAGAGCTGCCATATGTCCTGCTCCCCGCCGCCTGTCCTCTCCATAGGCCATGCCAATGAATACACCTTTTCCACCCTAAGACCCTCTCTGCTGAATTATCTCAGAGGAGATTTGGAAGTAGCAGCCAGGGTTGCAACAGCAGTGCTGCTTGGAGGATTTTTAGGAACTCTCCACATTGTGACTATGCCTGAGCTTCTTAACCTGCGTTAATTATGTAATACACCCCACAGTTTCCAAATTTGTAAGAACTGTGGCTAATACCCCAGTGAGAGGAGGAAGTGCTGTCTCTGCGTGAAAACTCTGCTTTGCTTTCTTACCCCAGGGGATGTCTGCAGCACAGTGGATTAGCCTGGCAGGCTGGAAGCCTGGGAAGCTGGACCAGACGTCTGACCTGAGCTGCAAATGGGTTTCTGCTCTGCTCTGTCCTTGCACGCACGCTTTGCTCCCTTCAATTTTTTTTTTAAACTAAACTTTTAAAATTTGAGATGAAGACTCACATGCAGCTGTAAGAAATAGTACAGATTCCATATACCTTTTACCAATTCCTATCTTGCAACACAACCAGCATATTGGTGTTGTTGAGAGCCAAAATGCAGAACGCACCCCTCTCCATAAGGATCCCTTGTTCTGCCTCCCTCCACCTCACTGTCTACTAAACCTTCCATTTTCCAGAATTTTGGCATTTCGGAAATGCCATATGAATTATAATCTTCGTAGTTTTGTTTGTTTCGTTGGTTTGTTGGTTGCTTTGGTTTTGCTCAGCTTAATCTCCTTGATATTCATTTGGGTAACTGTGTGTGTCAGGAGTTGATTTTATTATGTTGTATTTTATTGCATGCATATGCTTCAGTTCAACCATTCACCTATTGAGGCTATCAGAATTTTTTCAATATTTGCTATTATGAAGAAAGCTACTATACAGAACTACATGGAGATATTTTATTGAGGGCCTTGAGGATGCCTATGGCAAGCAAAGATCTGAGGGTAAAAAATTAACTCAAGTAGGTTACCTCTGCATGTTCTTTTTTTTTTTCCGTGCTAGGGAAAAAGGTGAAATGAAGGGGCTATCTCTAGGAGGTTTTTAGTTTTAACAGACTTAGTTGGGAATTTCCATAGACAAAGACAATGATAATGTGCATATCAAAATCACAAAAGGGCAGGTAGAACCTGATAAAGCAGCAGTTCTGAATAGGTGACACCAGCCAGCATTCAAGGGGAAATAGCTGACATTCCAAACCATTAGATAAGGTTACTAAACCTCCCTGAATCCTGAATTTACCCGTTCTCCTCCCCCAATCTCTGTTGTGATAACCAACTTTGGGGACGCCCAGATTTGTTAGCAAAGGTGGCTCATGCTGCCTTTCTGCTCCGTGCCTGTCTTCTTTAGAAATTTCTACGCGGTCTGTTAGCAGGTAATTTTGTGAAATTGTCTATATATGTAAATTTGACTGCTAGAATAAGGAGTGAATGTTGTCTCTCTAAGGCCTCATAGGCATTTGATGTTGCTCTATTTTTTTTAAATTTAGTCTGGGAATTTAGTGCAGTTGCAGAGTGCTTGCCGAGCAGACCCGAGGCCCAGGGTTTGATCTCCAGCATCACACCAAAAGTATTCTGAGAGGTATCCTGTTGTTTCTTACTGTGATTGCGATTTGAATTTCCCTAATGGTTAACCATCCTGAAGTGCTATCCATTTGTATGCCTTCTTTGAAGCAATGTTTCATCCTGTTCATTGTTGATGTTCATCCTCTGTTGTAAAGAAAATTAGTGTTTTCCATTTGATGGAATCCAATTTTTTAAAATATGTTTTTGATACCTGGGTTTTAGGTGTCTTATCTGTGAAACCATTGCCTGGCCAAACATCAAGAAGCAATTCTCTTCTTCTCTTGTAGGAGTTTGATGGTTTCAGATCTTACATTTAAATCTTTAATTCATTTCTAATTTATTTTTGTGTTTTATTCAAATTACGAGTTCAATCTCCTGGTTTTTGCATGTAGCTTTTCCGTAATCCCAAAACTGTCTTTAAAAAATATCATTTCTACATTGTGTGTTCTTAGTACGCTGTCAAAACTGCTTGACTATATAGATGCACAGGTTTATTTCTAGAATTTCTTTTGTGTTCCACTGGTCTGGATATCTGCCTTTGTTGTTGATGCTGTACATTTTTTGATTGGTTTAATTTTGTAATGTGTTTTGAAATGAAGAGATTTGATCCCTCAAATGTTGTTCTTTTTTCAAGAGTGATCTATTAATAGTGCTATATAGTCTTTTACAATTCTATATGAATTATTTTCTGTTCCCATAAAAGATGCTGTTTGGGATTTTGGTAGAATTTCATTGAGTTTAGAGATTGATATCTGTGCTGTGAAAATGTTTACCATATTATCATTCCATTTGTATTTACCTTATTTAGTTCCTTTCATCAAAATTTTGCCACCTTGTTACATTTATTCCTACATATTTAATGCTTTTGATGCTATTTTAATAGTAATTGTTCTGCCAGTTCTCCTTTTTCATAGTTCATTGTGAGTGTACAAAAATATAACCAACTTTAATGTCAGTTTGGTATCCTTTAACTTTAATATATATGTTCATTAGTTCTAATGTGTAGGTTTTAGGACCTTCTACTTGTACCATGTCCTGTGCAAATAAGGATAATTCTTTCCTTCCTTTTCTATTTGAGTACTCGTTTGTTTGTTTCTGGCTAGGATTTCCACTATTGTGTTGACCAAGAATTTTCAGAGTGGACATTCTTACTTATATACAGGAAACACTTTCGGTTTTCAGCAGTGGGTATAGTGAAGGCTGTAGACATGTCATATGTGTCCTTGATTATGTTGAGTTTCTTTTTGTTCTGTTCTGAGTTTATTCATAGTTTTTAAGATTTCTACTCTCTCTTTCTGTGTGTGTGTGTGTGTGTGTGTGTGTCTGACACACACACAGGCTCTAGCACACCCAGGTGCGAGAGGCACATGCATGCCACCCCATACATGTGAAGTCAGAGAATTTTTGCATCTACACTATCAAGGATACCATATTTCATTTTTAATTAATTTTTGTATAAGACATATATGTTAATTGAGAAACAAGCACCAATATCTGGGGTTGGAGAGATAGATCAACAGGTAAGAGCACATGTTGCTCTTGTAGAGAACCCAGGTTCAGTCTCCAGCATCCACATGGTGTAGGAGGAGGTCTCGCTTGCTGTCCTGGCCCCCTGGCTAGCTTAGCCATGAAATAACCACACAGAAACTATATTAATTGAAACACTGCTTGGCCCATTAACTCTAGCCTTTTATTGGCTAATTCTCACATCTTGATTTAACCCAGCCAACAGAGACTCACAACTAGTCAAAGTATTAAGGAGTATTCAATTCTCAGCCCTAAATTGGGTGCCTATACAATCTATTCCAGGGAACATTGCAAAAGAGGGGGCAGAATACTGTAAGAGTCTGAAGATGGGAAGAAGCACTATAAGATGCTTTCATGTGGTTATAACATAGCCTCTGCAAGCATGAACAACAGCAACAGTAACTGTCTGCCTAAGGCCTGTACAGAAAAACAATTAAAAGGCATGAGAATGGGAGGTGGCCTAGTTGGGAAGAAGGCTGTTAGCAAAAGTAACAATAATAAAAGAAGATAATGCAAAATGAATACGCCCACAGTACTTTGTATTTAAATATGGAATTTTTAATTAAGCCAAAGAAAGTGATGCAGCAGAAATTTTGTAAGTTTGTATTTTTCAGTCAAAAATACTTTTCTTTGTGGGTTTTGTTTGTTTGTTTGTTTTTGGTGGGTTTTTTTTTTTTTTTTTTTTTTTTTTTTTTTTTTTTGGTTTTTCGAGACAGGGTTTCTCTTTGACTTTGGAGCCTGTCCTGGAACTAGCTCTTGTAGACCATTCTGGCCTCGAACTCACAGAGATCTGCCTGCCTCTGCCTCCCTAGTGCTGGGATTAAAGGTGTCAAAAATACTTTTAAATGAATAGTAGTTAACACACATAGAGTATTTGCTATTCTTTTATTCCTTTAAAAGCTTTTTTATGCTACTATACTTATAACATATATTATTATCATCATTTTACAAATGAGAAAATTAACCCAAAGAGGTTAAAGTCTTGTTCATTGATAGGAGTAAATCTAGGTGCTAAGCACAGAGGAAATTTTTGTTATTTTTGTTTTTAGAGACAGTCTTAATATATAGCCTTGGCTGGCCTGAAGCTTTCTATATAGACCAGGTTTTCCTTGAACTCACTAACTCTGTAGTGCTAGAATTACAGGCATGCATTACCACACCCATAGAAAATTATGGAATTCCCAGGTGATGGTGGCCCACACCTTTAATGCCAGCACTCAGGAGGCAGAGACAGGCAGATTTCTGTGAGTTCGAAGCCAGCCTGGTCTATAAGAGCTAGTTAGAGTTCCTGGACAGCGAAGGCTGTTAGACAGAAAAACACTGTCTCAGATGGCTCAGTGGTTAAGAGCATTGCCTGCTCTTCCAAAGGTCCTGAGTTCAATTCCCAGCAACCACATGGTGGCTCACAACCATCTCTAAAGAGGTCTGGCGCCCTCTTCTGGCCTTCAGGCATACAGACAGAATATTGTATAAATAAATAAATAAATATATTAAAAAAAAGAAACAGAGAAAAACTATGAAATTGATCTCAAGGCATATATGCCTTAATTGTAGGCTACTCTTTATGTTAATGCCATTTTCTCTGTTTTAGTCCACCTAGCCATTTGTGGAAACAATTTATAGTGGATTGAATTAGAACATCCCCTGTGTTCTATTACTGCAATAAAACACCATGACTATAAAAGAAAGTGTTATATTTGGGTATTGGATTCAGAGGGTTAGAGTCTCTGACCATCATGGCAGGAAGCATGGCAGCAGACAGTCATGCTTGCTGCTGATGCAGTCACTGTGAGCTCACATCTTGCGACACACCCATGAAGCAGAGTAAGAAAGAGAATTGTGGAATGGTGTGAGTCTTTTGAAAACTCAAAGCCTGCCCAGTGACACACCTCCTCCAACAAGCCCTCCCTTCCTAGATTTTCCCAAATAGTTCTACCAATGGTGTGGGGAGGGCATCTCAAATACTCACAGATAGGAGCTGGTGAAAGCCATTCTTATTCAGACCGCTGCACCTCCCCCCCCCCCAAGGTTCAGATGTTTGGATACTTGGTCCCTATTTAGTGGTACTGTTTGGGTAGGTTTAGAAAGTGTGGCCTTGCAGGAAGAAGTGTGTTATTTGGCAGACGTTGAGGTTTCAAAGCCACATTCCATTCCTCATGTGCACTCTTGGTGTTTTGTGCATGTGTTTTGAAATATGAGCTCTCAGCTTCAAGCTCCAGCCGCCATATCTGACTACCTGTTGCCACACTTCCCTGCCATTGTGACAATAGACTTTCATGTCAATGGAATCATATTCCTTCTATAAGTTACCTTGATCGTGATGTTTTATCACACCAGTAGAAAAATAACTACTTCACAGTTGGCTCTCTTCTATTTAGTCATGATAATGGCACCATCAAAGGCTTTAATTTTAAAGGGAGGGCACTATGTTAAGGGGAAACAGGCCTACACTGGTTTTCAGCAATATCAGTGAGTTGCTGAGGCTTTACAAAGAAGTCCAAACTGGAGCACTAAACTCCTACATGTCACTTATTCTCCCTGTCCCCACCTGCTCTTTCAGTATAAACTCAAGGTGCCCTGAAGCAGTATTCTTTGTCCCACTCCATATTTGGATCTGTGATCTCTCTGCCTGCACCTATATGGGATGAAAGAGGAAAAAGCCAATAAAGGTTTCCTGGAACTGGGATCAGAGTCAAGGTTGGAATGAGCAGAATCTGGAGGAGAAGCAGAGACTATAGCTTCAATGAATTTCTGGAATCCAGTGGGTTAGTGTTCTAGGAGGAGAGGAATACTATGCAGAATAGTTCCAAGTTCTCTCCTTCATCTGTGCTGATCAGGACCTTCACCTGCACACAAAAAGCCATGGAAATCTCTAAACTATCAGGATTCATAAGTACTCTGTCTAAACAACCTTTAGTGGAAGCTGCTGTGGCTTCCAAATGGCAGTTGTTTTTACTGTGAGGCCCATAACACATGGAGTGTGTATCACAAATGTTCTGGTGATTGAACATGCTGATTAACTATGAAGCTTTCTGTGTGTTTGAATTTGATCTGTGCCAGTACTTCGTAAATACTCCAGAGATTGATTTGTATCACATATGGGGAACATTGTAGCTGACTACCATACCTTGAGATTTACAATTCCTTATTCATATCTATTTAACTAGTTCCTTCCATTTTTGCATTTGTTGAGCTTTGGGGAGGCAGAGTTGTTGTATAAGTTAGTCTGAGCAGGGACACATAAAGAATATAAAAATAGATAGGTAGTGGTTAATTACTAAGTGTTTTAGAAAATGTTTTATGCAAAAAAGAATTCAGCTGTACAAATCCATGAGTAATATAAAAATTATGATGGTGATTTATTACTGGTGAAAACGGTTTTCCTCATAATACTTGCAAAAGATGCTGTCATGCAAACTCTGAACAGCTAACCTCTATGCTAAATGTTCAGACGTTTTTTCCCAACAGTCATGATACTTTCTGTTGTGTAAACATTGTTATATGTTTCTAAGTGAAGGCCAGGCGTAAGAAAAATGAAAGTAATTGATCTCTTGAATTGGAGAGAAGAAGCCTTGAGCTTTGAAAAGGAGTCCTGTCAGTCCTCAAGGATTCAGCTATTACAGATTCTGAATTCAGTCCTGGTCATTTTACTACAGATAGCAATATTTTTATGTTGTCATAACACATACTTAGTTGGTGTAGAAAACTTGACCTGTGGTAACTTCAGGTATTACTGCAATTGGTAGGGGACCGTAAAGCACCTGAGTGCTATTGTCCTTGAGTTCCTCTGACTCTGCTTGTCTTTCCAATCTAGCAAGTTTTTTCAGCTTCATTGCATAAGTTCCAGCACCAAAGAAACCACACATGTTGTAACTAGGTTTATTTTCTCAGAAAGCAGAACAGTCTCCAGCCCTTCCTGGGGTAGGCAGGATGGAAACACTAGTTCCTTATTTTGTCTGTGAACCTCGTCTCTAGGAACAGATCTCTGTCCCTATCCACACTCTCCTAGAACCGTCTTTGCCCTAGGAATAATGAACATTGAGAGGCAGGGGAAGGAAGTCTTTACATTGGCCTGGAAAATTCATAGAGAAACCACACAGTATTTTGAATAACACAGGTTTAGCATAAATGTTGGCTTCGACAGAGGGCTGTTAAGAATCAAAGATATCTACAAACATTATGCAATCAGTGGATGTAAGGCACAACCCCTATTGCTACAGTTGAACTAGAATATCTAGGATGAAACTCCCCTCCCCCCATTAAGATCTAGATCTTATAAGAAAGCACAGTCAAGGCTCACTGGTTGGCAGCAGAATTGCTATAGCACTGCTTCAGCAAGACATTCTCGAATTGTGCGCTATAAGACTTCTGGGAAATCCATCCTCTATATACTAACTAGGAAAGTTGCTCATAGGGAGGTATCCCACTATAGGTATTCTGACATTGAACCCTCCGATTGAAGAGTCTTAGGAGAAGCATTTGGCTACTGGGTGCCCTGATCACCATCACCACAGGAGCTACGTGCTTGAGACGTTTTTTGCGCTGCAGAAATTGGTACTTTTTGAGCTAATGTAAGTGGCCACTGAAGATACTGAGTGCTTCCATTACAGAAACCAAAAGGAAAAGTCCTTTCCTTTCAAAAAGAATCTGTCTAGCACCCTCTACTGAAAAATCTTAAAGCTCTGCCAGATGGGAAAGGGGATGGATTTAGAGGGCTCATAATAGTTCTTCACCAAGCAGTCAAAGTGATTTTGGAGATGAGAGCAACAGTACTGAGATAAAAGTGATTCTCATATAGTATTATTCCATTAATTCTCGTTTGTGTTCTGAATGATCTCTCAATCTCTTGTAGATTTGGGACAAAGGGATAAACGTTAGTTACTCCTTATCTTTCTGTGTCTTTTTCACCCTTTCTGTAATGTTATCCTTGAGAGAAAATAGAATATAATTCACCTATGCAACCTCTCATGTTTTTATTGTCAAATCTCCAGGTTACTCTCAACTCTTCCAGGCACCTACCTGTACCAGTTGATTAATATTGGAACATTATCAAATTCCAATAGACATGGCAGAATTCATAGGTTAATTATATGCTCTGTGTGTGTGTGTCTGTCTGTCTGTTTCTCTGTGTTGAGTTTGGTGTGGGTGTGGGCACATGCATGACATGGCAAGCATATGTAAGTCAGAAGACAACCTTGGGTGTCAGTCATTTCCTTACACTTTGCTTGACTCTTGTTTGCTGCTGTATGCGTGAGGTTAGCTGGCCCACAGCTTCTGAGGATTTCTGTTTCCACCTTTCATCTTGCTGTAGGAGTGTTGGGATTGCTAAAATATGCTGCAGTATCTAGCTGTATGTGGGTTCTAGGGATCCAAACTGAAGTCCTCATACATCTGCAGCAAGCGCCTTACCCACTAAGCCAAACAGTATGAACTTCTTAAACACAAGCTTGGGTTATAATTCTTTGTTTGCCATTTACTCCTATGCAGTCTTGAACATGTGACTTAACCAATTAAAATCCCCCCCCATTAAACACACACAAACACACACACACCCCTAAATCACTACCTATAACTATAAATAGAAATAAAGTATGCATACAAATCAAGAGTGCCATGAGATTTCAGCATAACTAATCTACCAAACACAGTTCCTGGCACATGAGGCCAAATGAAAGAACTAGCTTCATCTTTTACTAATTTTTGAGCCTATGTTCAAATTACTTAAACTTGAGAGACTTAGTTTGCTTCCCCCATGAAATTAGAATCATAGTACTATCTACCTTACGAAGTTGCCATAATGGTTAGATGCATACAGAAAGCTTGCTACCATAATGGGTGCACATGAAGCACTTGGTAAGTGCTATATCTAAAGCTGTATGCAGAGGTATGCACATCATATTGTGCCATATATTTTGTTTTCATTGTCTTTCCTTCACCCACTCTAGCCTCCCTCTTGTGATGCCTCTATCTAGTGAGTAGAACATAAGCATTATTCTTGGCCCAGTGACTGCCTGCTGGTTCAGTGAGCAATCCTCCCCACTACCATACACCCATCTCAACCCAGAGGCCCTAATCTTGAAGTGGAGGCAAAAGGTGGAATTCTTCATTCTGGCTTATGACAAAAAGGTCTCCATCCCTTTGAAAAGAATTAATTTCCTCAGTAATTATACTATTGCTTCTTTGAAGTATGTTACATGCCAAAGAAAGAAACAACCCACAGACCTCTAAATCGTCATAAAATCGAACTCTTCTACCAGTTATTAGAGAGAGACTGGGAGAAAAGAGGAAATGAGACTAAAACATATTGAAAGAATACATTTTTTTTCTAGTGACAGCAGCATGAAATACCTCTGACAAACTTCAGACCAACTTAAAGGTTCAAATTTCTCCTTTACTGGAAAGGTCATTTATGTTCATGTAATAAGCATTCCCATTGGTCTGTTGCATAAGTAAAATCTCCTGCATGACATTTTTGCAACTGAAGCTGATGCAGCTTAGCAAGAGGTAGGTGTAGGCATGAGAATTGGAGAGGCCTGTAACTTCCCTATCACTCTCTTCCACTGGGCATGCATGTCAGAGCTCTTAAGTGTCTTGTGAGCCCTGTGCAGGCATTGATCCTTTACATGAAACCTCAGCTTTATGAGGAAATCCCATAGGGAAAGAGCTTCGCTTCAGTGGAGTTCTTTTATTGCAGTTAATGGAGGGTAAAGAAGTTGTTTCTGGGGTATTTTCTTAAAATTCACTAATGAAGACTTTTGATGGCTCTTCCCCCTCTGCACCATGCTGTGGCATGCCATGTGAAGCTATTAATTAGTGTGTCCTCTAATTTCTTTTTGTGCGTGCAGCTTGCAACCTGAGAAGTATCCTATATAGTAAGATAATGTGATACAGTAACATAATGCTTCTGACTTTTTCCTTAATACCCACATGACAATTACTACATCACTTCCTTAAGTACCTTTTGGTATTTCTTTGAGAATTTTGGGAGCACTGTACATCATTTTCACCTGTCTCTCTCCCCACTTTAATTCTTCCTGTGCCTCCCACTCCCTCTCACATTCATGGCCTCTTCTTTAATCATCACTGTTACACACACACACACACATGCACACATTGAAAAGAATACATTTTATGTGCACAGCTTCTCTGTCATGTCTAGAATATACTGTCTGTCAGTAGGCATTCTGGTTCTATGGCTTTTACAATTGTTGCTCCTCCATTTCTGTTAGGTTTCCTGAACCTTCTTTGTAGGAGTTCTGCCATAGACGTATCAACTGAAGATTGATATATGGCCAATTATTCTTTACATTTTGACTGGTTATGAATCTCTGTAGTGGTCTCTGTTTGTTGCAAAATGAAGCTTCTTTGATGAGTGGCAAGAGCTATAATAATCTGGGGGTATAAGAACAAATACTTATAATGTAGTTAGAAGGTATATTGGTTTAGGAAAACAGTAGTAATAGCTTCTCCTCTAGGGCCTGAAGTAATAAGAGCGGTGGTGCGTCTGCGTTCCCAGCACCCTGGCCGCCTGCTCAGCTAGCTTATGCCCCAAAATAATTACACAGACACTATTCTTTTAAGCACTGCTTGGCCCTTTAGCTCTAGCACTTACAGGCTAATTCTCACATCCCGATCAACCCATCTCTAATAATCTGTGAGAACCGGTCTTACCGGGAAGATTCTAGCCTAGTCCATCCTGGGTCGGAGCTTCATGCCGGGAGCGGGGCATGGCGTCTCTCTCAGGCGTCTGCTCCCGAGAGGAAAGCTGTCAAGACTGAGCTCACTTCCTCTTCCTCCCAGCATTTTGTTCTGTTTACTCCTCCCACCTATCTTCTAACCAATAAAATGGGCCAGGGCAGTGCCTTTATTAGCCAATGACCTTCCTCCATCATTTCCCCTTTTTCGGTTTAAACAAAAAAAAAAAAGGCTTTAACTTTAACATAGCAAAATTACATATAACAAAACAGTTATCAAGTAAAAGTTACAATAATCTTTATCATAACTAAGGAAAACTATAACTATAACTAACTATTCTTAACTCCATCAAAGACTCCAGAAAGATATAATATTACCTAAGTAAACAAGAACTAAGAAACCTCAAACTCTAGAAATGACAAAGACATCTCGCTGCCTGGACAGTCACCCAAAGTTCTTTTGTACCGTTGGGGCATCCATCTTCAGCCTTCAGGCCCATGGTATCCAGCAGACATTTCCATAAAGCAGGAAAATTCAAAGTCAGTTCAGTCACTATCTGTTGTGTCCTGCAGAATGTCTTGCAGACTCTTTCATGAATCAGGAACCGAAAGACCATCTCACCTTAGGCAAGTTCAGTAGTCCTCTCTCTGTGGGTTCTCTGTGTCCAGTTTATGCAATAGTCCAGGCAAGAGCAGTTTCTTGCCCAAATGGCTATCAAACTCCATAAGGTGCCTCTTCGATGCCCATCTTCCTCTTGAAGTAGATTGGTGCTGCCAGGAGCAGAGTGTCTCATTGTCATGAAAAGTCCTAAGTTATTAAAACATTAAATGTCCTATTCTGTAATCTTTGAAAGACATGAAGAATGTCTATCTAAAATATATCTCTATATATCTAGAAAATCTAACTAATATGACTACCAGCTTTACTATTATCGATGATTATCCATTAACAACCTATATTTCTTAATTATACAGTACATATTTAAATGAACTACACAATCACAATACCTTAATCAAAATCAGAAACACTTATACATATAACAAAATTGACCTTAAATCTCTATCAATAAAGCAAAATCTATACTAATGCAAATTATTCATATCTATATCATATCCCCCTTTAAATGTAAAAGAACATTTATAAACAATATATGGGAATATGGGCGCAGTTATTTCTCTCCAAACTGCTTCCTGCTGAATGGGGGCGTCGTTAATTAGGTCTTTCATGGTATAACCTGTGTGTTAGTTTCATCTCAGTTGGCAGTTGAGCGAAGCAATTTTCTGAAGATGTTCACAACAATTCTTCAGGAGGGCGTGGTCCATCATACCAAATCGGAATAGAAGAAATGAACAGCGTCTCATCCTCTGTGAAAACAAAATAAGAAACTCCTTTCCAAAGTATCATGTCCTTAGATCCAAATTTCAAATTTAAGGCATTTTCAAAGTATCTATGTTGGATTAGTTCAGCAGCATTTATAAACAAATATCTTTTAGCAGTTGTTTGTCCTTCCTCAGCATTCAAACAATTCAAAGAGAGCATAATAGCATACAGTATCAAAATTCTCTGTGTATTTTCCATCTTTGTGCAGCTTTGTTTTAACCTCTATTTTGTTTATTTTTACTTTTAACTTTTTGCTTTTTGAGACAGGTTCTCTGTATCTTTGACCTGAAGTAACTCTGTAGACCAGGCTGTCTTTGAACTCTCAGAGGTCCACCTGTCTCTGCCTCCCAGGCATTCGGGATTAAAGGTGTACACTTTAATCTCTGTGAGTTAACCTTGAACTCACAGAGATCTGTTTGTCTCTGCCTTCTAGGCACTGGGATTAAAGGCGTGTGCTACCACACCTTGAAGTCACAGAAGTCTATCTCCCTCTGCCTACCAAGTGTTGGGATTAAAGGTGTGTACCACACACAACAACTCTCTTCCTTTTTTTTTTTTTACTTTAAGAACTTTAAATTTTAGTCTGCATATATTTTTAACACAATTCAAACCATTTAGAAATTTTCTTTGTCTTTGAATCTCTCTTTACTGTATATCTCTCTTTTTCTGACCACATGAGTCTTTAATTTACCAAGCAATATCAGTAGGATTAAAGGCGTGGCTTTGCCAGCTGGATCCAGCCCATTCCTTAGCTTTCCAGCCTCATGGCTGAGGTACTGGCTGTAGCCAGCAAGGGAGCTTCAGCAGCCTGTGCTTGTAAACCGCACAAACCGCCTGCATAAAAGAGTCAGAGTTTGTCCTGGCAGGACAGCCCAGAAAGCCGGCATTTTTAAATGGCGCAGCTTTTTTCCTGCTAAGACTGAAAACCGAAAAGCATGCGTTCAGCTTTTCGTCAATGCCATTTAAGTGTTTCGTGGCAGGAACTCTTAATGAGCTGCAGGGTTTTGCAGCTGAAGCTGAGTCAGGAAGCTTCTCTTAGATGAGGCGCTTGCTTGCCTCTAACAAGCAGAGCAGACCCGAGAACACAGCGAGTCTAGTTGTCATCAAACAAATCATAGCACTTTACTCCAAATGCTCTATTCAAAAGCTCTGTCTCCCACAGGAGCCAGACAGAGATCTCAATGGCGACACAGCCCCAGGAAGTCACGCTTTAATATGACACAGCGTTTTTTCTGCTACTGTTGCCGAATCAGGGAATCTCTCTACAGCACGCCACCAACAAACAGCAAAAATCTGTGTTAAACTCTCTCTCCCTTATTTTTAAGCCTTCTCGGGTTTTTTAAGTGGGTTTAGTCCATCACGTTGGGGTGCCATATGAAGTAATAAGGGCGGCAGTGGGGCTGCCTTCCCAGCACCCTGGCCGCCTGCTCAGCTAGCTTATGCCCCAAAATAATTACACAGACACTATTCTTTTAAGCACTGCTTGGCCCTTTAGCTCTAGCACTTACAGGCTAATTCTCACATCCCGATCAACCCATCTCTAATAATCTGTGAGAACCGGTCTTACCGGGAAGATTCTAGCCTAGTCCATCCTGGGTCGGAGCTTCATGCCGGGAGCGGGGCATGGCGTCTCTCTCAGGCGTCTGCTCCCGAGAGGAAAGCTGTCAAGACTGAGCTCACTTCCTCTTCCTCCCAGCATTTTGTTCTGTTTACTCCTCCCACCTATCCTCTAACCAATAAAATGGGCCAGGGCAGTGCCTTTATTAGCCAATGACCTTCCTCCATCAAGGGCCTATGATCTCTCCAGCCATGGGTAATTGCCTACATTTATAGTACTAGGCATGAATCCCTTTCTACTGAATAGGCCTTAAGTTCGATTAAATAGCTATTGCTTACCACCAAGAATAAAAGTGCCACTGCTCTACTATTGAACATCTTGCTAGACCTGTCATTATTGTCCTTGTAGGCTTTATAACTGGATAGGACTTTCAATGATTTTTCTCCCTTGGCTAGTCCTCAGAGAGGAGGCGACAAGGTCTGTTCCAGCTTAGTTCCTCCAGGTCCTGTGTCCAAACTGTGTGGTATCTTCAACGACAGGGTCTTTCCTCAAGTTCTGAGAGACAAATAAGTACAATGACAATAGCCTATATTGTTTGTTGGGTTTCTTAGCCACGCCCCACCCCTCAGAGACAGCTAAATGGTCTCATCCAGAACCCGTGAGCTTGATTCCTAACACCCACAAGAACCTGTAACTTAAGCTCTTGGGGCTCCAACTGGCCTTGGGCACCTGCACTCACATGTACTACTTCTACACAGACACATCATCATAATTTAAAGTAAATAATAGATTTTTAAATATATTGAAAGAGTTTACATACTGGTTGTTATCTCAGCACATCTGAGTGTCCTCTAAATGATTCCTGTCACCAAGTGCATCATGCTATTTCTCCAGGTTGCCTCATGTTACATTAACATCATAGCAACAGTAACTTCCAGATCCATATCTAGTGATAAAGTGTGCCTATTTATGTTTGGTTGCCAATGTCATCCTGATGTTCCAGTGTTTTACACTTTATTTGTGATTTCCCTGTTATTAACCATAATTTTTTGTGAACATGTTTTAGGCAAAATTAACCAACCTGTCAGGAGATTCCTTATAGCTGACTAATTCTTTTTTTTTTCTCTATTCCAGTTTATTACTTTTTTTTTAAATTTTTTATTGCGAAAAGAAGAAAAAAAACATAAACAAAAAACAAGTTTCCACCTCCTCCCAGCCTCCCATTTCCCTTCCCCTCCTCCCACCCTTCTCCCTCTCCCCCCACTCCTCTCCCCCTCCCTCTCCAGTCCACAGAGCAGTCCGGGTTCCCTGCCCTGTGTTAAGTCCTAGGTCCTCCCCCCTCCGTCCATATCTAGGAAGGTGAACATCCAAACTGGCTAGGCTCCCACAAAGCCAGCACATTAAGTAGGATCAAAACCCCCTGCCATTGTCCTTGGTGTCTCATCAGCCCTCATTGTTCGCCATGTTCAGAGAGTCCGGTTTTAACCCATGCTTTTTCAGTCACAGTCCAGCTGGCCTTGGTGAGCTCCCCGTAGATCAGCTCCACTGTCTCAGTGGGTGGATGCACGCCTCGTGGTCCCGAATTCTTTGCTCATGTTCTCCCTCCTTCTGCTCCTCCTTGGGACCTTGGGAGCTCAGTCCAGTGCTCCAGTGTGGGTCTCTGTCTCTATCTCTATCCATCACCAGATGAAGATTCTATGATGGTATGCAAGATATTCGTCAGTATTTCTCTAGGATAGGGTCATTTCAGGTTCCCAATCCTCAGCTGCCCAAGGAACTAACTGGGAACCTCATCTTGGGCACTTGGGAGCCCCTCTAGGGTCAAGTCTCTTGCCCACCCTAAAGTGGCTCCCTTAACTAAGAATTGTGGTTCCGTGCTCCCCTATCCACCTTTCCTTTATTCCAATTCTCCTGTTTCCACAGGTCCCCCCTCCTTCCCTTCTACCTTTTCTCTCCCCATCTCCCCGTACCCCTATCCCACCCCACCCCCAAGATCCCATTTTCTCCCCGGCAATTTGGTCTACTTCCCTTAGCCAAGAGGATAACTATATGTTTTTCCTTGGGTTCACCTTCTTACTTAGCTTCTTTAGGTTCACCTATTGTAGACTCCGTGGTCCTTATTTATGGCTAGAAACCAATTATGAGTGAGTACATCCCATATTCATCTTTTTGGGTCTGGGACACCTCACTCAGGATAGTGTTTTCTATTTCCATCCATTTGCATGCAAAATTCGAGAAGTCATTGTTTTTTACCACAGCGTAGTACTCTAGCGTGTATATATTCCATACTTTCTTCATCCATTCTTCCATTGAAGGGCATCTAGGTTGTTTCCAGGTTCTGGTTATTACAAATAATACTGCTATGAACATAGTTGAACAAATGCTTTTGTCATTTGATAGAGCATCTCTTGGGTATATTCCCAAGAGTGGTATTGCTGGGTCCAGGGGTAAGTTGATCCCGAATTTCCTGAGAAACCGAAACACTGACTTCCACAGTCTTTGCACAAGATTGCATTCCCACCAGCAATGGATGAGGGTACCCGTTCTTCCACAGCCTCTCCAGCAAAGGTTATCCTTGGTGTTTTTGAGTTTAGCCATTCTGACAGGTGTAAGATGATATCTCAAAGTTGTTTTGATTTGCATTTCCCTGATTGCTAAGGAAGTTGAGCACGATCTTAAGTGTCTTTTGGCCATTTGAACTTCTTCTGTTGAGAATTCTCTGTTCAGTTCAGTGCCCCATTTTTTAATTGGGTTAATTAGCATTTTAAAGTCTAGTTTCTTGAGTTCTCTATATATTTTGGAGATCAGACCTTTGTCTGTTGCGGGGTTGGTGAAGATCTTCTCCCAGTCAGTAGGTTGCCTTTGTGTCTTAGTGACCATGTCCTTTGCTTTACAGAAGCTTCTCAGTTTAAGTAGGTCCCATTTATTCAATGTTGCCCTTAATGTCTGTGCTTCTGGGGTTATACATAGGAAGCGATCTCCTGTGCCCATCTGTTGTAGGGTATTTCCCACTTTCTCTTCTATCAGGTTCAGTGTGTTCAGGCTGATATTGAGGTCTTTAATCCATTTGGACTTGAGTTTTGTGCACGGTGAGAGATATGGATCTATTTTCATTCTTCTACAGGTTGACATCCAGTTGTGCCAGCACCATTTGTTGAAGATGCTTTCTTTCTTCCATTGTATACTTTTAGCTCCTTTATCGAAAATGAGGTGTTCATAGGTTTGTGGGATAAAATCCGGGTCTTCTATATGATTCCATTGGTCGACTTCTCTGTTTTAATGCCAGTACCACACTGTTTTCATTACTGTAGCTCTGTAATAGAGTTTGAAGTCAGGGATGGTAATGCCTCCAGAAGATCCTTTATTGTATAGGATTGTTTTGGTTATCCTGGGTTTTTTGTTTTTCCATATAAAGTTTATTATTGTCTTCTCCAGATCTGTGAAGAATTTTGATGGGATCTTGATGGGGATTGCAATGAATCTATAAATTGCCTTTGGTAGAATTGCCGTTTTTACTATGTTGATCCTCCCAATCCAAGAGCAAGGGAGGTCCATCCATTTTTTGGTATCCTCTTCAATTTCTTTCTTCAATGCCTTAAAGTTCTTGTCAAATAGATCTTTCACTTCCTTGGTTAGATTTACCCCAAGATATTTTATGCTGTTTGTGGCTATCGTAAATGGTGAAGCTTCTCTGATTTCCCTCTCTGCTTCCATATCCTTTGTGTATAAGAGGGCGACTGATTTTTTGGAGTTGATCTTGTATCCTGCCACATTACTAAAGCTGTTTATCAGCTGTATAAGTTCTTTGGTGGATTTTTGGGGTTCGCTTATGTACACTATCATATCATCTGCAAATAATGAAAGTTTAACTTCTTCCTTTCCAATTCGAATCCCCTTGATCCCATTATGTTGTCTTATTGCTTTTGGTAGTACTTCAAGCACTATATTGAAGAGGTATGGCGAGAGTGGACAGCCTTGCCGTGTTCCTGAGTTAAGTGGGATGGCTTTGAGTTTCTCTCCCTTTAATTTGATGTTAGCTGTCGGCTTGCTGTATATAGCTTTTATTATATTTAGGTATGACCCTTGTATCCCTAATTTCTCCAAGACTTTTAACATAAATGGATGTTGAATTTTGTCAACTGCTTTTTCAGCATCTAATGAAATGATCATATGAAGTAATAGGGGCGGCGGGGCTGCGTTCCCAGCACCCCGGCCGCCTGCTCGGCTAGCTTATGCCCCAAAATAATTACACAGACACTGTATACTTTTAAGCACTGCTTGGCCCTTTAACTCTAGCACTTACAGGCTAATTCTCACATCCCGATCAACCCATCTCTAATAATCTGTGAGAACCGGTCTTACCGGGAAGATTCTAGCCTAGTCCATCCTGGGTTGGAGCTTCATGCCGTGAGTGGGGCATGGCGTCTCTCCCAGGCATCTGCTCCAGAGAGGAGAGCTGTTGAGACTGAGCCCACTTCCTCTTCCTCCCAGCGTCCTGTTCTGTTTACTCCTCCCACCTATCCTCTAACCAATAAATTGGGCCAGGGCAGTGCCTTTATTAGCCAATGACCTTCCTCCATCAATCATATGGTTTTTTTCTTTCAGTTTATTTATATTCTGGATTACATTGATAGATTTTCGTATGTTGAACCAGCCCTGCATCTGAGGAATGAAGCTTACTTGATCATTATGGATAATTTTTCGGATGTGTTCTTGGATTCGATTTGCCAGTATTTTGTTGAGGATTTTTGCGTCAATATTCATGAGTGAGATTGGCCTGTAGTTCTGTTTCCTGGTTGAGTCTTTGAGTGGTTTTGGTATCAGAGTAATTGTGGCTTCATAAAAGGAATTTGGTAATGACCCTTCTGTTTCTATATTGTGGAATACATTAAGGAGTATAGGTATTAGGTCTTCTTGGAAGTTCTGGTAGAATTCTGCATTGAAACCATCTGGTCCTGGGCTTTTTTTGGTAGGGAGGTTTTTGATAACAGCTTCTAATTCTTCGCGACTGACAGGTCTGTTTAGATTGTTTACCTGGTCCTGGTTTAGTTTTGGTAAATGGTATTTATCTAAAAAAGCGTCCATTTCTTTTACATTTTCCAGTTTTGTGGCATACAGGCTTTTTTAGTAAGATCTAATGACTCTCTGAATTTCCTCTGTGTCTGTGGTTATGTCCCCCTTTTCATTTCTGATCTTATTAATTTGCGTGTTCTCTCTCTGTCGTTTGATTAGTTTGGATAGGGGTTTATCAATCTTGTTGATTTTCTCCAGGAACCAGCTTTTTGTTTCATTGATTCTTTGGATTGTTTTCTGTGTTTCTATTTTGTTGATTTCAGCCCTCAATTTGATTATTTCCAGTCTTCTACTCCTCCTAGGTGAGTCTGCTTCTTTTTTTTCTAGAGCTTTCAAGTGGGCTGTTAAGTCTCCAATATGTGCTTTCTCTGTTTTCTTTAGGTGGGCACTTAGTGCTATGAACTTTCCTCTCAGGACTGCTTTCATAGTGTCCCATAAGTTTGAGTAGGTTGTTTCTTTATTTTCATTGAATTCAAGGAAGACTTTAATTTCTTTCTTTATTTCTTCCTTAATCCAGGTATGGTTCAGTAGTTGACTGTTCAGTTTCCATGAGTTTGTAGGCTTTCTGGGGGTAGCATTGTTGTTGAATTCTAACTTTAATCCATGGTGATCTGATAAGACACAGGTGGTTACTAATATTTTTTTGTAACTGTGTAAGTTAGCTTTGTTACCAAGTATGTGGTCAATTTTCGAGAAGGTTCCATGAGCTGCAGAGAAGAAGGTATATTCTTTCCTCTTTGGGTGGAATAATCTATAGATGTCTGTTAAGTCCATTTGCTTCATTACCTCCATTAATTCTCTAATTTCTCTGTTAGGTTTCTGTCTGATTGACCTGTCCATTGGTGAGAGAGGAGTGTTGAAGTCTCCTACTATTAGTGTGTGCGGTTTGATGGCTGCCTTGAGTTTTAGTAATGTTTCTTTTACGTACGTGGGTGCTTTTATATTAGGGGCATAGATATTCAGGATTGAGACTTCTTCCTGATGAATTTTTCCTGTTATGAGTATAAAATGTCCCTCTCCATCTCTTCTGATTGATTTAAGTTTGAAGTCAACTTTGTTAGAAATTAGTATGGCCACACCTGCTTGTTTCTTAGGTCCATTTGCTTGATAAGCCTTTTCCCAGCCCTTTACTCTGAGTAGGTGCCTGTCTTTGTGGTTGAGGTGTGTTTCTTGTAGACAGCAGAATGTTGGATCCTGTTTTCTTATCCAATCTCTTAGCCTGTGCCTTTTTATAGGTGAGTTGAGCCCATTGATATTAAGTGATATTAATGACCAGTGTTTGTTAACTCCGGTCACTTTTTTAGTAGTAGGGTTTGTGTGTTTCCCTTCTTTGAGTTGCGCTGGTGAAGAGTCTCTAGATGTCTGAGTTATTGTGGTCATTGTTGGACTCCTTGGTTAGTGATTTTCCTTCTATTATTTTCTGTAAGGCTGGATTTGTGGCTACGTATTGTTTAAATTTGTTTTTATCCTGGAAAATTTTGTTTTCTCCATTTATAGTGAATGAAAGTTTGGCTGGATATAGTAGTCTGGGCTTGCATCCGTGGTCTCTTAGTTTTTGGAGAACATCTATCCAGGACCTTCTGGCTTTCATGGTTTCCATAGAGAAGTCAGGTGTAAGTCTGATAGGTTTACCTTTATAAGTAACTTGGCCTTTTTCCTTTGCGGCTCTTAATATTCTTTCTTTATTCTGTATATTTTGTGTTTTGATTATTATATGGCGAGGGGATGTTTTCTTTTGATCCAGCCTATTTGGTGTTCTGTATGCTTCTTGAACCTTCATAGGTACATCTGTCTTCAGGTTGGGAAAGTTTTCTTCTATAATTTTATTAAGTATATTTTCTGTACCGTTGAGCTGCACTTCTTCTCCTTCTTCTACTCCAATTATTCTTAGGTTTGGTCTTTTTATTGTGTCCCATATTTCCTGAATGTTTTGTGATGAGAGTTTGTTGGACTTGCTGTTTTCTTTGATCAGAGTGTTTATTTTCTCTATGTTATCCTCAGAATCTGAGATTCTTTCTTCTATCTCTTGTATTCTGCTGGTTATACTTGATTCTGTAGTCTCTATTCGTTTACCTAGATTTTCCATGTCCATCCGGCCCTCTGTTTGTGTTTTCTTCTTTGCCTCCATTTCAGTTTTCAAGTCATGTACTGTTTCCTTTATCTGCTTGATTGTTTTTCCTTGGTTTCCTAGGGTATCATTCACTGATTTACTCAATTCCTCGAACTTTTTGTTATACTTCTCATCCATTTCTATAAGGGCGTTTTTTATATGCTGTTTAAGGGTGTCAATCACTTTCATGAAGTCAGTTTTTTTCTACTTCTTCTTGATTAAGGTGTTCATGTCCTCCTGTTGTGGGGTCACTGGCTTCTGGTGGTTTCGTGTTGTTTTTCAGATTGTTGGGAGAATTCCTGCATTGGCGTCTGCCCATCTCTTCCTCCCAATACTCCCCTTTGAATCTTCTTTTACAGGATCACGTCTTCTTGCCCACTGATGTACCTTCCCAGTGATGTCACTCCCCAGAGATGTTTCTCCACAATGATGTTTCACTAGGTGCCCAGATCGAAACTCCGCGCTGCTTGGTTAGCTCGCGAACAAAGGTCCCACCCTGCTAGCTGTGGGCAGGCTATGGGAACAAAGGAGCTACTGGCCACCCCTTTGTCCTCCCGGTTCGGGTTCGGTCCCAGCCCCCTAGCAGGCTGAGCAGGGAGGTGCTATGCCCCAAAGAAGGGAGGGAGGGAGGGAGGGAGGGAGGCAGGGGGTGTGGGGATCTGGATGTAAGCTGAATGGGATAGGAAGAGAGAGGCGGTTTGGGCAGTATAGCCCCTGTAGGATGGCCAGGAAGTGTGGGCGGGCTGAGGTATGTTCCCAGCTGCCGCAGCACTCACTCACCACAATGATGTTTCACTCAGTGCCCAGATCGTAACTCCTCGCTGCTTGGTTAGCTAGCTAACAAAGGGCCCACCCCGCTCGCTGCGGGCAGGCTATGGGAACAAAGGAGCTACCGGCCACCCCTTTGTCCTCCCCTAGCTGACTAATTCTTATATAAACCAAGTATAATTAGTGATAGAAGAAGTAAACATGGGAAGTAGTAGCAAGATTAACTTGAAGAAAAAAACAAATTTTCCCAATAGCACTTCTACTTTTTAAGAATCAACAAAGATTGAGAGCCACAATTATGGTTAGGCATTCCACATAGTCAATAGTGCCATCATCTTGAAAGAGAAAAATACAAGCAAATTGTGATGACTATTTGTTTATTATATGGTGGGAGGGGTGGCATAATTGAAGGGTCTATTTCATACCTCCCCTGTCATTAGGAACTTTTACAACCTAGCAGGGGAAATCTTTCTGGTACCTACTTGGCTATTCATGTAAGGCAAAATCCAAATTGCCATTTAGAAAATCAGACTAATGGCGAATATCTCTTAGAAAGGTGGGAAAACAGCACTTTTTCTGTGCTACAAAAATACTCCCAGTCTTAGAAATGCTCAGTTCCTGGGAAACAAATGAGAAGGGTCTCTTACTCAAAAATGGATTATCTCTGTAATGTTAAATGTGTACTGACTCCACGATGATAAATGAGACTTAATGCCATAAAACTTATCTATTAAAAATAATCTTACTGACATGAATAGAGTAATATTAAAAACAGACCATTGCATTGAAGGTGGCCTTTTCTCCTGTGATGGAAACTAATTGGGTAATTTTTATTTCGTTATCATCCTCTATGAATTATATTTGCTAATAGAATATAAATATCATTGGTAAAGAAAAAAGAGTAGAGTGAATCTTTGTAATGAATGTGCAGATAAAGAGCACCGGATTCAGAAAGCTCCATTAATGTATTGCCTAAGTCAAGTCAACCAGGCTTTCCCACTCTGTGTCTAGTCATAGGCCTTTGTGTATATAATACACTTGTTAGAACACAATGACTGGACAGCTAATTCCTCCTAGGTAGTACTTTATTAGTGCTGCTCTTGCAGAGGTTTTCCGGAGACCCTACAGAGCTCGCCTGTAGAGAGTCTCTAAGCTTGTTTGAAGATGATGCATCCTCCCCTGTATGTTACTATCCCTCGTGCTTCTTAACTTTTGAATAATAGACTCCTGCTACAGACTCACTACCATAAGATGGCATAAGAAAGATCATGCAGAAGGGTGTCATGTTTGTACCATTCCCCAACCTACACACCTAAGTTTGAAGTTGCATCTCTATGGAATAGAGAAGAGGTTGGCTAGTTATCAAACACTGAATTCATCTTACTCATTATCCTTATTCCCTAAATCATCAGTTCTGACTAGGTACTTAATATATGCCAAGTATATATACTAAGTGTAGCCTCTTATACTTTATTCCTAGAAGTCTGTAGCTCCTTTCCCACGTAGTTCTGTCAGTGCACTGGTATCCTGAAATACATCAACCTCAGTTCTCCCTCTGATGAGCTTAAGTGGACTTTAATAATCGCTCCTAAATTGCCTTGTGACTCTGTCATGTGAATAAACACTAGGGACTCTAGGTTAGATTATAAGCATCAAATTAATTTTATTGCAAAGGTCAGGGTGCTCACCTAGTGTTCTGTTGTGCTTGAAGGTTAGTCCCTGCATGCTTGGCCAAAACCTCCCTTTCTGAATTGTATTCAAAACAGATTTCAAGATACAAAAGGCTGTGGACTCTAACCCCTTGGAAATAGCAAGCAGCTGCAGTGAATTCATGTGTGTATATAATATACCATAATCTCCAGGAGATTATGGGCAGTGAGCTCAGCACCTTTTGCTCCCGAAGCAAATGCCTGCTCATCCTTTCCACCTAGCTGCTCGTGTCAGAGTTAAGAGATATTTCTTACCAAATGACTTCTAAGCTTGCTTGTCTCTAAGACGTGATGCCCCTGGGAAAGCAAGACCTATCGGTGAAGTTTGATTCAGAAAAGATATAATCACATTCAGATAATGCCAGACACCTCCATCCTGGTTCCCCTTAACCTTAATCTGTCTTCCCAATTTAACAGAGGGTTAGTCTTTACAGCTCAACTCCTTTGGCCAACCCTGTTATAATTCCATGTTCTCTGATGTATGTGTCCAATATATTCATCAGTTCAAGTTCTACAAGAAGCATTAATGTAGTGTCTTGTCATTTATACCCCCATAAAAATCTACTTAGGCTTTTTATGGAGTCTTGTTTGGCCTTGACTTTGTGCAAGAATTTGCCTACTCCTTCCTTATAAGTTTGCTTACGGAAGGATTTCTTTCTTCTGAGAGGCTCCTGTTTTTCCTGTCTCAGCCATTAGAAAGCAGCAGTCAAAAGGCTCGATAAGTATACGTTAGTTTATTTCTAACTAGGGAACACAATCCAAATGGATTACACTGGATTCAGAACTCAGATGTACCATTCTGTTCTTAGAAGTAAAAGTTTACCTCTGAGGTTACACTGTACTCTTCAGAAGTAAAAACACACTCCACAGTTCTGTGCTACAAGCTATAATACAATTTTGCCAAGTGTGGTGGTTAAGGATTATGTGCTTTTCACTGGAGTTGAGAGGGGACTGAAAACCAGCACTCATTGCATTCCCTAAATTATGCCCTCTCGAAATTACAGCCCCAAAGCCCATATGTCGGCTCTCTTCATAACCCAAATCCTGTTTTGGGATGCTGATGCCATCTCTTTTCATTTTCACTTAAATTCTCCATACCTTTCTGTTTTCCTCAGCAAAGCTCATCAATATCGATCTGCTTTCCAGGGATGCTTTGAGGACACAGTGCTGATAAGAAAACATTCTATGAGAGAATATTGATGACAGTTGTTTTGTAGGCACAAAAGGAGAGGGCACTCAGTAGTAATTGGGGGCCATGTTTAGCTACACGACCACCCATTATCGTTAGTACTCAGATTGAATCTAATGCTTTGTAATAATGCAGCATGGGCTACACATGGAGAAGAGGAATTTATTCTCATGTGATTGTTAGCAATGACAAGCTGTTTGAACATACTCTGAACATAGTTGTATATGTGTCTTTTGTTTCTCTTCCTTTCTTTGTTTGGAAATCTAATATTTATCCTTTGCTTATCCTACTTTCTCCTTTTATGTTGCATGCTAAAATATTGTTTTTATTCCCTTTTTAAAGCCTTATTTCTCAATGAACAGCTTAACCACAGAGGACGGATTTAGAAAAGCAGGTTAAGCAGCAAAGTCCAGTTTAAGCATTGTGGTAGATGTTATCACTGGGCTTTATTAATGGACCCCATTCTGGCTACATTGCACTTCTTTTCCTATGCATTTGTATAAAAGCCCTTGGCTGTCTCATTAACCCCTTTGACTGTGCTAAGTCAAATGAGTGCTAACTCATTCCTGGGCATTTGTTGCCATAACTGCAGCTGTCCTTCAGCTGGAACCCCAATGCTGGCTCCTTTGTGGGCCTGTTTGTTCCAGGCGTCAGCTGTTAGGCGGAGGGCAAGAAACTGACAACCTCTGAGGTCAAACAGCCTGTCCTGTTTGCTTAAGCCCTGTCTGTTTTTTTTTGTTTTTTTTGTTTGTTTGTTTGTTTGTTTGTTTTTCTCCCCGCAGCAGATGGGCATGTGGCTGTCTGGCCCCAGGGCTGGGAAACATGTGTGGGTACATGACCAGAGTTCATCCTCTCTCACCCACTCTGGGCACCAAAGCAGGTAGCCTAGCTCCATGTTCAAAAATATGATCAATAGTTCTTCTCAGTTGTCCAAATCTCTTCCTTCCACACCTAAGGCAGCTGTGGGAAATTGTTTGAAACTTATGTCTGTTCATAGAAATAATTGCCCGCAGTTTTATGGAGTGTCTCTTATGTGTGTTTCTGCCCATTTACAGATTTGATTATACCTTTTGGAGAAGCTTACCACTGCTTGCTCTCTTTCTCATAGATCATCCTGGAGACACCCTTCTTTTTAAAGCAAATTGGAAATGTTGTGCAAATGGCTATATCCGTATCCCACTGGCAAAAGTTAGGAATTGCAAAGGTTCCTTGGGCACAAAGTGATCAAGTGATAAACACATCTTACATTCATTTGTTTGAGATAGCAGCACTGTCCTATGAGAAATGATTACAATGAGAAAAGGCTTACATACTTGTAAGGTGCAATTACCTTTTGTCCTAGTACTAATGAAGACCAGAGCCAACACAACTTTTACACACAGAGACTGAGCAGGTATAGTAGGGACTGTAGGAAATATGAAGATGGAAAATTTCCACACAGACTGGGAACACAACACTGGAGAAGAAATTTTAATTTTGTCCATGTTGTGCCAGTTTTGCTAAAAAGCCCATGAAAAATAACCTACCGATTGCCCGTGTTCATAAAATTCCAGTATAGCCTTTTACCTCTGTATAGCCTTTCACCCTGACTTTAATAGAATTGATAATATACCATCAGTAGTGGCAGCACAACTAACATCTAACATTCCCACGGTATATCACAGCTTTCCAAGTCTATTTACAGTTGACAACTCTTGTTTAACTATCTCAACAACCCTGTAAGATTGTTTTCAATGTTGCCGGTGCTTTTATGATGAAAAAAAAAAAATCCCAGGCCCAGAGACACAGACAAGTGAGTTGTCTCAAGGTTATATAGCTAGTAAATAGCATTGTCTTCTGCCGCCAGACCTCTGAGGCACGCATGGTAGGCAAGGTACACTGCCTTGTCGCCATGCGATCCAGTCCACTGCTTCCTCTGCATTTCCAAATCTGCACTGAAATTCTGGGTAAAGGAATTCAGGCCCTGCAGGGATTCACTTTAAAAGCAAAGGGAAAGTAGCCACATTACTGGGGAATTAGTGCCTTCACATGTGGATTTGCTGCTAAATGATATCTTTGGCACTTGTGTTTGTTCCTAGATCACAAACTACTGATGTAGCTAAGAAAGGAAGGTTGGAGAGTGAAGAAGTAGGCAGAGCTTGAGAGAAGAACAACTAACTGTGCTGGCTAGTTTTATGTCAGTTTGACACAGGCTAGTCATCTGGGGAGAGGGAGGCTCAATTGAGAAAATTCTCCCATTAAATTGGCCTGTGACCAAGCCCGGGTGCATTTTCTTGTTTGATGATTGATGTGGGAGGGCCCAGCTCTCTATAGGTGGTGCCACCCAAGACCGGTTTTCTGGGTGCTATAAGCAGACTTAGCAAGCCATTCTAGTAAGCCGCACTCCCCCGTGACTTGTGCTAGAGTTCCTGTCTCCAGGTTCCTACTCTGTTCAAGTTCCTGCCCTGACTTCCATTGACAGTGGACCTGTAAACTGAAATAAACCCCTTCCTCCCCAAGGTGCTTTTCACCATGGTCTTTATTTAAAGCAATAGAAACCCTAAGAGAAGCTGTAAGCTCTTGACAACTAAAGAAATTTTTAGAAATTAAGATATTTTTGAAGTTATACATTTGAGACACATAGTAGAACTGTGAAGATCAGCAAGGAATGATTAACACAAAATCCTAGTCATTTTTTTCTTAAACCACATGTTGGGTGCAGTTTTCACAACATTTTTTATAATATATACATATATATATATATGTATATATATATTCTAAATTTTCTTTTGTAACTGCTCAGTCTTTGATTAAAAGCTAGAATTCAGCACCAGTTGTACTCAGTGGGTTTTATTTTGTCTTTTAAGAAAGTAAAAACAAACCTAAAGTTAGGAGGAGGCTATACAGGAGATACTGAAATGAGTTGGAGAGAGGGGAAGTAGACATGATCTAAATAATTATGTTCACATACCACAGAATAGATAATAAAAAACAGAAAAAGACAATGTGAGGCAGTAGAAACTAGGCTTTGATACACAGAAGTAGATTTACTGCTCCTGAAAACGAGATGCATGTTGATAAAAAGCTTGGCCAGTTTACTCTGGCAGTGTCCCCAGTAACATACCAGGCAGATTCTCAGAAGTGCTGATATGTATGGACAGTATGATTTCCCAGAACAGTCTGAGTATTTACATGGCCCTGCCTCTTTCTCTTTTTTCTCACAATGAACTTCTAGCTTCGGTGAGATAAGAACAGTTCCATGGTCCTTTGGGGATTGGAAGTTGAATGCCTTAACTGTAACCATGAATTAATACATTGTTTCCTAAAATCTGGTGGCTTTTCTTGGTCTTGGACCTGATAGAGAATGCAGTAAGTGGGTGGGCTTGTCTATTTATTTTCATTCTGGGTTGGTTTCTCTCTGGCCAATCTAGGCAACATGTGAGCATGAACTGTCAGAAATTACAGCTTTTCTTCCAGGTGGAAATAAGTGGATAAGAAATGCTCCCAGGCTGATTTTCTTTCCGAGTCATCATTTACAGGGAATTCACGCTTTGTTGTCAGTTTGGAATCAGATTTACTCTACCAGTCTCTATAAGGTTTGCTCCGGAGTTCATTGCCAAATTAGATGCCTTGTATTTTTTAATACCTTATGTCTCCTCCACATTGATGCCATTAAACAGAGACAGAGAGAGAGAGAGAGAATTAAAAATGATGTCACTATTGGCCTAGAGATTCACTCAGGAAGAAATTTGGAGTTAACTTTAGAAATGCGTACAAAGAAAGTAAGAAAGTTAATAACTCGCATCCTTTGCTGTTTGAACTGCTGTTGCTGCATTAAAATATTAAAAACATATAAAATAGTTTTCAGGAAGGGAACAATTAGTATAGCTGTCTCAGAGTCATACACTAACAAACTAACAATGAAATTTCCTTGCATACAAATTGTTCCTAAAGTAGACTAATACAATGGGCTTCCTCTGCCCAGCTGTCACGGAGGTCGCGGATCCGCCCTTAACCTCCCCTTAGCTTTGTTAGAAAGTTGGAAATAAAGAACAGTCCTTGCCAGCACTCTTCCAAGCATTGTCATGGATAATTAAGATGCAGGGTCAGAAAAGAAAGTGTGGATACAAATGCTACCCAAATTTTTTTTTTTCGAGACAGGGTTTCTCTGTGGCTTTGGAGCCTGTCCTGGAACTAGCTCTTGTAGACCAGGCTGGCCTCGAACTCCCAGAGATCCGCCTGCCTCTGCCTCCCGAGTGCTGGGATTAAAGGCGTGCGCCACCACTGCCCGGCTCTGATGAAGTCTTTTTAGCTAAATTAATCTTTAGATATAGAGATACTTATTTAGAGGGCAGTTTGATATTAAGTGCACGTTACAAACTAATAGCAATACGCCTAAGAGTTCCCTAAGCTTGGATTGTTGGCCAGATTTATAGTACCAGGCATGTGTTTCCTCCTGTGAAGAGGTCCTTACCACATAGCATTTATACCACTATTGCACCCTTGGGCATATCTCAATAAGCTGATCATTTTATCTCCCAGTGTTGACAACTAGATACGGTTATTGACGACCCTTTTCCTACAGCAGCTTACATAGCACCTTAATGTACTGTGAAAGCTGGCCGGTAGAGAGGAAGCTTTCCCGTCAGTTTGAGCTTGATCTTTACATCCTGTAACCAAATTATGTGGTGTCTCCAGCATGATACCGAAGGCCAATAGCCTAGAGTCAGGTATGGGTATTCCTCCTTGAGTAATTAATTGGTCAGGGATGTCGGGAGATCCCCCAAACAATACAGGGTTAAGAGTTTTCTAGTTTCCCTGGCCAATTGCATGTTGATAGCTGATGAAAGGTATTAGTTTTCAGAGAGTTATTTTGACACATGAAAGGTGATAAGAGTGATGTGAACATCTGAACAGCAAAGGCTATCGCTTTCAGATTATTTGTCAAATGGGAGTAAAGTTTAGAAATTCCGTTTCTGCTGTTTGTGGAGGGAAAGGGGAAAAAGAAGTTCAGAAGGAGCCAGAGCTGCTGGCCCAACACAAATCCTACCATTAGTCACTGCCTCCCATGGCTGTTTGTGTATATATAGCATTGCCCTTCATAGTTGAGAACGACACTGCTGAGGCAGCTAGTTCTCAAGCCAAAGTTCCCATTATCACTAGGATTTAACACTACACTTGTTTATAGTTATCATGGCTAAGGTCCCACCTCCCTGACCTAGACCATGGCCCTATGGTTAGTGGCCTTGCCCAGCAAATCAACAATATAGTCTCAGAGACAACCAATTGAAGAATAGAAAATAACCCCATTTGTTCAGCATTCTTCTTTTAGTGTAGAAGCATAGAGTCAGGTATGGCCAACACATACTTGTAACGGCGTAAATGAATGCAGACAGAGTGTAAAAATATATATATATATATATAGCTTTAATGTAGAAATAGACTTACAGAACCACCGTTCCCGCGGAGACCAGGAAAGCAGAAGCAAGAGCTCAGAGCTTGCTCGCCAAATTTATAGGCAGACATTAGCCCGAGGCGAACACGCCCCCTAAGGGGCGGGACTTATCCCTACATCTCCCCTTTTTGTCTAAATAAGACAGAACTGAACCAAATACAACTATATACAATAACAACAAATAATAAATATAACAAACAATATTGAGAACAAAAGCTTTGCTAAACATTCTATCTCAAGGAATCCAAATAATGTAGAGAGTAACTACAATTATATAATCTTCAACTCCGTCAAAGATCTGAGAAGGGAATAAACACTACTCAACAAACGAGATATATCCAAAATGTGCAACAATTGACAGAGACAACTGACTACCTGGGCAATCACCCAAAGTCTCGTTTGCAATGTTGAGTCAACCAACTTTGGCTAAGGCCTAACATAACTGACATACCATTATTAAAGGCAAGGAACTTTTCAAAACTATCTTACCCTGTCTTGGCAGGATATGACAGTCCTGTTTTATCTATTGATGCATGCTCTGTATCTCTGTCAGTGGTTGAGGTATGGGCATTTCTTTGCCCAAAGGCCAGTTCTGCCAAAAAGAAAGGCTCCAGGTGGAGTGTCTTTGGTGCTCAACATTCTCTCTGGAATAGAGCGGTGTTGCCAGGAGCAATTGTGTCTCACTATCACGAAACTCTGAGTTAGATTAAAGGCCATTTTCTACAGCTCTTTGAAGAGGTTGAAGATTATCTATCTATACTGAGTATAATCTCTATATATCTAAAGAACCTGATTAGTCTAATTATAAATGACAAACTAAGATGACTATTTATCTATATAATTCTCAATATCTATCTAACTTAAAGACCAAGACAATAAACAACTGTGTAAAAAATGAGGATAATGACCTCTAAATATAAACACTGTACAAATATACATTGCAATATGGTAAATATATATCAATACACAAACATTATATAAGTATCTTAATCAGAGTTAGAAATGTACACTGCAATATGGTAAATATATACAATATATATTTATCAATACAATATATGTCAATACATAAAAAATGTTTTAAACAGAGATAAAAACATGCATACATACAATAGTCAATATAATTTAACTTTGTATCGATATACAAGAATCGATACCAATAATTTTGTCTAAAAGCAGTAACTCACAGTTATAAATCTATCATCCCATCATTCCCTCTTTTTTTTTCAAAATGATCCCTGAGCTTATAAAATTCCTCCCCCAACCTCCCAACCCCTAAATGATGTCTCTAAACCCAGGGGTAAATTTTACTGGGAGAGGGGACGTCGTCCTCTAGAATTACTTCCAGCTGTCATGGGGGCGACGTTCTTTCTGGGGGATCCTGTGAAAGTAAAATGATGGTTAAATTTCAAGATCATTGTCTTTCAAAATTGCAAATAGTCTCTGAGTATTTTGTGGAGGTCTGGCCAGAATGTTGTACAAGATGTGCACCATTTCAGCTAACCAAGTTGGGATCGTCTTGTGCAGCTGGTATCCAAACCAGGTCTTGTAGTAGCGCTATCAGTATCATGACGTCATATCAACGAGGTAGAGTTGTTGTTGTGGGGCCCCATCTTCTTCCTGGAAACTTCAAATGTCACTTCAGGAAAAACTCATTGTTCATTATGAAAAACTTAAACATTAATCATATAGACATATATATATATATATATATTCAATGAAAGACATGATAGATATATTCAATGAAAAGTATGATAGATATGAAGAGAAGCAAAGATGTTTTCTAAACTCATATTTCTTTCTGTCCCATATCATGGCTCTTGACATGAGACAGAAACTCCAGAAACTCTGGGTTTTTCTCTTACTAACAGGCTTGGAATTGGAGAGGGACTGAGCCAGAGTCCAACTTCAAAACCAGCTTTATAAATTTAGAAATATGGTTTAATATTACTTACACAACCCATTCAGTTGTCTTGATATTTCCTATTGGGCAGGTATTTTTCCATCTGTCAGTATCCAAACATCCAGGGTCCCTTGAATTTCTCAAAGATGAGTGTTTTCCTGTGGAGATAAGAACAGAACCCTGCCCCCATTCTATATGTTTTTCTTACCACCTGTATGAATATCATCGTTGTGGATGAGTTGTCATTTCTCCTTTCCAAGAGGTTTCTCCTCTTCAAATCGAAACTTTATTAATTTTGATGGTATCCACAATTTTTCTTCTCCTGTGGAAACAAGAGCAAAACCCCTTCCCCAACGTAGCACATCTCCTGGCTTCCACTGAGAGGTCAGCACATCTTTGAAATAAATCGGTTGATTTAGTTCAGCAGACTTTTCCATTATCCAATGTCTTTCTGCTGCTGTCGTTCCTTTCTCATTAGCGTTAAGAAAATACAAGGTTAGCAAAGCATTATGTAATCTATTTCTGGGGGTATTTTCAGTCCCTTTCTGTTTGTTCAGCATATCCTTTATACTACGATTTGATCTTTCTATAACTGCCTGACCTGTAGGATTATTTGGTATACCTGTAATGTGTTTTGTATTATAATAATCAAAAAAGCGTTTCATTTTCTTAGATACATATGCTGGACCATTATCTGTCTTTATTTGCGCAGGTATACCCATGATGGCCATAACTTCCAATAAATGTGTGATTACTGAATCAGCCTTTTCTGAGCTCAGGGCAGTAGCCCATTGAAAACCTGAATACGTGTCTATGGTGTGGTGTACATATTTTAATTTGCCAAATTCTGCAAAGTGGAACACATCCATCTGCCAGATTTCATTACTTTGGGTGCCCTTTGGATTAGCCCCTGCAGGCAGTGGCGTTTGGTTATAGAAAGAGCAAGTAGGGCATTTCTTTACAATCTCCTTAGCTTGTTGCCATGTAATTGAAAACTCTTTCTTCAAACCTTTGCTATTAACATGATGTTTTTTATGAAATTCAGAGGCTTGTAGCACACTACCAATCAATAATTGATCAATTTCTGCATTACCTTGTGCTAGAGGACCTGGCAGACCCGTATGGGATCGGATGTGTGTTATGTACATAGGGCAAAGCCTGTTCCTGATCAAATCTTGAACCTGGAGGAACAATGAGGTTAGTTCAGTATCATCAGGTATAAATTCAGCAGTTTCAATATGTAAAATAACTCTTTCTGCGTATTGTGAATCTGTAACTATATTAATAGGTTCTTTAAAATCCCTTAGCACCATAAGAATGGCATATAATTCCGCCTTCTGGACAGAAGTATACGGACTTTGTTCCACCTTATCCAAGTCTTCTGATTTGTAACCTGCCTTCCCTGATTTATTGGCATCAGTATAGAATGTACGGGCTCCAGTTATTGGAGCATCACGGACGATTCGAGGAAGAATCCAAGAAGTTCTCTTTATGAAGTTAAGCCTTTTGCTTTTTGGATAGTTGTTATTAATGTCTCCCAAAAAATTAGCACAAGCTCTTTGCCATGGTTCATTATCTTCCCATAATTTCTTTAGTTCATCAGCAGTGAAAGGCACTATAATTTCTGCTGGGTCTATGCCTGCTAGTTGACGAAGTCTCAGCTTGCCTTTTATAATTAACTCAGAGACTTTTTCCACATAAATTTTCAGTTTCTTACTTGGTTTATGTGGTAAAAAGATCCATTCCAAAATAATATCATCTCTCTGCATTAAAATTCCTGTAGGAGAAATTTTTGATGGTAGTATGACGAGAATACAATCGAGCTCTGGATTCACCCTGTCCACATGTGCCTGTTGTAATTTTTCCTCAATCATTGTCAGTTCCTTTTCTGCTTCAGCTGTTAATTCTCTGGGACTGTTTAAATCTTTATCACCATCCAAGGTTTTGTTCAAATGAATTATTAAATCAGGTGTTATTCCAATAGCTGGTCGTAGACTGGAAATGTCTCCTAACAGTCTTTGAAAGTCATTAAGAGTCCGTAGGCGATCTCTCCTAATTTGTGCTTTTTGTGTCTTAATTTTTTGCAAACCTATTTTATAACCTAAATAATTAACAGAATCTCCCTTCTGAATCTTTTCAGGAGCTAATTGCAATCCCCATTTAGGTAAAAGTATCTTTATTTCATCAAACAGTCTGTTCAAGGTATCCATGTTTGAATCGGATAACAAGATGTCGTCCATGTAATGGTATACTATAGATTTGGGAAATTTCTTGCGTATTATTTGCAATGGTTGGTTCACAAAATATTGGCACAGGGAGGGGCTATTTAACATACCCTGGGGGAGAACGGTCCAGTGGTACCTCCTCGAAGGTTGAGAATTGTTATAAGTAGGCACTGTGAAGGCAAATTTTTCTCTATCTTCTTTTTGCAAAGGTATAGTGAAAAAACAATCCTTTAAATCAATAACTATGAGAGGCCATCCTTTTGGTAATAAAGAGGGCAAAGGAATTCCAGATTGCAGAGGGCCCATAGGTTGAATAACCTTGTTGATGGCCCTGAGATCTGTCACCATTCTCCATTTACCTGATTTTTTCTTAACCATAAATACAGGAGAATTCCAAGGGCTGGTAGATTCTTCTATATGTCCAGCATCTAATTGTTCTTGTACCAGCTCTTCTAAAGCCTGTAACTTTTCCTCAGCTAAAGGCCATTGCTTTGTCCATATTGGTTTCTCAGTCAACCATTTTAGAGGCAAGGCTGTTGGTATCTCTGAAGGGACATCAATTGCTTGTTCTTTTACAGCCCGAATGGCCTGTTTTCTCAGTTTGTAATATCTTTTAATATTATTCTCAGAAATATAGGCTCTAGATTTAGCAGGAATGTTAATTTCAGTATTCCATTGTTGTAATAGGTCACGACCCCATAAATTCATTGCGATATTGGCTACATATGGCTTTAATTTTCCTATTTGTCCCTCTGGCCCTATACATTCAACCCATCTCGTGCTCTGCCTTACTCGAGATAGGGTTCCAATTCCCAGGAGCTGAACATTTACATTTTGAAGAGGCCAATACGGATGCCAAGATTCTGGGGTAATGATACTTACATCAGCACCTGTGTCCAGCAGGCCAGTAATAAAAATGCCATTTACACACACTCTCAGTTTAGGTCTTTGATCATTTATAGAAGTTTGCCAAAACACACGTAACTTATCTTTCTGATCATTATTGCTTGTAACAGTAGGCATGGGGCTTCCTAATTGTCCTGATGAGGCACGTTCTCTGCAGAAACTGGATATGACTGAACCATGTTTGCCATGGGGGCCTGTGAGGCCCCCCCTCTGACGGTTCCCGGCTGTATCAGGTTGCCTTGTCTATCTCTTGTAGACCTGCATTCATTCGTCCAATGTCTGCCCTTTCCACATCTTCTACATAAACCTGAAGGCTGAGTCCTCCTATTTCTGTTATTTCTAGAAGATGCATTATTATTATTATTTCTGAAAGATGCATTATTATTATTATTATTATTATTATTTCTGAAAATCCGTTGTTTACAATTCCTTTTAATATGACCCATTTTTCCACAATTAAAACATTTGGTATTCTGGTTTCTCCTTTTACCATTGGAAATTGCTTCTTCTACCCATGCTTCAGTGCCATAATCAAATGTATCAACATTGAGTGTATGCAAGACCCATTCTTCCAACGGTGCTGATCTGAGCTTTAAAGGACCCAAAATCCTTTTGCATTCCACATTTGCATTTTCATAAGCCAAAGACTCAATCATTATACATCTTGCTTCTGGGTCAGATATTCCTATTTGTACAGCCTTAGTTAATCTTTGTAAAAAGTCACTAAAGGGTTCTCTCTGACCCTGTTTAACTCTGACAAATGATTCCATTCTCTGTCCTGGGTCTTGTACCCTGTCCCAAGCCCTTAAGGCTGCTGTAGTACACATGGAGAATGTGTTTTCATCCAAATTAGCTTGTTCCTGAGGATCAGAAAAGAGCCCTTCACCTAGAATTTGATCTAGGGAAATGTCAATTCCCTTCGCTTTTTCCTGCTGTTCTAAGAGTCTAGCCTCTTGCCTGAATAAGCATTTCCATTTCAATTGTGGTCCACTCTCCAGTACCACAGAGCTCAGCTGGAGCCAGTCTGAGGGGGTTGCTCTGCTTGTCGTGGCCCAAGATCTTAGCATCTCTTTAACAAAAGAGGCTTGCATCCCAAAAGTCATGACAGCCTGTTTTATTTCCTTGAGATCATTCATACGCACAGGTTCCCATGTATCCTCCTTGATGACCCTAGGGTTTTTGGAACCAATCACCTTCTCTGTTGTTATTACTGGAAAGGCAGGTAGAGCTGTAGGTAGAGCTTTGTGGAAATTGTCCCGGAGAGACTTACCCACAGATGTAGTTAAAATTTTCCTTTCTACCCTTTGCTCTTCCTCATCAGAATTTAGAAATTCCTCAATCTTTTCAATTCTATTCACCATTGCTTTCTGCAATGTCTGAATCTCCTGTCCAGAATTATGTTCCAAAGCCTTCATTGAGGATTCTAAAATATGAAGTTTGTCCGTTAGAGATAACATCTCATCTTTGGACATAATTTTTATGGCATAAACCGTGCCTTCTTGTATTGACAATCTTTCCGTCAATCTGTCATAAGCTTTAGACAAAATCCGATTGTCACATTCAGCAGTTTTGATTCTCTCAGTTAATGTTTCATTTCCTACAGAAAGGGACTGAATCTTATGGTCCAGATCAGCTGTTCCCTCTTCCATAGTAATGAATTTCTCCTTAACATCAGCCTGAAGAACTTCAACCTGATTCTTGAGAAGATTGTTATCAGCCTGGAGAACTTCAAACTGATTCTCGAAAAGATTGTTATCAGTCTGGAGAACTTCAACCTGATTCTTGAGAAGATTGTTATCAGCCTGGAGAACTTCAAACTGATTCTTGAGAAGATTGTTGTCATTCTCAATTGTTTTTAAGCGTTCAATCTCTACCTTAAGAATCCTGGATTCGTCTCGTAAAGACTTTATCATATTTCTATTATCAAACCATTTGGTGCCAATGAAAACTACGAATCCCAGAAGGATCCATATATGTGGGGTGATAGACACCTCTTGTAAAATCTCCCACATGGTACAATTAAAAAAATCATTAAATTCTTGAACAGTAATGTGTTCAGACATTTTATTTATAAAAGAAAATTTTTTTTACCTGCAAAGATCGGTTCCTGCCAGTGGTGGTCTCTGTGTTTTTGGAGCCTGTCCTAGAACTAGCTCTTGTAGACCAGGCTGGCCTTGAACTCACAGAGATCCGCCTGTCTCTGCCTCCCAAGTGCTGGGATTGAAGGCATGCACTACCAAGGCCTGGCAGGCCTCAAACTCACAGAGATCTGCCTGCCTCTGCTTCCCAAGTGCTGGGATTAAAGGCGTGCTCTACCACTGCCTGGCCGGCCTCAAACTTGTGATCCTCCTGCCTCTGCCTCCTTCAGCAAATCCTACCGGCATGGGCCACCACAACCGGCCAAGTCACTTTGTAACAGACCAAATCTGACGCTGTGGCAGCTTTTGTTGCAAAACCGCAAGTACTTGAGCTTCTGCTAATTCAGGCAGTGGGGTTCCGCTGCAAAACTTAGCCAAGGCAGGCAGAATGGGCCTGTGTCGCCGAGTGTGTCTCGGACTCGGCACTGGGGCTGGAGTCACGAACTGAAAAACAGCACCTGGGAGGGTGCTGTGTTACCTAGCGGGCTACCCGCTTGAGTCGGGGGCAAAATAGCCCGACGTTGGACGCCAAAATGTAACGGCGTAAATGAATGCAGACAGAGTGTAAAAATATATATATATAGCTTTAATGTAGAAATAGACTTACAGAACCACCGTTCCTGTGGAGACCAGGAAAGCAGAAGCAAGAGCTCATAGCTTGCTCGCCAAATTTATAGGCAGACATTAGCCCGAGGCGAACACGCCCCCTAAGGGGCGGGACTTATCCCTACACATACTAACTACTCATGTTATTTTCAGCACAGCACTATGGAAGAAATGATTTTCAGTCTCATTATTAAATGAAAAAAATTAAACTCTGTGTTTCTCAGGAAGAGTTACCTAGGCTACTTAATCACAAGGCAGATTCTCCATCACCACCAAGATGAAAATCTCAGCAGTGGACCCTAGAAATCTCCACATTTAGCTCACAGTCCCATGTGTTCTGTTCCAAGCATTGGACTCGACATTCTTAGTGGTAGTGTAAAGCTCAGTGTTTAAACGTGTATGCTCTGGAAGCATACTTTCTCAAGATGGAATTTCACCTCCAGAATTATATATATATATATGTGCTGACCTAGGCAATTTCCTAACTTATTTGTATTTTGTTTTCCTTATCTGTAAAATTGGCATAATTGATAAATATTACCTGTGTTATTTGGTCCTTGAGAATAATATGTAATGAGCATAGGGCCGGAAATACATTTTTTTCTTTATTAAAGAATTTCTACTTTAAAAAATCATTAGCTATAAAACTATTTTTGCACAATTACCCCTTATTCAATATTAGAAATCAAAATAATTATCATTGGGGCTGGAGGATTGCTCAGTGGTTAATACACTTTCTTCATAAACATGGGAACCAAAATTCAGATCCTCATGTCCCATATAACTGCTGAAAGGGTATAGTGGGCATTGTGATCCACCTATACCTCCAGCCACAGATATGCAAACCAACCAAGCTTACTAGCAAGAATAGTCAGGAGATGGAGACAGGGATAGCTGATTAGCAAAAATCGTCTATTTCTAGGTTTGACTGAGAGACCCTGCCTGAATGAAGAAGATGCTTTCCAACACCACCATTGGGCATCCACACGCGCACACACAAGTATGCATATCCACACGCATTTACACACACACATGCAAAACATGTACATATAAGCACACAAACCATACACACATTTGAAAATGGGAGGGATGGTGACTGAATAATTGCCATTGTCTTTGTACCCGAAAGATTATCAGTATGTTCAGCTATAGGTGGATAACCTGATTAAAAAGTTTATCAATCTGTAAATTCACACAAGTAATAAATATTAGAACTATGGTTAGAATATTTGATTCTGTCTGCCTCCAAGGTCTGTTGCTTCCACTCCACTGTGTTGTCTTCATAGATACAGCGTATAGGCTATGAATTCCCAACTGGGTGTGGGCCAAAACCTGTGGCCTGTTTCCTTACTACCACCACCCTACTCTCACTATAACTGTTGCTGGAGCACTTGCATACAAATATGAGTTTTGCTCAAACCCAACCCCTTCCCTCTTTTTAAGATCTTTCAATATCCCCCACCACTTCTACCTCCCAACCACATGCACTGTGCTTTCTTATGCCACTGAGTCCAGTTGGTGTTGCCAGTATGTACATGGATATAGGGCCCCCATCCACTAGCATGTGGACAACCTATCAGGGGCTGCATCCCTGAAGAAAACTGACCCTCCCCAAGAAGCCATCAGCCTCCAATATCTCCTTAACTGTGGGTAGGACTTCCTGAACTCTTGTCCCATTTATGCTGGAATTTTGGCTGGCTTTATTCTGTGCATGTCTAATAGAATTAGTTTAAAACCTGCTTCTCATAACTGTTCCAATACTATCTCTAGGACTATCCTGCTTGTTCATAAGAATATTGAATCACTGAGATGCTGTTTAGTTTGTGGAAGTACCTTATAGCCTAAAGTTCTTATCTGTATGTTTTAAGAATTATCCTATCTCTCACCATCCTGCTCCACTCACAACTGATGTGAGAATGGTTACTTACTGTAGAGACTAACATTAAGACCCTTTGCTCAACAAAAAAGACCCTTTTCTCCCCCCTTTTTCTTTCCTCATCCCCTCCCTCTCATTCCCCTCCTTTCCCTTCCCTTCTCATCCCCTCGCTCTCATTCCCCTCCTCTCCCCTTCCCTTTCTAGTAAGAATAAGTTGTGACATCCTAGTTCTCTTGAGTGGCTCTTTGATCCATCCTAGATAATACTCACAGGGAGTCAAAGCCCCTGGTTGTCTAATAGTGTCATCTGTCTTTGCTGTCTCAGAGCTTTGCCTTACAGAATTTATTGTCAGCTCTTTCAACCTGCATAACCATGATGCAAGCTGTGGCGTCACTGCCAGTGACATCTGCAACAGGAGAATAGGTACCTGGGCCTTCGGTGCATTGTTCACAAACAATGATGGATTGGTAATTTTCAAAGAAAATGAACAAGGACTCAAAATAACACTTGCAAAGCACAATATATTGCTTCATGAGCAATAAATACCAAGCAGAAGATAAAACCTTGAGCCTTAGGCTTAATGCAATTCGAAAACATGATTTATTCTGCTGCTTCCTTTCTATTAGCCAAAGAACTGAAAGCACAATGTTATTCAGTGCTGGGATACACAATCCTATCCTTACACCATAATCTATCAAAGGAAATATTTCTGTGTGCCTATTATGTACAGGGATCTGTGTGATGTGCCAAAAAATTGAGGTTTCCTCTGTGTTCTATGCAAACATTTTCTAAAGTTTCTCTCGCTTCCTTTCATCATAGTGGGATTCCTAATGCTATTTCCAGTACCACTCTCTAAACAGCAGTCTATCCGCCATCCATAATGCCTGTTCCCACCGCCACCACAGTAATGATTTCTTTGATGTATCACAGAGAAACGGACAAACACTTTAATAGATTCCTGGGTGTCCAACCAGACTAGATTTAGTATTTATTGTATAGTAGCATGAGAGAGTAGGGCAAGAACTGTGGACATGGGATTGACTGTGCAAGTGATAAATGATTCAGGGTTGCAAAGAAACCAGGAGTATGGACCACTCTTCATTAAGAAACCACAAAATTGTGAACTATGGGGATGGCTCAGTGGGTAAATATGCTAACCACACAAGTAAGCAGAGTGACCCAAGTTCAGTAATGACCCTGGTTCAATCCCTGGAGCTTGCCTGGAACAAAGGTGCTAGATGAGGTGGCATACATCTGTGAGTCTGCCATGTCTACCACAAATAATAAATACATATTTTTTAAGGAACATACAAAATAGCTGCCATAGAGAAAAGTCTCTCAAAGTTGATACAATAGACATTTGGAGCCAGATAATTCTTAACTTTAGCAGACTGTCCCAAAAGACAAAAGATGATTCTTAGCTTCTCTGCCTCTATCCACTCACTAGACAGATCTCAGTAGCAACTTCCTGACTTCAAATGGTACAAACAAAAATGTCTCCAGATATTGTCAAGCTTTCATTGAGAACCACTAGAATAGAAGATGTGAGTTATACCGAATTGTCCAACCTCAAATTGTGTTTAATTTCTTTGACTATCCTGGCTTAGTATAGCTTAGTAGGTAAGAGCAGAACTAGTGGAGTCAGGCTGTGTAAGTTTGTATTCCAGTTCCACTGAAAGCTCACTGTCTAGCCTCTCTTCCTATTAATTCATCAATACGATGGGATAATGAAAAGTTCTCTCATAGAGTTGCTTTGAGTTTTAAATTAATATACTTTTTTATAAAACGTCAGAACAATGCCTGACATACTAAGCATGATCAAAGTGTTAGGTGTGGTGATATTTTGTTTGTGTTTTAACAAATAAACTTTGTCTGAAGATCAGAGTGCAGCGCTAAGCCCCTGGAGGCCAGGGAGTGGCCTTTCATCCCAGGACTCAGGAGACAGGCAGATGGATCTCTGTTACATGAAATTGAATCAGTCTAAAAGAGAAACAGAGCTCACACAAAGGTGATCGCAGCACTTGGGATCATGGGCCTTTAATCCCAACACTAGGGAGGTGAAGACAGGAGTGATACTGAGAAGGCTGGGCAGAGAAAGGAATGTAAGGTGGGAGGAGACAGGAGAGCAGTGCAGTCTGAGGAGTCAGTCTGAGGACAGTCAGCCCTTTTGGTCTGAGGATTCAGTAGAGGTAAAATGTCTCTCCAGTGGCTGGCTGCACTGCTTCAATGATCTGTTAGCTTTTACCCCCTAATATCTGACTCCAGGTTTTTATTAAGAGCAATTAGAATTTGTTTTATACTTAGGCCTATTATGGTTTCTGTTATATTATTTGTCATTTTTATAAGTACTGGTATGGTTCGATTATCTGGGGTCTCCTCTGTTTTGTACTATTTTCTTTCTGCAGACTAGAGAGCTAAGTCCACAGGCCAGAATCACACAGTATAAAAAGATTTTGGATGTCTTTAGACCTGTTAAGTAGACAATGCAGGTAATCCTCACATTGAACATTGCAGAGTTCTCTTCTTTAAAAGTAGATTTATTGGTAGAAGTAACAAAAGTAAATGAGATTTATGTCCACTGACCAACTTCCACAAGTCATACTCTGACCTCCGTGAATGCATGGCATGTGCTTTTCCACACACAAACACAAGATAAATAAATACTATTATTTTAAAAAAAAAGTATTGGAGAAGAGTAAATTGCCAAGAAAGTTTTTATTTGAATAAAAATATAGCTGAGCTGGGGCAGTGGTGGCACACACCTTTAATCCCAGCACTCAGGAGGCAGAGGCAGGTGGATTTCTGTGACTTCTTGGCCAGCCTGGTCTATATGAGCTAGTTCCAAGACAGCCAGAACTATTTTGTAGAGAAACCCTATCTCAAAAAAAAAAAAGAATATACATAAAGAGATGGTACCAACATATTCTACTTATTCCAAAAGAAAAAAAGAGAAACATTTATAGCCATAAACTCCTCTATGATAGAATGTGTAATCTTCATTTTCAAATAACTTTTACAGAATTGGGTAATCAGTGGTTCATAAACAGACACTGACTTGTTAGTTCTAGAGAGACATCAAGTTAGAGTGGGCAATCACTTCAAAAGCTTTCATTCCTTTGATACTTTCGCGCTCTTATTCCAAAGTGCTATATCTTCAATCCAGTCACCCCGAAGGCACTTATGAACAACTACTCTGTAACTTCTGATCTTGAGGAGTTGTCACACAGCAATGTAGAACTAGGGAAGATATTTTGAAGAGCATTTTTGCATCACTGGCATTTGCCTTCTCTCTAGCCTTTCTGAGTATTCTTGGCTGCTACTAGTAATTTATAGGAGTCAGAGGAAACAGAGCGACATCCCCCTCTGTGATGTGAATATTCCTTTCTTTTCTTTTTGGAGACAATTTGTGTGTGTGTGTGTGTGTGTGTGTGTGTGTGTGTGTGTGTACATATGTGCACATATGTATGCAAGTATATTTGCCTGTGCACATGCATAGAAGCCAGGAGAGAGCCACGTTTTTCCTCTTCTGTCATTCTCTGCCAGTTGTTTTGAAGCAGGGTGTCTCCATGGACTTGGGAATTGTGTTATCTTAGGCTGGAATTCAGCAAAAACCAGTAACCCCTTCCTTTCCACCCACGTTAGAACTGAAGATATAGGGGTACTCAGATGTTATGTGTGTGCTGGGATCTGAACTTTTGTTCTCAAAATTGCATGCTAAACACTCTTAGACAGTGAGCCACCTCTAGCCCTTTCTGTTCTTCTTGGGTGCTAATAGTAAATTATAGGAGTCAGAAAAAATGGCGGCATCCTCCTCTGTGATGTGAGACTAATTTGATAAGACACTTAAAGAAATTTCCAGATATCCATATTAGGCTTGAAAGAAAATTAGACTAAAGCTCAACTTTTCCACCACTTAGTGATAATTCTACAGATATATTTAGCATAGCGTGCTTTGTTAATGTGAACCATTAATCTGGATAGCTGGGAAGCAAAAGATCACCTAAAATTTGTCTTTGAATGAAAACTTTTGCAATCTTGCTTACATAAATGATTGTGCTGATATAGGCACATGGTTATAGGTAATAAGATCAGACTAAATTATTAGTTGCATAGATCTATCTCTGGTTGTAACTCTAAGCAAATTCCTACATATATTTAGTTGCTATTGAGAATTGGCTGCCACGCACCTGTAACCCAGTACTTACAAGACAAAAGCAGACAAATCTCTATCAGCTCCAAACAAGCCAGGGCAATGTAACGAGACTCTGTCTCAAAAACATTATTAAAAAGATCCCTCATCTCTTAAACCCCATCTCTGACCTAAAGGAGTGACTAGCTAGAAGATAGAAGTATAGCCAAGAGCTATAATTCAAGACAATCAGTAGTAAATATTGAGTTCTTGATTCCTACGCTTTTCTAACCTGATGATCTTCCAATTCATTATCTGGAAGAAAATCATAGCCTTTCTTAAGGACACATTGAAATGATCTTTTCCAGCAAAAGTTTCTCTGGCAACTCATCTCCGTCCTTCCCAGCTCCAGATACGTATACCTAAACCCATTCCTGTAGCATTAACTATTCTCCTGGAGTCCATAGCACTCTACTCATTGTAATGCTTAATACAATAATTGATATTTGGTTCTTTGTGTATCTGTGCCTCCCACTGTACTGCAAGCTCTTCCAGTAACCAGGTTTTGTTCATCTCTGTATCCTAGTCGCTAGCTCAGAACCTGCTGTATAGCAAGACTCACCAAAAACTGGATTTGAGGAGGAGGGTTCTAAGAATAAGCAAACATATAAAAATCACATACAAGATAAAATGTAATGAGAACACATAGGAAGGAATAATTCATTCCAGTGAAGCGGCTTCACAGGAAAGGTTGCGATATTTAAGATAACCCATGGAAAATGAGTAGGATTTGACAAGGTGGGGCTTAGGTGCTCCGAGAAGTGAGGAAGATGAGAAGAACATTTAAAACACACATGGGAATTTAGGAATGACAGTCATTGTGGCAAAATAATGCTACTAGTTCCACAGGGTCCTTATCTGTCCTTATAAACAAGTTTTTCCGGGAACTGTGCTCTCGAACATCTTAACAGGCTCTTTGATTAGTAGACATTTTGAAAAGAAGACTACTGTATTGTCCTTTAAAACTGACAGTTTAGATCATTATCCTTCTCTCCCTGGCCCCCAGATTTGTTCAGTTTAGGGAGGTTGGTATGTTGTAAGTTCCATTATTGGATTTCACGTCCCATGTTGAGAAGCGTTCCCGAGTTGTTAGTTTTTCTTTTTCACAGGAAGACATAGCCATGCTGGGGATAAATAAAAGAGGCAAAAGAAAAGCATTTTTGACACTGGGACCTAGCTCCTGGGGAACTGCCTGTATTCCCTGGGAGCCATTCTGCAGTCTCAAATCAGAGATCCCCTAAACACTTGCTGCCTGGAAATTGGAAATCCAGCTGGACCTAATTATTGCTTCTGTAAACTCTGGACTCAAAGGATGTTCGATGATATATGTTTGTTTTCTTACTAATATTTCCAGAGGAGCTATGTTTAGCCTTAAGTTATGTCTTCATAAGAGAGCACTGAACATGGGTGTGAGGACTAGATAGAGTTCCTGCAGGCAGGGCAGTCAGCAGCTCAGGCTGTAATGTGGGATACTTATGGTCCTCTTCTTCTCTCTCCCCCTTCCCCCCCGCCTCTGTATGTGTGTGGGTGTTGTTGGAGGGAAGGCAAATTCAACACAGAAGAATGACAAAAACTGGAATCTCAAAACTAATGTCTTTGGACGTTTACTTGTTCTCACCAGGACTAAAATAGCACAAATATAAATAACGCAGCCAAGGACCATCCTGATGTTGCCAGCTTAGACGGACATGATGGACATTAATAAGCTACACTTAGAACAGAGTTGCCTTCAGGGGTCTGAGTGGCAGATGTTCATATTGGGCTGTAGTAGAAAGGCTGTGTGTTTTTCTTTTACCTGGAGGCTATCAGCTATCAGGGGGAAAATTCCCAAATTAAAACCCTTTTGTACTCAGATAACTTATTGACTATATCTTACCCAACTCAGTTATCGCATGCCCTTGTATATATAACCCACTTCAGTGTCTTTTCTGGGGTGTCCTTTCCTTTTCTTTACTAGTTAATAGCGAGCTATCATTCAAAATTTACTCCATACAATTCTGTACTACTCTTTTAACATCCATTCTCTATAATTTCTACCTACTCAGACCACAGAACCTCTTTATTCCTTAATCTTGATTAATCTAGTCTATACCACTCAAGTATTTCCTTGGCTCTTAATTGTTTCATTAGGGATAAGTAGACCATAGTGACTAAAATGTATGTATTTTGTACAACCTTGGGTAAAAGAGATAATCTTTAGAAACTTCTCATTTGTTACATGCAGATACAAATCCTCCCCACCTCATAGCTTCGTCCCAAAAGTTCAATGACAATGCCACATGCCAGCTGCTTTAGTTGACATATGGTAAGCACGCAATAATGAGTAGTAGTGGAAGGCTGAGGTGGTGCTAGTCCTAACAGTCATTATCATTATCATCGTCATCTGTCTCCAACTAGACTTGCAGTCTTCGTGGATAGGAGCCACGTGGACTGTCTGTGTTTTCATTGGTTCTCCCCTAACCCCCAGAATATTCTATTAGCTGATGATATATATGCTCAGCTCTTTCGATTGTACTACTGCAAGGACCTAAAATCTCATCAGGAATGTAATTTTCATATTTTATTGCCAACTACAGAAGCCCTTGGATGATTTTATTTTCTTGGTTTGTATTTCTGAGGAGTTTGAATAGAATCTGCTGAAGTAATATGCTAGTAGACAAAGGATAAGAAAATTCTTAATTATTCCAATCTCCTTTGATGTATACACTTGTGATTGGGAGAGACGGGGGAAAGGGTAGAAAGGAAATACACTAAAATGCCATCTGGTAAATTGTTTTCAAATTTCATGACTTCCTGCTACTTCAAGCTGTATTATTTCAATCCTTGTAAGAAAAGTAGCATTGCATTGAGGCCTTATCCACCACTTGTCCATTCACCATTTTTGTAAAGTGTTTGCCACAGTTTTCTCTGATAGCTAAACTAGATACTGGAACCTCAACACAACAAATTATTTGCCTTGTCATTTCATTTCAGCTGATAATACTAGAACTCTGAATGTAGATTCTGGTGCAATGACGCTGCCTGTGTCTGATCCAACTGCATGGGCCACAGCAATGAATAATCTTGGAATGGCGCCACTGGGAATTGCTGGACAACCAATTTTACCTGGTATGTTATTTTTAATTACAAGTACTTCTTTTTATTGAACATGTGGTAGTAAATATAATGGCTCGACACATCTTATTTTGAAGTTGACATTTTCTAGATTCTGCCCTGAGCAATTTTGTACTATGAGCTTTATAGGCTAGACGGCCAGTATGATGGCACTTTGTGTATATCTAGGGGTATATCTGATGCATGTTAGGGTTATTGAACTTGTAATGAAATAAAAGGCAACAGAATTTTGGCAAGTATTAACAAAACTTGTCTAATTTTATAGACTTCTTACAGAAAACAAACATAGGCATAGAACAAGAACTTACTGAAACAGATCTTAAATCCTAGATTCCTAAAGGGAAGAACAGAAAGTGATAGGTACATTGGCTCCAAAATAATTTTGACAATAAATAACACTTTTTATACATATGTATACAAAAATGCATACATGTGTACAACAGTGGCCATGATGGACTAACTATATCTCCACTATGTGTGAAGACAAGGACCAGTAAAATAGCTCAGAAGGTGAATATGACTTTGTCCCAAAGTGTGATAGCTTGACATTGATTCCCAGAACCCACATGGTGGAAGGAGAGAATCAACGCTTGCAAGTTGTCCTCGTCACTTCCATATGCATGCCACATGCACACAAAACAGTAAACAAATGCTTTTTAAATGTTTATTATAAAAAAATAAAATCAGAAGAAAAACATCACAATATATAAAGGGGTTCATGTAGACACAAAAGTGACTTCCTGGCTAGTAAGAGCTAATTAATGCCATTTCAGGGAGCCTGGGGTGGCTTTTGAAACAGCATAAACATTAATCTCCTTAGATTTATTTAATTGTGGCCCTACATAAATGCACAACAAGACCTAATCAAGCTAGATGCTTGCTGCTCAAATGTGTTTTTGTATAGTCCTAGGATAGTTTTGATTCCTAAAATATGAGGTCCCATCCCAGACCTACTGAAGCAGAAACTGCAGTTTTACACGATGCCCAGACAATTCATAGGCATGAGCATAACCATGATGATACCCTTTGCCTGATAATTAGTTCCTCCTTCAATTTCACAATTCCAGCCTGAATTTTCAATCTTTATGGATTAAAATGGAATTGATGACAATATTAGAAATAAATTAACAGGTACTATTATGCTAACCACTGGAAAACAAATACAAAAGAGGTCAGTCAGGGAAAAACAAGATGTCTGAATAAGAAATTGATACCAAACCAGAAACTTCATTAATATTTGATAACTTTAATAGTTCCAGGAGATTGTATTTATGCTACAAGGAAAGAAAAATATTCAACAATCTTGCCCCATTGTGAACCCTGAAAACCACAGTAACCAATGACCTGGCAAGATGTGCGCACTGTTGCAATATTTATGTTATAAGGGTAACCGATGGATTCCAAACCTATTCTACAATACTGAACTCATGACTTGTACTGTTGTCTGGCTAAGTCATAGGCCCTAAATGCGAACATAATACTGTATTAGTCTGTTTAATGGGCATAGTATTAAACTACCCTGTGTTCTTACCTTCAGATTCAAAAGTTTGTGTGTACGTTATCCCTCATCAGAGAAGAATTTTGTTTTTCTTTTTGTTTTTGTTTCTCAGTTTTTTGAGATAGGGATTCTCTGTGTGTTGCTCTGGCTGTCTGGAACTAACTCTGTAGACTCACAGAGATCATCCTGCCTCTGCATCCTGAGTTTTGGGATTAAAACCATGTGCCACCATTGCCTGGAAAATCTTTTTTTTTTAATTAGATAGCCATTAATAAAGAGACCCACGACCGTTCAGTGTACAGAGGGTGAGGGATCATGTAGTGCTCATCTCTAAATGGGATATATATATATATATATATATATATATATATAATAACTGCCCAAGGCTCAGGGATCATTGCAGGGGCAGGAAGATTCAAAGGTAGTGGATAGCCACATGCTTACTAGAAATGACAGAAGAATAGCACACATGAATACACTGAAGTGCTGACTTGTACAAGCTCAGGTAAGACAAAATTCCAACATGAATTGGATTGAGCGATATGTACTGGATTTGGACTGAGAGATTTGTACTGGATTGGACTGATATGTGTACTGGATTGGACTGAGAGGTGTGTACTGTACTGGACTGAGATATATACTGGAATGGACTGAGAGATTTGTTCTGGATTGGACTGACAGATGTGTACTGGATTGGACTGAGATGTGTCCTGGATTTGACCCCAGAGATGTGTACTAGATTGGACCAAGAGATGTGTACTGGTTTATACTGACTGATGTGTACTCATTTGGACCTAGATGTGTACTAGATTGGAATGAGAGATGTGTACTGGATTGAAATGAGATGTGTACTGGATTGAAATGAGATGTGTACTGGATTGAAATGAGACGTGTACTGGATTGGAATGAGATTTGTACTGGATTTGACTGAGATGTGTACTGGATTGAAATGAGATGTGTACTGGATTGGACTGAGATGTGTACTGTATTGAAATGAGATGTGTACTGGATTGGACTGAGATGTGTACTGGATTGGACTGAGATGTGTACTGGATTGGACTGAGATGTGTACTGGATTGGACTGAGATGTGTACTGGATTGGAATGAGATGTGTACTGGATTGGACTGAGATGTGTACTGGATTGGACTGAGATGTGTACTGGATTGGAATGAGATTCGTACTGGATTGGACTGAGATGTGTACTGGATTGGAATGAGATGTGTACTGGATTTGACTGAGATGTGCACTGGACTGGAATGAGATGTGTACTGGATTGAACTGGGAGGTGTGTACTGGATTGAACTAAGAGATGTATACTGGATTGGAATGAGATATGTACTGGAATGGATTGAGATGTGTTCTGGATTGGACTGACAGATGTGTACTGGATTAGATTGAGAGATGTGTACTGGATTGGACTGAGATGTGTCCTGGATTTGACCTGAGAGATGTGTACTGCATTGGACGAGAGATGTGTACTGGTTTACACTGACTGATGCTTTCTGAATTTCACCAAGATGTGTACTGGATTGGACTGAGTAGTGTACTAGATTGGACTGAGAGTTGTGTATTGGATTTTGCTGAGAGATGTGTACTGGTTTGGGCTGAGATTGGTACTGGATTGGACTGAGAGATGTCTACTGGATTGGAATGAGATCTGTAGTGGATTAGAATGAGAGATGTTTATTGGATTGGACTGAGAGGTGTGTACTGGATTGGACTGAGTGATGTGTACGTGATTGGACTGAGAGATGTGTACTGAATTAGACTGAGAGTTGTGTACTAGCTTGGAATGAGATGTGTACTGGATTCGTCTGAAATATGTACTAGATTGGATGGAAATGTGTACTAGATTGAAATGATACGTGTACTGGGTTGGACTGAGACCTGTGTACTGTATTAGTCGGAGAGATGTGGACTTGATTGGACTGGGAGGTGTGTACTGGATTGGAACGAGGTATGTACTGGAATGGACTGAGATGTGTACTGTATTGGACTGAGTTGTGTACTGGATTAGACTGAAAGAAATGTAATGGATTGGAATGAGACGTATGTTGGATTGGACTCAGAGATGTTTACTGGATTGAACCGAGATTTGTACGGGATTGGACTGAGGGATTTGTACTAGATTGGACTGAGAGATGTATACTCAATTGGACTGAGATGTGTAATGGATTGGACTAAGATGTGTACTGGAATGGCCTGAGATGCATACTTATTGGACTGAGAGTTGTGTACTGGATTGGACTGAGAGATATGTACTGCATTGTACTGAATGATGTGTACTGGATTGGTCTGAAATGTGTACTGTATTGGACTCATAGATGTGTACTGGACTCATCTGAGATGTGTACTTGATTGGACTAAGATATGGACTGGATTGGATTGAGAAATGTACTGGATTGGACTGAGATGGACTGGGTTGGACTGAGATGGGTACTGGACTCATCTGAGATGTGTTCTGGATTGGACTGAGATATGTACTGGATTAGAATGAAAGATGTGTCCTAGATTGGACTGCCAAGTGTAGTGGATTGGACTATGTTATGTACTGGATTGTATTGACAAATGTCTAAGTGATTAGCAGAGCACACCACTGGATACATCTTTGATGGTTTTCACAGAGATGATTGACATGCAGGAGAGCTACTGAGGAGGTAATACCCATAATTAACATGGGCAGCCAATAAGCTGGAGGCCATTTGAAATAAAAGCAGACAAATCAAAATTCAGCCAGCAGTTGCAAATTCACTTTTCTGAGTGAGCCTACCTCATACTGTTGTCCAAACACATTGGAATACTACCACTTTAGCATCTTAATATGGGTTTTTACTACTTACTCTCTAGGAATCTTCTGGCCTCTTCAGTCTTCAGCCGGGACCACATCATTGATCCTCCCTCTTTTTCTGCAGCTCAGTTTCTTTCATAGAATAGTTACTAGTTAACATATGTAATTTTTTCCCAAGCCTCTAGAAAGTGGACCAGTGAGAGGGGAAAGTGATAGAAAATGTGGTAAAATCACTGTCTTTAATTGCATGTATGGAAATGTTATAATGATCAAAGTGTTATAATGAAAACCCCTATATTTTTGCAACTATTTATACACTAAATAAAATGACTCTTATGGAACTGTTCTCTAAAGTACCCTTATTAATGGTTTAGTAATTCAGCTACCTTTCTTCCACATAGGCATTTTCCTGCTGAGCCAGAATTCTGTGGTTTAGCCTGTCTCATCTGGCCTTTCTATGGTAATAGAATACACTTCGTCATAGATAAAAATCAGATGATACATAAGCTTTCTTGACATCCTCCTGAGAGTTCAAATCTCTACTGTCATGGATGTTGATGGATACATACTTGTCATTGAAGACAATGACTGACATAATTATATTCTTCAAGTGGGGAGCAGAAATAGGCCATCTCAAGTTTGGAGTGGATCTGCCTTCCATCTGCCTTGCTGTTTTGTGCAGCTGCTTTTCAATAAAATTAATTTACAGGGATGACAGGTCAGGATCACTTCCTAACACCTGTTTTCTGCAACAGCGTTTGTTTTGCCAAAACATTCCAAAAAGACTCTTTATTTGTCCCAAGAATGAGGCAACCAGAAATGTCATAGCTTCTGGGGGAAAAAAAACAGTGTTCTAGTTCAGTCATGCCATATAGAACCAACGATGAACCAATTGAAAATTACTCAGTGATTATTATTTGCCCCTGCTTAGTATTTCCATCTTAATTCAAATACTTTTAGCAGCTTCATAATGATCTGTGAAGTATGAAAGTAGGAGAAGAATTTCATTACGACGTCTTCTCTGGGAGAATATGGGAAAGAATGGAAAATGTGGGTCATGGATCTTACTCCCAGAGCAAGTTCAGGCCCCACCGTGGATATTGTCATCCAAAAAAAAAAAAAAAAAAAACAGTTATCCTTGAAATTGCCAGGTTAACTATAAGAGAAACAAAAAGAAGAATGGGATTGCCTGTCTCATGGCTAGTTCCATCTCTGACAAATCCTGAAAATGACTGGACTTACCTTTGTATTAATGTTTACATCTCCAACAGGTATAGGATGCTTTCAGTGACAAATGGGGTGAGATCCTGGGAAAGATTCCTTTACCAAGAGCCAATGATACATATGACAGTGTTCCAAATAGAATTAATATTTTTCCAAAACAAACTCAGAATCCTTCCGGTAATGGTAATCCTAAGACAACTCATGAAGTATATTTACACCTGGAGATGTTTAGTTATTCTCCAAGAGGCCATGTGTGTTCCCATGATTACACAGTAACTGGCAGGGACATCAAGGAAAAGCAAGTTGTCATCATTTGGGTTAGACATGACTGAAGTTCTATAGAACATAATGGAAAATATTTAAAATGTGTAGTTATTTGCTTGTATAAATAAAGAGGTACCCAACTTTAACAAAATCTGTAAGCTGTATGATCCATGTACTGTCATAGTTTTCCTCAGAAACAACCACATCATGATTGACTTGGGAGCCGATGAGAATATCAAGATCCACTAGGGCATAGGGGACAAAACGTAGATGGCACTGTAGAAGTTGAGTATTGAGACAACCACCAAAGCTGAAGCCTGGACAAACGTCCCTAGGACTGCTCCACAAGAACAGATAGTCATTTCACATCACAATATGTGTGGATAAATGCTATGGAACCGTTTTCAGACAGAAGTGTTCTAAACTATTTATAACCTTTAGAAAAATATCCAAAGATCATGAGCTTCAGAAACTTCAAAATAAAGATCATGGTCTTACATGCCTTTAATCCCAGGACTCAAGAGTCAGAGGCAGGTCATTCTCTGTAAATTTGAGACCAGCCTGGCCTACAGAGCGAGTTCCAGGACAGTGAGGGCAACACAGAGAAACCCTGCCTCGAAAAACCAAAGAGATAAAAGATCACGGTCTTAACTCGCTGAAATACATAAATGCACAATCAATCATAAGAAAAAAACATCTTTTTTTTTAAGAGACTCCCTACTGGAAACTATTAGGAAGGATCTGAGTGATACTGTTCGTTTATTTATTCACTTATAGAATAAATATTTACTAAAGCCTGCTATATGCAAAGTACTATTAGGAGCCCTAGAGAGAAAGCAGGTGAACTCAAAGATCCCTGCTCTGAAGTTGGCAGAATCACATTTTCTTCACCCAGTAAAATGTGTTTGCAGGTATAAGCTGCCTCTTGATTGGCAGTAGCTCAAAAACTTTCCATCTATTTTAGTAGTTTGTTCTTTCACTTCTGCATTCATTTTTTAATTCAGATACTGAGCTCAGTCCAAGTAGAGATTCAAACGGTTCAGTCCTTGCCTTCAGATCAGACTTTATTGGTAGGGGCAATAAAATGAATACCACTGTTGTACAATGTAGAAAGAGTCAGAGTAAAATATTGTACACAACTAGATAATTAGTGCTGGTCAGGGAAGATTCACGAAGGAGGTGACTTTTGCATCAGAGTTAACTAGGAGCATCTTGGGGACTGAGAACTAGAGAAGAGTCTGGACAGAGGAAATGGTGTCCATCATCAGAAATGAAGCAAGAGAAGGTAGTATGGAGATAGTAGTGAACTATCGAGTTTGAGTAGATCACCTCCTTCCACAAAGACCTTGACCCAGCTCATGGAAAAGATGACAGTATAAGAAAAATAACACTTCTACAAATAAAGCGAATCCTCACCTGGGAAAATATAAATAAGAATGGGAAGAGAAGACAGTGCAAGAAGGTTAGTTAAAAGTCGTATACATTAAATCCTAGGACTGCACTGTCTCCAAAGTTGAGAAAAAAAACTGACCAGGCAAACTGAATGAAAAAAAAGAGGAATGAGGGACCTGGTCGGTTATAAAGATAAAATACACCAATATTCCAGTCCTTGAGGAAAAGGCAACATTTATGTGTATGTATGTGTGCATGTATATGTCTTTGTGGTATAGGAAAATTAGGGTGCACATGCTTGTGTGCTGTACAGAGGCCAGAGGAGATTATTGGGTGTTCTGCTCTATTGCCTTGTGTAATATGTAGGGGTTCATAATAAGTGAAATGCTTGAGTGCTTTCAGAGAACTGGCACATAGCCCCAGACTAGTAAATATTACTTTCACTAGTCTGCTGCAAAATATAAAATTGAGAAATATAATGAGTTTTTGTGAAGCTGAATTTGATTGACTGAAAAGAATGTTTTTTATTCCAAGAGTGTCGATTTCTTAAATTTTGTGTTTTAAAATGTTCTATCCCCTATGAGCTATGTGATTCACTTAGATTCCCTGTTATTTTTTCCCACATATCTTTTCTTGGCAAATTCAGAAGTTAGCAATATTAAATATATATGCATATATAATATTTTTATTCATCTCTAAAACCAAGATATTTATAAACTGTGTATAGAGTAGGAAATGCCCTCATTAGTTCTCCAAAGGTGTGCAAAACATCCTTGATTGAGAGTTTAAAGCATAATTTGTAAGGCATCAAATTTTCTAGAAAGACAAGCACACAGTGCAATTGAATTGGAAGGACTAGAGGAAAGATGGCTAGAAGGGTAGTGTTTATAAACCTTGAACTACAAGAATGAAATCCCATAATAGGATATGTGGGACCAGAGCAAAAATGTAGGAATGAAAAGATCGCTCAGTGAGTGTGGTGATTTGAATTCATATGGTCCCCATAGACTCATGTGGTTAAATGCTCAATCCATAGGGATTGGTTGTTAGGTGTGTCCTTATTGGAGTAGGTGTGGCCTCATTAGAGGAAGTGTTTCACTGTGGGGGTGAGCTTTGAGGTCTCATATATGCTCAACCTATGCTCAGTATATGGTCTTTCCTTCTGCTGCCCGAGGATCAAGAGGTAGAACCTTTCAGCTCCTTCTCCAGTACCATGTCTGTCTACATGCTACCTTACTTCCCACCATGACAATGATTCACTAAACCTATGAAATTGTAAGCCAGTCCCAATTAAATATTTTCCTTTATAAGAGTTGTCATGGTCATGGTGTCTCTTCACAGTGATAGAAAACCAAACTAATACAGTGAGTATAAGGCATTTGCCACATAATCCTAACCTAAGTTCAATAGCCCGAACCATGTTCTGGAAGGAAAGAACTGACTCCACAAAGTTGTCCTCTGATTTCATCATATGCACCATAGTAAGCCCCCACATAAATATTTGCAAATGCACATGTACACACACACACACACATTTTTTTTAACAAAAGAAACCCAAACCAGTCTGCTAGCTTATTTTCCATTGGCCATGAACCAGGCCTTATTCTACCTCATCTTGCCTAATGGGCTGAAATAGATATCCAGTGATCTACAAAGTCATGGTAGGTGCTGGTGGAATTTTGTATGCATTAAGCAAAACTTTGGGAATGTGTGCCTATATGAGGTCTAATAATTATTCCAGGAGAGTCCAGAATCATCTTACAATTTAGCCAGGCTGCTCTTAGAGATCTGAATTCTTTCTTTCTATTAGCTGCCTGCAAAAATATTGCAAAGGATCTGTATAGAAAGTCCGGACTAGAATCAGAAAATATCAACTATTATACCATAAAATGGGCATGTGTAATGCCTTTGTTTCCATCAAAGATGGGAAACTTATAAGATTTCTAGGATTTTATAAACAGGCCTAGTCCAAGAGTGTCAGTCACCCAGGTTTATACCAATAGACTCTTCCACAGAGCAAAAGTGCCATGACGACAGTTGCCCTATAAGATCTTAGACATGATTACAATACTCTGAAAAAGTTCATTGTCAGTCTAATGCGAGGGTTTGATGCCTTTCTAGTTTTTGTCCTTTAAAAAATAAATAATTCTATTAACCCATCACACCCCACACCAACCAGACTGGATACTCTCCTTGTCTTTTTGGGGGTGAGATTATAGAAAATGTTTAACATGGTGCCTAGGATATTATAAGCATCCAGTCAATAACCATGTTAATGATAATTATTAATGGCAGTATTCTGTTTACATGGTTGTTTCCAATTTAGAATATGATTTTGCCATATTTATTTCGCCAATGTTTTTGCCACAAGACCTGACACCAAAATTTAGACAATGTAAAACAAATTAGAGAGAGACCGCTTCTCCCTAGGTAACCAAGATAGGATTCTGCTTGAGCATTGTCGAATGATGTTCAAGTGCTGTTGATGTTAATATAAGCCCTCCTTTCATCTTTATTTCCTTTACAAAGTTAAGGTATTACGGAGGAACGTTTGTCTTCAGATTGACAGCTATTAGACCATATCTGGTGCCGTGGCTTCTTTGAGCAAAGAAACACCCACCAAGCAGCCAAAGTGCCCTCATATCATTAGCTGTTTCATAAACTCCATGGACACTTGAAGAAACTTCAAGGCAGTTATATATGTTTGCTGCTTAAGCACAACTCTGGTCCAGAGAGGAATATGCCTATCAAGTTTGTTTTAAACAGCCTGCAGTAGGCTTTTTTCCACCCAAGAAGGAAGAGGCACACTTTCCCAGGAGAAGGCCTGTAATTCGTACAAACACATTCATTAAATTGAATGAGAGACTCTTGTGATTAGGATAAGCATGGTTCCATATTTGCTTAAGTGCTAATGTCACTACTGGTCTTAGCACAGCCCCTTCATTTCCATGAAAGTGTACTTTGATTAATGCAAACTTCCATGACACATCCCCTTTCCAGTTATATAAGTGGATTGTTTGACTCACTTTTCTAGTAAGCCTGGAGACACCCTCCTATGCTGGTGTTTCAGCATTCAGCCCAATAAAGGCTTCCCTTGAGTTGTGGGGTTTTTTTTTTTGTTTGTTTGTTTGTTTGTTTGTTTTGACCCAATAGTCTTCATCAATAGTGAAGGCAAAGGAGAGGACAGGGCAGCAACAGCAACATCAACAGCAATGGGAGAGCAACTGAAGAGTTCCACAGAGTCATGAAAACAGAAACACTAGAGCACAGAGACATCAAAGAAAAGCCGAAGATGAGAACTGGAGGGCTCTGATCATTAGAAGTGTACCAGAGAGCTACCAGCCTTTAAGGGCTAAGGACCTTGGATACCCTGAACCCAAGAGCTTCGTATAGGCCACTGTCAAAGCCTGGAGATCCCAACTCTCTGGACCAGAGAGTTCTAACAGTTGTCAGTGCAGAGCTGTGGGTCCTAGCACCTGAGATCCATGTGAGAGATTTAAAACTAGAAGGTACTGTCTGCTTCTGCTATCTGCTCTCACCCCCACCCAGTGCTGCTGTTAACCAAAGATTACAATAGCTGCATGTGTTAAAGGCCATGGGTGGCTGAATGCAGCATAATAAGCTTCTAATTTATGGCTAGAACCATAAGTGTATAGTTTCTAAAGCCTGGATCAGTGTTTCCTAACTCACAGTGATTATATCTCTAAATTTTGGTCTTCTACTCCAGCCCCTGGGCTATGGAAGCTCAAGGGCTCAGAACTACCAGCCAGAAAAATTTTCTCCTCACCTACCTACTATCTCTATCCTGGTAGAGCAAAGGACCCCCAGCCAACTGATTGGTAACAGATTGACAATTGGATGATTGGATAACAGCATAGACCTGACTCTGTGTCCATTCCCCCTCAATGGCTCATACATGTAAAAAGTATCACTTAATATTACCAAATTTGGGAAATAAAAGTTGCTAAGTAGCAGGAAAACTAAGTCTACACTGAAAAGTTACTTGAAAATGTGATGGATCTACAACTCTTAATCTGAGCAGAAAGCTTGCCCAACTAGCTCAGAATCGGCAGAATTTCTAATAGGGTGGGACTTTGAAAATTGCTTGACTCAAAAGGCGGTATACAAACCAATATTTTATGGCCTACCCAGCAGTAGCTGTGCCAAGAGTCAAGAAGGCTATAGGAAATGAGTGGCCAAAGAAGAAATAATAAAGGCAAAATTGAACAGTGAAATTTTTGTCAAATGAACTTTGGAGGTATACTTTGCCCTTTTAACAGCCTTTTGTGTGATTTCAAATCTCTTTCAGGTGTTGAAATTCCAAATAATAGGTGGCAATAATACATATGTTGGCAGTACTCCTCAATCCAGGCTAGAAGCCAGAAAAGGAGTTTGAATTTCTTTTCTGTTCTACTCCCAATGTGTTTTAAATTTCCCTTTGAGTTTTCAGATTCTGTAATACTCATATAAAAGCCTATATCTCCTTGCTTTTCCCCAGTGGCATTGGAAATCTAGGTCCATTTTGTGTCTTAATGGTTAAATATAAACAAAATAATAAGTAATTGGATGGGAGTCTTTGAAATGTCATGCACAAATGCCCTCTAGCAAAGCCCACTTTGGCAGTTTAGCCTATGGTACTCGACATATTGAATTAAAAGGAGGTTATCTATTCTATCTATAGCCATATGTCATGAATACATTTGCTTTTAAATGAATTCATAAAATATTAATGTAATCCTACCAAACTGCAGAGTGGTGACTTCATCAGTCAGGAGTTATATTATCCTATATATTTGTTTGTCTCCATCTATTAGTAGACAGTCATGAAGACAGGCATTTCCTTCTCAGTGGAAGCAGCAGAACTTGTTTAATGAAGTGATGTGTCTGTAATCTGTGGAAAGGTAGAGTTGTGAGTGACATAGCTATATGAATACCAATGAGGAGGCAAGCAGAACAATAAGAGGAAGACAAACATTTCAATGGCTGGGAAATAGATGGAATTGTTTAGGTGGCATACAGTCTAATCTGATCTCTTCCTAAAGAAAATTAACAGTTTGTAAATGGGTGAGATGATGTTAACAATCTCTCCAAAATCTTCTGCACAAGGAATCAGATTTTACAAACGCACAAATGGCATTCTGAATCATGGTGCTCTTACTTGCTGTAGGCACAGCAAGACAGAGGGCCAGAGACCTAAAGTTCTCCAAGATGAAAAGGGAAACTAGACACCTTTCCGAGCCCCTGCGTAGGGTGTAACTTAAAGAAACCTTATCATAAATGTTTGTGGACTATAATAGTGAATGTCTGAATTAGTAAGTTTATCAGTATGTGTTTCACAACTGGCACAGAAGAAAGAAAAGTTGTCTATGCCAGGGGTCTTAATACCTAATTTGTTCTTTCATTGTTTGAGCTGAATTTCATTATGTGCCCCTATTGTTTACCAAAAAGAAAATGAAAGCATAGAGACATTAAGAAACTTTCCTCAAGGTCACATACTATTGAGTGCAAAATAATAAAATTATGAGAACCTCTGGAGACAGTTATATATAGGTGTGCATGCATGTTGAGTAGGTTAACCTATGAGAATTGAACCTAAGTGTTTCTATAAAATAAAAGAGCTCTTGAGAGAATCTTTTTTCTTCCTAAACCTCTCTAGATATTAGCACCTAAGGGAGACAGACATTAGAAGACGTGATGACCTAGCTTGCTTGGATTGTCCTTGCATAAGGGGATGTCCATGTGGTATTCACTTCCCTGTCTGCCCAGACACGGGGTTCCTTCAATTTTTGGCATAGTAGGACTAAAGTTCTGCCCCTTTTGGAACCACAGAGTCCCTCTGCTCTTTATATCTGCCTCCTCCAGCATCTTCAAGAACCACCCAAGATCCTTAGGGCCACCTTAAGGACAACCTTACAAACATTATTCCACTTAGCTCTGTGGCTAGCATGATGAAATCTTAGGGAGTAGGGTTCACCACTGCTAATGCAACTGTCCCTTCATCACCAGCACAACCTTTCACAGTGTCTCTTTGATTACAGTACACTGTATGCATATCTATACTGAGATAAGTATTGTAATGGGAAGTCAAAGAAACTTGAAGTCCCTTTTCTCAATATTTTTTTTACAAATCTCCAAGATTTTTTTTTTTACAAAACCAATTTAGACAATGAAATTAGGACTACTCTTATATCCAAATGAAGCCCTTGTTCTGAGCCTGTACTGCACTCAGGGGTCATGCCAGGCTTTCAAAGGCTTATCTTGCCATCTTCTAAGTCTCTCTAGTGCTGAACACTGGCTAGGAGGTCAGTGCCGTAAAATCAGTACCAATCCAGAGTAGGATCTGTTTATTCTACCCACCAGAAGTACCTTTCTTGAAAATTATAAATTCCTCTTCCATATCAGGGATTGATCAGAACTGACAGTGTACCTGAGTGCAGAGTCCTAATTTCATTCTAGGTTCCTATGGGCCCCAGTTTCTATTTATCCCATTTGGGGGTACTCTCCAATTTTCTTGGTGTGAGAGAATTGTCTGTATTCTGTCAATCATGTTATAAATAAACGCTGATTGGCCAGGCAGGAAATATAGGTGGGAAAACCAGACAGGAAGTAGAAATGATGTAATGAGAACAGGAGAATTCTGGGAAGGAGGAAGTTGATTTCTCCCACTCCTGCCCAGACCACCCAAACAAGCAGGATATGATCTGCACCACTGAAAAAAGGTGCTGAGCCACATGGCTAACATAGATCAGAAAAATGGGTTAATCAAGATGTGAGAGTTAGCCACTGAGAGGCTAGAGCTTATGGGCCAATCAGCTTTATAATTTATGGAGACCTATGTGAGATTTTCTTTGGGGCTAAACAGTTGGGGGTTACTGGACAGGACAGAAAACCCAAGCAAGCAGGCCTGGCCCTTCATGTTACATTTTCTATACTATATATGCAATCAACTAGATACCTCTAGAAGCTTCAGGCCATATACCTATGGAATCCTTCTAGATTCTGGTAAAGAAATCAATCCAGGGGCCAAAGTTGTATGTTTTGCAATGTATCACAAGAGATTGTGCCATCAGAATGATGTTGCTATTGATGTTGTTGTTGATTTGGGTTCACATATATAAACCTCACAAAAATTGTTTGGGTACTGTCTTAGGGCTTCTATTGCTGCGATGAATCATAACCAAAAAGCAAGTTGAGGAGGAAAGGTTTATTTGGCTTACACTTCAATATTGCTGTTCATCACTAAAGGAAGACAAGAGAGGAACTCAAACAGGACAGAATCCTGGAGGCAGGAACTGATGCAGAGGCCATGGAGGGGAGCTGCTTACTGGTTTGCATCCTCTGGCTTTCTCAGCCTGCTTTCCTGTAGAACCCAGGACCACTAGCCCAGGGGTGGCCCCATCCACCATGGTCCGGCTCTCCCCATTGATCACTAATTGAGAAAATTCCTCACAGCTGAATGCAATGGAGGCATTTCCTCAACTGAGGCTCCTTTCTCTGATGGCTCTAGCTTGTGTCAAGTTGACACAACCAGCCAGTGCAGGTAATGCCATACTTCCTAGAGTCACACCTCTTTGTAAAACAAAAGCAATGGAAAGTAAAAAAAATTCAGTGGCAAAAAGTTTGAAAAGATTTTAGACACAGAGTTAAGAATGCACCAGAATAATCTACAAAGGACACTTCAAGTGTGTAAGACTTAAACTTTGAAGCACAGGGAAAATTCAGAGACCTTCAGACCCTTCCAGCCAGGGAAAACAGCATGGAGAAAGACACACAGAGTAGTTATCTGTTGAGCCACTTCATGTTGTGCATTATGCTCAGCACATTTCATTCTTCATTCTCTTTACACCTCATGGCTCCCTGGAAGGTAGGAGATATAAACCATATTGCTGCTGAATGACAGAAAGGAGAACCTAAGTATGCCCCATCCCCACAAAGTGTATACTGTTATCACTATACTCGAAAAAGACAGTAAAGGTACAAGGGACAACAAGAAGCCTTGTCAGAATGGAGCCAAAGATGTGTACTGGAAACTGATGGATTACACAAGGCAGAGCAATGTTATAGACGACGCTGAATATCAAACAGACATGTCGAGACTATTTACATAGGCTGGGATCAAACAAAACAACTCCTACATCATGAAAGAAAAGTGTACAGATACATGGTAATTAAGACTGAGAATGTTAACCAGAAAGAGGCATTTGTTTGTTTTGCCCTTGTCTTACAAAGACCTTTTGACTTGATATTTATAACATAACATTCTGCCTCCATTTGACTTTGTCTGCTATCATTTATTTATTTATTTATTTATTTATTTATTTATTTATTTTGTCTCCTTTTTCAGACTTCGATCCTGCCCTTGGAATGATGACTGGAATACCACCGATAACTCCAATGATGCCCGGTTTGGGAATAGTGCCTCCGCCAATTCCTCCAGACATGCCTGTAGTAAAGGAGATCATACACTGCAAAAGCTGCACTCTCTTCCCTCCCAACCCAAGTACTAGCCTGCTTTTTCTTTCTGTTGTTGTTGTTGTTTAGTTCCGCCTATTTAAGCCACAGTGTTTTAGAGTTCTTTTTCCAAAGAATACCTAAGGGCTTCATGGGTGTAGATACAGAAGCTTCACCTAGAAAGAGAAATGGAAAGTTGTTCTCTTACTGGGAGAGGCTGAATTTTATGTACAGATCAGTAGATGTTTGTATGCTAGCTCCAATACAACATTGTACAAGTGGTGCAGTGTGCTTAATGCCATGTGACAGGGAATTCAGGTGTTAGTACAGAAGGAGGCGCCCAACCCGAAGTGCTCACCACTGTCATTTGTAGGCTTTTCTTTTTATAACTGATCCACACACTAGTGATGGCAGAGACTGAGTATGGTCTGAGCCTACTTGAAGCCCTTGCCTTGAGAATGAGTCTAGTGCTACACTGGCCCCATTGCTGCCAGGTCCCACATCATTCCACCGACTGCTAGTCACCTTCTATACTACACTATACAGTGAGGTGAAATTCAGTTTTGTGGAAGGGCAAGGAATGTTGAGACTAAGTCAGGCTACTTGTAGCCATGTACTCATCTAACCCAATAGGAATGATCCAGAGAGTCCAGCTTGCTGGTGAAGAATAGGCTTCTCTCTAGACTTAACTTACATGTCTATAGTATTCAGATGGCTGTTTCAAGTCAAATTTAACACCGCCAATCCACTCTTTCTCCAGATCCATATTTTAAATGATTAAACGCTATCCCTAAATGTGATTCAAGCCTTATTAATAATGTTTTTCCTAGAGTCCTTGTATACTGCATGGACTGTCAAGGAAGCTGCTGCTGTGTCGCTCAGATTTGAGTTGTTGGTTTGAAAATCCATCTAGCTGTTTAGACCATAGAGCAAATGAACTAGCCTCTTCAAGACAAATAGGAACCTTTAACGTGTGTCTTCAGACAAATGCTTCATCGACTACCATAAATAGGAGTCAGTTCATCATGAATCAGATGCTGCCAGGGACCCTAATTCTATTTAGTGTGACTTGTTCATAACTGAGAGGGCTTTAGAATCAGTCAGAGGGCTTTAGAATGTGTCTTGTGTCTTGACAGGTCCCCTTGGCCACTTTTGCTAGTGAAAAATGATCTTAGTGCCTTCTGGGCTTTAACTGAGTTGTTAACAGGATACATCTTTTCAGACCACTAAGAAACCTAGGAGACCAGCATCCAAGAAGACTATTTAGAAATGAGTATTTTGTTTCAAAGAGAATTAGGGAATAAAGAAGAAAAGTCTTTTGTAGCCCTTTCTTGACAACTCACATAGCCATTCCTGGATTTTGGTTTTATGCATAGCAATGTCATTAAACCTTACGTCTTTCTTTTATTTCCACTGTCCTAACATATGCAATGTCCCTTTTCTCCCTTTCTTCCAGCATTTTGTGTTCAAATTATAGAAAGATGCACATCCCTAATAGTTCCTTTATCATGTAAAAACAACCCCTGAATGTAGGCATTGTGAGCATTAAAACTAAAAAGGCAGAGTCCTGCTGATTTAATCATTCATGTATTATGTGAGCAGCCTGTGCTAGACTTTCATTATTTTTATCAAGTCTAAGCTAACAGGATGGTTCATAACCTGTGATATCCAGGGTGGATACAATAGATATTCAGTTTAAGGGTCCAGTTTCTAAGTCTCCAAAGGATAGCACAAGTGTCCTGATTTTTGTCTTTCTTTAACACAGAGACCACATTATTTGTCAGTGCATGCCTTAAAGAGATTGTAACTTCATATTCTGTAGTAAAAGAAATAAGTAAATTTCTCAAACACATTTTTTACCTTTCTCTTCATGCAGCCATGATTCCTCTGTTCTGAGTTGGAAGAGCCACAGAGTAAGAAGGCAGCATTTACCCAAAGGCCCAATCATTTAGTTCTTCATCGTTGTACTAAGGAAGGCTGATAGGTCAATTAATGCCAGTAAATGAGTGGCTTCTGGGGATGAATCTGCTTTAGAATTGAGTTCAAAAATAACAAACCCGTGAAGCTTAAATCAGACTGGCTTTTTATTTGCTTTTTAGAAATGGAAATTTTGTTTAAAGAGAGATACTCAGTTTAGTCACGTACAAAAACTCGGGCATCTCTTTCTTAATTCTTTGCTGAAAGTGTGGCAATTCCGCCATTTTTATTAACAGTGAGAACTTGTTTTGTAAAGGCACGACAGGAAAGCAGGCAGTTGATATAGCTTGAAGCCCTGATCATCTCTAGGGCCCACCAAGCCTAATTTATTATAAGGCCTTGATGAAAAGCCCCACTACTTCCTCATGCCTATCTAGGATATTCAAAGTCACCCTCAGTACTAAGATCCTAGTATTCATCTCTGTGTCTTTAGTCACCGCCCAGTCACCCTTCTAAATGCTTGCTCTTGGCCTTCCTAATGGTGTGACCCTTTAATACATCTCCTCATGGTGTGCTGACCCCCAACCCTAACATTATTTTTGTCACTACTTCAAAACTGTATTTTTGCTACTGTTATCGATTGTGATGTAGCTATCTTGTTTTCCGACTTCTTAGACGACCCCTGTGAAAGAGTGGGGTGACCCCGCAAAGGGGTCCCGACCCACAGGTTGAGAACCACTCTGCCTCATTACTGTTTGCAATTCTTCTTTTCCACTTGCCACACACCCACCCTTTAGTCAGGTTCCAGTGCTTCCTTAGCTCACAGCCTCACTCACCTCCCGTCCAGCTCCAAGTATGCTCTCCTCTTCTGGAGTACTTCAGCGTGGGAGGTGCTGAGATTAAATCTGTGGTAAACCCTTCTGAGACATTTCTATCTAGATCCTAATTCTTTATCTCTCTGCTGTATTTAATACTGTTGCCCCACTTATCCTTCTTGAAAGCCTAACTGATTTAAAGGAGTAAGAATGACTCAGACCAACCAGAGATAAAAATTAAAAATAAATAGTAAAATGCAACATGATGAGGATTCCCAACATTTCAAAATGTAAAAAAGAAACAGCGGGCTAGGTTCTGTGGGTAACATGCTTGCCATGCGAGCCCGAGGACCTTAGTTCAGATGACCAGTACCTTATGAAAGCTGAATGATGTGTGACCTGACCAGAAGCAGGCAGATTCTGGAGGTTTGCTAGCCAACCAGTGTAGCCAATCAAGGAGCTTCAGGTTCCATGAAAGCCCCTGTTTCCACAGACGTTAATAGAGGTGCATCTACCATTAAACCACGCTACCTGGTGTCTCAGTTTCTTTACCCGTAAACTATGATATTGGGTTAGATTAGCCTAGATACCTACATCTTCACTCAGCAGTAAAGCTATGACTACTACATTTTAAAAAATCTACCACAGCAAATATGTCTCTCGGTAAAACTCCTCAAAATATACTAGAAAATCAAAAGAGGGTTGGCTTGTAATAGATGGGGCTTTTTACATTTGCTGGAGCAGGCAGAATACCTTAACAGTTAAGTACTTGGTCTCGGAACTAACACAGGCCTTATTGCATAGCCCAGTTTTCCACCTCTTTTCAGCCATGAGATGTTGGTAAGTAACTGAACCTCTCCAATCTAGAGTAGGCAACGTAAGACGTAATCGAAAACTTCAGTAGAATTTACTAATGGGGAGAAGACTAAGCACTGGGCTCCTATTCCCAGGATTTGGAGTATAGCAAAAAGAGAGCTGCCTACAGCAAGCATACTTTCTCTACAGGATAGCTCTCAATGATTTACTGATTCTCTATCAGTGGGGCTCTCGATGAGAGAACAGAGCTCCATCTCTCTAGCAAAGTCAGTTCTGTCAAGATTTTCACTTCCACTGTAACACCTTCTGAGGGCAGGTTACATTTTGAATCTATTGGAAGTAACAGTGAATGAGGGATGAATGATGACTTGTCACTTGCTGCCTGTGTGCACACACATGTGAAAACACCCAAGAACCAGAAAAGGCATTTTTTTTTCATTTTACCGTATCAAAAGAGACAGAACCCATTTTGCCTCTGAAGGCTGGACTCTATAAAGAGAATTAAAAATAAACGAGTAAATTGGGCATTAATAACAATTTTCCAGCCTTCTGATTGTTTCCAATTAGCTGGGATTACATTAAAAATGCATCTGACCTCCACTGATTGTCTGTAAGGCCTTCGCTCTTGGGCTGTCTAATAAAATCGACTCACAGACTTTGCATTGTATACGTTCTGACAAACCAACCAAGTATTCACTGATGTTCCTCTGAAAAGTAGGATGTTATGCAAATGGTATTTACATCCTTTGTGCTGCTCTCTGCCTCCTTTCTCAAAGACCGTCAATGGATTCCCATCCTAATACTGATAATCTTAACACACTCCCCAGAGTGGCTGCTTGGATGTAATTAGAATTACTGGAAGCTCCTCCTTTTCCATCACCAAAGACTAGTTCTTTATTCTTCCAGTTATCTTGCATCTTTACATGAACCTTTCTCTGTCACCACACTGAGTGATGATTTAGGCACTACAGGGCCTACCCCATTACCTGGTGAATAAGGAGAGTTTAAATGTGTTCTCCTGTGGGATTCTCATTGCTGTGTACTGATCAGTGTATTCCAGTGGGTTTAGAAAATCGGGCCTGGACAACAAAGACATTGAACTGTTAATTAAAGAAGAGATACTATACTATCCATGAATAAAGACAGTGCAGCCTTTTCCCTGCTTACAGGGATACACCTAAATCCCGGCGACTGCTCTCAAAGAGGTAGTCTGCATTTACTTAAAGAGAGCAGATGCATCCCTGTCATCCTTCACATTATTCTTAGTGGATTTTATGCTCCATTATTTAACTGAAGTCACCACAAAAGAATCGCAGCATCTGAATAATGACTTCATCACAAAATGTTAAACCCCACAAATGTAGTCTGGGGATGGACATTTGCATTTGGGGCATTATATGTAACTTCCAGAACAACTGCATATTCCTTAGTCTGTCAGTGGGCATAAACTAAATTCAGGTTGTGTAATGAATGTGACTTTTGCTTCATAAAAGAATTATTTACCATGCAGATCCTTTAAAAGTAAGTTCCAGAAGCCTTTTTTATTCTAAAAAAGGACTTCCAAAGCTTTTTGTTTAAAAGCAACTCATCTAAACAGATGGTCTTGAAAATTCTTTGCCTGTGTATACAGTGGCTTGGTTCTATTCTATGGTCAAAACTACAGGCATCTTCATGGCCACAAATTCCTCAAACTCAGATTTATCTGGGTAAATCAAGGGGGTTTGTATTTCACAGGTTCAGGTCCTCGCTAACACTGTACTCCAGTCATATGCTAGAGTTTTAAAAAGCACCAGATTAGGAGTTAAGACACCTGTGAATATTGACACTGTAATGACTACTATTTATTAGGAAGCTAAGAAGTGCTAGGGTTTGTACAACATGCAATATGGTCAATGTAGTATCAATAGTCATACAAAAAGAAGTTTAAGTTAGGAAATAGTATCCCGATTTAATAGATTGAAAAGGGAATTTTCACAGGTTGGGTAACTTCCCCATGGTCACACAGATATTGAGTAAGACTTAAATGTGGGATTTCCTATTCCAAGTTTATGATATCTTTATCTGATGTGATGTCTTTGAATGAGACACTTCATTTAGTCAAGAATTTTCCTCTTTAATATCAGAAGTTCAGAATACTCAATAACTTTCAACACTAAGTACATACTAAGTCTGCCTGAGAAACTTAAAAGAAAAAAAGCACAAGCAGCACCCTGAACCCTGATCAGCTGTTGGTATGGGGCCAGGCATTATGTGTTCAACTCCCAAGTGGATTCTTTCATGCTACCATAATTAAGAATAACTGGAATTAGGATGGCAATAGTATTTTCCAGTTGTTAAAAACCCCAAAGCCTAAGTCTTAAGCAATTGTCAACCCCTTTCTTCCAGAATTGCTAAATGTCATCACTTAGTAGTCCTAAGTAAGATAATTCAGACTCCTGCCCACTCTAACTTGTTCTCTTCCCCTCTAAACTTCTCATAGGGAACACACAAGCGAAAACTAAAGCAGTGATTTCTGAAAATTACAGACTTCAAAACTTAGCAGTTTGTAAGTTCTCCCATTGTCCACTTTATCAACTAAATAAGGGAGGAATGTCATCATGAAAACCTTGGTCTTCTCAGCACCCCAGTAAGACAGGCAGCAGTAGCAAAGCTAGGTACATAGAGAAACTGCTAACCAAGGAAGCTCTCAAATCAGCTGTTTGCCAGCTTGGATAAGACTCAGGTGGAGGCTTCATTCTCCTCTGTGAAAGAAACTCATTTATTTTCACAGGGGAGCTGTAATCCCTGATTGTTGAGCTTCCAAATCTTGAGCTGGGAGAATTGTTGAGAGCTGAATCAGAAGAATGGATTACACAAAATAAATCCTTGCAGACACAAACCAACACTAGGAAGAAGAAAGATAAAAAACATAGCCAGGATGCTTTGTTTTGTTGGGCTTTGAACTGTAGGGTTTCGCTTTTAAAAATGCTTTTACACATATAAAGAGTAACGAGGAGCTGACAGATCCAACAAGCCTTATAAATACAGAGAGTGGAACGCACTTTTTATGCAGAGGAAGAATCATCTCATTAGAGATTTTTTTTTTTTGAGGTTGGATATTTATTTAGTGAGTTATGAGGGAAAAAGAGAGAAGAGCAGAAAGAGAGGTAGGGAGAGAGAGAGAGAGAGAGACAGACAGACAGACAGACAGACAGACAGACAGAGGGAGGAAGGGGAGAAGTGGGGAGAAGGGAGAGACAGAAGCTGTCTCTTAGAGAGGGAGATGGAAAAGCATTAGGGATGTTTTTAATGACTCTCTATGGCAAGATTTATCTCATTTTAGTTAATGGTTTTCCAGGCAAGTTTAGAGTTTCTGCCCCTTTAAATGCTATAGGATTGGCTTTGGAACTCACTACTCCAACAAGAAATTAGAGAAAAGGTTTATTTGTATTTATATTTAAAAGTCCCTAAGAATATAAAAGTAATACTTTGTACTCTAATTTGTTTAACCAAACCCTTCTAACAGCTATAAATACTTTTGTAAATATTCACCTTGTAATTGTCAAATTAGTCATGAACCACCTCTTTCAATAAACATAAATAGAATGTAGAATCCACCATCTGAACTAAGCCGACTCTATCAGGGACTGTAGGTGTACAGGCTCGAATGTAATTAGTGAAGCTAAGGGAAATTTCCCCTACTTACTCCTCTTAATACAGATAACCAAAAAATTAACAGTACAGGCTTATCACAGCAAAAGTAAGGAACAAAACTAAAGCTCTCTAGATGGATCAGACAGAATGGGTCTTCATTCCGTAGCAACCACAGTCACAAAAATCATTGGATAAAATGCTTTTCAGGTTCATACAATAAATTTTCTGTAGAGCAGAGACAAGGCTAAAGTTTTTGAGGAGACAATAAGACCATCTCTGAAAAAAATCCGATTTCAAAGAGGTCTGTCCCAAGCAAATATTTTTATTTCCAATTATTTTACCTTTTAATTTAGATCTCCCACCACCTGCAACACGAGAGAGGCCTCCAGGATGTAAGACAGTATTTGTGGGTGGCCTGCCTGAGAATGGGACCGAACAGATCATTGTGGAAGTATTCGAGCAGTGTGGAGAGATCATTGCTATCCGGAAGAGCAAAAAGAACTTCTGTCACATTCGCTTTGCTGAGGAGTTTATGGTGGACAAAGCCCTTTATCTGTCTGGTAAGTGTTGATATGTATTGATTGTACTCACCAGGCACAATGCAGAGATCTGAGAGCAGAGTATTTGGGTCATTAGCAGAAGTGTGTTAATTAAAAGGGATTCCCTCTACCTTAAAAGATGGAAAAGGCATATTACCTTCTATCCAGCCTTCCTCCTTAAAGCCATCAGAAGTTCCAAACTGTCTGGGAAATAACTAGACTTTACATGTGGCATTAGAGATGTGGATGGTAGACTCTGCTCAGTGTGACATCCCAATTCTTCCTGCACACATGTCCCAAATACACAGTAAATTCTAGATCCCAGAATGCGCCACAATGTTTTATATCTTTGCCCATGCCAACCCAACACACACTCATACCCTAATGCTGCAGCTCAAATATAAACTCTCTGGAAACCTTTCTCTAATTTATCTGTCCAGTCTGTCCCAGGTTGGGGCACCCTTTCTGAGTGCTCCCACAGCACCTGGTACTGTATTCTAACATGACATCTATTACACCATTCTAGAACTCATGCTTCTTCCTCCATCTGATAAGGCTCACTCATTACTGATAATGATGACTGATTTACAATTGCCATAGGGAAGGGAAAGATAATGGAAAGGGGAGTGAAAGAGGGATGGAAAGAATATGACTATTTCTGAATCCTAATAGAAATATCCAGAAAGGTCAGTTTTGAAATTGTATTTTACATTTATCTGTGGTTGTGGTCATGGTGGTAGTGGTGGCGGCGATGGTGGTGGTGGTGTGTGTCATGGCCTTCGTTTCGAGGCCAGATAACAGTTTACAGGAGTCAGTTTTCTCCTTCTATCACAACTCAGTCCCTTTGCAGCAAGTGCCTTTACTTATGGAACCATCTTTTAGGCACAAAAAGACTAATGACAAAGAGAAAGCATTTGCTGGCGAACTACTTTTGTGGTGGCTTGAATGAAATTGACCCCCATAGGCTCATATGTTTGAATAGTTGGTCCCCAATCAGTGGAAATATTTGAGAAGGATTAGAAAGTGTGGCCTTGTTGGAGTTTATATGTAATAGGAGGCAGGCATTGAGGTTTGAAAAGTCCATGACCTCCCAGTTAGCTCACCCTACCTCCTACTTAGAGATAAGACTGTAAACTCTCAGTTACTGTTCCATGCCTGCCGGCCTACCTGCCTGCCTGCTGCCATGCTGGCACCGTGATGGTCATGGCCTATAACCCTCTGAGACTGTAAGCCCCAGTAAACTGTTCTCTAAGTTTCATTGCCATGTCTTATCATAGCAATAGAAAAGTAACCGAGACAGCAGTGGAACAAAGAATCACATGAGCAGAATTAGAAAAGTAGAAAGTTATGGCAAACATTCAAGAGACTTAAGAGTGGGTGGTTTGTATATTAAGCAGGCATGAGAGACGGTTGGAAAACCTAAGTTGTTAGCCTACATTGAAAGGTTTAGAAACTGGGTTTTTACTCCCCAGGTACTAGGGAGTAAGGAAGTCAATTTTGAACAAGGAGACTGGTTGTCTCAAGAAGATTAATCTGACATTTCTGTGTAAAAGTGGATTAGAGGGAAGAAGAGAAAAGAACGGAGGTTAGTTTGAAGTCTGCTGCAATAGGCCAGGGTAAAGGTATATAGAATTTGTAAAAGTAGGCTAGTAGCATGGGGAAAAGGGGGGGGCGGTAGATGCAGGATGCTCTTAGTACAGTTGCTAAGTGCTACAGAATCCAACTACTAAAGATTAGGCAGCACTTAGCAACAATAACAGAGCAGGCCACAATAGCCTATTTTAATAAGAATGTAAAGGTTTCGAAACACCCTAAATAGTTAGACATAAAAGAAAACATACTGTTTGGGAGGCACCCATCTGAACATGACTGAAATCTAGTCTCTGTTTACAGTCACTTCCTACAAACATCCGCACGACTGCCAAATGAAAGGAGATGACTGGCAATCAGTGTTGTGGAAAGAACTAAATTTTGCCCTTTAAATTTGAGCATTCTCCTGGGGAAGGTCACAGGTGCCACTAATCTCTTGAATTCTTCTTTTATTATAAATTATAAAAGAATGTGGTGAAAAGAATCAAAACATAAAAACCTTTTCTAGAAGATGTTGCAGGAATGTAGGAAGAATCATTTCCTTTTTTTTGGGGGGGGGATCAAAACACCTTTGGATCTACTTGACCCACAACATCATAGCATCTTTGCTGTGGCTTCTAAGGCCTGAATATCCTCATCTCTTTTGTAATTCATTTGCAGCTCCACTTTTCTGATGGCTTAGATGATCAGTAAAATGAATGGGCATGCGAGTACCGCACCAAACAGGAAAGGGTCTTAAGTTGCTTGATAAAATATGGTTATTGTTTTTCTAAAAGAAACATGTGGCACCCTTTGTGTTACTAGGGGTCATCTATTATAACACTAATCGAAACATATAAGTATGATCATGGATACACATAATTCAAAATACAATTATATAATGTGTGATATGATACAGATATAAAATCATCACCATTAAAAGAATTAGCATATCCTCCACTGCCTAAAGCTTCCTTTGTCCCTCGTTTCTGATTCTTTCTCCCCTCCTATTTCATCTCAGGCAGTCACTTATCTGCTCTTTATCAGATTACTATGCATTTCTTGGAACTTCCTGTAAGTGGGATTATACATTATGTATGTTCTTCTTTCCCTTGCAGAGTCAGATTTCCATTTGGTATCATTTCCCACTGCTTGAATTTCCTTTAACATTTTTCATAGCACAAGTCAGTTCCGATGACCTCTTTCAGAATTGTATGTTTCAGAAAGAATTAATCTTAGCATTCAGGATACTAGGGGAAGAAAATTGGGAGTTTCAGCCCAGCCTGGGCTACATACCAAGAACCTATCTCGAAAGGGAAAAAAAAAATGACTATTTTTCTTTGAGAAAGATATGTTAATTATTTCTTTTGTTTTTGAGATTAGAATTATCTCATTTCCCCTTTCTTTTCTCTAAACACCCCATATACCTTTCTTTGCTCTCAGAGTCATGGCCTCTTTTTCACTAATTGTAGTTACATGCATATATGTATATACAAGTATTTTCTAAATTCAACTTGCTTTATGTGCATAATGTTACTTGTATGTATGTTTTCACTTCATATTGGATAACCAACTGGTGGAAATACACACTTATACTCTTATAAATAGTACTTTTGAGCTTTGCTCTAAGATGAAAGTATGAAGCCTGAGAAACTTTAGCCTTTTAAAGGTTGCTTTTTAAACACTTTCAGTAGGACCAAAGCAAACCTAGTGCTATCCTTTCCCCCCCCCCACGATTAAGGTAAATGTTTCTAATTACCCAGTACTCCGTTCTTTTATGAGTTTTTGTCCTCTGTCTGGTAGAGAAAGGAGTTATTTCCAGACTTATGTGAGCTCCAGAGATTGCGACTTCTAGCGTTCAGATGGTTTCCACTTTTGATAAATTATTGTGGTGGTCTTTGAAGATCTCTCCTACAGATACCTTAAGATTTTTTAATGTGCAGATTCCTACCTTCTGATATTCTGCTTTATGAACTCTGTTTACCGTATTCTTCATAGAATCCCAGGGAAGAACAGTGGGCTGTATCAGAACTTCGCCTTCTGCATTAAGACCTGGAAACCTCTGGAATGTGGCTTGGGGCAATCACAGGGACTATCTCATGGGATCCTCTCCCACCACTCACTGTCTTCATTGTCCAGTATCTTAAACACTGTTGTTTCATGTGTTTACTTTTTTTCCAAGACAGGGTTTCTCTGTGTACACCTGGCTCTCTTGGAACTTGCTCTGTAGACCAGCCTGGCTGGCCTTGAACTCACAGATCTGCCTGCCTCAGCCTCCCGTGCTGTAATTAAAGGTTATGCCACTGCCACCACCTGGCATGTGTTTCTTTTTTAAGGAGGAAGATAAATATGACCCCCTATTGCTTATCAAAGAACAAATTCTATATTGGGCCTTACTCAGCAGAATAGAAGAAAGCTCAATAGCTTTGCAAATCTAACTTTCTAGATTCAAGTTCTGATTCTGGCCTTTGCACTCCACTCCCTACCCCCACCCCCAGGGCAAACTGCTTAACCTCTCTACCTTCTCTGATGCTTGTCTTTCTCATTGGTAAAATGTTTGCTGAGAATGAAAATGAAGAATATTTATCTGAGCTCCTGAATCACAAAATGTACTAAACAACATCTTAACTGTTTGTCAAGAAATTTTGCCTAGGTGATATAACTGGCACAAAAAAAAATAGGAGGAAGTTGGTCCTGATTTTCTAAATCCAAATTCTGTATGAATATTCTTATTACATCAACATCTTTTATTATCCCAAACTATGAACCACTGCATTGTATCCCCCCCCCCCATCTATTTAATTCCCTCCTAGAAAGGAAAGTAGTCTAGAGTTACCAATTACATCCAGGAAACAATTTTTAAAAGTTAAATTACAAGCAAATATATTTATATTTCACTAAAATTCTATGGAATGATATAACTTTCATTCTTGAAGTTGTCCAAGAACATCATAATAGGGAAATGCCATTTCCATTCTTCCCAGTCCTTGGTACAATAGAAGGCTCATTCTTTCCTTGGTGGTGCTTTGTTTTAGCTTACCTTGTGTCTATTTAGAAATGTGTGATGTGGTGCTTGAGGACATTTGTGTGTGTGTGAATGTGAGCATGTGTGTCAGTCCTTATCCTCTACCTCGTTTGAGACAGGATCTCTTGGTCACTGCCATTTTCGCTTGCAGTTGAGCTCCTGAGGATTCGCAATGTTCCCCGCCCCATCTCCATCTCCCATCTCATCATAAGAGCATTTGGATTACAGACATTTGCTACCCTGCCTGGTTTTTGTGGAGATTCTAAGATATGGGGATTTGACTCAGTTCTTCTTAGTTATGCAATGAGTACTTTACTCACTGAGCCATATCCCTGAGCTCTGATGCTCATGCTTAATGTCTTGTCAGGTGGCAAAGTAGAGAAAAGGAATCCTAAAAACAAGATCATCCAAACCCATAGAATAGAAAACTGTTACTAAACATGTGTTCTGCATGCTCTGGAAAATGATCTGTGATAGCCATACTTTCTGTTTTTAATCAATTAGTTTATTGAGTACATAATGAGTCAAAATAAAAGAAGAACAAATACCACCAAATTAAGTACTCAAAATATCCAACGGAAGTCCACTGGGAAAGCTCCATTGAGGCAAGTCAGCAGGAATTACTGATTGAGAGAGTCCCAGGCAGAGCAGAATGTTCTCTTAGAAAAGGACTTCAAGTAAAAGAACCACAGCACTAAGGTAACATGCTAAAAATGGAGTGTTACAAACATCAGCGGAGACAGACTGGGAAAACCCTCATAAGGCAGCCAGCTGAAGTTCCCAAATAAGATTCCTGGGGAGAGCATTAAAATTCCGTGAGTGAGGCTTCCAAGATATATATATATATATATATATATATATATATATATATATGCAACAGATAGAGATAACATCATCAAATTAGGCCCTCATAGCATCCATCAGAAACCAACTGGGGAAACTGGACCGTCAGCTGGAGTTCCCAGTTGACATTGTCTCCATGGATGAGCTTTCTGTGCTGCACTTATAGATCTTCTTTCTCACTGTAGATACTTTTATATCTTGGGATAAATAATAGTAGCATTTGCTGGAAATCATTTACCTTCTAGCTGCTCTCAAGGGTATGTTGCTTTTTACTCTTGGACTATTTGGCACTTCTTTTCCCCTCCCTATCATGGAGTAGAAGTGAACAGCCCAGCCCCAGACAAGAGTCTTTGGAGGATACTTTGAGACACATAGAGTTGGGTCTGAAATGGGGGAAAGAGAGGCAACTCCATTTCCAACTCCATCTTCTCACTAAGTTCAAACGACACAGTGTACATTACAAAACGAGGTTGCAACCTAAGTCTTGCTGATTCACCTTGATCCCACTAAGAGAGAATTTGGTATTATGTGACCACTTGGAACTACTCAAACCATCTCTAAGACACTGAACTTGAAAAAGTACATATAGTTGTTGGCTTACTAGTCTCTTCTTGCTTCCTCCACTTCCCATTTAATGTAGGTTACCGAATTCGCCTGGGCTCCAGTACTGACAAGAAGGACACCGGCCGGCTGCATGTTGACTTTGCCCAGGCTCGGGATGACTTGTATGAGTGGGAGTGTAAGCAGCGCATGCTAGCGAGAGAGGAGCGGCACCGTAGACGGATGGAAGAACAAAGACTGCGTCCACCTTCCCCACCCCCAGTGGTCCACTATTCAGATCATGAGTGCAGCATTGTTGCTGAAAAACTGAAAGGTATAGAAGGCATTCAAGCTCCGTGATTGAGTTAACTTTTTCTTGGGGAATTGTAATAAATATCATTGTGCTGTTCAGAGTTACCCTTTCAATTTCTGGCTAATAGATTCTGCATTTCTTGTATTGGAAGCTTGCTAATAGTACCAAGTAACTTTAGAACCAACAAATGTGTCCATCCCATGCATGCCTCTGTTCCTTCATTGTCTCAAAGGCTGATAACTTTCAATTCAGACATCAGATAGCTAAGAAGAAATATTTTCCCATTTGCCACACTGGAAAATTTGAGGTGTGACTCATGGTTTAGGACCTACATGTGCCCCCTTTCTTAATGGGTACTAGCAACGTTTGAACTTTTAATCAGTGAGTACATCACCATGATAGAACTGGATCTAACCCTGGGAAATTCTAGTGAAGTCCTCATTTTAGAGATGTCAAAAGGAGCTGGTATAGTGGAGCATGCTTGTAACCCCAACACTCTGGAGGCTGAGGCAGGAGGATAACCAAGAATCCCAGGCCAGCCCGGGTTACAGAATGAATCCCTATCTCAAAATAAATAGACAAAAACAAACCAAGATGGCAAAATAGAGACCCATAAATTAGTCACCATGTGTATGCATTGAAGACGTAGCTACTACCCAAGAAAGGAAGTCTTTACTATTGTTAAAGGCCAAGTTATTCCACAAAGCAGCTATGGAGACGTCTAGATATTGTTAAGGCAAACTCGTTTTTCTTTAGTTTTGCTCCCTACTCTTGCTTAAATCTTAGAGCCACTTTGCTAATTTGACATTAATCACCTTTCCTGTCCGCTTGTCTTAGTAACTCAAATCCAGTCTCTGCTTTTCCAAGTATAGTTGATTTCATTGATTGAATGCTGCTGTCCCATTGATCTTACTGATGACAGTGACCCAGCGCGAATGTGTGGTGTGAATTTGCCCTGCTTCTGTGCTTTTCTCTTCAGCAAAAGATCCTGCTAATTCTACTTTCTAAATAAATAGGTTGCACTTGTCGAACTTGTTTACACCACATGTAAGAAACCTGTTTGGACTGACTTTGACTTTCTGCAAGGGAAAAACAGAAAGCGTAACATCCCGAACTGAACAGAAATAATGGTACATTTTGAAACACTAGAGAAGCTTTCATGTTGGTGGGATGCCAGTTTCCAAGACTTGTCTATTCACATGACACCAAACAAGAAACCTTACATTAAAAAAAAAAGGTTCCATGGCCCTCAAGAGAAGCACAAGCAGTGTCGACATAAAAGACGGTATCCAAGTAATGAAATGGAAAGCTGCTACACAGGGAAGACTCATCTACCGCTGTGTCTGCACCGAAAAATAAAGGGCAGGGGGCAAGCAAAGATAATTGCAGAGCCAGATATTTCTGCTCGACTAAGAGCTTCTAGCCAGTGAGGGACATGAAGCTGTAGAATGTGGCTTCGCTTGGATGCTCTTAGAGTCTGTCTCACAAGTCTGTAAGAACAGAACATGTGAGTAGCTTGGAAGGGAGGCCTGGAAGGTATAGATGAGCTGTGCTCCTCTAACATTACAGGCTGACCCCTGGGGAACTGCAGACATCTACTGGAAGGCAGGGGACAAAGGATATGAGGACACATGCAAACAAAAGGATCAAAATAGATCATGACTGGGACTGAGTAGGGGTGCAGAGCTCTGAATTGGATGCCACAATGCTTTTCAAAATGGTCGAAGATTTAAGTGCTTACACATAAAGAGCTACATACTGAACTCATTCCTGAAGCTCTTTCCATAACTATAATTCCGTGGATCCAGGGTAAAAGTCCTGACCTGTCCAACTTACATGCAACAATCTCACTGGCTTTTCCTTATTAAAATGCAAGATTATAGAATTGTGAGATTCCCCCATTGTTAATCCCCCAATGTGTATCTATGCGTGTGCCTGCATGCATGCTTGGGTGTCTCTGTCTCTCTCTTCCTCTCTCTCTCTCTCCCCATCTCCTTACCTCCCTCTCTCAAATAATCAGATAAATTAAGAAATTCTCAATACATTAAAACTATCGTATCATAAATATGTCTTTATTTAAGGGAGTGTGTGTGTGCGTGTGTGTGTGTGTGTGTGTTTGTGTGTACTGGGGATGGAAACTAGGGCCTCACACACACTGACTTACAGCCCGAGAAATTTTAGAAAGGAAAGAAGCCACCCTCTTTCTGAAACTCTTCTTAAGCCATAAACAGTCTTCCTAGGCTTTCATTATTTCTTTCTTCCCACTTTCTGCCTGTGTGTGCATGTGTGTACATGTATGTACATGTGTGTACATGTGGGCTTCCTTCCCGTCATTAATTCATTGAACTATAGTTGCCAAAATCTCTGATGCCCTCTTTGCCAGAATGTTGTAAAAACAGATCGAGATTTGTTCACTGCCCATCGTTTGTTTTCAGAATAAATTCTTTTGTTTCAGATGATTCCAAATTCTCGGAAGCTGTGCAGACCTTGCTCACCTGGATAGAGAGAGGAGAGGTGAACCGCCGCAGTGCCAACCACTTCTACTCCATGATCCAATCGGCCAACAGCCACATCCGCCGCCTGGTGAATGAGAAAGTCGCCCATGAGAAAGAGATGGAAGAAGCAAAAGAAAAGTTCAAGCAGGCCCTTTCTGGAATTCTTATTCAGTGTAAGTGGAAGGTGAAGTTGTGCTGAAAGCCTGAGAGAGCCCTCCGCTTAATGGCCACATGCCCTCCATAGGCCCCAAGGCCTTGCAAAGCTATCTATTTCTAGTGGCTAGGGAAACCTTCCTAGCTGCCGTCTGCTCTCCTTATATCAGCCGTTCTCAGCCTTGCTAACAACACTGCGACCCTTTAATACAGTTCCTCATGTTGTGGTGACCCCCCCAACCATAACATTATTTTTGTTGCTACCTCATAACTGTTCTTTTTCTGCCATTATGAATTGTAATGTAAATATCTGATATGCAACTCCCGTGAAAGGCTCATCTGATCCCCCAAAAGGGTCACGACCCACGTGTTGAGAACCACTACCTCATATTGTCAAATGCCAAAGCTCTAACTTCACAGGATACATATCAGTACCTGTTCCCATTTTCTCTGGTTTAGCTTCTTCGGCTCTCTAGAAGCACTGAGATGTAGGTAGGCAACAGTTCATCCTTTTACAACCCTGGTCCTCAGTAGAGGATTAGAGACTTTATTGCTGAAGTTAGAATATGATGTTAGGATTTTATGGCTGTGTTTCTTCAGATTTACATGATTATCATCATGCAATATGCTGTTTAAGAACTTATAATAAATAAGATTATATTTTCCCAAGATGATTGCATAAAAAATAAATTAGCTACTTCTACATTTTCAGTTTAGTTTTCTTTATCTTCACTAGATATGATAGGCACCATAGAGGTGAGAAGCCATTCAAATGGCCACTTTTAAAAATTAGACCACTTCAGATCTATCCAAATTCTTAAATGAGATAGATCCAATAAACGCTCAAGTAATTTTTTTTTGTTCACCCTGTAGCAAAATTATATGATCACATCTTTTCAATAAGGAGCTATATTCACCTTAAGAATCAGGGCAGTTTTATGATTTTGCTTTTAAGCAATTATGGTCCACTCTTCCTACACTTTTCTCTTTGTACTTGACTCATACATAACTGTGTTTAAGGATTTCCTCCTCTTCCACTCATACTTTGGAAGTATAGCTAGCCATAAAATCCAAGAGGGGAAAACACATATCTCCAGGACTACAGGAGAAGTAGAAAAAGAAAGCAGCGAGATTCCTGAAGTCGTTAGAACACAATGAGAACATGACTGGAAAGAGAAATCCTGTCTCTGGATTTGTCTGCTGTGAGAAGCAGGGGTTCTTCTGCTTTTGTTTCTCCCAAATACTCATATCCAAGATCCTCTTCCTGTGAGCCAGAGAGATGGCCCCGCAGGGTAAAGTGGACGCCTCCAAGTCTAACAGTTCAAGCCACAGAACCAACATGGTGGAATGAGAAGACTAACTCTGGCAGCTTGTCCTCTGACACACACGCACTAAATAGCGGAATATCTCCACAGATTGGTGTGTGTTTCTCCTTTTAACATTTTAAGGGACCTTGAAAGATGTTCTCTAGGACTGCATTCACAAAGATTTCTTTCATAATTTTTTCTCTAGTCAACAAGCCTATGTAGGTGTACTTAATACAGACTCAACCGTTTTATATTTTGATTTGATGCTTCTGGTTAAACATAACTTGGAATAGCAAAAAACAAATTTTCCTTGAAGTTAAACATTCCCCTTTATTTTAGAAGGCAACTTAATAAACAGAGACAGTGAATAGGAGTAACACATAATCATATATATGTATGAAAATGTTATAATGAAGCCCACTGTTTTATGTTATCTACAAATTAATTTACAATGAAAAGGACCCAGTAGTATAGTTTGTATCCATGCTTTGCAGAGTTCATAGCACTCAGCTAAATGCAAAATCTGAACTTAAAACACATTTATTTTGACTCTTGCTTTCTTTTTCCATAAATGAATACACAATTTTTGTATGAAAAACTTTGCTCATCATCTCACCCCAAACTGGGAATTTCTTCTTCCTGTATATTGATGTCTCTTTCCTTGAGTCTCATTTAAAATCATAGTACCTCTCCTGATTTGAATGAGAACTGTCCCCATAAGCTCATGTTTGTGAACTCTTGGTCCCCAGTTGGTGGTACTATTTTGAAGGTTGTGAACTTTTAGGAGATACAGCCTCACCAGAGGTAGACGACCACTGATAGCACTTGTGAGGTTCTCTAGTCCTGCCTCATTTCCCGTCTACTCTGTGCTCCCTGACTGACATGCACTGACCGCCTCACACTCCTTCTGCCATGCCTTCCCTGCCATTATTAAACTATGAGCCACAATAGGCCCTTCCTCCCTCCTTCCTTTCTTTAGTTGCTTCATAATTTTTCACAGCCATGAGAAAAGTAATAAAGTACATTGGCCCGTGTGATCTTATCTGAGTACAGTCACAGCCTGCTTTGTGTCCTAAGAACTTGATGAAACAAGCCTCATGTTTCTCTTTATTTCTCTCTCTCTCTCTTTCCATCCCTGGATGTTGATTTGGCCCGATCTGACTGCTGATTTGATGCTGCAGTTGAGCAGATAGTAGCTGTGTACCATTCTGCTTCCAAACAGAAGACATGGGACCACTTCACAAAAGCCCAGCGTAAAAACATCAGTGTCTGGTGCAAACAAGCTGAGGTTGGTAACTTTCTACTCTGGCACTTCCTCATGGGGACAGTTTCCTTCCTTAACAAGGTATTGATTTGGGGGTTTAACCAGAATTAAATAGTGCCAAGCTCCCATGGTCACAACAAGGCCCTAGTGAAACACTGAAATGTGTTCTATACCCTGTCAACATCCAGACCACCTAATGGCAAAAGGGTAATAAATATGCATGTGTTGTCTTAAGTGCATCCTGCTGGATAGAAATCTCGGTGAAAATGCAGCTGGGATAGTTGTAAGTTTACTTCTCCACACTAGCTGGTCTTGAGTACAGTAATAATTACTGACCTATCCATCTAGCATTAGTAATATTAGGGCTGTCTTCCATTTAGTAAAAGTGCATTGACAGTCGAGGCTAGCAGCTGTCTGCTGGTACTCTGGAGCAAAGACATTTCTGAGCTGCTTTTATCAGATCTGTCCAGCTGTCTTGTATATGCGGGAGATTTAAAAGGAAGAAAGGACTGTGATTTCAGATCAAGGTCGACACATATTCTGCTTGTGCTCAACGAAATCTTTAGCAAAACACTACAATATGTGTAATATGATTAGGTTAATAGCCTGCGTCTAACGATAAAGTAGATGGGAGGTTTTGTTTCCACTGAACTACCTGTGGAAATAGTTTCATGAGTATCTCTGTGCCCATAGGAAGCCTCCTTCCCTCGGCTTGATTTTGTGTGTGTGTGTGTGTGTGTGTGTGTGTGTGTGTGTGTGTGTGTATACAGCAGCTTTTTCGACTTCACCTATGTTTTATTTGGTCATTCTAGTAAGAAATTCTATATTGTATTCATAGTTCAACTTCTCATGTTCATTGTTCTCCGTGCTGACAGTTGAACTTAGGGTCTTGTGTATTTTAGACAGACACTTTCCCACAGAGCTATAGCCTCAGTACCCAACACTTAACATCCATAAAGCACTGTACACTGGTTATATCACCCAACTGTAAACCTTACAGTCAATGTCGTGGATACAGGCTACTTATGGATTGAGAGTCTAACAAGAATTCAAGTGTCAGCTTTTGTTACGTTTGTAGCTTGGTGGAATGAGCAAGTTATACAGCATCTCTTGATCCCCATTTCTTTGCCCATTAATTGGTGATGATAATATGAAACCACTTTTATAAGATTAAATGTTTAAGAAATGTATAAGCAGTTTGAAAATGTAAATGGTGTTATTTCAATTTATTATTAAACAACTCAATACAGGATATTGAGTAGGTGTAGAACCCATGCTTTGCATGTAGCAAAACTGAAATGCAGAAATGTTAAATGATTTCACAAAATTAAACAAGTAGGAAGTGAGTAGAAATTATTCTTCTCTGAGCTCTGCTACAGACTTCCATGTAGTTTTGGACAGATCTTCTAATCTCTGTGAGACTTAGTTTGCTAACCTTTGACAAGTCGGCAATATTCTCTCCACACTTTCCTTTTATGAATAGGTAAGCAATTTGTATGGGAACAGCTTCAAATTTTGACAACATTTAACGAAAAATAAACCAAACTCTGGTCCTAAACTTGTATCTGTAAGGCTTCAGTTCTAGCTCAGCAGAGAGAACTGGGAATCACTGGGAAATCTCTTGAAGACATCTATCCAGTGAGTGTTATAGAATTATAAAGGGCTAATAGCATTTTCATTAATTTTTGATCTCTAGTATCATGTTGGCACTCAAACATTTTCAATTTCGGAAACATTTTAGATTTTGAATTTGGTGGATTAGTAATTCTTAACCTACATTAAATATCTCCCTTCCCTTTAATACACATAAGCCTGCATACCTTTTAGATGGTCTAAGATCTAAGGTCCCCAGAATTTTTAAGGAAAGCCCTACAGAGAAGAAAGGGATTCACTTCCCAAGGCAACAGCTATCAGGCAATTAAATAGTCCCCAAAGTAGATGTGGTAGCACACACTTGAAATCAATCCCAGCAGGCTGAGGCAGGAGGATCAGACATTCAGTGCCATCCTAAACTATATAGTGAACCCTTATCTCAAAAAGTTTCCCCTAAGCCTGACTACCTAGGGAGTATATACGTTATACTTAAGCTAAATTAGGGTCACAGTAAAGATGGCTGTGGTGGTGAACTGGACATTTCTCCAGAGAGCTAGAGAATTGAGAATCATTGAGCCCATTATACAGTACTGTAAAACCTCCTAGGCAGGGGTGGTGGTGATAAGATGCTTGGGCATCATGATTTGCCAAGAGCTACACATTCCATCTGTGCCTTGTTGGTCCAACCTGCTTCCTGTGTATTTGATTAAGTTAACTCAAGGCCTACCTTCCTTAGTCCTGGTAACTAGAACTGATAGTGACTCATAGCTGGCTCATGACGTTCCTCTGCTTTTACATTCAACAGTGAGACATATCTCATGGCTTTCCTTTGAGCTTGCCTTCCCTAAACCTCAAAGCATTCTTCCACTTTGCATTGCTGTCCCTTGAACTGTGGTTTGGTGCTATTATTTTCGTTTTTGCTTTCAACTCCACAAATTCTCTCCTGATAGCAGACCACTGAGAAGATTTAAGAGATATATCCTATGGGAAGTGAAAAAAGCTATCTTCTTCAGATGCAACTGCCTTTTAGCACCTCCACTGAAAATCAGAACAACTCAAAAGTCAGGTGTTTCATCAAGTTAGAAGTTTTGACAACTCCTTCTTAGTCGCCTCAGGGAACAAATCAGCTGGTGGAAGGCTCATGTCAGAAGGTACCCATTCCTTGTCTCACTGTCATGCATCTACCTGCATTTCTTATCCTGCTGAGTGAGGGATAGAGAAAGCATGAACTTAGGGGGAAAAAACCGTCTGTGAAGACATTAGATACCGTGAAAGTCCGTGCCAAGCTGACGGGTTTGGAAATGAGTCTTTTTAATTGCATTTGCTTTCCTGGTTTGGCTCCTAGAAGTGAAATGCTAAGAAAAAGATGCTAAGAGGGCTGAAGGCCTCCTCTTCCTGTGAGTTAATGCCTACAGTCACAGTTGTATTTACGAAGGGGACTCCTTCCAACAGAATCATTTGAAAATCTGTGGTTTGCTCAAACTGACCCACACTCGGTGCTACAGCTTGGATAATGTATAGAAACTAGAATCATAGCCATAAACATTAAGATGACAGCTTCTTGCATCCTTCCTCGCAGACGATTTTACACCACTGAGCAGAAAGAAGAGGGCTTTGATGATTGTAATTGACAAAATACCCTTTTCCATTTACTTCCATTTCATAGTGTGAAGAACTGTTTGCAGATAGATAATGAAGTCATCTGTGCACCCTTGGTTTAGTACTCACTTGCATTAAGACTGGCTGTTGGCCTTCAGCCATCCAATGCACACTAACTCAATTTTGCATCAACCTAATTTGTATTTCCATTATTTGCCATACAGGAGGCAAACCTGTGTTTGTAAGTTGCTTCATTTTATTAAATGATATCTCAGAATCACATTGTTCTGTGAGTACATGCTACTTATTTTCCTAGCCTCTGTTCTTTCCAATCCCTCCTGACTCTTTTCCTACCATGGTTCTTATTAATACAGAGAAAATATAGGTTAGTAGGGTCTTGTTACACATTTAATAAGGAGTGTTGATATTCTGGTAATAATGTTCCTATCATAAAGCATGAGTAAGATCAATTAAAGTCCACATAAATTCTTGTGAAACTATGGTTAAATAATTAATATGTAATGATTTATGATTTGCTTACTTTGTAATAAATCATAGATGTCAGTTGGCACAAAGTGGTTCTTTGCATGCATTTCCTTCTGTCTCTGGTTCATTTCATTCTATATGAAAGTGCTTTTTTTTTCTCCATTGTGGAGCAGTCAAAAAATCTAAGTTTCAGAAAGGGTTGCCACCATTAGAGCAGACTCTAAATTATTACAATGCCATTTCAGAAATCACAACCTGTTCAGAATGAGATGCGCCACATATTTACAGTGGGCAAGAGGGTGGCTTAGAAACTCTAGGACCACTTAGTTGTAAAAAATATTCTGCATGTCTCAGAAAATTCCGTGTAGTGACTAACACCTGCAAATTACTGAAAATGTTTTAGCATATCATTCCCACATTTTGGTTGCTGTACTATATCAAGATGTCAGAACGGAAAATGGAGCAAAACTGAGATACAGCTATTACTTTTGATGTCTGAGCTTCAGTTAGGAATCCACTCCCTACCCAGTCTTATATCTAAGCTATTTAGAAGGTCTTTGGGGGTGCATTCCACCTTGTAGTCTGTTACTCTGAAAGCACTTGTAAGGATTTCATTCTCAAAGATTTTCTGATCCACCAGAAAATACAGAAAATGGATGCAGAGTACTTTAACAGTAAAGGTTTCCAAGAATTAACAAAGTCTCGCTTTTCTTAGAAGTAGCCTGTCATTTATCAAATGGGCCTTCTAAATTTTCTTTAATATGGTACCCCATAGCCTCTGCTGTTCTCTTTGCTTCTACTCCAATTGTATGACTTAGTATTGGGTATTTGTAGAAAAATAATGATATGAGCTTTAGGGGGTTTTTTTGTAGCCAAGAATTGTATAGTGTACAGAGCAGTCCACTGAGTAACTTAGAAAATGTTTCCCTGAGTTTTTCATTATTCTCATTTCATTATTAGCTAAAATAACAGACGATTCTTGTCCCTGAGGTATTTTGAAGCATTTAGGTAAAATTTGCCCCAGGTGTGTTGTTATTTTTCTACGGGCATTTTGAAACTGTAAAAGATCTCTAGGTAAGACATATCATGTAGTTATTGACGTCTTTGTATTTCTAAGATCTTAAGCTGTCTTGCCAAACTGGAAGCAAAAAGATGCTTTGTGGATGCTGGGAAGCTACAGGACCTGTCTTAGTTGTAAGATCTTGCTGCCCTGGGATATTTCCCTAGAATGAACACAATTTACTCTCATGAGAAATGTAATAACTTTATCAGCGTTAGTGACATGTGTGTGAGTTGAGAGTTGGTATCTGATTATACCCTGTGACAGCCTATGTTTTTATTAGAAATCAAGAAAGGACACAGCTTTTCATGATGCAGTAAACTGTACAATATTTGAATTTGCCAGTGTCAAACTTTATTATGATCACCTTCCAGTAACAGCCCTGCTGCTAACTGAAACTAAATCCTATGAGGTAGAGTGCTTTCAGAGGAATGAGATTCCGTTATTGTTCTTCATGCAGTGAGTCTGAATAAGACATAGCACATCTTTTTCATGACACACCCCTCTAAAGTTCATTTATCACAAGCAAGTCACTGTTTTCTTCTATTTTAAGTAAAGTCCCTGCAGTACATGGGAGGTGCTATATGAACATCTGATTTTTTTGTTACTTCTTAACAATCAGTAATGATACTAAATGACTCGCTTTGTAAAGAATCCATTTAGTGTTAATGGAAACTTAACTGGAACTAGAAATCATTTTTTTTCCTGATAAAGGAATGAAAAAATAGGATAGTGACAAACTATGACATCATTAATAAATCCATTTGAAGGCCAGGTGTGGGTGGCACGCGCCTTTAATCCCAGCACCCCGGAAGCAGAGACAAATGAATCTCTTGAGTTCAAGACCAAACTGATCCAGAGTGAGTTCCAAGACAGCCAGGACTACTTCGTGAGACCTTGACTCAAAAAGAAAAAGAAAAGAAAAAAGAAATGTATATAATGCTTATAAATGAAATAATTTATACCAGACAGCTATAAGTGTTTCTGATATTACAACCCAATAGGAGTTAACCTAGGTAGGGTAGTCTCAGCTTAAAATCAAGGAAATTAATACAATCAAGTGATGTCTAAATGATTTCAAATTGCTCTGATATTCATAGTTCTCATTCTTACTTGTTTTGGTATAATGCGTATGTGTGTGTATGTATGTGTGTATGTGTTCACATGTATGTACATTTGTGGGTAAGAATGTGTTCGATCACATTTTTTTGATCATATTTTTGAGCATATATTTGAAGACCAGAGGTCTACACTGAATGTCTTTCTGAATTGTTTCTCTTTTCTACACAGTGGATTGCAATCCATTTCTGATGACTGAGCTTTCTAGTCTTAGAAGTGTAGTGTCAACAAGAGCTTCTTTGCCTTGGGCTAGTATGCGCGCGCGCGCGCATGTGTGTGTGTGTGTGTGTGTGTGTGTGTGTGTGTCTAAGTAGTAGGTTTCTTGTTCTTATCACATCTTAGGTATCCTAGCTGTTCTTGTATGTGCTGTTTTATTATATTGTAGAGTGATTTTTTATCACCTTCTAATCAGTCCCTCATTATTCCACTCCTTTCTGTGGTTAAAAAAAAACTTCACATTAAGTATTTCTTGATTAGATTTTGTTATGCTGATTGAATTCTATCACCAAATGTTAATTCATTTCATTAAAAATTTTACTGTACCAAGATATGTGGAAGGAAATGGTAATAACATCATAAAGGTCTACAGTAAGAACTTTGTTTAATGTTGAAAATAAAGTAAGTTTTCATTTCTTAGTTCATTACTTCTGAATAGAAGAACTCTTGTCTTTTATTTTAAGCTAAATTAATCTGAGTTATTTTTAAAGTATCTGACCTTTTGATATAATTTCCTATCTTTTTTTTAATATGAGTACAATTTCTTTATGCCAGGAGGATAGTTAAATAGATACTTGATTATTTGTTTGCTGAGTACCACATCTGAATCACTTCAAGGTTGTTCTCTGTCATTCTTTTTCTGAAAAATGTAATCTTAACCTAGTTCCTGAGATATCCAATGATTTTGGTGGTTATCCTAGATATGAGTATTATAGTGTAAAAATTATGGACTCTTCTACGTTCTTCCAAAATGTTCACTTTGTGTGGTTTTGCTTAAATGATCATTTTCATTGTTTGTATTCAAGCTAGAGGTTTCTTGGATAGAAGTTCCAGTAACAGTTTAGCACCTTTAGCCTTAGCTAGGCTGCTTAGACTCTCTTGTGCTTTCTTGGTTAAAAAAGCATGCAAAACTTTGAAAGGATTTTAGATACAGAGTGTAAACAATCTCTCTGTGTGTGTCTTCCTTTCTCCCTTCTCCTTACCTTCCTCTGTGCTCTCCTTCCCAGACACATTTCTTCTTTCTCAGATTCCCTCCTGACTCTCCAGTGGCTGTTTTTCTTTTAACCACTCTCTTGTAATTATTTAGGCCACAAAGGCTAGGTTTTCTTCTAGAAATTTAGCTGCCCTGTGACTAACTCTGATCTGCTCTCAAACCAAGAGGCTTTTGAAAACCTGGGAAACGTGTCCATAGATTGTTTTTTGTTTTTTGGGTTGTTTTTTTTTTATTTTTGCTTCTTCCAAATGCCAGTTCCTCTTCATGATATACCTACTTTGTTCACTGTCTATTGACATCAAGTAGTTATGTATTTTGGTTTGTCCAAACATTATAGCTATTGTCCATGAAAAAGTTAGTCTTGTAGAAGGTTACTCTTAGCAGCTCATTTTTGCTGTATCTTCTAAAACTACAAAATCTTGGTTTAGAGTTCTGTTCAGGAAAGCTGTTCATGGAGTCGAAATAAGAAGCAGCAAAATTAAAGAACCCAACGTGGGAAGGTATAATGACAAAACTCTAAAGGGAAATTTCAGAACTCTACACAAGAGCCAAGTGTGCCTTTTAGCGAGACTGTGTAGTCTCAGTGTGCTGTTGCCTTTTTGTTTAAGAGCACCCTGAGAGTTTTTAAAATGTCCCCATACTTCCATCCATTTCCTCAACATTTTCTAAATTTTCCGCCTAAAATACATATCTTTTAACCTTAGGAAATTCGCAACATTCATAATGATGAATTAATGGGAATCAGGAGAGAAGAAGAAATGGAAATGTCTGACGATGAAATAGAAGAAACGACAGAAACAAAAGAAACGGAGGAGTCAGGTAATGATCATTCTGGTTTGTTATATGTAATAAACATTAACTTGCAGTGGCAGTATTTTCAAACCTTTAAAACAAGGTAAGATGATATATACATCAACCCACCAGACTGGACACCAGATAGAAAACAAATTGATGGGGCTATATAAGTAAACACTGGCTAAATATCGAACCTCTGTCTACAGGGTTTTCTGTTCTTCATGTATTTCCTTTTCATTTGAAGTGCCTAATTTAACATATGCACTTTTTTCCAAAAAAATTAAACTCCCACTTGATGGAGGAAGGTCATTGGTTAAATAAAAAGAAACTGCCTGGCCCTCATTGGTTAGAAGATAGGTGGGAGGAGTAAACAGAACACTGGGAGGAAGAGGAAGTGAGCTCAGACTCCACAGCTCTCCTCTCGGGAGCAGACGCCTCAGAGAGATGCCATGCTCTGCTCTCCCGGGCAGACGTACGCGATGAAGCAAGCCGCCAAGTTAGACATGCTGAATCTTTCCCAGTAAGACTGGTGCTCACAGGTAATTAGAGATGGTTTGATCGGGATGTGAGAATTAGCCTGTAAGGGCTGGAGCTAAAGGGCCAAGCAGTGTTTAAATGAATACAGTTTGTGTGTTGTTATTTCGGAGCATAAGCTAGCCATGTGGGCAGCCGGGGTGCTGGGGACGCAGCCCCGCCGCCCATATTACTACACCCACTGGACATTTAGGTATCATTGTTCCATATTTGATTTGGATTTATTGATATTCTCTTCAACTGTAAGAAAACATCTGCCTAAATGCTAGATTACTTATACATTCTACCCAAACAAGTAACAGATAGATACATGACTTAAGTGTTAAACATATATATTTTTTTAAATATATATATATATATATATATAGCGCAAAGGACATAAAGAAAAATACGCAGTTGATTATATAATTTAGGAGAAACTGTCAAGATTTTTTAAAGGCTTAGTCAGTGCTTAACATGCAACGTGAAGACCTGAGTTCAGATCTCTAGCATCTATATAAAAAATTAAAAGCTGGAACAGTGGCATACACTTGGGATTCAGATGCTGAGGAGTTGAAAACCAAAAGATCCCTGGAACCTGCTGGGCAGCCAATCAGTAAGCTTCACGTTTAGCAAGAGACCCTGTTTCAAACACAAGGTGGAGTGTGATGGCGCAAGAAACCCAGCATTAATATCTACTTACATATGTCCATGCACGTGTGCATCACATACGCATGCACACCCCGAAACACACAGTTTAGAGAAGATTTTGGATTAGTGCATAGAAAATTAAATATTTCCATAATGTTCAAAAATTGAAACCTACCAAGTAATAAATAACCATCACAGTTACTTAGTAAATATATTGGGTACCAAATAGGAGTCCACAAAAGGTTGTCTGGGTGAAGGCTTTTATTCTAGTCAAGTTTTAGCAGGAGCTCACAGAAGCTACGGTGTTGATACCCAGTGGGCCTATAGAGTAAGCTTCATGAACAATAAGACAACACTTTACCCATTAGTTCATCATAAATGACTCTGGATGGAAGATCATCACAAGACTGAATACCTGCCACCAGACCAGTGTTTCCGGTAAACCACTGCAAACAATATTAGGACTTTAATTATATGGAATACAGTTTTAAAAAAAGCATTAGGCTAGGGGGATGGCTCAGTTTATAAAGGCTTTTCCTTTGGCAAACATGAGGACCTGAGTTCAAATCCCAACAACTACATACAAAGCCAGGCATGGCCTTGGATGCCTGTAACCCCAGCACTGTTTGGGGGCACAGAAGATCACTGGAAAATGATAGAGCTAAACACCCAACATCATTCTTCTCTGGTGTCTATGTATGCATGTGGCTGTGCACATCTGCACACACAGGTCATATATACATATACATTTTTAATAAAAAAAAGCACTAGGCCTGAATTTCAAATATCTGAAGTGTAGTCTCAGATCTGGGAGAGACTTTTCCCTCCCTGCCAATCATCTGCCATGTCATAACAACTAACTTGGATTTTGTGGTGGTCAGATTAATTCATCCAGTCATTTCATAGCTGTTGCATGCCAAGCAAGTTGTAAACATTAGAAATATAATAATTTAGTGTCTTTAATTTAATTTGTCATGTAGGAGTACATATCAATTGACCGAAACTCAAATCTGCATTTGGTCTCATGTAAGGGGTCTTAGAATCTTCACTCCATAAACAGAAATTCTTACAGAAAAGAAAAAAACATCAAGCCAGACTTTTTAAAGCTATCCATTAGCTATTGTAATGAAATTTTCTCTATTTTTGTGATATACTTGATCCATAAACATAAAAACTATTGTCTGTGCTCAATACTTTCTATAAGCAGTGGTTAGCATTTTCAGAATATTGAATTGCTGCAAATAAATACTACAAACCTATAGCCAAAATAAAGAAAAGTCTGTAATAATAATGAAGCTATTCAACTTATTTAAGTGCTTCCCTAAGATGTGTTAGAGCAGATTAATTATGACTTATAGTGTTGCCTCCACTTCAGTATCTCCAGCATCACAGACACTACTTATACGTTGTTATAGTGGGATAGATGCAACCTAATTTTGAGCATCCACTTGATGGATTGCAGTTGAGTTAGTACGGGAGGAGAGGGGTATGTGGGAAATTCATACTGAATGCACTTACTAGGGATATATAATTGCATTTTGTTTCTGTATCTCTTCTGAGTTAAAATCTGTATTGGCTACTGCACAGAATCTTATTTGTTCAGAGACTGGAAACCCCTGACAGATCATCTTATAGCTATTTTCTTTCCTGTTCCACATGCCAGGATGCTGCTTTGTCAAATAAAGCAATCTACAATAGACTTAATGGAGCTTACCAAATAGCTTTTCTCCCAGAAGGTTTCAATTCATTTTAATTCAGGACTTTTGTGCATTTTTCTTCCCCTCGATCGTATCTAATTCTGTTATCTCACTTCTGTAGTACTCTGCTGCAGAAATCCTGCTCTACGTGAGCCAGCACGAGTCTCCTTGGTTTTTATCTAAATCAGCTACATGTTTTAGCTATCACATGTTTCCAATTAAAAGCTTAAGCAAGTCGATCTCCACGTTGTTGCTTTCTCTCATTGTGCTTCCCAGACTTGAATTCCAGGGGCCTGTGGCGCATCCCTGGTTATCTTTTCCTTCTCAAACTTAGTAAAACTAGTCACATTATGTAGTGTCACAGAATTTCTGCTCTTCCAGAGACTCTGTATTACCCCATATCTGCGACACAGTCCTTGCAAAAAAAGAAAGGACTGCTTTGCTGAAAGCAGTCTTTTAAATGGGGAAATCAAATCAAATTGGATATTGTGAAATTGTTTCATTCTTTTGTTAATTGTGTGCCCAGTAAACAGAAGAGCCGAAAGGGACTGTTCTCTACATATCCCTTTTCCCTTCTTCAGATTAGATTAGTGCTCACCAAGACTGGTGCCCCTGAAAATCATTTTAGGTATCCTAAAGGGTACAAGCTGTCAGTCAGGAGGTACACATTCTAGAGATCCAGGGTGTACTACTCTCACTACAGTAAATCATGTATTTATATGTGAAATTTGCTGTGAGAGGAGACATTAAATGTTAGCAACTCCCCAGGAACTTTGTTCACAAGTGAGTATGTTAATTAGAACATACAAATCATTGTTCAAACCTTACTTCTCTGGAAAAGAAACATTGTAAACCTTGAGTATATACAGTTCTTTATCAGTCGTACCTCAATAAAGCTGAAGAAAATTAAAATTAAAAATATTTATAAGATGCAGAGAGTCTGACCCAGAAGGTCTTTAATGGTGTTTCAGATGCTTCAATTATTTAGATTCTGGTGGTCTGGGGACCATTTGGGAAACAGTGAAATAGACTAAATCTCATTGATTGTTCTAGCCAAAATATTCTCTTCCTGGTTTCTTCTCATCATCTAGCTTCCATTATTCTCACTTTAAGAATTTGATCAATCGAGGCAGGTAGTGTTGGCACACGCCTTTAATCCCAGCACTCGGGAGGCAGAGGCAGGCGGATCTCTGTGAGTTCTAGGCCAGCCTGGTCTACAAGAGCTAGTTCCAGGACAGGCTCCAAAGCTACAGAGAAACCCTGTCTCAAAAAAACAAAACAAAAAAGAAATTGACCAATTAATTATTACAATGTCCTGCAAGCTAAGAGAAATATTAATGTAAATATAAATAAATCTGCATAAATTTAAAATAGTACTTGGTGCTAACCTAGAAGGTACTGAATAGAATCTAACCAGGGCAAGAGATATCAGTGTGATCCCAAGTTGTAGCGGCGTAAATGAATGCAGACAGAGTGTAAAAATATATATATATAGCTTTAATGTAGAAATAGACTTACAGAACCACCGTTCCCGCGGAGACCAGGAAAGCAGAAGCGAGAGCTCGGAGCTTGCTCGCCAAATGTATAGGCAGACATTAGCCCGAGGCGAACACGCCCCTTAAGGGGCGGGACTTATCCCTACATCTCCCCTTTTTGTCTAAATAAGACAGAACTAAACCAAATACAACTACATACAATAACAACAAATAATAAATACAACAAACAATATTGAGAACAAAAGCTTTGCTAAACATTCTATCTCAAGAAGTCCAAATAATGTAAAGAGTAACTACAATTATATAATCTTCAACTCAGTCAAAGATTTGAGAAGGGAATAAACACTACTCAACAAATGAGATATATCCAAAATGTGCAACAATTGACAGAGACAACTGACTACCTGGGCAATCACCCAAAGTCTCGTTTGCAACGTTGAGTCAACCAATTTTGGCTAAGGCCTAACATAACTGACGTACCATTATTAAAGGCAAGGAACTTTTCAAAACTATCTTACCCTGTCTTGGCAGGATATGACAGTCCTGTTTTATCCATTGATGCACGCTCTGTATCTGTGTCAGTGGATGAGGTATGGGCATTTCTTTGCCCAAAGGCCAGTTCTGCCAAATAGAAAGGCTCCAGATGGAGTGTTTTTGGTGCTCAACATTCTCTCGGGAATAGAGCGGTGTTGCCAGGAGCAATTGTGTCTCACTATCACGAAACTCTGAGTTAGATTAAAGGCCATTTTCTACAGCTCTTTGAAGAGGTTGAAGATTATCTATCTATACTGAGTATAATCTCTATATATCTAAAGAACCTGATTAGTCTAATTATAAATGACAAACTTAGATGACAATTAGTCTATATAATTCTCAATATCTATCTAACTTAAAGAATAAGACAATAAACGACTGTGAAACAAATGAGGACAATGACCTCCAAATATAAACAATGTACAAATATACATTGCAGTAGGTAAATATATATCAATACACAAATATTATATAAGTATCTTAATCAGAGGTAGAAATGTACACTGCAATATGGTAAATATATACAATATATATATCAATACAATATATGTCAATACATAAAAATGTTTTAAACAGAGGTAGAAACATGCATGCGTACAATAGTCAATCTATACCAATATATTTGTCTATTATCCCATCATCCCTCTTTTTTTTTTTCAAAATGATCCCTGAGCTTATAAAATTCCTCCCCCAACCCTCAATCATATACTAATTATAATCAACCCCTAAATGATGTCCCTAAACCCAAGGGCAAACTTTACTGGGAGAGGGGACGTCGTTCTCTAGAATTACTTCCAGCTGTCATAGGGGCGACGTTCTTTCTGGGGGATCCTGTGAAAGTAAAATGATGGTTAAATTTCAAGATAATGTCTTTTAAAATTGCAAATAGTCTCTGAGTATTTTCGTGCAGGTCTGGCCAAAATGTTGTATAAGATGTGCACCATTTCAGCTAACCAAGTTGGAACTGTCTTCTGCAGCTGGTACCCAAAGCAGGTCTTGTAGTAGCGCTATCAGTATCATGACGTCATATCAACCAGGTGGAGTTGTTGTTATGGGGCCCCATCTTCTTCCTGGAAACTTCAAATGTCACTTCAGGAAAAACTCATTGTTCATTATGAAAAACTTAAACATTAATCATATAAACATATATAGACATATATATATATTCAATGAAAGACGTGATAGATATATTCAATGAAAAGTATGATAGATATGAAGAAAAGCAAAGATGTTTTCTAAACTCATATTTCTTTCTGTCCCATATCATGGCTCTTGACATGAGACAGAAACTCCAGAAACTCTGGGTTTTTCTCTTACTAACAGGCTTGGAATTGGAGAGGGACTGAGCCAGAGTCCAACTTCAAAACCAGCTTTATAAATTTAGAAATATGGTTTAATATTACTTACACAACCCATTGAGTTGTCTTGATATTTCCTATTGGGCAGGTATTTTTCCATCTGTCAGTATCCAAACATCCAGGGTCCCTTGAATTTCTCAAAGATGAGTGTTTTCCTGTGGAGATAAGAACAGAACCCTGCCCCCATTCTATATGTTTTTCTTACCACCTGTATGAATATCATCGTTGTGGATGAGTTGTCATTTCTCCTTTCCAAGAGGTTTCTCCTCTTCAAATCGAAACTTTATTAATTTTGATGGTATCCACAATTTTTCTTCTCCTGTGGAAACAAGAGCAAAACCCCTTCCCCAACGTAGCACATCTCCTGGCTTCCACTGAGAGGTCAGCACATCTTTGAAATAAATCGGTTGATTTAGTTCAGCAGACTTTTCCATTATCCAATGTCTTTCTGCTGCTGTCGTTCCTTTCTCATTAGCGTTAAGAAAATTCAAGGTTAGTAAAGCATTATGTAATCTATTTCTGGGGGTATTTTCAGTCCCTTTCTGTTTGTTCAGCATATCCTTTATAGTACGATTTGATCTTTCTATAACTGCCTGACCTGTAGGATTATTTGGTATACCTGTAATGTGTTTTATATTATAATATTCAAAAAAGCGTTTCATTTTCTTAGATACATATGCTGGACCATTATCTGTCTTTATTTGCGCAGGTATACCCATGATGGCCATAACTTCCAATAAATGTGTGATTACTGAATCAGCCTTTTCTGAGCTCAGGGCAGTAGCCCATTGAAAACCTGAATACGTGTCTATGGTGTGGTGTACATATTTTAATTTGCCAAATTCTGCAAAGTGGAACACATCCATCTGCCAGATTTCATTCCTTTGGGTGCCCTTTGGATTAGCCCCTGCAGGCAGTGGCGTTTGGTTATAGAAAGAGCAAGTAGGGCATTTCTTTACAATCTCCTTAGCTTGTTGCCATGTAATTGAAAACTCTTTCTTCAAACCTTTGCTATTAACATGATGTTTTTTATGAAATTCAGAGGCTTGTAGCACACTACCAATCAATAATTGATCAATTTCTGCATTACCTTGTGCTAGAGGACCTGGCAGACCCGTATGGGATCGGATGTGTGTTATGTACATAGGGCAAAGCCTGTTCCTGATCAAATCTTGAACCTGGAGGAACAATGAGGTTAGTTCAGTATCATCAGGTATAAATTCAGCAGTTTCAATATGTAAAATAACTCTTTCTGCGTATTGTGAATCTGTAACTATATTAATAGGTTCTTTAAAATCCCTTAGCACCATAAGAATGGCATATAATTCCGCCTTCTGGACAGAAGTATACGGACTTTGTTCCACCTTATCCAAGTCTTCTGATTTGTAACCTGCCTTCCCTGATTTATTGGCATCAGTATAGAATGTACGGGCTCCAGTTATTGGAGCATCACGGACGATTCGAGGAAGAATCCAAGAAGTTCTCTTTATGAAGTTAAGCCTTTTGCTTTTTGGATAGTTGTTATTAATGTCTCCCAAAAAATTAGCACAAGCTCTTTGCCATGGTTCATTATCTTCCCATAATTTCTTTAGTTCATCAGCAGTGAAAGGCACTATAATTTCTGCTGGGTCTATGCCTGCTAGTTGACGAAGTCTCAGCTTGCCTTTTATAATTAACTCAGAGACTTTTTCTACATAAGTTTTCAGTTTCTTACTTGGTTTATGTGGTAAAAAGATCCATTCCAAAATAATATCATCTCTCTGCATTAAAATTCCTGTAGGAGAAATTTTTGATGGTAGTATGACGAGAATACAATTGAGCTCTGGATTCACCCTGTCCACATGTGCCTGTTGTAATTTTTCCTCAATCATTGTCAGTTCCTTTTCTGCTTCAGCTGTTAATTCTCTGGGACTGTTTAAATCCTTATCACCATCCAACGTTTTGTTCAAATGAATTATTAGATCAGGTGTTATTCCAATAGCTGGTCGTAGACTGGAAATGTCTCCTAACAGTCTTTGAAAGTCATTAAGAGTCCGTAGGCGATCTCTCCTAATTTGTGCTTTTTGTGTCTTAATTTTTTGCAAACCTATTTTATAACCTAAATAATTAACAGAATCTCCCTTCTGAATCTTTTCAGGAGCTATTTGCAATCCCCATTTAGGTAAAAGTATCTTTATTTCTTCAAACAGTCTGTTCAAGGTATCCATGTTTGAATCGGATAACAAGATGTCGTCCATGTATTGGTATACTATAGATTTGGGAAATTTCTTGCGTATTATTTGCAATGGTTGGTTCACAAAATATTGGCACAGGGAGGGGCTATTTAACATACCCTGGGGGAGAACGGTCCAGTGGTACCTCCTGGAAGGTTGAGAATTGTTATAAGTAGGCACTCTGAAGGCAAATTTTTCTCTATCTTCTTTTTGCAAAGGTATAGTGAAAAAACAATCCTTTAAATCAATAACTATGAGAGGCCATCCTTTTGGTAATAAAGAGGGCAAAGGAATTCCAGATTGCAGAGGGCCCATAGGTTGAATAACCTTGTTGATGGCCCTGAGATCTGTCACCATTCTCCATTTACCTGATTTTTTCTTAACCACAAATACAGGAGAATTCCAAGGGCTGGTAGATTCTTCTATATGCCCAGCATCTAATTGTTCTTGTACCAGCTGTTCTAAAGCCTGTAACTTTTCCTCAGCTAAAGGCCATTGCTTTGTCCATATTGGTTTCTCAGTCAACCATTTTAGAGGCAAGGCTGTTGGTATCTCTGAAGGGACATCAATTGCTTGTTCTTTTACAGCCCGAATGGCCTGTTTTCTCAGTTTGTAATATCTTTTAATATTATTCTCAGAAATATAGGCTCTAGATTTAGCAGGAATGTTAATTTCAGTATTCCATTGTTGTAATAGGTCACGACCCCATAAATTCATTGCGATATTGGCTACATATGGCTTTAATTTTCCTATTTGTCCCTCTGGCCCTATACATTCAACCCATCTCGTGCTCTGCCTTACTCGAGATAGGGTTCCAATTCCCAGGAGCTGAACATTTACATTTTGAAGAGGCCAATACGGATGCCAAGATTCTGGGGTAATGATACTTACATCAGCACCTGTGTCCAGCAGGCCAGTAATAAAAATGCCATTTACACACACTCTCAGTTTAGGTCTTTGATCATTTATAGAAGTTTGCCAAAACACACGTAACTTATCTTTCTGATCATTATTGCTTGTAACAGTAGGCATGGGGCTTCCTAATTGTCCTGATGAGGCACGTTCTCTGCAGAAACTGGATATGACTGAACCATGTTTGCCATGGGGGCCTGTGAGGCCCCCCCTCTCACGTTTCCCGGCTGTATCAGGTTGCCTTGTCTATCTCTTGTAGACCTGCATTCATTCGTCCAATGTCTGCCCTTTCCACATCTTCTACATAAACCTGAAGGCTGAGTCCTCCTATTTCTGTTATTTCTAGAAGATGCATTATTATTATTATTTCTGAAAGATGCATTATTATTATTATTATTATTTCTGAAAATCCGTTGTCTACAATTCCTTTTAATATGACCCATTTTTCCACAATTAAAACATTTGGTATTCTGGTATCTCCTTTTACCATTGGAAATTGCTTCTTCTACCCATGCTTCAGTGCCATAATCAAATGTATCAACATTGAGTGTATGCAAGACCCATTCTTCCAACGGCGCTGATCTGAGCTTTAAAGGACCCAAAATCCTTTTGCATTCCACATTTGCATTTTCATAAGCCAAAGACTCAATCATTATACGTCTTGCTTCTGGGTCAGATATTCCTATTTGTACAGCCTTAGTTAATCTTTGTAAAAAGTCACTAAAGGGTTCTCTCTGACCCTGTTTAACTCTGACAAATGATTCCATTCTCTGTCCTGGGTCTTGTACCCTGTCCCAAGCCCTTAAGGCTGCTGTAGTACACATGGAGAGTGTGTTTTCATCCAAATTAGCTTGTTCCTGAGGATCGGAAAAGAGCCCTTCACCTAGAATTTGATCTAGGGAAATGTCAATTCCCTTCGCTTTTTCCTGCTGTTCTAAGAGTCTAGCCTCTTGCCTGAATAAGCATTTCCATTTCAATTGCGGTCCACTCTCGAGTACCGCAGAGCTCAGCTGGAGCCAGTCTGAGGGGGTTGCTCTGCTTGTCGTGGCCCAAGATCTTAGCATCTCTTTAACAAAAGAGGCTTGCATCCCAAAAGTCATGACAGCCTGTTTTATTTCCTTGAGATCATTCATACGCACAGGCTCCCATGTATCCTCCTTGATGACCCTAGGGTTTTTGGAACCAATCACCTTCTCTGTTGTTATTACTGGAAAGGCAGGTAGAGCTGTAGGTAGAGCTTTGTGGAAATTGTCCCGGAGAGACTTACCCACAGATGTAGTTAAAATTTTCCTTTCTACCCTTTGCTCTTCTTCATCAGAATTTAGAAATTCCTCAATCTTTTCAATTCTATTCACCATTGCCTTCTGCAATGTCTGAATCTCCTGTCCAGAATTATGTTCCAAAGCCTTCATTGAGGATTCTAAAGTATGAAGTTTGTCCGTTAGAGATAACATCTCATCTTTGGACATAATTTTTATGGCATTAACCGTGCCTTCTTGTATTGACAATCTTTCCGTCAATCTGTCATAAGCTTTAGACAAAATCCGATTGTCACATTCAGCAGTTTTGATTCTCTCAGTTAATGTTTCATTTCCTACAGAAAGGGACTGAATCTTATGGTCCAGATCAGCTGTTCCCTCTTCCATAGTAATGAATTTCTCCTTAACATCAGTCTGAAGAACTTCAACCTGATTCTTGAGAAGATTGTTATCAGCCTGGAGAACTTCAATCTGATTCTTGAGAAGATTGTTATCAGCCTGGAGAACTTCAAACTGATTCTTGAGAAGATTGTTGTCATTCTCAATTGTTTTTAAGCGTTCAATCTCTACCTTAAGAATCCTGGATTCGTCTCGTAAAGACTTTATCATATTTCTATTATCAAACCATTTGATGCCAATGAAAACTACGAATCCCAGAAGGATCCATATATGTGGGGTGATAGACACCTCTTGTAAAATCTCCCACATGGTACAATTAAAAAAATCATTAAATTCTTGAACAGTAATGTGTTCAGACATTTTATTTATAAAAGAAAAAAATTTACCTGCAAAGATCAGTTCCTGTCAGTGGTGGTCTCTGTGTTTTTGGAGCCTGTCCTAGAACTAGCTCTTGTAGACCAGGCTGGCCTCGAACTCGTGATCCTCCTGCCTCTGCCTCCTTCAGCAAATCCTACTGGCGTGCGCCACCACAACCGGCGAAGTCACTTTGTAACAGATCAAATCTGACACTGTGGCAGCTTTTGTTGCAAAACCGCAAGTACTTGAGCTTCTGCTAATTCAGGCAGTGGGATTCCGCTGCAAAACTTAGCCAAGGCAGGCAGAATGGGCCTGTGTTGCCGAGTGGGTCTCGGACTCGGCACTGGGGCCGGAGTCACGAACTGAAAAACAGCACCCGGAGGGTGCTGTGTTAGGTAGCGGGCTACCCGCTTGAGTCGGGGGCAAAATAGCCCGACGTTGGACGCCAAAATGTAGCGGCGTAAATGAATGCAGACAGAGTGTAAAAATATATATATATAGCTTTAATGTAGAAATAGACTTACAGAACCACCGTTCCCGCGGAGACCAGGAAAGCAGAAGCGAGAGCTCGGAGCTTGCTCGCCAAATTTATAGGCAGACATTAGCCCGAGGCGAACACGCCCCTTAAGGGGCGGGACTTATCCCTACACCAAGTAGTCACAGCCAGCAACAATTGCTCAGGCCTGTGAAAGGGGAACAGGTTTATATAGGAAGAACAGAAGTGAGAGACCATCCTAATGGTGTGGGCGCATAGAAGGAATAGGGAGTCAGTGATGGAAAGAGGCATAATGTCTGCTGGGGGATAAAAGACAATGGCACAATGGGTCTAAAGTCTGGAGGAGAATACATGCCAGGCTCAAGTTTAGCCTGGCACCATGAGCACTTGAGACCATAACACTACTATGATGAAAACATCATGAAATCTACATTATAGGAGATAAGTTTGGAAAAAGGGAGACCAGCCTGATTCTGTTTTACAAATAGAGTGGTGAAATGATGAAGACTTGGGCTCGAGTGATGGCACTAGGAAGGAGCAAAATGACAAAGAAAAGACAAGAATAGAAATATGAGATTAAAGATGCTAGGGTCATTCATAAAGGAATGGACTCCAAAGGCTTTAGTGTAAGGCTGGTGTATTGATGAAGAAAAGTAAAGATCACTCAGTGAGCTTCTAGTCTGGGAGACCAGGGAATAGTAGATGGATGTATTTGATCACTAGAGCCAGAATAGCAAAATACCATCCCGTGGTTGACTTAAACAGTCATTTTATTTTGTGTGTATACATGTGTTTTGCCTGCCCAACATGTATGCAGTGTCCATGGAGGCCAGAAGAGGGTGTTGGTTTCCCTGGAACTGGAGCTGCAGTTCGTTGTAAGTTGCTACGTGAGTACCAGGAATTGAACCCAAGCTCTCTGCCAGAGCAGCCCGTGATCTTAACTGCTAAGCCATCTCTCCTGCTCTATAGTAGTGACTCTCAACCTGTGGGTCTCAACCCCTCTGGGGGATCAAATGACCCTTTCACAAGGGTTGCATATCAGAAATCCTGCATACCAGATATTTACATTATGATTCATAACAGCAAAATTACAGTTAGGACATAGCAATAAAATAATTTTATGGTTGGGGGTCACCAAAACATGAACCATATAAAGGGCCACAGCTTTAGGAAGATTGACAACCACTGTCCTATGGAGTTGTGTTTTATTTTTTTTTTATTTATTTTTTATTTTTTTTTATTTTTTTTTTTTTTTGGTTTTTCGAGACAGGGTTTCTCTGTAGTTTTGGAGCCTGTCCCGGAACTAGCTCTTGTAGACCAGGCTGGTCTCGAACTCACAGAGATCCACCTACCTCTGCCTCCCGAGTTCTGGGATTAAAGGTGTGCGCCACCACCGCCCGGCTAGAGTTGTGTTTTGTAACATTTATTGTATTAATTTTATTAACACTAGGAACTCAAGGTGGAAGTATCAGCAGAGTTAGTTCCATCTGAAGGCTGTGGGAGATAATCTTTGTAGCCTCCTCCCAGTTTCTGCTGTTTGGCAGCAATCATTGGCATTCTTTGACATATAGGTTTATTACCCCAATCTCTGCCTTTATGCTCACATGAAGTATGTCTTATCTCCCTGCCCAAAATTCTCCTTTCTGGAAGGGCACCAGTCATAAGATTAGGACCCACCATAATGACTACACTCTAACTTGATTACTTCTGTAAATGTCCTATTAGTAAGCAAGATCCCATTCTTAGAGCTTCAACATCTTTGGGATGACAGGGAGGAACACAGTGCGATCCTCAGAACAGAGCTTATATAGATGGACTGAAATTGAAGTATTTGTGTTGTTGGTATGGCTTACGTTGATGGGGAGGAGGCATGGGATTGGCAGGGTCTTGCTGAGTAGCCCAAACTGCTCTGGACACTGTGTAGCCCAAGTTGATCTTAAACCTGATGGGCTCTTCCTGTCTCTTTCTTCTGAGTTCTGGGATTACAAATGTGCCCTTTAAAATTAATTTTTGATGTTCAATAAAAGGGAAGGAAGTCATGAAGAATGTGACTTCTTCAGTACTTGAAGATGTGGCAACGTTTATGGGAAATTGTGGAAATGAAGTCCTAGATAAAAGAACAAAAGGGGAATCAAAGTCAGAAGATAAAGAAAGTGGGGGAAGCTGAAAGTTATGTATGCAGACCAGACTTCTGTATATAGTTAGAGACTGGTCATTCATTAATCACATAAGCTATTTAGAAGTAAGACCATGGAGAGGGAGCGATAGATATTGAGTACATACTGTGGAAGCATGGAAGGAAGAAAAAGGAGCTGAGAGATCCCATCAGCTAGGACCAACATGATTCAATATTAATCTATCTGCCTAATTCCACAACTTCCTTTAAAAGTGCTCTGAGGCCCAAGAGAAAGAGCAGAGAGAGTTGAGTCAGGTTGTAGTAATATGAGCGGCGGGGCTGCGTCCCCGGCACCCAGCCGCCCCCATGGCTAGTTTTACCCGAAATAATTACACGGAAACTGTATTCTTTTAAACACTGCTTGGCCCTTTAAGCTCTAACCCTTACTGGCTAATTCTGATATCCCGATCAACCCATCTCTAAAAATCTGTGAGAACCAGTCTTACCGGGAAGATTCTAGCCTAGTCCATCCTGGGTCGGAGCTTCATGGCATGTGTCTGCCCGGGAGCGGGGGGCATGGCGTCCCTCTCAGGCATCTGCTCCCGAGAGGAGAGCTGTGGAGTCTGAGCTCACTTCCTCTTCCTCCCAGCGTTCTGTTCTGTTTACTCCTCCCACCTATCTTCTAACCAATAAAATGGGCCAAGGCAGTTCCTTTATTAGCCAATGACCTTCCTCCATCATTTCCCCTTTTTCGGTTTAAACAACTAAAAAAGGCTTTAACTTTAACTTGGCAAAATTACATATAACAAAACAGTTATCAAGTAAAAGTTACAATAATCTTTATCATAACTAAGGAAAACTATAACCATAACTAACTATTCTTAACTCCATCAAAGACTGCAGAAAGATACAATACTACCTAAGCAAACAAGAAAAAAGCAACTTTTAAAACTCTAGAAATGACAGAGACATCTCGCTGCCTGGACAGTCACCCGAAGTTCCTCTGTACCGTTGGGGCATCCATCTTCAGCCTTCAGGCCCATGGTATCCAGCAGACATTTCCATAAAGCAGGAAAATTCAAAGTCAGTTCAGTCACTATCTGTTGTGTCCTGCAGAATGTCTTGCAGACTCTTTCATGAATCAGGAACCCCGAAAGACCATCTCACCTTAGGCAAGTTCAGTAGTCCTCTCTCTGTGGGTTCTCTGTGTCCAGTTTATGCAATAGTCCAGGCAAGAGCAGTTTCTTGCCCAAATGGCTATCAAACTCCATAACGAGCCTCTTCGATGCCCATCTTCCTCTTGAAGTAGATTGGTGCTGCCAGGAGCAGAGTGTCTCATTGTCATGAAAAGTCCTAAGTTATTAAAACATTTAAAATGCCATATTCTATAATCTTTGAAAGATATGAAGAATGCCTATCTAAAATATATCTATGTACATCTAGAAAATCTTAACTAACATGACTACAAACTTGACTATTATGATTATCTATTAACAATCTATATTTCTAATTATACATTACATTTTTAAATGAACTACACAATCACAGTTCCTTAATCAAGATCAGAAACACATATACATATAACAAAATTGACCTTAAATTTAAATCACTAAAACAAAATCCATATCAATGTAAATTATTCATATCTCTATCATATCCCCCTTTAAATGTAAAAGAATATTTATAAAACATATTTGGGAACATGGGCACAGTTTTTTCTCTCGAAACTGCTTCCTGCTGAATGGGGGCGTCGTTAATTAGGTCTTTCATGATATAACCTGTGTGCTAGTTTCATCTCAGTTGGCAGTTGAGTGAAGCAATTTTTTGAAGGCGTGCACAGGAACCATTCAGGAGGACTTGGTCTATCCTACCACACTGGGATGGAAGCAATCCACAGACTCTCACCCTCTGTGAAAACAAAATAAGAAACTCCTTTCCAAAGTATCATATCCTTAGATCCAAATTCAAAATATCTATGTTGGATTAGTTCAGCAGCATTTATAAATAAATATCTTTTAGCATCTGTTGCTCCTTCCTCAGCATTTAAATAATTTAAAGAGAGCATAATAGCATACAGTATAAAAATTCTCTGTGTATTTTCCATCTTTGTGCAGCTTTGTTTTAACCTCTATTTTATTTATTTTTACTTTTAACTCTTTGCTTTTTGAGATAGGTTCTCTGTATCTTTGACCTGAAGTAACTCTGTAGACCAGGCTATCTTTGAACTCTCAGAGATCCACCCGTCTCTGCCTCCCAGGCATTCTGGATTAAAGGTGTACACTACTACACCTTGAACTCACAGAGATTGTTTGTCTCTGCCTTCTAGGCACTGGGATTAAAGGCGTGTGCTACCACACCTTGAAGTCACAGAGGTCAGTCTCCCTCTGCCTTCCAAGTGTTGGGATTAAAGGTGTGTACTACCACACACAACAACTCTCTTCCTTTTTTTATGTTTTTTACTTTAAGAACTTCAACTTTTAGTCTGCATATATTTTTAACACACTGTAAACCATTTAAAAAATTTTTTTGTCTTTGACGCTCTCTTTACTGTATCTCTCTCTGTTTTTCTGACCACATGAGTCTTTAATTTACCAAGCAATATCAGTAGGATTAAAGGTGTGGCTTTGCTGGCTAGATGTAACCCATTCCTTAGCTTTCCAGCCTCATGGCTGAGGTACTGGCTATAGCCATGTTTACTGCCACAACTCTATGGCATTTCAAGGTCCCTGCCAGCAAGCGAGCTTCAGCAGCCTGTGCTTGCAAACCGCACGAACCGCCTGCATAAAAGAGTCAGAGTTTTCCCTGGCAGGACAGCCCAGAAAGCCGGCATTTTAAAACGGCACAGCTTTTTTCCTGCTATGGCTGAAAACTGAAAAGCATGCGTTCAGCTTTTCGTCAACACCATTTAAGTGTTTCGTGGCAGGACCTCTTAATGAGCTGCAGGGTTTTGCAGCTAAAGCTTAGTCAGGGAGCCTCTATTAAACTGCAGCTACCAAGAAAACATGCTCTTCTCTTACCCAAGCTTTCTCAGGCTTTCAGTGGATTCAGTTGTCCACACGTCTGGGTGCCAATCTGTAGTAATATGAGCGGCGGGGCTGCGTCCCCGGCACCCGGCCGCCCCCATGGCTAGTTTTACCCGAAATAATTACACGGAAACTGCATTCTTTTAAACACTGCTTGGCCCTTTAAGCTCTAGCCCTTACTGGCTAATTCTGATATCCCGATCAACCCATCTCTAATAATCTGTGAGAACCGGTCTTACCGGGAAGATTCTAGCCTAGTCCATCCTGGGTCGGAGCTTCATGGCATCTGTCTGCCCGGGAGCGGGGCATGGCGTCCCTCTCAGGCATCTGCTCCCGAGAGGAGAGCTGTGGAGTCTGAGCTCACTTCCTCTTCCTCCCAGCGTTCTGTTCTGTTTACTCCTCCCACCTATCTTCTAACCAATAAAATGGGCCAAGGCAGTTCCTTTATTAGCCAATGACCTTCCTCCATCATCAGGTGACCATGAGTTACAGACTGGGATGGTCAGCTTGGTCAAAGGTTTTCAGGAGACTGAAGAAATATTGGGTGCTGAGGAGTTTGCAGTACAGTCTATCCAAAAGCAATTAACTGACTGAATGGAGTTGGCCACTCCAAGAGATTAAGGATTTAAGAAGGAGAACAGAATCTTGGAGTGATGAAGGGCTAAGAGGCAACTAACCAATGAGGATGAATTATTTACTTGGCAGAGTGATATAGGTGTTATAGAAGGGAACCATGATGCCCCCGATGCATCCATGCTGGTAGAAGTCTGGTTAGAGAGAAATAATGACATGTAGAGACAAAGAGAATAAGACTTTGTGAGATCAGAGAAACCACTTGAGATTTTGCCTGAACCACTTTACAGCCACCTCTATAGGTTGTACTTGCATCATCTCCCTGTCTGTTGTTTTTAGCTTTTAACCCTTTGAGAACTGCTAAGGCTTAGATTTTTCATGAACCTTGAGAAAAATGTTGCACATTTTCTTTCTATCTTCTTGTAGCATTTTTTTAACTTCTCCAGTAATAAAGTTTTCCAGGAATAGCTCAATAACTGAATGACCTTAGCATTATTTTTGGCTTTGTTTGTTTCCTTTACACCATTGAATATTTTTAATGGCACCAAGTCTGTTTTAGTTCTTCATTGTACAGAGACGTGTCTGAGATTCTGCTCTCAAAGGCTCCTCTAGGAGGATATGTTCACAGCTGCCTTCATATTTTCATATTGTCATGAGAACCTGGCAGCCTTCAGATCTAAGCAGCAATCGGCATAAAGAAAAACATTCTCCATGTAGGGAATAGTCAGAAAAGAGAAGCTGAAAGCTAACGATGGCAGAATAAGAATGCATCCACTGTACTATGCTCTACAATGTCAAGACTGGTGGGTTCACTTGCTCAAACATAGTATTCAAATTCAAAGGTAATATTGAACTTTTCAGTGTTCTGGCCATGTACAAAAGACTCCAACTTCAGGAACAGGCCCAATTAATATTAAGTCTGTGAAAAGAAAGACTTTGTGTTCTCATTAAAATGACACCTTAACTTTAGAGAGTAGAAGTTACATTTTATCAAGAATCCCTCCCCCCAGCAGTCGATGGTTACCTTGTTTGTTTGGTTGGGTTTTTTTCTCAGTAGCAGGTATAAACTGAGGAGATTATTATCTGCTCCTGCTTCTGTTAGTGCCCGTCACTCTGCCCTTTCCCCCGGACAGTATACAAGCACTCTCTCCTCCTCATTTTCTTAAAGAGATTTTTTTTTCACATTTAAAATTGAGATTATGCCTCTAAGCATTGTCCTGGATCTGCCTTTCCCTCAGTTGTGCACCTCCATGTGACACGTGAGCCTACACTGGCCTGTAGGACTGTAGTATGTGAAGAAACAAAAGGAGGAAGATGGAATGTTGCTATTTTGTTTTGAGCCATGTAGATCACCAAATGACATTCAAACCGCAGTAGAAACAACTGTCCATCTATAGGAATCCCGATTTAGAGAGGAACCTGTATGCCCATGAGGAGGATGCGATGAGCTTGAGGTGCTGTCTTAGGTGCTGATTCAGCAAACAAACCAAATATTGCTTCCTCTGTTAAAAGGAAGCATTATTAACAGGTGGTTTATGTCCCTTTTCCTATAGCATTTTGTTCGTGTTCATACATGAATCACTTGTATCATATTTCTCTGGTGCTGTGAATGCCCGATGAAAAGTATCTCATGCCCCTGTGGGATGGCATAATAATGGATAAATAATATTTAGAAATCTAGAAATGCAAATCTCTACATAATGACTTTCTCTTCAAAGACATAAAATCTGTGTGGATACAGAAGTAATTAAAATCAGTTAGAAAAATCACACACAAAAAATGAATGTGCCCTCAGAAAGGGCTTTTGTAATTGATTAATTGAAATGTGAGCTCTAAAACTACTATATCAAGATAATTACATCACCATGCATTGAAAACAAATGTGGACACTAAGAAATTCTTTCTATTACAGTGCCACCCTCTGTGTTTGGTAGACAATCTGACCATAGTAGCCTAATAACTTTAGGAAGACTCCTAGGCTCAAGACATTTAATTAAACTCAATTCTCCCTAAAGGCAGATTGTTTTTAGGAATGAGATGTGTCTTAGTCTCAGGATAAAGTTCTCTTTAAATCCAGACATGGTATAATATGCCTCTAATTTCAGCATTTGGGAGGAGGGGCAAGAGAAACGAGTTCAAGAACATAGGTGATTACATAATGAGGCCATTCCAGACTTCCTGAGATTCTGTGTGAAAACAATACATTTCTTTCTATATAGAACTCATCTTTTAGTGTGGTAGAGATTGCGTTTTGGTCAAGTTTTTGGAGGTTTGGGTTCATCATGACAAAGAAGGCATAGCTGAGCTGTTCATGTCATGGTAAACAGGAAGCAGAGAGAGGAATGCTTGAATTGTGCCTTTCTTCTCTTGTGACTTCATGAGAGCAACCAGTCTACAGGAAGATGCTATTTCTACTAAGAGCAGAAAGGAGAGATATGACCAAAAGGAGCAAAATCCAACAGGACAGACATTAAATTCTGCCATTGGCAGCCCACACAGTCACTCTCGTGGGCTGTAGTTTTCCAAAATGAGCACTCCATGTTGATGACTTCTCAAACCACCTGCCATCTACTTTGCATCTTCACCTCCACTCTCATAGCTTCAAGCCTTTACAGGGGCTGCTGAACTCATCTTGACTGCCACATACTTCCGCTTCTCAAAAGCTTTTCTTTGAAATCTAGATTCTTCCATCATTTATTATACTAGATAACTTTAATTGTTTGATTTTATTGTTTTTCTTTTACTTTCTACCAAGCAAAACTAGTTTTCCATAGATAACTGAAAAAAATTCACATCTTTGTCGAGTTTGCTTTTAACCTAGTTATACACTTAATGTACAGTTTTTTACTTTGGTTCCAACTTGCTATCTCCTTTTCCAGATTTTATGTTTTATTGGCATTTGTAAGAGGTAGAATGGGAATATAGCTCAGTGGTGAAACTCTAGCCTAACAAATGCATGGTCCTAGGTCTGTTCCCTAACACCATAAAAAAGAAAAATGTTTCCTTTTATGTAGTAGGAAAACAGTAGAGGTTAATAGAATCACCTATTTTTACCATAGTCATGAGCCTGGAGTACAGAGAGTACTCAATAAATGTTTGTTGGAGTAATGAAAAATCCTCTAATTATTGCACATAGACTTTATAATTTTATCCTTGAAATTTTGCACAAACTCATAAATAATGAAGTTTCATATATGTATCACAATTACTAAGTGGCTGGCTCTATATAGGAGTAAGTTGTGTGGCTAATACTTTTGGTGATTGTATTTCAACCACAAATGGCTTGCAGGCACACTAAGCACATCATCGGTTTAGTTTACATGTATGGCTATTCTATACTTTTTATTTATTTACAGTGTGGGGTTAAATAACGCCAAGTCCTGAATACAGTGTGGATTCTTAGAAAGTATTCTATAAAGTGCTTACCTTGTCAATTAAATTGGGATATGGACCACTCATTAAAAATAAATTGCTATGTAGACCAAACTGACCTCAACTTGAAGCCATCCTCCTGCCTCATGAGTCCTGAGAATGTAGATATGTACAGTCATGCATGGCTAGGAACTTTTTTGATTTTCTGTAGTGACAATCTGTGTCTTAACTGGTGTATTTAGAGCAATGACATTTGAAGTGATTATCGGTATGATTGGATAAATGCCTACTATATTTGCTGACGTTTTCTTTGGAGTGTCCTTGTTCCCTCCTCCTAATTTGTACTCCATACTTTTTCTTCTTCACATGGTTTTAAGCATTTCCTATTATTTTTTCTCTTTCCTCAGTATATCAGTTATACATTTTCTATATGGTTTGAGATTATGCAAGTATCCTACAATAACAAAATATTTCCAATTTTTCTCTCATCCCATGCATCGTTGCTATTGTTCATTTCACATGTACAGAAGCATCCATAAGTGTGTGTACTGTTACTGCCACAATTTTGAACTTTATACTGTAAACCACTTAATAAGAAAACATAAAAGGTTTTATTTTGTCATCACAAACTCATCTTTTATGTTCTACTTTCCTGTGAATTTCTGAACTATGTCATTTTTGTTGCTTCGAACAGCTTCTTTAATATTTCTTTCAGGGTAGATTTTCTGTCAAAACTCACCCTCAGTTTTTATTTAGCTGAAGAAATCTTTATTTATTCTTAATTCCATTCGAACATAATTTTCACAGGGCAAAAAATTCTACACTGGTAACATTTTTTTTGCTAAAATATTTTCCTCCATTCTCTTGATTTGTATAGTTCTGAGAAGTTCTATGTAATGTTTTTGTTTACTCCTCTCTACAGCTTTGTTCTGGCCTCTTTAAATAATTTCTTTATTTTGATTTGCTGAACTTTGAGTAGATTTGAGGGCATTTATCATTAATGCTCTATGAACTTCATGGATCTGTATGTAGTTTCATGTGTGACACAAGTTTGGGGAAATGTTTAGTCATGGTTGTTTCAAATGTTGCTTTTTCTCTTCTCTTTTGACTTTGCCATTTGTGAATGCTTACACTGTCTGTGTTTGTACCAGCTTGCTGGATATCCTATTATTTTCTTTTAGTCATTTTTTTTCTCCCTGCTTTTGTTGTCACCTCAATGCTTGTGTAGACCAAAATTCATATGCTGAAATGTACTCACCACTTAGCTAGTGGAATCTTATGTAACCCTGGCTGGCTAGGTCTACTCAAAGTTCTAATCCCCCTGCCTCCACCTCTTGGGTGCTGGGATTAAAGCTGTATGCTACAATACCAAGTTATATGTGGCACTGGGGATTGAACCCACGGCTTCTTGAATGCTAAGTAAGCCCTCTACCACTGAAATGCATCCCATCCCTAAGTCTCAGTCCTTTGGTAACCCTGTGCCCATGGACATGAAATTCACCAGTGCTTCTCAAATTTGTTCCTATGCCCTTAACTGGAACAAGATGTCTGTAAGGGTCTAGAGCAGTGCTTCTCAACCTTCCTAATGCTGTGATCCTTTAACACAGTTCCTCATGTTGTGGTGACTCCCTACCATAACAGTATTTTCATTGCTACTTCATACTGTAATTTTGCCACTGTTATGAATTGTACAGTAAGTATCTGATATGCAGGATGTCTGATATGTGACCCCTGTGGGATCATGACCCATCTCTAGTTAAGTATCTCTCTTTCTTCAATTCATCACTGCTCTTTTAAAACTGTCAAAGGTTCTGATCAAAGTTTTTCTTGGGGATAGGTCTAGTTAAAAATAGAATGTTCTGGCATTTCAAACTTTAAAACTGTTCCTTCCCTGCTGTGACGCAGAAAGGTTTTTCTCTGCTATTCACTATGTGGACCTGGTAGAGCTCCTGGAGGGGAAACTCACGAAAGTGTACCCAATACACACTTGTGGAGCTTTTAACTCATGGGCTTGTCCATACTAACCTTCAGTAATTCAGTTTGTTTCTCTACCCTAGTGCTGGTTCCCATGAGGGTTTCTGCTCATGGCTTTGCGGTTCTATACGATTTGATTTCTTGTGTTCAATGTTTCTCTCTAGTTTGAAGAGTTAATTTGTTGAATAATATCAGTTCTCTGAAGACAGTAAGAAGAGTTGTTAAGACAGTCTTGGCAGCGCACGCCTTTAATCGCAGCCCTTGGGAGGCAGAGACAGACCCCTCTATGTTTTCAAGGCTAACCTGGTCTATATAGCTCCAGGCCAGCCAAGGCTGGCCAGCCTGGTCTATGTAGCAAGTTCTGGGCCAGATCTCATTACAGATGGTGGTGAGCCACCATGTGGTTGCTAGGAATTGAACTCAGGACCTTTGGAAGAGCAGTCAGTGCTCTTAACCTCTGAGCCATCTATCCAGCCCACATCTTTTTCTTTTTAACAGTTTGAACATTATGAATTTATTCTTCATCCTAAGGAAGAGCTGCCACCTGATGACTCTAGAAGAACAATATACATAAAGGTAATTCCCACCATGTCGAAAAGTACAATATTTTACTGTAATATAAAAGATGCTTCTGGATGACCTGTCTTTTCAATACTGTGGATTGTTCCAGACAAAAAGACCCTAGCCTTGAAAACGTTCTTGCATCTTTTGTATATTCTTTTTTACAGAAATTCACTTGCCAGTCCACTTCTAAGATGTAAGTGAAAATTGACTCAACTGTAAGAGTAACAACCCGGGAAGTTAACATGCGCAATACAAATAGAATTTTATGCTAATAAAGAATTTTTTTTGATGATTACAGAAAGCAAATGATAATGGTTTGAGCATGCTATGGAGAAGGTAAAAAGTGGGCATTAAAGGAACCACTTATCTTTGATAAGCAAATGATTACAATATAAACTCCAATACCACTAATTGCAAATAAATATTAGATATGCCAGAGTCTACTAAACCAAAAGGGCTGGAGTTTTCATTCTTCAAATAAATAAATCATCTGTCTGGAATAAAGAAAGATATCACTTTTCTTCTGCTAACCACACTGAAAACCAAACTAATACAAGAATTTCCTAGGGCTGGAGAGATGGCTGAGAGGTTAAGAGCACTGGCTGCTCTTCCAGAGGTCCTGAGTTCAATTCCCAGCAAGCACATGGTGGCTCACAACCATCTGTAATGCGATCTGGCGACCTCCTCTGGCGCGCGGGCATACACTGAGGCAGAATGTTGTATGCATAATAAATAAGTAAATCTTAAAAAAAAAAGAATTTCCTAGAAACCATTACCTGCTAATTGCACTATAAACAGTATAAAGTCACAGGCCTGAGGCAGAAAATATCAGTTCTTCACCACATGCTAACAGATTACCAAATAGAAGTCTGCAATAAGAGGTACAGTTATACAAGGTTTACAATGACACAGGTATGTTACTGGATGATGCTTGGCTTTGGAAAAAAAAAAAGCAAGTTCACATGCCAAGAAGGAGCTGCAGTTATTCATGGTTTTCCCTTTATCATTTTCACTCTGAACTGCTAACAAAAAAACCCAAATACATATATGGGCCAGCAACACAGTTCAAGGGATCAGAACACTTGCCTTGCAAGCCTAATGACCCGAGGTCCATCCCAGAAAACACAAGTCACAAGTGTCTGACATATATAATCCCAGCACCGCTAAATCCAATTGAAGCCTGAGAGCATAAGAACAGCTCTGAAACTCACAAGTCAGCCAGACTGGAACACACTGAGCAGCAAAAACAGTGAGAGACCCTGTTTCAACCAGGGAAGGGGGAAGCCAGCTCCTGAATGTTGTTTTCTGGTTTACACACACACACACACACACACACACACACACACACACACCAGCAGCAGCAGCACCACCACCACCACCAGCATAACACACACACAAGCACACAAACAAACAACACACACACACATGTACGGCCATCCACAGTGACATATCTGCAACATCTTAAGTCATTCTCTTGGAATGTCATCTTTTCCTTGAGACTTTTTTGTGCTAGAGAATTATTAAAAGTATTCACTCAGTCTAGTTTGTATAGATTAGACATTTTGTTTTAACCCTTGAAACCAAGCCTTTTGATGGACTCTCATGTGTATCTTCATGAAAAAAAAGAAAGAAAAGAAAATTTAAAAAATATATGAGTCTATAAATTTATTGCCCATATATCCTGAAGCCAAGCATGAAGAGCTCTACGGTTAAAAAAAATCACATAATCAAAAACCCAACTGAAAATCCAGTCCTCTCTCACTAATCCACAGATTGTCATCTTACTGATTACAGATTTCAGGAGCAGGGGTATAGTAGACTTTCTGAAGACTTTGAACTTTCCCAAATAGTATAGTAAACTGTGGAAGGAGTGGAACATTAGTACTTAAGTGCATTAAGAGAAGGGAATGCTGGGTTTTATTATACTCTCAAAGACATTCAGAATCCTTAACAAAATAGTTGGCCTGGCAGATAAAAGTGATTAAACTTCTGGTCCTGTGTACAAATGTCTTGGGTTGGCCCCATGTGAGCCAAAAGACTTTCTAAGTAGCTAAAATTCTTAAAGAAGCAGTGGCTGTAAATAGAGCCTGACTGCCAAATGATATCCCAAGTAACGTGTGGTAGGTGCAGGACTTACCAAAAGAATCGTGATGTTCTACAATATGCTGAACATGAACACTGATAAACAAGGATGGATGAACAGAGGTCTCTCTTTCCCTCTGCAAAGCCCTGGTGCAACACTTTGTGTACCAGCTCTGCAAATTAGTAGCCCGGAGGCCATTTATCTGTTGTGATGCTGACATGGGTTACCAAATTTCAAAGAAAAAAATTTATATCATCATCTCGTGTCTTTCTATTAAATATTTAGTATGTACTAAGCATTGTGTTCAATGTTTTATATATTTACTGTGTTATATTTATGTGTATGCGTGTGTATTTACTGTGTTACTATGAAATTGATGGTATTAGCACCATTTTACTGATAAAAAAATTGAGTCTTGGACCGGGCAGTGGTGGTGCACGCCTTTAATCCCAGCACTCGGGAAGCAGAGGCAGGTGGATCTCTATGAATTTGAGACCAGCCTGGTCTACAAGAGTTAGTTCTAGGACAGGCTCCAAAACACTGTCTCGAAAAACCATAAATAAATAAATAAATAAATAAATATAAAAAAATAAAAATTAGTCTTGCAAAAGAACTTGTGAGATGCCCAATATCATATAGCTGATAATAGCTGTGTCAGTGTTCATGAAGTTTAAACATTTCTAGACATATTTCCTCCTTAGGTCCCAATGCCTTTTCCTACACTTACCCAGTGCCATCAATATCCTCTGCAGGTACTGGTAACCACAGAAAAATAGACGAAATATTATTACTTACTATAGGGGCTTAACATGTTGTTTAATTGTCAAGAGCATCTTCTGCTCTTGCAGAGAATGGGGGTTCAACTCTTAGCACCCACGTGGTGGCTCAAAACTGTCTAACTCCAGTTCCAGAGGATCCAGCTCCCTCTTCTGACATCCATAGGGACCAGACATGCTCATTGTGCACACACATGCATTCAGGCAAACATTCATACAGATAAAATAAAATAAATAAATATGGCAAAAATACTTACTAGGAACTAGGTACCATACCAAATGTTTTTCGCATATCGTTTACTCTCAACCATAAAACTCAATACCCTATCACATGGTATACAAATGAAGCAACATGATCAGTAGTTAAGACATAGTATTTAGACAGAGTCCAACTGTTGTTGTTTTATGCATGAGGATTCCAATTCCTTACCAAGGCCAAACAGCTAGTAGTAAAACTGATAAATCAACTTGAAATTACCTGAATCAAATGACTATGATCTTAAATATAAGAAAAATATTTTTCAAAATATTTTGGTACTTTAAAACCCAGTCATCAAAATATGTGCTGTTTTAACAAGGTGAACTCCGGCTTCTTTTTCCCTGTCCTGTGACATTTTCTCTTTCCCATGTACCTTTCCTTTGTTAGCACAAATTCCTGCATGTGAGAGAGACCCTGTCACCTCATGTATAGTAATTTGTACCGGCATAAACATAATGAGATAGTGCCTAGGTACTTTGTGTATATAAGCCTAACAATGCACAGAAGTCCCAATCAATTAAATCAGTTTTGCTGAATTTATGAAGAGAAAGGGAAAGGGCAGAAAACGTGTCCGAAATACCCACTCACCACAAAGCACTTGGTATTCACGCCATGCCCTGCTTTATTGCCTTGTTAAACAAGAATTACGGCATAAAGTACATGGCTTATATCTCAAGCAGGTCACATGTGCTGCTGGTGACCTACAGCTCTTATCTACCCCTAGCAGATTCCCTTTGAGCCCTCTTCTGTCTCTGAACACTTGCCTGAATTTAAACGTGCTCGCTAAGTAGGCTGCACTATGTTCGGTTCTTTCCCTGCACTTGCCTTGAGTAGCAAACACACAGAATTCTGAGACCCGCCATGAAGATCCTTTAGCGACACAATGGTCTTAGTTTTAGCAAAAAGGAGGAGGGCTCTTCGGTCTCTGCAAGAGATGGCATTACGGAAGGAGGAGAAGTAGTCAGAATATTCAATTGCCTTTCTTTGTATGCATGGTCAGATTTCCTACTCAGAATTCAAAAAGCTGGGAGAGTGAGAGCTGTGCACTGCCTCCAGGCTTGGAAGCTCTTCCTTTTCTGTTGGGATGACTGCCTGTTCTCGCGCGCGGGATGTTTCCTTTCGATGTCAGCTACACATTTTTTTCCCAGACAAATCTTCCAACAACCTGACTTATTCCGAAAAACTCCCATCACAACTGAGAGGTTATTATATTAGCAGGTTAGATGGCAGGTAGACTGAGCTGCATCCGCAGAAAGAGAAAGAAAGAGACATGGCATACTGTTGGTAGATGCTTTACAAGTTAGAAAACGCCATCGAGGCTCGTGTTAGAATAATCGTATGCTCTTTTCACCATGGTGGCACGAGTGTCTGCATTGAAGTTAGCCTTTGCACAATTCCTTAACTCCAGATTTTAGTGTTCCGGGAAAAATAGGCTCCTTAGGAAAGACTGGAACCTTTCCAGCATGCTACTTATTGACCACATTATAAGACAGTCCACATAAAGACATCAGCATGACCACTATGAAGTTTCGCTCATTTGCACAATCCTTCAACCCATATTGCAGAAATAGCTCATGTTTATAGAAAACAGTGTTTCCTAAGCACTTTAACAGGACTTACTTTATCAGATAAAGGTCTAACTGTGCTGTATTTTGCAGGGTAATGGATGAAAATACATTTATTGTGAGACTACTGCACACATAGGATTCGCATTTCACACTAGTGGGTAAATGAGTAATGAAGTTACCAGCTCTTGTACTTCGTTAAAAGTTAATGGAATATGTAGTTAACACAATGTTTAAGGGTTTAAGACTAGGACTTGCTTGACTTTTAGGCCTCTCTCTGCCTCTTACAATGTAACTTTCAGTAGATTACTCAAACTCCTCTGACTCAGTCTCTGGATCTATACAGCAAAAATTCTAAGAATTTCATGGAGTTGTGTGTATAAAATGAGATGAGATGTAGAAATGCTTGGCACTGCATCTATCATCCATCATGAATGTACGAATGGTGGTCCTGGGAGATCACAATGTCTTCCCCACTCACAGTGGGGAAAGCATATGGACATTGTCTTTGCCTTTGAAGGGTTCTCTGGATAACTGAGGAAATACATGGTTCACATGTGGGGAAAATATCACAAACACCAGTAGTATTTATTAAGTGCGAAAAGAGTGCTAAAGAAGAACATACTGTTCATTAGTTTTAAAAAATACAGCCTGGTAATTAAATTGTAAAAAGAGCATCAATAGACATTTCTCTGAGGGAGATATGTCAGTGGTCAGTAAGCTCAATGGTTAACATTATTAGTAATTAAGGGAATTCAAACAGAAGCTATACAATGAACATATACAGGTAAAGATGTATGGACTGAAGGGTTTACTGTGTGCCTCACTGGGCTACACAACAGCTTCCCATGCCAAGATTTTTTTATTTGTTTGTTTGGTTTTGGTTTTTGCCTTTTTTGTGGTTTGGTATTACTTTTAAATTTTGAGGTTTTTTTTGGGGGGGGGAGGGTTGCCAGGTCTGAGAGAGGAAGTAAGGGGATGAGGAAATGAGTAAGATAACGATGATGATGTGGAATCCACAAAGAATCAATAAAAAAGTTTTAAAAAGAACTCTAACACATCACTTCACAGTCAATAATATAGATGGTTAGAATTTAAAAAATAAAAACGGAGAATCCAAGTCCCCATCTCTAGTCTCTGCTACTCAATGAGTCACAGTAGAAGGACTGCTTGAAGCTGGGAATTAAAACTAGCCTGGATAACTTGGAAAGACACTATCTTAAAAAATGTAAATAAAAAAAAATAAGAACAAGATAAAAAACATATATGATAGAAGCTGTTAGACTGTGAAACAATTAAAACTTTCTCACTATTGGTAAGAATATAACATGGTGTAGACACTGTGGGACAGTCTTTTAGTTCTCAAAAAGAGTGACATGTGGAGTTGCATACAAATTATTAATTCCCCTCATATATATGGTAGTTAACATATAAATTCAAAGGGGCTGGGGAGAAGGCTTAGGCAGCGAACTGATTACTGTGTAAACATGAAGATTAGAGTTTGGATCCTTAGCAATCACGTTTTAAAAATCTGGACACAGCAACACACCTATAAGCCTAGCCTAATCAGTGCATTGCAGATTCTCCAGGTTCAGTGAGAGACTCCGTCTCAAAGATGGAAGATCTCTAAGAAAACATACTACAAAGACTTCTGGGCTTCTCTTTCTCCTCTCTTTCTCTCTCTCTCTCTCTCTTTCTCTCTCTCTCTCTCTCTCTCTCTCTCTTTCTCTCTCTCTCTCTCTCTCTCTCTCTCCCCCTCTCTTTCTTTCTCTCATTCTTTCATGTATGCATACATTTATAATCAGCATCATTCATAATAAGAAAAAGTGAAAACGCTCCTGTATTTATCCCCAATGGGTTGTATATCTCATGATAGAGATATTTGCTCATTAACACTTCTTGATGTACTTATTCATGATAGCTGAGAAATGGAGCCAGCCTAAATGTTTATTAGCAGAAGAATGGATGAAGAATATAGAGTACATATACAACAGTATGTGAACGCCGTGATGAACCCTATTACTATCTATGCTAATTTTTTTAAATAAAAGGACACACTTACAAAAGAACACTATTTGGCATTTTAAAAAATGAAGCATTGGCACACAATACAATGTCACTGGATCTCCTAAAGGAAGTCAGATGCAAAAGATCACATGCTGTATGATTCCATTCTTATGGGATGTTGTGAACAGGAAAATGCTCAACTACAAATTTGAGGACTTGTGTTGCTGGTGGGATGATGTTGTTTGAGCAAATGATGTGCTAGGGTATGGGTTTTTCTGTAGGAATAGGATGAGTGCTCTGGAATCTTATGTACATCTCTAGGACTATATTAAAAGCCTTTGCATTGTGCACTTCAAATAGGAAAATAGTTGATATGTAAATTATCTTAGCACACAAAAGTTTCATCAATCACACATCTTTGATTACTTACATTGTATCTCCTCACATGCCTTTGGTTCAAGTAAGTCCAAAGGTCAAGCTCAAAGGCTTCAGAATCTCATAGAAAGTGGAAAAACACAGAGATGAACACAACATTAGGATCATTAATAATCCAATCAAATAAAGTATTCCAGGTAGAGCAACCATTCTTCCAACATTTACTCTCTACTATATGTAGAAATATGAGTGGCGGGACTGCGTCCCCAGCACCCCAGCCTCCTGCTAGCTTATGCCTCGAAATAATTACACGGACACAGTATTCTTTTATACACTGCTTGGCCCATTAACTCTAGCCCTTACAGGCTAATTCTCATATCCCGATCAACCCATATCTAATAATCTGTGTAGCATCAGTCTTACCGGGAAAGATTCTAGCCTACGTCCATCCTGGGTCGGAGCTTCATCAATTGCGCCTGCCCGGGAAAGGGGAGCATGGCGTCTCTGAGCTCACTTCCTCTTCCTCCCAGCATTCTGTTCTGTTTACTCCTCCCACCTATGTTTTAACCTATCAGGGCAAAGCAGTTTCTTTATTGCTTAACCAATAAAATCAATAGATTGATATATGACACTCCCACATCAACTATATGCAAAATAATTCTGAGAGCCAGAATACAAAATGAAACAAAACATGTGCCCACCTTAGTGCAGATAACAGTAGTCAACGATGCCCAGATACAGACTTGCATACTAAAATCAACAGATTCAAATTCCCAGACTTGTGAGGCAAATTACTTCTTTTTTAATTTTTATTGAGCTCTACATTTTTCTCTGCTCCCTTCCCTGCCTCTCCCCTCTCCCTTCAACCCTCCCCCAAGGTCCCCATGCTCCCGATTTACTCAGGAGATCTTGTCTTTTTCTGCTACCCATGTAGATTAGATCTATGTATGTTTCTCTTAGGGTTTTAATTGTTGTCTAGGTTCTCTGGGATTGTGATTTGTGGGCTGATTTTCTTTCTTTTATGCTTAAAAACCATGTATGAGTGAGTACATGTGATACTTGTCTTCCTGTCTCTGGGTTACCTCACTCAAAATGATGTTTTCTAACTCCATCCATTTGCCTGCAAAATTCAAGATGCCATTATTTTTTCTGCTGTGTAGTACTCCATTGTGTAAATGTGCCACATTTTTCTTATCCATTCTTTGGTCAAGGGGCATTTAGGTTGTTTCCAGCTTCTGGGTATGACAAACAATGCTGCTATGAACATATATTGTGAATCCTTTGGATATATACCCAAAAGTGGTATTACTGGGTCTTGAGGAAGGTTGTTTCCTAATTTCTTAGAAATCGTCACACTTACATCCAAAGAGGCTGTATCAGCTTGCACTCCCACCAGAAATGCAGAAATTTTCCTTTTCCCCCATAACCTCTCCAGCATACGTTGTCATCAGTGTTTTTGATCTTGGCCATTCTGACAAATGTAAGATGGAATCTCAGAGTTGTTTTGATTTGCATTTCTCTGATGACTAGGTATGTTGAACATTTCCTTAATTGTCTTTCAGCCATTTTAGATACCTCTGTTGACAGTTCTCTGTTTAGGTCTGTACTCCATTTTTTATTGGATTATTTGTTCTTTTGATGACCAATTTCTTGAGTTCTTTGTATATTTTGGAGATCAGTCCTCCGTCTGATGTGGGATTAGTGAAGATCTTTTCCCAGTCTGTAGGCTGAGCAAATGACTTTTAACACAGAAGACTGAATAGAATACAAATGAAGATTAGAAGAGACAGGTACTACTCAGCTCCAGGTGACTGAAGCCAAAAGGAAGCATGAGTTTAGTCCAAATGTTCTTCACATAATAAACTCTATAATACAAGCTAAGCAAAACTCATGAGAATAGGATGTGACCTAGGAGCCACAAGTTTATTGACCTCTGTGAAAAAGTATTTTGGATAATATATGCTGCTATATATAATGGAAATCCATGTGATGTTCAGTAGAAATGAAAAGAAAGGTCCCTGTTACTGCCACTGCTTGGGGAACTCTATGAAGGTAAAAAGGAAAAGGAGACATCTATGAGAACTCTCTTGGCAGTAGTAAGCTAAGTCAGTTAAAGAATAGTATATGTAGGTGGAGGCTGCTCATTAGTTCCGAGCCACCCAGACCTGAATAGTCATATAGATTAGAACACTGCTTGGCCTACTAGCTCAGGCTTCTTATTAAATGAGGAAGTGAGTCCAGGATGAGACTGGTGTAGCTTGAGGATGACCAGAGTTGAGACTTAAGCTAGGATAACCATAGAGGTCAACATCTAGTCATATACCAAAGAAGAACAGGATAGGAGAGCTCATGGTATCGCTGGTATCAAAGTTCTAAATGGAATTATGAGGAATAAACACATCAGTGCCAGTGAAGACCCAGGCACTGGGCATCTCTAAAGCTGGGTGGCATTAGTATCATGCTCTCTCAACCACATTCTGTCACTGAATTTTTAGGATCTATCAGTTAAAAAAACATAGAATCTACAGTCAGATTACTGGTGTTCTAATCCCAGCTCCTCTTCCTTCCTAGATGTGCAATCTTAGAAAAATTACTTAGCCTACTTAATAAGAGATAACTAAACTGTTCTCATAGAATTGTCAAAAGAGTAAAAGATACAGTGTGTGAAATACCTGGTATGCAGTCAATAAATGTTACCTGTATTTTCCAAATGTTAGTAAAAGGCAACTCCTGTTTCTCCACTGAACTTATATAGTAAACAGGATTCTTTTTGGATCACCTTTTAGATCCTTCTCAGCTAACTTCAGTTATCTAACACTTTGCTAATGACTTTCCTCATCCAGTCTCATCACCACTCCCCATTTCACCATATTATAAATTCACCCAGCCTATCCCCAATCAGAAATTTAGATATGGTTTTTCATTATTCCATAGATTAGTTCACATATCAAATTGACTTCTGCCATTTTTATTTCCTAAGTAACATTCAAGTCTGACCATGTTGTTTCATCTTCACTACCACAAATTTATCTGTGAGCCTGAGAATGATCCAAGATTCTTTTCTCAGTACCCATCATTGTCAAGTTCCTTTAATGCTACTACCTAATTATATCTCTATTAATTTTTAAGCCTTTAATAATGATGTATGTATCATACATAGAAAAAAACCATATGGAACATGCATCCAATGTAGGGACTATTTACCAAATGCACACCCGTTTACCACCACCCAGGTCAGCATTTCTATCACTTTAGAAGTACCTTACTCATGGCTTGGGATATAGCTCAGTGGTAGAGCACTCACCTAGCATGTGGTTTGCACTGCCAAGACCACAAAAAATATGATAGTGATACAATATAATAACATGCATGCAAAGCACATGTTTTCTTTCTGTTGATGTTTGCTTTAAAAATATTGTGTGAACATAGTTGAACAAATGCTTTTGTATTATGATTGGGCATCTCTTGGGTATATTCCCAAGAGTGGTATTGCTGGATCCTGAGGTAGATTGATTCCCAGTTTCCTGAGAAACCACCACACTGATTTCCAAAGTAGTTGCACTAGTTTGCATTCCCACCAACAATGGATGAGTGTTCCTCTTACTCCACATCCTTTCCAGCAAAGGCTATCATTGGTGTTTTTGATTTTAGCCATTCTGACAGGTGTAAGATGGTATCTAAAGTTGTTTTGATTTGCATTTCCCTGATCGCTAAGGAAGTTGAGCATGACCTTAAATGTCTTTTGGCCATTTGAACTTTGTCTGATGAGAGTTCTCTTTTCAGTTCAGTACCCCATTTTTTAAATTGGGTTAATTAGAATTTTCATGTCCAGTTCTTGAGTTCTTTATATATTTTGGAGATCAGACCTTTGTCTCATGCGGGGTTGGTGAAGATCTTCTCCCATTCAGTAGGATACCTTTTTGTCTTAATGACAATGTTCTTTGCTTTACAGAAGCTTCTCAGTTTCAGGAGGTCCCATTTATTCACTGTTGCTCTTGCTGTCTGTGTTACTGGGGTTATAAACGGATGGAAATAGAAAAAAAACTATCCTGAGTGAGATAACCCAGACCCAAAAAGATGAATATGGTATGTACTCACACATTAGTGGACTCTATCCATAAACAAAGGACATTAAGCCTATAGTTCGCAAGCCTAGAGAAGCCAAATAACAAGGTGAACTCCCCCAAAACATATATAAATCCTCCTGGAAATTGGAAGCAAACAAGATTGCCGGGGAAAAGTTGGGAGCATGAGGGTGGGGGTAGGGATGGGGGTGGGGTTTGGGGAAGGGGAGAGGGGGAGAGAAAAGGGAGAAAGGAAAGACTAGAAAGAGCTTGGGGAATGGGGGGTGGAGATGGAGGAAGGGTGGATATAGGAGCAGGGAAGAAGATGTCTACATTAAGAGAGCTATTTTAGAGTTGGCAAGAGACTTGGCTCTAGAGGGGATCCCAGGTGTCCATGGGTATGTCCCCAGCTAGGTCCTTGGGCAGCAGAGCAGAGGATGCCTGAACTGGCCTTGCCCCACTATCACACTGATGATTATCTTGAATATTACCATAGAATCTTCGTCTGGTTGGATGAAGATAGAGACAGAGACCCTCCTCAGAGCAACGACTGAGCTCCCAAGGTCCAGATGAAGAGCAGAAGGAGGGAGAAGATGAGCAAGGAAGTCTGGACTGTGAGGGGTTGGTCCACCCACTGAGACTGTGCCTGTTCTAATGGGAGCTCATCAAATCCAGCTGGACTGGCACTGAATGAGCATGCTATCAAACTGGACTCTCTGAATGTGGCTGACAATGGGGGCTGACTGAGAAGCCATTGATAAAGGCACTGGGACTTGTTTCTACTGCATGTACTGGCTTTTTGGGACCCTAGTCTATTTGGATGCAAAGCTTCCTAGGCCTGGATATAGAAGGGAGGGGGGAAGAGGGGGGCGGGACCCTAGTCTATTTGGATGCAAAGCTTCCTAGGCCTGGATATAGAAGGGAGGGGGGGAAGAGGGGGGCGGGAGGAGGGAAAGAAGTATAAATTTTTGAATGCAAAAAAATAAAAAAATTTAAAAAAATAAAAATACTGTGTGTGTTCATACAAATACAATCAAAGTACACCATGGACATGTATGAAAATATTGTGCTATTATTTTTTACAAATAATTTTTGCTGCCTCAAAAAGAAATGTCTTTGTGCTATGTTGCCTCTTCATTCGATTATTCCTCTTTCCCTTATGATGATTACTGCTCTACATTGTTTAACAAATCCTTTGCTTTTGTTCATGACTGCTCTATGTACATAGTAATCTTTAAATAACATTGTCTAGTTATAACTTTATTTCATGTGATCTTAGCCAAAAAGCTGAGAAGCTATTTTTATGCCTTAGTTTCATAGACATGGATCATCTTTGTACATTCCTTGGCTGCTTCCTTATTATACTTAATGTATTGTGAGACACATTTATGTTGGCGTGTATAAATTTAGTAAGCTTGTTTCCTTTGCAAGATTGCATTTCATTACATAAGGATATTATTGATTCATTTTTCTCTATTCTCTTTGGGCATTTGCTTTTTTCCAACTTTAAAGTATCACAGTGTAGCCATGAACATATATAGCAATTGTTCTAGGTTAAATACAGTAATTAAACCAGTGGATCATGAGATATGAGGATTTTCTATTTGTTAAAACAGTATTTTCAATTTATGTTGTTATTGACATGTTGTTAAGCAACAATTTATGTTGTTATTAACAGTGTCTAAGATGGGTCATTACACCTTTCTCCTGAACTTAAAACAAGCATTCCATTTTCCCCATGGTGGACCTTTTTGTTGATAGCTTTTTACTAAGTTAAGAAGTTCTGTTCTCTTCCTTGTTTGTTCCATCATAGATTATATTGACATCTATCAAGTTTTTCAGTGTCTCTTAGCATGGTTGTATGGGTTTTGTCCTTTATTTTATTACTGTGCTATATAACATTAATGGATCTTCAGATCTTAGGCCAATATAACATTACCAGAATAAATTTCATAGTGTCATAGTGCATAATCCTTTTTATACGTTGCTGAATTTGGTTTGCTAATTATGTTAGCTTTCTAGTGCTGCATAACAAAATACCACAAACTCAGAAGCTTTATTAACTCTCAGCTGTGTAAGTATAAAGCAATAACTGAGTTCTCTGCTCAGACTATCACAAGACTAAAATCTTGGTGCTGTAGACTCTGGGGACAATTTGCTTTTAAGCTGTTATTGAGAAAAATGAGTTCCTTGGCATTGCTGCCCTGAGGTACTCATTCTCTTGATGGTTAATGTTTGGGGACTGATTGTAGTTGCAATAGCATGTGATATATTCTGTATCTCCATATTCAAGCAGCAATAGCATGTCAAACTTTTGTCTGACTTCTTTTTTATTTTTTAAGGTTTTTTTATTATTGATATTTGTTGCGCTCTACATTTTTCTCTGCTCCTTTCCTGCCTCTCCTCTCCCCTTTGACCCTCTCCCAAGCCCCCAAGCTCCCAATTAACTCAGGAGATCTTGTCTTTTTCTACTTTCCCTGTAGATTTTATCTATGTATGTAGTGTTCTCATTGTTGTCTAAGTTCTCTGTGGTTGTGATTTGTAAGCTGGTTTTCTCTGCTTTATGTTTAAAGACCATTTATGAGTGAGTACATGTGATAATTGTTTGTGTTGGAGAGATAGCTCAGCCATTAAAGGCTAGGCTCACAACTGCCTTCCTTTAGAAACCAGCTAGAGAGCTCTCTCTGCTTGCAAAGAGCTAATGTCACACCCACCCACATATTTCCTTACCTGTCACCTGACTTAGGAACCAATTATATCAGTAAAACCCCTTCACAATAATACATAGATTAGTGATTCATGAAATAATTGATAAGAGGTATGTGTGGATCAAAGGTCAGGATCTTTGGAGATCATGTTACAATTTTACCTGTCACATTAATATTATTTAAGGTTATCCGTGTCCGTACTCACAAGAGATAGCAGTATCTGACTTTGGAATCATGTATTTTTTGCCACAAAGAATAGGTTGCAAAGTAATCATTTTCTCTTGATCTCTGTATATATTTGATGGAATTTACCAGTGTTTGGATATGGACTAATTTAAATTTCTATTTTGATTTCTTTGCTTATTAAAGACTTATTCAGATACCCTTCCCCCGACAGACTCATATAACCCAGGCTGGCCTCAAATTTGTGATCTTCCTACCTCCATATTCCAAGTATTGGAATTACAAGCATATTCTACCAAGTCTGACATATCATTCAGATTTTCTATTTCTTTCTGATTTTATTTCATTCATCGGACTTTCTATAAATGTGCTCATCTAAGCTATCTAATTTGTTAACACAAAGCATTTCCTGGATGTGATTTAATAGTGTTCCCCAAATATACAGGTCTACCCAAAATCTTAGAATGTGATCGTATTTGAAAATATTGTCTTTACATATGTAACTAGTGAAGATGATGTCTAACAACTGCTGTCCTTATAAGAAGCTCATAGAAGAAACTAAAGGGACACATATAACGGAGAAGGCGATGTAAAGATAAAAGGTTGTATTTGTGCCACCACAAACAAAAGAATAATAAAACTGTCAGCAATCATCAAAGACCAAAGGATTTAGGACATAGTCTCCCAGAAGAACAGTATTTCTCAGCCAGTTTAGGTGTCAAATGGCCCTTACACAGGGGTTGCCTAGGACCATAAGAAAACACATATATCACAGTCATGATGTAGAAACAAAAGTAATTTTATGGTTTGGTTGGGGTCACCACAACATGAAGAATGTATTAAAGGGACACAGCATTAGGAAGGTTGAGAGCCATTGCTGTAGGGCCTTTAGAGAAACTGTGGCTCTCCCACAACTTTCATATTAAATTTATAGCCACCAGATCTATGAGAGAGCAACTGTCTATTGTTCTTTGCCATGCAGCTCTTCTTATCTATACAACTTAGAAGTTAAAGGAAGTTAACACATGCCTGTGTAGTCTGTTTCGTTTCTACAGGCTTAACAGTAGTACTCACTTTCATTCATGACAGTGGTAACATGTGGCTTTCATTTATTTTCCTCTTTGTTGTTGTTGTTGATACTGGGAATGCGTATAAAACTGGTTAATTCTAATAGTCTTTCAAAAGATCAAATTTTAATTTTATTAAATGTTTTTCTATTACTTTTCTGATTGATGTTTCACTGATTTCCACTCTGATTATTTGTTCCTTTCATTTGCCTTGAATGCCATTTGCTTCTATTTTTCTAGATTCTTATGGTAGGAGTTTAGTTTACTTTGACTCTTTTATACACATTTAGAAACTTTTCTTTGTTTGTTTTTCAAGAAAGGGTTTCTGTGTGTGGCCCTGGCTGTCCTGGCGCTCACTCTGTAGACCAGGCTGGCCTCAAACTCAGTCTTCCTAAAACACAGTGCTTGGGCTGCATTTCAGAATCTTTCTTTCTTCTCAATTCATAATACTTTCCAATTTCCATTGAGAAGTCTTTTCTCGACCATGGAGAGTTTGTAAGTGTTTTAAACATCCAAATGTTTGCAATTTCCAAGTTTTAACTATTGATTTTTTTTTGTTTTTAGTTATACTGTAATCAGAGAACATACTTTGTATGATTTCACTCCCTCACAATGTGCTGAGGCTTCTTTTATGAACTAACATCTGTTCTATGTTGGCGAATGTTCCATGTGCTCCTTAAAATAATATGTTGCAATTGTTGGAAGCTGTATTATATACCAGTTAGGTTAAGTTGGTGGATAGGATTATTCACAGCTTCTGTTTCAGAAATTTTCTGCTTGTCTGTGCTATCTGTTACTGCAGGTATTGAGCTCTCCAACTACAGTGAATCTCCTATTTCCTCTAAATAGCTCATTTAAGGGTAGGCGTGCATGTGCGTGTGTGCATGTAAATGTTATATATTCCTTTTGCATCGACTTTTATCCTCATAAAATGTCTATTTTTAAAAAAATACTCTTTATCATCAACTCTGTTTCGTCTGATATTAATATTGACACTCCACTTTGTATTTGGGTTGCTTTTTGCATGGTGTAAAGTTTTACAGTCTTTGATTTGCCTTTGAATCTAAAGTCTGTCTTTTGAAAGCAGCACATAGTTGGACCTTTTATTTTTAACTCACTCTGACAATCTCTGTCCTTTGATTGGCTATTTTTACATTACATGATTAATTTAAATCTTGTTATAGCTTAATCATATCTGGGATTATCATTTCTTTCATATAACTCTAGCCTTTGTTTTTCCTCATTGTCTGCCATCTTTGGTGTTAAATTGTTTTAGTGTACCACATTAATTCCTCTGTTGGTTATTATTATATTTTTTCATTGTTTTGTTAGTGGTTGCCTTAGAGATATGAATCATAATACTACAATCTGCTACAAACTCATATGAACTTAATTCTGCGTAATTACGGAGCTTTTACTCTTATAAAGCTCCATTATGCCTCCCCTCTTTTTGCTATTATTTTAATGGCACACATATTACATCTCTATATTTTAAGGCCAGCAATACAACATTATAACTGTTGCTTTATACAGTTTTGTTTCTCTTTAAAAAGAGATGAAAAAGTCTTTACCCTTTATATTAACCATTTGTGGCACACTTTCTGTCACCTTATAAATTCTAGTTACCAGCTGTAGTCCCTTCCTTTCGATGTGAAGGGCTTCCTTAAATCCTTAAGGATGCTTCCTAAGTCAGATGTGCTACAAAATGATCATAATCTTTGTTTATCTGGAAATGCATTTATTTTAGTTTTCAAATGGTTGTTTATGAGAAATAAACTTTTTACTAAACAATTTTAGTCAACATTTTGAACATATGCATAATTCCTTTTCCCCTTGACCTACATTGTATCTGATTCTAAAACTCATAATTGTGTTAATGCTCCAATAAATATAATGCACCTTCTCTGATACGCCTTCACACATTTTGTTTTAAGTAGTTTGACTATGACTTTAGGTGTGGCACTCTGTACTTATCTTCCTTAGATTGTTAGAGATTTTCAGAATAGTATGTTAAGATACTTTATCAATGCTGGAAGATTTTTGTTCATATGTTCTCAAATTGTTTTACCCTTTCCTATTCTACTTTTTCTATCTCCCACCATTAATTCTCACTGAATGCCTTTTTTTTATAGGCATAACATTGTACTACTGGTCTCTAACACTCTCTGTATTGGTTGTTCTTCTACTGTTATGATAAAATGTCATTACAAAGACAATTTATAGAATGAAGGTTTTACCTGGGCTTAAAGTTCCAGGGAGATAAGAGCCCATCATAATCACAATAGCTGAGAGTGGCCCAAGGTAGGCATAATGGCTCGAGCAGGAAGCTAAGAGCTCAGTCATTAAACCACAAACAGGAAGCAGAGAGTTAAATAGAGAGTTAAATAGGAATGTTGCTTGATCCTCCTCCTCCTCCTCCTCCTCCTCCTCCTCCTCCTCCTCCTCCTCCTCGTCTCTGTCTCCTGCCTGCCCACCATGTGTCTGGGCGATGGTGGTGCAGGCCTTTAATCCCAGCACTCGGGAGGCAGAGGCGGGCGGATTTCTGTGAGTTCAAGACCAGCCTGGTCTACAGAGCTAGTTCCAGGACAGGCTCCAAAGCCACAGAGAAACCCTGTCTCGAAAAACAAAAAGCAAACAAACAAACAAAAAAATAAAATAAAATATCATAAACTTGGTGCCGTGTGACTCGGATATCCTGAACCAGGTTCTTTTTCCACTCCCACCACCAGCTTCCTGGTTCACTTCAATTGGTGAGTCTCCCCATCCTTTACCAGAATCATGTTTGGACTGATCCCGGGGGTCAGTCTGAGGGCGCGTTTGGCACTCCACGTGCAGTACATTCGACTGGGGACCCAGGGTCCTAAGTTTCTTTATCTTTTTTTTTTCATTTCTTCTTTTTCCTTTTTCTCTTCTCCCTGTCGTCGTAAATGCTGCTTGGAGTGGCCGATTTGCATCCCACCTATGTTGCCTTGGAAGACATTCCGATATAGGCCTTGGATACCGTTGTTTGCATGGGTTTTCACGATTTTGGCTCTGGATAGCTCTTTTAAATTCTAGCCGGCCTTTTCAATTCCAGCCATGGCATGGTGCGGTTTTTTCGGTTCCAGCCTTTGCCCCCCCCCCTTTGCTGCTTATGGTATGGCATAGTGGCTCAGCAACTGAGCAGATCATGCCTTTAGGTCCCTCTTATTAAGCTTAAAATCCTTGCAGCTCAAAAATTGTAACTTTTTTCATACAACATATGGTTGCTGCCATGTTGTCTGGGGTCAGGTGACTTTTTTGCCATCTTGGCTGAAAGCCAGGTCAGGTGACTAAGCTCTCCCAGTTTTATTTATGTATACCCTGCCTTCCCCCCCCCCCTGCCCAGTTTTCACTAAAATCCTCCTGTTAACTCTGTTACACGTGCTTTGCACAATGGCATCTCTTTGATAGTGCCCATCAAAAGCATCCACGTTGCCCAATTCCTGTTCATTCTTTCTGTGTATAATAATTGTTCATTACATTTCATTTCAGACTACAAAATCATAAGTTTCATATTTTAAACTGATATGTACTTTTAAGTCTCTTAAAATACATTAAGCTGTTCTCTACCATTGTCAGTTCTGCTATTAACCTTCTATTGCAAGAAGTTTCTTCTTTCTGCCTTTTTGTGAGTGTAAATCTTATTTGTTAAGAGCCAGTACAGTCAAGCTCTTACCCAACCTTCCAGACAGATTCTATACTGCAGCTATACCTAATAAACAGCTCTCAACTGCTCAGAGATCTGGGGAATGTGATATTTAAATATTTAATTATTAAAAAACTTTTCATAACAAAAAGAGACAGGTGGGTTCCTAGCAGCAACATTCTTATTTCCTCCAAAGAAGACAGAAGACAAATGGGCACAAAGAACAACATCCTTCTGCAGTTCACTTCGACTGCTGAGTGCTGACCATTGGGCAGAACTGCCTTTCATCTAAACTAAAGACCTCTAGACATGGACGGAATCGCTGGAATCGACAGCCTAGATGCTCAGGTCAAGGTAGGCCTGTCTTCCTACAGATTTCTTAGCCCACAGGGTCTTCTGGAGCCTGGCAGGCCCTGTGCTAAACAGCAAAGATCAAGTGAAACCTTCAGCGACCATGGAGGACCCAAAAAAAGAGTAGCTCTGGGTGCCAACCAAGTAAGTTCTCTGTCATTTTTTAAATCAGTAACTCAAGTAAATCTTATCCTTCTCAAAGATCTCTGACAGTTTGATAGCTGAGAGGTTTTGCCAGGTTACCTCACCCAAAATAAATAAATAAATAAATTTCAAATCAAATTTCTCCCTTATGCTGCCTTCCATAGTCTTAAAAAATACCTTTCATTGAACAAAAATATGCCACAGTCATTATGTGTCTAAAACTTCTGTTTTCACAAATTCAAGGAATTCTTTCTTGAGAGTTCCAGGGAGCCGAATTAAAGAATCCACCTTAAACAGGTCAGATACATCCCCCTCAATTCCCTGATACTAAAATTTTTTTCCTTAATTTAACTTTGTTCTTTGTTCTGCCAATACCTTAAACAGGATAAGAGACACCAGACATTTCCCTGCCACAGACACCTGTCGGGAGCAAAGAAACCAGCTATACCAATACATAGCCAGCACACAGCCTTCTCAGGTTCCCAGCACACTGCCTTCTCAGGTTCTCCCCTCCCAAAGACGACATCCACAAATCAGCTGGAAGCAGTTTTGAGAATCTGCTGCCCCAATTCTGTCAAACTGGGGTGTCTAATCTCCTGTTTTTTTATTATAAAAAAGACCGAGAATTTTACGGTTTTAGTCCCTGGTCCCTTTAAGAGACAAGCCACGCCCATTCCTGGTGACCCCTGACCTCTTATCACCATCTTGGATTTCTCTCTGTCCCTCCTGGGCCCTTCTCTCTGTCTCTCTCCTTTCTCTTTTCCTTCTCTTCCTACTCTCTCTCCTCTCTCTCTCTCTCTCTCTCTCTCCTCTCTCTCTCTCTCTCTCTCTCTCTCTCTCTCTCTCTCTCTCTCTCTCTCTCGCTCTCTCTCTCTCTCTCTCCTCTAAGTAATAAATGTCCAGTTCTGATCCCTAGAATGTGTGTGTTACATGTCCCTACCCACGTGCCTGCTCGCCTTTGGGAACCTACTCAGTCGCTCACCGCATAGCGAGCAGCCCACCCCGCTGCTCTGTGAACTTGCCTTCTGCTCACACTGGCCTGCTTGGGTGTTTCTCCTGGGACCCATGAGTCTCTGCCTGGGACTGGCTGCTCTGTGGGCCTGCCTGCTCTGGGGACCAGCCAGCATTTCCCGCCTCCAGCTGCAGGGATCTTGTCAGCATTTTTTAAAAAAATCATAAAAACTATAACACTTCAACTTCATAAATATCATTTGAATTTTGTTTTTGTTAGCTTGTTTTATATGCTAATCAATTGTATAAAAAGTCTGGTCCTGCTTATGTGATGTTCTATACCTTTTTTGTATTTGGAAGGGCATTTCTTTCTGCAGATTTGGCAAATTTTCTGCTATAATTTTATTGGAAGTATTATCCATGCTTTTGACCCATAGTACTTATATACCCGTAATTCATTGATTTGATCTTTTTCTTTTTTAAAATTTTATTTCTTTCCTCTCATTGAAAATGGATTTTTAAAATCACATAATATATCCTGACTATGACTTTCCCCTCTACTCCTTCCAGTTCCTTTCCACCTCCCCTCCCATCAGGTCTACCTAAAAAATGATAAGATGAAAAAATTTAAAGGTAGAAAGTTGTGACACTTCATTATGAGACAGAGAGCCTCCAAGGATGCCACTGAGTTTGTTTTTGGTTTGCCATCTACTACTGGGAATACAGCCTACCCTTAAGAGTAGTTTGTTTCCCCAACTAGTAGTGAGACCCCCTTGGAGAAAATTAAATTTTTACTTGTAAATGGTTGTCTATTGGAGATTGCTTCAGTGTAAGCAATTAGATCATGTGGCCACATTTCCTTTTGTTATGCCCAAATCTGCAAAGTTCCCCAAAAGCCAACAAGCAGACCGAGTCCTGTATGTAAAAGCTAAGAGCCTTCATTTTATGCAAATTTGCAAACTTGATCTCTCTACATGTCCAACGTATTGCAATAAACAGAGGGCCCCAAGCTCAGTTAGAGTAGGGTTTTTATAGTAGTAAAGGTGGGGGTGAGAGGTTTCTGAGGTTCAGGATCCCTGATTGGCTGATATTTATCTAGGGATGTCCTGGGGTGATCCTCTGTACAGGGGTTGGAATGTTAGGCAATTCCTTTGGGTGGTCTGTTCTTGGGTGGTGCTTGGGTAATCACAGTTTGTGGTTCTTCCAGCAACCAGGTATTGCTGCAGGGTAAACTGCTAAGACTCAAGCCTCTATTAAACTTGTCGATGATTGAGTCTTAGTCTGGCAGGTGATAATGGTTGGAAGTAAAGAACTTCCTTTGGGTGATCTGTTCATAAATTTAGCTTATTGTGGCTGGCTCCTACACTTTCAGCTCTAAGACCCTATCAGGTGCAGATCCATGCAGGCCCCGAACATGCTAGTCTCAGTCTCTGTGAGTTTGTCTGTGCCTTGATCTTGACTTAGCGGGCCTTGGTTTTTTGGTGTCCTCCATCTTTGCTGACTCTTACACTCTTTCCACCTCCTCTTCTGAAGGATTTCCTGAGCTCTGGAGGAGGCCTTTGATAGGGACATCCCTCTTATAGCTGAGTGCTCCAAGGTCCCTCACTCTCTGCATAATGTCTTGCTGTGGCTCTCTGTTATTTCTTCCCATCTGTCTGCCATAGGAGGAGGCTTCTGGTGATGGTTGAGCAAGGAGTATATCCAGGAGTATAGCAGGATGTCATTAGGAGTTATTTTATTGTTACATTTTTAGAACAGGAGCATTTGACTTTATCTTTGGTCCCTAGGCTAGCTAGTTTCAGGTTCTTGATAACCCAATCAGTGTCACGTGTGAGTTCCATCTCACGGAGTGGGCCTTATGTCAAATCAGATACTGGCTAGTTAATCTCACAAGCTTTGTGCCCCTGGTGCTCAGCATATGTTTCAGGGGGTACACGATTGTAGATAAAAGGGTTTGTGGCTGGCTCGGTATTTGACTTTCTCCTTCAGTAGAGTACAGAGTATCTTCCTGTAAGGAAGAAGCTAGACCATAGGGATAAAGGCTCTATATAGGCACCAGTTCAGCTTCTCTGTGTTCAGTGAGTTGTGTAGGTATTATTTTAAGCAATGGGGCCTTGCCTTCAATTTGTAGAGAGTCACCTATACTTGGCAACAGTCTGTGTTATTTAGAGGTTCCCATGGGACGCCTTTAATATAATATTTTTATTAATTCTTTGAGATTATCATATATGCATACACTGAATTTTGTTCATATTTACCACTACTCCTCCTAGTTTTTCCCAGACTTACTACCTATGCCCTACTTCCTCCAGCTTTCATGTAAAACCCAGTTTGTGCTGCTGTGGAGTATGGAACTAGACACAATGGCATGGGATTTACCAGTTTCCACACAGAGAAAAACAGTCTCTTCTCCCAGAATTCGTAAATTTGTCATCATAACTCTTCAGCTAAGGGCTCAGCAATCAAAAACAGAGGGTCCAAGTTTGGTTCCAAGTGCCTCACAAGAGCCTTTAATTCCAGATCCAAGGGAATCTGATCCCTCAAACCTCTGCAGGAACCTGCACTCGTGAGCACATATCTATTATGCTGGTCAATTTTTTTTTTCAATTTGATACAGTCTAGGGTCATCTGGGGAGAAGGAACTTCAGTTGGGCAAACACCTCCATTAGATTGGCCTATAGGAAATTTTATGGGGAACTGTCTTGATTAATGAGTGATATGGGAGGGCTCAGCCCACTGTTGGTGGTGACACTCCAAGGCTGGTGGTCCTGGGTGTGTGAGAAAGCAAGCTGAGCAAACCATGGAGAACAAGTAACTAAACAGTGTTTTTCCATGGTCTCTGCTTCAGTTCCTGCCTCCAGGTTCCTTCTTGAATTCCTGTCCTGACTTTCCTTCATTATGGACAGCGGTTGGGACATGTAAGCCAAATAAACCCCTTTACCCACACCCCAAATATTACTTTTGTCATGGAGTTTTATAAAAGTAATAGAAACCCTAGGACACGCAAATATACACATAATATTTTAAAAAGTAGTTTAAAAAATAATTCCCTGGCTCTTATGGAGACTGTGGTTGTTGAATAATTGTTCTCTTTCTTGAAGTTAATAATTTCAACAAGGTTTCCTCTAAGTTTTTGCACATATTTATTAACAGATGCTTTGAATTCTTTAGCCATTAATTCAACTGTTGTGTACACTCAGGTAGTTTCCATATATGTATATTTTCCCGTGTATGAATTGTACTTTTCTGCTTATTTATTGCTTTGTGACTTTTTCTTGAAAACTTAACATTTTCGATCAATTTTGTGACCACTTTGTATTATTATACTTCTCCTCCAAATGCTGTGGTGGTTGTCTTATTGGTTGATTGATTGATTGAGTTTAATCTGATAAATTGACATGTCAGTCCTGCACTGTGCAAATATGTGATATCTAATGTCCTGCTATTGTCTCTGCTTAGTTGTTTTTCAAGATCCACCTCTTGATTTTTAAGCCTGACCTTCTCCCTCTCACTGTTTTTCCTCTCTGTGTCTCTCTGGTCAGACATGCTGAAATATCTTAAATCAGTGTCCTCTGGGGATCTGTAGCTTTATGGGAGACTGCTTCACAGTTTGAACTGCTCTCAAGATGTGCCTCTGGTTTTCCTTTCTGACAGACCCTTTGCATCTATCCACACAACCTCCAAACAAGTCAATAATGGGTCACTAGCTGGATACCTCACGGACTCTCCACTGATATATGAGCAGTCTCAGTAAGAAGTGCATTTGGCACAGACACAGCAATAACCACAAATTTAAGGTAGCAAAGACAAGTTGTGGATCTTTTCTCAGTGGGCCAGCTTCTCACAAGTCAACTCCCTTGACAGCTATGCTACGTGATTGTTCCTTTATCAAAAGAAAAGGTGGTCCTCCCCTTCTCCTTGGCAGAGAAACTTCCAAGTCACAATGTAATGCAACCCCCACACCAATAGTACTATAATGAGACAAAAGCATCCATAAACCAGAGTGCTGTTCCTGCTGGATATTTTAATTAAATGTAAACAGTTTTTTTTAACACAAATGTGCTTCAAAATGTTGTATGCATTTGGTTAATTTCTAGACTGCTGAAATTGGTTATTTTGTCATGGTTTCCAACTTTCCAGTTGCTTTTGAAAGCAAGGATTTGTCGATCACTCTCTTAGCCTCAACAGCTCCTGATTTTAAAATTTTTTTTACCTGCCAAATGGGTATGTAATGGTTTCTCATTATATTTTTAATTTGCATTTTCATAATTACTATCCAATTTGTGCATCTTTTGTGATTATTGTCAGGTGTTTTCGCTTTTGAATATTTAACTGAAATTTTTTAAAAATCAGGCTGCCTTTCTTTTTCCTATTGATTTTTAGGTGCTGCCTACATACTTTGGACATGAGTTAACTACTGGTTTCTAAGTATTACAACACTCTCTAACCTTTATGACCAGCCTTCTTAGTCTATTAGGAAGCCTATATCTCTTGATAAGCTAAAGCACTTAATTTTGATGTAGTTAAATTGATCAACATTTCCCTTTCTGTTTGTTACTTTATTCTTGTTTTATAAGGCCTTGCTTACTCAGAAATTATAAAAGCCATCATCTACATTAATTTCTTTATCCATTAGTAGCTTTTTAAATTAGCATGCAAAGTAATGGGTTTCATTAGAGCATTTTCATAGAGTTTTTGCTGTTCCCCCACCTATATTCTTCTTCCTTGTCCCCATAACCATACCCTACCAGTCCCCTTTCTCCCCCAAAATGTCTACATGCTTTCAGCCCACACTAGCACTGAAAATTAATTTTTGTATGTTTTGAGTTTGTAATATATTTGTATAATTTACTCCTTCGCTTTCCTTCCTTAAACCCTCCTGTGAACCCTGCCCCTTGCTCTCTTTCAAATTCATGACCTCTTTTTACTTAATTGTTGTGTGTATACATACATACATATATTCCCAAATGCATAAATACAACCTACTCAGTGCATAAAATGTTACTTGTATGTATGTTTTCAGGGCTAATCATTTGGTTTTGGATAACCTATTGGTGGTAGCTTCCTCGAGGAAAATTCTTTCTCCTGATCTCAGCATTTGTTAGTTACCTGTAGCTCTTTGTATAGGCTTCAGATCTTGTGAGCACCTCACCTCAAATTAACTTTTAAAAGCATTCCTTTTCACATTGAGGTCTTATATCTGGATGTGGTGGCACATGTCTTTAGGCAGGCCCAGTACTCAGGAGGCAGAGGTGGGTGGATATCTGTGAGTTTCTGGCCAGCCTGGTTTACATAGTGAGTTCCAGGCCAGTAGGGTTACACAGAGAAATCCTGTATCAAAATAAAAATAATAAAAAAAACATGTAATCATTTTCCCTGTCATAGTTTACTTTTATATATAATATGTTGTATGGATCATTTTCATTTTTCCTCAGTGGATAAACATTATAGCACTGCTTTTCTTAGATATGACAAAATAAAAACAAAAGAGAAAACAAAAATCATCACATTAAATCTGAAGAAGTCAACCCAATGGAAGGAAGAGTCCCTAGAACATGCACAAAAATCAGAGATCCACTTATTCAAGCACTCAGGAAACCCATAAAAATACTAAGCTGAAAACTGTAATATCTACTCAGAGGACCCTTGTAGGCCTTATGCTTGCGACTCCAGTCTTGTGAGTTCTTATGAGCCTTGTGTAGTTGATTCAGAGAGCTCTGTTCTCTTGGTGTCTTTCATCCCTTCTGACTTTCAAAGTCTTTTTACCTCCATCTTCCACGGGGTTTCCTGAGTGCTAAAAGGAGGGATTTGATGAAGACAACCCATGTGGAGCTGTGTGATCCAAGGACTCTCTCTCCACTAAAAGTCTGGCTGTGGGTCTCTACACTTGTTCCTGTTTGCTGCCGGAGAAAGCTTCTCTGGTGATGACTGAATAAGATACTTATCTCTAAGTATAACAGAATATCATGAGGAGTCATTTTATCAATACTTTTGTAGATGAATAGTGTTAGGCTTTTCCCTAAGACTCTAGGCTATCTAGTCTCTGTTCCATGGTTACCCAAGAGGTGCTGGGTATGGTTTCCATCTTGTGGAGAAGACCTTAAGTCAAATCAGACATTGGTTGGCTTATTTCATAAGTTCTGTGCCCCCATTGTCTTAGCATATCTTGTGAATGGGAAAGATTGTAGGTCAAACATTTTGTGGCTGACTTGCTTTTCATGTTTCTCTTGTCTTAGTAATCCATTGTCTTAAGCAGCCTGGGTTGTTTAGAGTTTTCCACAGGACTCCCTCCCCTTGGCCAACAACTCAAGTGAGTGCAACCAGTCCCTCTATCAAAAAGCCTGGTGTGGTGATAAGAGATGGCCAATTGAGACTCTGTTCCCCCATTGTGGTGGTTTGAAAGAAAATGCCCTCCCCCCCCCCAAATGGAGTGGCAGTGTTAGGAAATGTGGCCCTGTTGGAGTAGGTGTGGTCTTGTTAGAGGAAGTGTGTCACTGGGGAGACAGGCTTTGAGGTCTCATATATGCTCAAGCAATGCCCAGTTTGCTTCCTGTAGCCTTTAGATCAAGATGTAGGAGTCTCAGCTACTTCTTCATCATCATGTATGCCTGCATGCTGCCTCGCTTCTCACCGTGAGGATAAAGGACTAAACCTCTGAAGAGTAAACGAACCGCCCCAATTAAATGTTTTCATTTACAAGAGCTGCTATGGTCATGGTATCTCTTCACAATAGAAACCCGAAGACAGAAGTTGATACCAGCGACTGGGGTATTATTGTGACAGGCTAAACCATGTTTTTGTATGAACTTTGGGACTATGAATTAGAAAAAATCCATTTCTAAAGCGCACTTTAAATGCTGTTTAATAGGCCATACTAGTAGAAGCAAGGAAGGCGGTGGTGCTGAGGGTGATTTGAACTGTGGGGGATTGGCTCGGAAGGTTTCAGAGGAGAAGAATATTAATATGTGGCTTAGTGATCATTCTTGTGAAACTTTGGTGAAGAGAGTGACTGTTTTTTGCCCTTGTCCAAAAAAGTCTGCCTGTGACTAAAGTGAAGAGATTTGGATTAATTCCTTTGGCAGAGGAACTCTCAAAACATCCTAGCAAAGACTCTGCTATGTGGTTATTAGCGTTCATGCTTATTAAGATTTATAAGGAAAAGGAGCAAGCTGAGGAGGAAAGGAGCATGAGGAAGTGGAATTGAATCCATGTTCAATTGAATCCATGAAGGGAACTGAATCCCTGTTCAAGGAGATAAATAGATTAAGAAATGGACTAAAGGGAGTGGAGACCTCAGGACAAGATCCCACCCAGATAAATTTCCAGTTTGTGAAGAGGCATTAAAGAAAAGCATGCCTTTAATTCCAGCACTCAGAAAATAGAGACAGGCAGATCTCTGAGACTGAGGCCAGCCTGGTTCTTTTTTAATTTTATTTTTATTGAGCTCTACATTTTCTCTGCTCCCCTCCCTGCCACTCGACTCCCCCTTTCAACCCTCTCCCAAAGTCCCCATGCTCCCAATTTACTCAGGAGATCTTGTCTTTTTCTACTTCCCATGTAGATTAGATCGATATATGTCTCTCTCGGGGTCTTCATTTGTCTAAATTCTCTGGGATTGAGATTTGTGGGCTGGTTTTCTTTGCTTTATGTTTAAAAACCACTTATGAGTGAGTACATGTGATACTTGTCTTCCTGTGTCTGGGTTACCTCACTCAAAATGATGTTTTTTAGCTCCATCCATTTCCCTGCAAAATTTAAGATGTCATTATTTTTTTCTGCTGTGTAACACTCCATTGTGTAAATGTACCACATTTTCTTTATCCATTCTTTAGTCAAGAGGCATTTAGGCTGTTTCCAGATCCTGGATATGAGAAACAATGCTGCTATGAACATAGATGAACACATGTCCTTGTGACAGGATTGAGCATCCTTTGAATATATACCCAAAAGTGGTATTACTGGGTCTTGAGGAAGGTTGTTTCCTAATTTTCTGAGAAATCGCCACACTGACATCCAATGGGGCTGTACCAGATTGCATTCCCACCAGCAATGCAGGAGTGTTCCCTTCACCTCACTACCTCTCCAGAATCAGTTGTCATCAGTGTTTTTGATCTTGGCCATTCTGACAGGTGTAAGATGGAATCTCAGAATTGTTTTGATTTGCATTTCTCTGATGACTGGGATGTTTAACATTTGCTTAAGTGTCTTTCAGTCATTTTGGATTCCTCTGTTGAGGTTCTCCGTTTAGGTCTGTACTTCATTTTTTATTGGATTATTTGTTCTTTTGAGTTCTTTGTATATTTTGGAGATCAGACCTCTGCCTGATGTGGGGTTAGTGAAGATCTTTTCCTATTCTGTCGTTTCATCTTGTTGACCATGTCCTTTGCTTTACAGAAGCTTTTCAATTTCAGGAGGTCCCATTTATTAATGGTTTCTCTCAGTTTCTGTGCTGCTGGGGTTCTTTTTAGGAAGTAGTCTCCTGTGCCAATGCGTTCAAGTGTATTTCCCACTTTCTCTTCTGTAAGGTTCAGTGTGTCTGGCTTTATGTTGAAGTCTTTGATCCATTTGGACTTGAGTTTTGTGCAAGGTGATAGATATGGATCTATTTTCATTCTTACACATGTTGATATCCAGTTATGCCAGCACCATTTGTTAAATATGCATTCTTTTTTCCATTTGATATTATTTGCTTCTTTGTCAAAGATCAGGTGTTCGAAGATGTGTGGTTTAATATTCAGTTCCATTGGTCCTCTTGTTCGTTCTTATGCCAATACCAGGCTATTTTCAGCACTGTAACTCTGTAGTAGAGTTTGAAGTCAGGGATTGTGATGCCTCCAGAGGTTCTTTTATTGTACAGGATTGTTTTGGCTATCCTGGGTTATTTGCTTTTCCCTATGAAGTTGAGCAGCTTGGGCCACATGGTTCTGGATTTAGAGTTAAGGATAGAAGAAAGGGGTTATGGAAACTTCCTCTGCAACTAAGGAAAGTCACTGTGGTCAGGTATGTGTCAGGGGTGTCCCTGAATGGAGGCCTAGAGAGGCCATTTCATGAAGCTGTGAAGCTAAAACCTGAATTTCCTTGGAGACCCCAAGATGTTGGAGATGCCAGAGCCATGGGATACCTGCAAAGAAGAGCTGCTAAGAGGGAGTGGAACCAGCCCAAGAGAGAGAAGAATGTGGCAGTCAACAGGGTGAAAGGAGTTGGAGATCTGAAGAGACATGAAAATGCAGAATTTAGAGTTTACCCAGCAGGTTTTTGGTCTTGCTTTGGTCCAGTATTTCCTCACTCTGCTCCCCTCCCTGTGTTTTGGACGTATGTGCAAATTTCGTGATGCCATTTTTTAAGCAGCTGAGTAAATTTACCATTGTGTAAATGTATCACATTTTCTTTATCCATTCTTCAACTGGGGGACATCTAAGTTGTTTCCAGCTTCTGGCTATTATGAATAAAGCCACTATGAACATAGCTGAGCAAATACCTTTATGGTAGGCTGGATCGCCTTTTGTGTATATGCCCAAGAGTGGTCTTGGATACATTGATTCCCAATTTTCTGAGCAACCACCATATTGATTTCCCTGGTGGAATTTTTAGGACCACTTATTTATACTATCATATCATCTATGAATAACAGTACTTTGACTTCTTCCTTTCCAATTTGTATCTATAGACACTATGACTAGGGCAACTCTTATAAGGAAATCAATTAATTGGGGTGACTTGCTTACAGTTTTAGAGGAACTGTCTACCACACAGTGACACATTTCTTCCAACAAGACCACCCTACTCCAGCAAAGCCATGCTTCCAAATAGTACTATTCCCTTTGGGCATCATTTTCTTTCAAACCACTACAGGTGTGATTACTTTTTGTTCAAGAGCTTTAAAGTGTGTTGTGATGTGCTAGCGTGAGATCTCTTGTAATCAGGGGATTTTCTGTCCTGCCCCATCCCACGGTCTTTTCAAAATAATCCCTAGAGTCTTAGTACTAATTACAGAATGTTTGGCCTATAGTTTAGGCTTATTACTAACTAACTCTTACATTTAAATTAACCCATTTCTATTCATCTATGTATTGCCACATAGCCATGGCATTACTAATCTGTTGGCATCTTGTTTCTTGGGGAGCTGACTCACCTCTCCCTTGACTCTGCCCTTCTTTTCTCCCTGTATTCAGTTTAGTTTTCCCACCTAGCTATATTCTGCCTTGCTATAGGTTAAATAAACTTTTATTATCAGCCAATAAGATCAACATATATTCAGAGCATACAGAAGGGTTTTCACACAGCAATATCTGTATTGTTTTTTCTGTGGGCACTTAGTGCTATGAACTTTCTTCTTAGCACTGCTTTTATAGTGTCTCATAAGTGTGGGCATGCCATATTCTCCTTTTCATTGAATTTTAGAACATCTTTAATTTCTTCCTCTCTTTTTTATTTTCTTTTTTACCAATTTTTTATTCACTAAGTGTTGCTTTGTTTCTAATTGGTCTTAATAATAAAAACCCCGAGTCAGGCATAGGAGAAAATATTGAAAGATCAGAGAAACAGAGCAGCCAGCCATTAGTTCTTACCTCTACTGAATCTTGAGACCAAATGGGCGATCCTGTCTCTAGGAATCCACAGGCTGAATATTTTGAGCTCCTGTCTCCTCCTACTTTATATTCCTGTCTCCACCTCCTTAGTGTTGAAATTAAAGGTGTGTCACTCCCAAGTACTGGAATTAAAGGTGTGAGCTACTACTGCCTGTCTTTTTTTTTTCTTTGAGACCGGATCAATCTAGTATAGCCCAGGCTGGCCCTGAACTCACAAAGATGTGTCTACCTCTGGTTCCTGAGTGCTGGGATTAAAGGTGTGTGCCATCGTTGCCTGGACTCTATGGATAACTAGTTGCTTATCTCCATACTCTGATGCTCAGGCAAGCTTTATTTGTTATAGTACAAACAAATACCACTACACTAGAAAGTTGTTCACTTTCCCCGAGTTTGTAAGCTTTCTGTTGTTGATATTTAGCTTTAATTCATGATGGTCTAATAGGATGCAAGGAGTTATTTGAATTTTCTTGTATCTGTTGAGACTTGTTTTGTGACCAAGAATGTGGTCAGTTTTGAAGAAAGTTCCATGAGGCGCCAAGAAGAAGGTATATTCTTTGTGTTTGGGTGAATGATTTGTAAATATCTATTGTATCCATTTGGTTTATAACATTTGCTAGTGTCAGTATTTCTCTATTTAGTTTTTGTCTAGATGATATATCTGTTAGTGAGAGTGGAGTGTTGATGTCTCCAACTATCAGTTGGTGGGAATCAATATGCGATTTAAGCTCTAGTAGTGTTTCTTTTACAAATGTGGTGCCCTTGTGTTTGGGACAAAAATATTAAAAATTGAAATGTCACCTTGGTGGGTTTTTCCTTTGATGAATATGTAGTATCTTTCTCTCCCTGTCTCTTTTAGTTAGTTTTGGTTTGAAGTCTATTTTATTAGATATTAAAATGGCTACATCATCTTGTTTCTTAGGTCCATTTGCTTGAAATGTCTTTTCCCAACCCTTTACTCTGAGGTAATGTCTAACCTTGATGTTAAAGTATGTTTCTAGAATGGAGCAGAAGGATGGATCCTGTTTTCACATAGATTCTGTTAGTCTATGGCTTTTTATTGGGGAATTGAGATCATTGACGTTGAGAGATATCAATCACCAATGGTTCTTGACTCCTGTTACTTTGTTGTTTCTGCTGCTGTTATTGTTGTTGGTGGTGGCGTGTTTCCCTTTTAATTTTTCTGATGTGAGATTATTTATTTCATGTGTTTTCATGGGTGTTATTAACCTCCTTATTCTTGAGTTTTCCTACTAGGACCTTCTGTAGGGCTGAGCTTGTAGATAGATATTGATTAAATTTTGCTTTACCATGGAACATCTTATATTCATCATCCATGGTGATTGAAATTTTGCTGGGTATAGTAGTCTGGATAAGTATCTGTGGTCTCCTATAATCTGCAGTACATTTATCCATGACTTTTTAGCCTTTCATTCTCCATTAAGAAGTCAGGTGTGGATCCTACAGGGGCTATACTGCCCAAACCCCCTTTCCCTTCCTATCCCACTCAGCTTACATCCAGATCCCCACACCCCCTGTCTCCCTCCCTCCTTTGGGGCATAGCGCCTCCCTGCCCAGCCTGCTAGGGCGCTGGGACCGAATCTGAACCGGGAGGACATAGGGGTGGCCGGTAGCTCCTTTGTTCCCATAGCCTGCCCGCAGAGAGCGGGGTGGGCCCTTTGTTCGCGAGCTAACCAAGCAGCGCAGAGTTTCGATCTGGGCACTGAGTGAAACATCATTGTGGTGAGTGAGTGCTGCGGCAGCTGGAATCATACCTCAGCCCGCCCACACTTCCTGGCCATCCTACAGGGGCTATACTGCCCAAACCCCCTCTCTCTTCCTATCCCACTCAGCTTACATCCAGATCCCCACACCCCCTGTCTCCCTCCCTCCTTTGGGGCATAGCGCCTCCCTGCCCAGCCTGCTAGGGTGCTGGGACCAAATCTGAACCGGGAGGACATAGGGGTGGCCGGTAGCTCCTTTGTTCCCATAGCCTGCCCGCAGTGAGCAGGGTGGGCCCTTTGTTCGCGAGCTAACCAAGCAGCGTGGAGTTTCGTTCTGGGCACCGAGTGAAACATCATTGTGGAGAAACATCTCTGGGGAGTGACATCACTGGGAAGGTACATCAGTGGGCAAGAAGACCTGATCCTATAAAAGAAGATCCAAAGGGGAGTATTGGGAGGAAGAGATGGGCAGACGCCAATGCAGGAATTCTCACAACAATCTGAAAAACAACACGAAACCACCAGAAGCCAGTGACCCCACAACAGGAGGACATGAACACCTTAATCAAGAAGAAGTAGAAAAAACTGACTTCATGAAAGTGATTGACACCCTTAAACAGCATATAAAAAACGCCCTTATAGAAATGGATGAGAAGTATAATAGAAAGTTCGAGGAATTGAGTAAATCAGTGAATGATACCCTAGGAAACCAAGGAAAAACAATCAAGCAGATAAAGGAAACAGTTCATGACTTGAAAACTGAAATGGAGGCAAAGAAGAAAACACAAACAGAGGGCCGACTGGACATGGAAAATCTAGGTAAACGAATAGAGACTACAGAATCAAGTATAACCAGCAGAATACAAGAGATAGAAGAAAGAATCTCAGATTCTGAGGATAACATAGAGAAAATAAACACTCTGATCAAAGAAAACAGCAAGTCCAACAAACTCTCATCACAAAACATTCAGGAAATATGGGACACAATAAAAAGACCAAACCTAAGAATAATTGGAGTAGAAGAAGGAGAAGAAGTGCAGCTCAACGGTACAGAAAATATACTTAATAAAATTATAGAAGAAAACTTTCCCAACCTGAAGACAGATGAACCTATGAAGGTTCAAGAAGCATACAGAACACCAAATAGGCTGGACCAAAAGAAAACATCCCCTCGCCATATAATAATCAAAACACAAAATATACAGAATAAAGAAAGAATATTAAGAGCCGCAAAGGAAAAAGGCCAAGTTACTTATAAAGGTAAACCTATCAGACTTACACCTGACTTCTCTATGGAAACCATGAAAGCCAGAAGGTCCTGGATAGATGTTCTCCAAAAACTAAGAGACCACGGATGCAAGCCCAGACTACTATATCCAGCCAAACTTTCATTCACTATAAATGGAGAAAACAAAATTTTCCAGGATAAAAACAAATTTAAACAATACGTAGCCACAAATCCAGCCTTACAGAAAATAATAGAAGGAAAATCACTAACCAAGGAGTCCAACAATGACCACAATAACTCAGACATCTAGAGACTCTTCACCAGCGCAAATCAAAGAAGGAAAACACACAAACCCTACTACTTAAAAAGTGATCGGAGTTAACAACCACTGGTCATTAATATCACTTAATATCAATGGGCTCAACTCACCTATAAAAAGGCACAGGCTAAGAGATTGGATAAGAAAACAGGATCCAACATTCTGCTGTCTACAAGAAACACACCTCAACCACAAAGACAGGCACCTACTCAGAGTAAAGGGCTGGGAAAAGGCTTATCAAGCAAATGGACCTAAGAAACAAGCAGGTGTGGCCATACTAATTTCTAACAAAGTTGACTTCAAACTTAAATCAATCAGAAGAGATGGAGAGGGACATTTTATACTCATAACAGGAACAATTCATCAGGAAGAAGTCTCAATCCTGAATATCTATGCCCCTAATATAAAAGCACCCACGTACGTAAAAGAAACATTACTAAAACTCAAGGCAGCCATCAAACCGCACACACTAATAGTAGGAGACTTCAACACTCCTCTCTCACCAATGGACAGGTCAATCAGACAGAAACCTAACAGAGAAATTAGAGAATAAATGGAGGTAATGAAGCAAATGGACTTAACAGACATCTATAGATTATTCCACCCAAAGAGGAAAGAATATACCTTCTTCTCTGCAGCTCATGGAACCTTCTCGAAAATTGACCACATACTTGGTAACAAAGCGAACTTACACAGTTACAAAAAAATATTAGTAACCACCTGTGTCTTATCAGATCACCATGGATTAAAGTTAGAATTCAACAACAATGCTACCCCCAGAAACCCTACAAACTCATGGAAACTGAACAGTCATCTACTGAACCATACCTGGATTAAGGAAGAAATAAAGAAAGAAATTAAAGTCTTCCTTGAATTCAATGAAAATAAAGACACAACATACTCGAACTTATGGGACACTATGAAAGCAGTCCTGAGAGGAAAGTTCATAGCACTAAGTGCCCACCTAAAGAAAACAGAGAAAGCACATATTGGAGACTTAACAGCCCACTTGAAAACTCTAGAAAAAAAAAGAAGCAGACTCACCTAGGAGGAGTAGAAGACTGGAAATAATCAAATTGAGGGCTGAAATCAACAAAATAGAAACACAGAAAACAATCCAAAGAATCAATGAAACAAAAAGCTGGTTCCTGGAGAAAATCAACAAGATAGATAAACCCCTATCCAAACTAATCAAACGAAAGAGAGAGAACACGCAAATTAATAAGATCAGAAATGAAAAGGGGGACATAACCACAGACACAGAGGAAATTCAGAGAGTCATTAGATCTTACTACAAAAGCCTATATGCCACAAAACTGGAAAATGTAAAAGAAATGGATGCTTTTTTAGATAAATACCATTTACCAAAACTAAACCAGGACCAGGTGAACAATCTAAACAGACCTGTAAGTCGTGAAGAATTAGAAGCTGTTATCAAAAACCTCCCTACCAAAAAAAGCCCAGGACCAGATGGTTTCAATGCAGAATTCTACCAGAACTTCCAAGAAGACCTAATACCTATACTCCTTAATGTATTCCACAATATAGAATCAGAAGGGTCATTACCAAATTCCTTTTATGAAGCCACAATTACTCTGATACCAAAACCACTCAAAGACTCAACCAGGAAAGAGACTACAGGCCAATCTCACTCATGAATATCGACGCAAAAATCCTCAACAAAATACGGGCAAACCGAATCCAAGAACACATCCGAAAAATTATCCATTATGATCAAGTAGGCTTCATTCCTCAGATGCAGGGCTGGTTCAACATACGAAAATCTATCGATGTAATCCAGCATATAAATAAACTGAAAGAAAAAAACCATATGATCATTTCATTAGATGCTGAAAAAGCATTTGACAAAATTCAACATCCATTTATGTTAAAAGTCTTGGAGAGATTAGGGATACAAGGGTCATACCTAAATATAATAAAAGCTATATACAGCAAGCCGACAGCTAACATCAAATTAAATGGAGAGAAACTCAAAGCCATCCATCCCGCTTAACTCAGGAACACGGCAAGGATGTCCACTCTCACCATACCTCTTCAATATAGTGCTTGAAGTTCTAGCAATAGCAATAAGACAACATAATGGGATCAAGGGGATTCGAATTGGAAAGGAAGAAGTTAAACTTTTGTTATTTGCAGATGATATGATAGTGTACATAAGCGACCCCCAAAACTCCACCAAAGAACTTATACAGCTGATAAACAGCTTTAGTAATGTGGCAGGATACAAGATCAACTCCAAAAAATCAGTTGCCCTCTTATACACAAAGGATATGGAAGCAGAGAGGGAAATTAGAGAAGCTTCACCATTCACGATAGCCACAAACAGCATAAAATATCTGGGGGTAAATCTAACCAAGGAAGTGAAAGATCTATTTGACAAGAACTTTAAGGCATTGAAGAAAGAAATTGAAGAGGATACCAAAAAATGGATGGACCTCCCTTGCTCTTGGATTGGGAGGATCAACATAGTAAAAATGGCAATTCTACCAAAGGCAATTTATAGATTCAATGCAATCCCCATCAAGATCCCATCAAAATTCTTCACAGATCTGGAGAAGACAATAATCAACTTTATATGGAAAAACAAAAAACCCAGGATAGCCAAAACAATCCTATACAATAAAGGATCTTCTGGAGGCATTACCATCCCTGACTTCAAACTCTATTACAGAGCTACAGTAATGAAAACAGTGTGGTACTGGCATAAAAACAGAGAAGTCGACCAATGGAATCGTATAGAAGACCCAGATTTTATCCCACAAACCTATGAACACCTCATTTTCGATAAAGGAGCTAAAAGTATAAAATGGAAGAAAGAAAGCATCTTCAACAAATGGTGCTGGCACAACTGGATGTCAACCTGTAGAAGAATGAAAATAGACCCATATCTCTCACCGTGCACAAAACTCAAGTCCAAATGGATTAAAGACCTCAATATCAGTCCGAACACACTGAACCTGATAGAAGAGAAAGTGGGAAATACCCAACAGATGGGCACAGGAGATCGCTTCCTATGTATAACCCCAGAAGCACAGACATTAAGGGCAATATTGAATAAATGGGACCTACTTAAACTGAGAAGCTTCTGTAAAGCAAAGGAGATAGTCACTAAGACACAAAGGCAACCTACTGACTGGGAGAAGATCTTCACCAACCCCGCAACAGACAAAGGTCTGATCTCCAAAGTATATAGAGAACTCAAGAAACTAGACTTTAAAATGCTAATTAACCCAATTAAAAAATGGGGCACTGAACTGAACAGAGAATTCTCAACAGAAGAAGTTCAAATGGCCAAAAGACACTTAAGATCGTGCTCAACTTCCTTAGCAATCAGGGAAATGCAAATCAAAACAACTTTGAGATATCATCTTACACCTGTCAGAATGGCTAAACTCAAAAACACCAAGGATAACCTTTGCTGGAGAGGCTGTGGAGGAACGGGTACCCTCATCCATTGCTGGTGGGAATGCCATCTTGTGCAACCACTGTGGAAGTCAGTGTTTCGGTTTCTCAGGAAATTCGGGATCAACTTACCCCTGGACCCAGCAATACCACTCTTGGGAATATACCCAAGAGATGCTCTATCAAATGACAAAAGCATTTGTTCAACTATGTTCATAGCAGTATTATTTGTAATAGCCAGAACCTGGAAACAACCTAGATGCCCTTCAATGGAAGAATGGATGAAGAAAGTATGGAATATATACACGCTAGAGTACTACGCTGCGGTAAAAAACAATGACTTCTCGAATTTTGCATGCAAATGGATGGAAATAGAAAACACTATCCTGAGTGAGGTGTCCCAGACCCAAAAAGATGAATATGGGATGTACTCACTCATAATTGGTTTCTAGCCATAAATAAGGACCACGGAGTCTACAATAGGTGAACCTAAAGAAGCTAAGGAAGAAGGTGAACCGAAGGAAAAACATATAGTTGTCCTCTTCGCTAAGGGAAGTAGACCAAATTTCCGGGGAGAAAATGGGATCTTGGGGGGAGTGGGATGGGGGTAAGGGGAGATGGGGAGAGAAAAGGTAGAAGGGAAGGAGGGGGGACCTGGGAAACGGGAGAATTGGGATAAAGGAAAGGTGGATAGGGGAGCACGGAACCACAATTCTTAGTTAAGGGAGCCACTTTAGGGTGAGCAAGCGACTTGACCCTAGAGGGGCTCCCTAGTGCCCAAGATGAGGTTCCCAGTTAGTTCCTTGGGCAGCTGAGGATTGGGAACCTGAAATGACCCTATCCTAGAGCAATACTGACGAATATCTTGCATATCATCATAGAATCTTCATCTGGTGATGGATAGAGATCGAGACAGTGACCCACACAGGAGCACTGGACTGAGCTCCCAAGGTCCCAAGGAGGAGCAGAAGGAGGGAGAACATGAGCAAAGAATTCGGGACCACGAGGTGTGCATCCACCCACTGAGACAGAGGAGCTGATCTATTGGGAGCTCACCAAGGCCAGCTGGACTGTGACCGAAAAAGCATGGGATAAAACCGGACTCTCTGAACATGGCGAACAATGAGGGCTGATGAGACACCAAGGACAATGGCAGGGGGTTTTGATCCTACTTAATGTGCTGGCTTTGTGGGAGCCTGGCCAGTTTGGATGTTCACCTTCCTAGATATGGACGGAGAGGACCTAGGACTTACCACAGGGCAGGGAACCCGGACTGCTCTGTGGACTGGAGAGGGATGGGGAGAGGAGTGGGGGGAGGGGGAGAAGGGTGGGAGGAGGGGGAGAAGGGTGGGAGGAGGGGGAGAAGGGTGGGAGGAGGGGAAGGGAAATGGGAGGCTGGGAGGAGGTGGAAACTTGTTTTTTGTTTATGTTTTTTTTTTCTTCTTTTCGCAATAAAAAAAAAATACCTACCTGAGGGGGGAAAAAAAAAGAAGTCAGGTGTGTCCGGTGTAATTCTAATAGGTCTGCCTTTATATGTTACTTGGTCTTTTTCCCTTGCAGCTTTTAATATTCTTTGATCTGTATGTTTGCTTTGTTTTGTTTTTTAAGTATTATGTGTGGAGAGGACTTTGATTTCTGCTTCAATCTATTTGGTTCTCTGTATGCTTTCCTGTGCCTTTATAGGCATGTCTTTTAGGCTAGAAAATTTGTCTTCTAAGATTTTGTTGAAAATATTTTCTGTGCCTTTGTGCTGTAATTCTTCTTCTTACTCTATACTTAATATTCTTCAGTTTAGTCTTTTCATAGTGTCCCAGAATTCCTGGAAGCTTTGTATCAGTCTTTTTTTTAAAGATTTAACAGTTTCTTTGACTGATGTATCCATTTCTTCTATTGTGTTTTCAATGCCTAAGGTTCTTTCTTCCAAATCTTGTATTTTGTTGGTAAAATTTACCTCTGTAGTTCCTATTTGAATTCCCAAATTTTTTTTATTTCCAGAATTCCCACAGTTTGGGTTTTCCTTATTGAGTCTATTTCCAATTTTAGGTCAGGTCTTGAACAGTTTTATTCTCTCTCTCTCTCTCTCTCTCTCTCTCTCTCTCTCTCTCTCTCTCTCTCCGTGTGTGTGTGTGTGTGTGTGTGTGTGTGTGTGTGTGTGTTTTCCTGTATTTTTTAAAGGATACACTAATTTCATCTTTAAGTCTCCACTGGGTCCCTCCCTCTCAGAGATCAGGGAACTCTATGAAATAGGGGAAAAAATTGTAGGAGTCAGAGGGGATGGAGGACACCAGAAGAACATGAGGCACTGAATCAAATAAGCAGGGCGCACACAACCTCCTAGAGAATGAAACAGCAAGCATGGGGCCTGCATGTGTATGCAATAGGGCTTCTGTGGTGTTCTTGTGAGACTCCTAACAGTGGTAGCAGATTTATCCTATGTTTTCTGTTTCATTATTTTCACTCACATCTTCGTTCTCTTTACTTATTTTATAATCCTCATGCCCTTACCCTGGTAAGTGGTATTTTTGTCAAAGTTGGTCTCTGACATTTGAACACTATTTCTAAAGTAGATTCCTCTAATTTTTCCACTGCAGCACTTAGTTATAATTTGTATTGCTAATTGTTTTCTTAACTATTCATCTAGCCTCTATTTCTTTAAAAGGTAAAGCTGTTGAGGCCTTAGATGTGGGCTGTCTTGTTTATTGTCATGCTCCTAGTATCCAGAGAAGTACTTGGAGCATGGTTAAGCACTCAGTACTCTTTAATAAATAAGTCTAATCAGAGCTAAGACATAGAAGGGACATAGCTTTGTTAGGGTTGAATCAGATTATAAGAAAACTGCTCCTAAGGCATTAGTAAACAGAAATCAGGAGCATTTCAGTGGACTTAATGTCAAGAAGTGTAAGCAATCTGGAAATGAAAGAGTCCTTGAACATGAGCCTAAGGAACTTTAATCATGTTAAAGTCAGTTGAGAACCACTAAAATTAAACAAGGTGCCAGACTCTGAAGTCCAGGAGGTCACATGCCACTATCAGGGAGGCTGGGATGAGAGGATAACTTTTAAGCCTAGGTGTTATAAACCAGCCTGGATAACATAGAGTCTACCATATGAAAAAGAAAGGAAAGCAGGGACTGAGATGGAAACAAGAGCAAGCAGTGGGTGTAAAGGGGGGAAGAGAAGACAGATGAGTATTCTTTCATCCCAAAAGAACCATCTTATCTCATTTTGGGGGACGCGATGATTGGGAATTGAGAATGAATGAGATATTCTTATGGAATCCCACCAATGAAATCACCTTGTATCTCCTGAACATCTCCTGGAACAAGACTAGAAGTGGTAAAGCTCAGGGTGTATCTAGAGCCCAGTTTTTTAAAGATTTTAATCACTGACATTTGCAATGCTGGGAAGGAAGGGAAGATTTAAATTAAATTTTTCCAATAACAAAATTTCCAAATTTCTCCTCATTCCTTTGTTAAAGTGGGAAAGATGCATGAAATACTGAAAGGTCACCAGCTAAAGAATTAACTTACAACCTGCCTGGAGCTTCAATTTCATACTCAGTTCCTCTTACCTTCAAGATCCAAGAAAAAAAATTCAACAGTAAATCACTACTTATAGATTGGTGTCACTTCAATTTGCTTTGTGTTTCTCAAGTGTAAATAGAGCAGGAAGGTGGAAAAATCCCCCTCAAACTGAGACTCTGCACATGAGCATCTTTGTTTGCTGAGCTTCAGTGCCCATGATGGCCTAGCACACGTATAAACCACATCAGCCCGTTGCCTTCTGTCCCCTGCCTATGAGGTTGCAAATTTCCAGGGTTGAGTGGCCTAGATATAGTCTAAGTGACAACTTCGTGACCTGTGAGCTATAGGAGGTCCAGGTACTCACTGAAATTTTATGCCCATTTTGGTGTGTATGCTTTCATCAGATTTCCCAAGGACCTTGTGTCCCCAAAGCAGGCACTGCTCTGACAGATGTGGCTTTACATCTATCGCTGTTATAATTTATAAGTACAAAGAACCGAACCTTTATGTACTGCGTTTTTAAAGCCATTAGAATGAGGAGAGCCTGCATCATGGTTTAGAGAGCCAAGTAAATGGTTTAAGTGGAGAGACTTTGAAAAGGTCTCTTACCTTAAATAGATAGCTTCCATTGGTTTACTGGGGTGCACAATTTTTTCCATTAGCATAACCATGTAAGGACCTCTTTGATTAGGTTCAAAAGCTTCTAGGGACTTCTATTTCCTTTAATGGCAGACTGGGCTATTTGGATGGGCCCTCCTGCCCTAAGCAACCAAATATACTAGATAAAATAAAAGGCATTCCCTTCAAATATTTACATGATTAAAAAATAGAGTGGGAAGTGCCAGGTCAAATTTTCAGGAGGAAGTCTGATTCTAGAGAAGTAAATTTAATATCAGAACACCACAAGCACTTGTTACAGACTGGATATTTATGTCTTCTCCAAATTTATATACTGAAATTTTTTCTCTAAATGTATTGGCATTACAAGGTGGGGTCTTTGGGAGGTAATTGTATCACAAGGGTGAAGCCCTCAGAAATGGAAAGCACCATTATTAGAGAGCTATCTCTCTCTCTGTATATTAGGTGGAGACAGAAGAAGTTAGCAGTCTAACCCAGAGGAGGACCCTCACCAATACCCACCATTCCTCTCATCCTGATTCCAGACTACTACTCTGCAGAACTGTATTCAATAAATGTTTGTTGTGTAAGATGAGCCAGTGTCACTTTGTTATTGCAGGCCAAACTGACAGTAACATCACTTCAGTCTGCAAGTGTTTATTGGCAGTACATCCTTTAAGCATCAGCTCCACAGTTTCAAGGGACAGGGTGCACAGAAGTCAAGGCTCAAGGCTTTCCGAAGATGAGGAGTCTTAGGGGAAAACCAACCTATATAAAGCTAAGACTCAAAGGGGTCTACATCATATCATGGTTAAAGTGAAGCGCAACTAAAATAAACCCCTCTGCTAGATTTTGTGCAGAAAACAAGCATTGCCTTGTACACCAAAGCAGATAACCCTGAAGTGTTCACATGAAAACACCGTGGTTCTCAAAAAGCACTGTGTCACTTCTCTCAATATCACTTCTCTCTCTTTTTCCCTCCCTCCTTCCCTCCCTCCCTCCTTCCCCCCCCCCCCCGCTTAGAAAATTTCAGTTCCTGACAGTGAGAAAGTGAGAATATACCCAATCTTTTCATTCTATGATTTATATTTGGGTGCCTCAAAATGAAAACATCATGTAAAAAGTCCTAATGAAAGTGGGCTGAAAATATTTACCTTGTAATTTACCTTGTATATAAAATGTAAATCTTTGAATATGTAGCAAAACTCTGCTGGAGCCATCTAGGCTGCGGATTTTTCTTCATGGAAAATATTCTTGTAATTTTCCAAAAATGTTAAAGTTATTGTACAATTCATTCCCACAACCCTCTATGGAGACCTTAAAGTCATTAACATTTTGCTCCACTTGATTTACCTAAACAAATAAATGGTAGATGTACACATTTTACTTTTGCTGAACTACTTAAAAGCAAGTTGAAGAAATCGTGTGAGATCATCTCTAAACTCAGCATGCATTTCCTGAAAATAAGAACATCCTCGTGCAAATCAACATTCTGCTTGAAATTTCAAGAATAATTTTTCCTTCTTAAGCTCGGTACAAGAAAAGAGCTCAACAAATTATCTGAAATACAAATAAGAGGGATCAAAGCATATTATGTGAAGGCTTAAGGAGAAAAACTAGTTGCGACTAAAGTTTGAGTGAAATTTGAATTTGAACATTTAGGGCTGGCTGCTTCAAGCAGTTACCCACCTGTGGTGTTCAGGGAGTAGGTTCTGAGAATCTGAGATCTCACACTAGAGTGTGGTGTTGTGACAGGTTTTCCAGGGGTGTCCCCCATTTTATAGCCTTACACAAGTAAAGCAGAAAAAGTGAAGCCCAAGCGCACACTCTAGAAGATGTGAGAAGACCACCTCAGGAGAGTGGACTCCGCTGAGGCCCTTGCTTTCCTCACTTACAGAGATTTTTCTTAGCTCTACAATTCAGTTTTTTTTTGATGACACTCTTGGGTTCATTGCTATGTCTCAAATAATTTGAAATGGATTTTAATTTTAAACATAATTTGAAAGATATTTTTTTTTGGTTTTTCGAGACAGGGTTTCTCTGTGGTTACTATCAAAGAGAACAACCCAGTCAATTCTTTCTGTCTCATATAATCTTATAGAGGGTGGCACCTCACAAAAGCTCCTGGAACCTTAATCCTCATGATGCCCAAGAGCCTCTCTCTTTTTTTCCCTCAAGATGCTCTGACTCAAGATGGCAACAATCACACCCAACCCAAAAGAAACAGTTCTGTAACACAGTCATACTTTCCACAATCATTGGAGAAAAACTATGACCAAATAAAATCACACATACAAAAAAGCTGTGGAGTCCATTGTATGTTGACCAACTATTCCTGAACATGCGGCTTCCCCTTGAGTGGCTGATATACCCAGGGCCATTGCAGAAAATTGACTTTCCCTCTCCCAGCAGGTATAAATGACAGTTCACCTTTATTCTAGTGGCTGGGTATTCATTCATTCATTCATTCATTCATTCATTCTTAAACTGTAAAAAGGTATAAGATAAAATGTAAACTATCATATTGAAGTTGGACAAGACAAGCCTACTGAAGGAAAGAGTCCAAGAGAAGGCACAAGAATCAGAGACCAGTCATTTGCACACTCAGGAATCCCATAAAAACAATAAACAAGAAGCCATAATAAAAGTGCAGAGGACCTGGTGTAGACCTATGTTGGCCCTGTGTATGCTGCTTCTGACTCTCTGAGCTCATATGAGTTTTGTGTATGTTGATTTAGAGGGCCTTTCTTTCTTGGTGTCCTCCATCACCTCTGGCTCTTACACTCTCTATGCCTCCTTTTCTGCAGAGTTCTCTGGGCTCTGTGGGGGAGGCATTTAATGGAGACATCCCATTTAAGACTGAGTGTTCCAAGTTTTCTCACTCTGCATAATGTCTGGTTGTAGGTCTTTATATTTGTTCCCATTTTCTGCAAGAGGAAGTGTCTCTCCTGATGGCCGAATAAGGCACTGATCTATGAGTATAGCAGAATATCATTAGAAGTCATTTCATCACTACATTTTTTCTTTTTTGGACTAGTATTTGATTTTGTGAATCATGAAAAATAAAAACCCAGAGACAGATAATGGGGTTCAAACTGAAGATCAGAAAAGCAAAGCAGCTAACCCCTGGCTCTTTCCTCTACCTCAGACAGAAATGAATCCTCAAATTGAAGACTGAGCCTGAGACCTGTCTTCTCCCATCTTATATTTCTCTCTAGTGCTGGAACTAAAGGAGTGCACCACTCTCTGGCCTGTATGGCTTACTAGTGTTGCTACTTTGCCCTCTGAAGTTCAGGCAAGCTTTGTTTATTAAAAGACAAATATTATACCACTATAATTTTCTCCTATGTTCCTGTTCTATCTAGTCTCAGTTTCTTGGTCACCCACGCAGTGTCAGGTATGGGTTCCATGTTGAGGAATGGGCCTTAAGTCAAATCAGTTAGTGGTTGGTTACTCCCACAGCTTTGTGCCTTCATTGTCATAGCATACATTGCAGATGATACAGCATTATAGGTAAAAGGTTTTGTGGCTGGCTTTGTGTTTACATTTCTCTTTTGACAGCATACAGAGTATGTTCCTATAACAAAGATACTGGAATATAGGGGGACAGTTCTATGTAGGCACCATCTAGACATCTCCATGTTCAATGAGCATTGTTTTCAGCAATGGTACCTTGCCATCAGTTTGTGGAGAGCAGCCTATAGTCATGACAATAGCCTGGGTTGTTTGGGGATTCTTATGGAGCCCCTTTGGTAAACAATTCAATTCTATATAACCTAATCCTAATACTGGAAGCTCTATTTGGTGACAAGAAATAGCCAGCTAGGACTCTGTGTCCCCTATTATTTGGCAATTTCACTTAGAACACCTTCATACATGTATATATTTTAGGAGGTCTATACTGTATTATGTTTCTAAATTTCCCCCTCATGTGCCACATGTTTTGTCATCTCTTTCCACATTCCCTCCCACTATCCCCTCTCCCCCACCTCACCACTTGATCCTCCAATTTCAGATTCTTCTCATTCCCCTGTAACTATCTATCCCATTTCCCTTTCCTAATGAGATCTATCTGTTCCTCCTAGTCCCTTACTCTATACCTACCCTCTGTGGTTCTTTGGATTGTAGCTTGGTTATCCCTTACTTAACAGCTAATGTCCCTGTACAAGCAAACACATACCATATTTCTCTTTCTGTTTCTGAGATACCTCACTCTGAATGATTTTTTTCTAGTTCCATCCATTTGCCTGCGAATTTTATGATGTCATTTTCTTAGCAGCTGAGTAATACTACATTGTATAACAATATACCGCATTTTCTGTTGTGGTACATTTAGATTATTTCCAATTTCTGGTTACTAGGAATAGAACAGCAAAGGACATGGTTGAGCAAGTGGTAGGATGAAGAGTCATTTAGATACACGCTAAAGAGCGGTATAGCTGGATTAATCCCCATTTTCCTGAGGAAGCCGTCACACTGATTTCCACAGTGGCTATAAGAGTTTGCAGTCCCACCAGCAATGGATGAGTGTTCCCCTTACTCCACATCCTCTCCAGCATGAACTGTCACTTATTTTATTGATTTTAGCCATTCTGACAGGTGTAAGATGAAATCTCAAAGTAGTTTTGATTTACAGTTCCCTAATGACTAAGGATGTTAAACATTTCTTTAAATGTTCCTTGGTTATTTGTGTTTCCTTTATTGAAGAATTCTCTGTTTAGATCTGTACCCCATTTTTAATTAGGTTATGGTATAACCTTTCTCCCACATTCATTTCAGCATTTGTTGTTATTGGTATTTTGATGGGAACCATTCTGACGGGGGTAAGCTGTTTCTGGTATTTGGGTCTTATATAAGGTCCTTAATTCATTTAAAGTTTAATCATGTGTAATGTGAGGAATAAGAGACTGGTTTCATTATTTTATTATTTAATGACATCCAAGTTTCCTGGCTATTTTTGTTGATAATGATGCCATTTACCCAATATGTATTTTTTGCATCTTTGTCAAAAATCAGGTAGCCGCTGTTGCGTAGACTTATATCTGGGTGTTCTATTCTATTCCTCTGATCTATGTGTCTGGTTTGTGCCAATATCATGCTATTTTATAACTATGTATAGATACTTGACACTAAGCTTGGCAATACCTCCTCTGCGAATGCTTTTGCAACCCTTGGTCACTTGTGTTTTAAGATTGAATGTATTACTGCATCTGGAACCACAGTGACCATGTGGAGCAGCTATGGTGCACAGGCCCACAGCTAGAGGGTTTGGAGGGCTAAGATGGGAGTGAGGTCTCTTACCAAGTTGGAGCCATGGCCACAGTGACCTTGTAGAGTGTCGGGGGTACATGGTTTTGGAATCCAAACTGGGCTGGAATCACTTACTGATTCTAGAGACCACAGCCCAGCCATTCTTTATTCTGAGTGGCAGGCCAGCCTTGTGCTCCTGGTCTTGTTTTGGCCTAACTAGAGAGTTCTAGGCTCATCTCAGGTTCACTTCATAGATCTAGATGTTGATTGGTTGCCAGTTAAGGTTACTGGGTAGCAGGGTCAAAGACTTCTTGCTTAGTAAACGTTTAGCCTATCTTCAAACGTACATGAAATACTCATTCCATAAATAAGGATTGGGAAAAGACAAGATCTCCTGAGTAAATTGGGAACATGGGGACCTTGGGAGAGGGTTGAAGGGGAGGGGAGAGGCAGGGATGGAAGCAGAGAAAACTGTAGGGCTCAATAAAAAAATAAGGAATTGGGATTTCTGCCTCCTGCCCACTACCGCCTCCCATTTCCCTCCCCCTCCCCCAATCATGTCCCCCTTCCTCATCAGCCCGAAGAGCAATCAGGGTTCCCTGCCCTGTGGGAAGTCCAAGGATCATCCACCTCCTTCCAGGTCTAGTAAGGTGAGCATCCAAACTACCTAGGCTCCCACAAAGCCAGTACGTGCAGTAGGATCAAAACCCAGTGCCATTGTTCTTGACTTCTCAGTAGTCCTCATTGTCCACTATGTTCAGCGAGTCCGGTTTTATCCCAGGATTTTTCAGACCCAGGCCAGCTGGCCTTGGTGAGTTCCCGATAGAATATCCCCATTGTCTTAGTGTGCGGGTGCACCCCTCGTGGTCCTGAGTTCCTTGCTCGTGCTCTCTCTCCTTCTGCTCCTGATTTGGACCTTGAGATTTCAGTCTGGTGCTCCAATGTGGGTCTCTGTCTCTGTCTCCTTTCATTGCTTGATGAAGGTTAATATCCAGGAGGATGACTATATGTTTTTCTTTTTTTGGGGGGGGGTTCACCTTCTTATTTAGCTTCTCTAGGATCACGAATTATAGGCTCAATGTCCTTTATTTATGGCTAGAAACCAATTACATATTAGAGTACTACTCAGCAGTAAAAAACAATGACTTCTTGAATTTTGCAAATGGACGGAAATAGAAAACACTATCCTGAGTGAGGAAAGCCAGACCCAAAAAGAGGAACATGAGGATCCACAATTCTTAGAATGCAATGAGAACATTATACACACACACACACACACACACACACACACACACATATATATATATATATATGCTTTCCTGTTATGATAAACTGTATTTCCTATTGATATACTCCAAAATAAAATCAGGTGGCTCTTCTGCTTAGAACCCTTCATTTGTTAACTATCTCTTTCAGAAATAAAAGGGCAAGTCTCTCAGTGGGCCATAAAGATAGACCTTCAAAGACATACTCCTCCCTGTGTCTCTAGCTTCATTTCCAAAAGCATTTGCAGTTATCCAAATTGGCCTTATCACTTCAAACTTCCACGCTTTGGCTGCTGACTGAAATAGCCTCCTCTTTACCCCATCTGCCTGTCTAGACAGCACCTACTCCCATCGCTGTGAAGGTTTTCCTGCATCTCTGTGGCAGAGCTGACCCTTTATTCACCTGTAATCCTGCTAGACATTAAGATACATTGCATCACTTACATACTTCCTACCAGCTCTCTATGAGCTCCTGAAGGGAAAAGAATGGGTCTTTTCATCTCTGTATCCCCAGTGCCTGGCACACAGCAAATGACTAAATTAATCAATTTTGAGGTTGGTTGTAAAAGGAATTCCATAACTGTTTTTTAACATCATTTAAATGATGACACAATCCCACAGTGAGTACTTTGAAGACAAGAACATTAATTTAGGGATTGTAAATTCTAGCAAGTTGTTAAAAATCAGTTACATTAACTTTATCCTCACTTTTATACTGTGTCCTCAAAGACACCACTAAGTATTAAATTAAGAGACACTTTGCCTCCACATTTTAAGACATATAAATCAAGACAGGTCAGGTTAGACTACAGAACCACATGATTTCAAGATTGAAGTACATTACCACTTCCTGAACTTTTTACCCACACCAACAACTGCAGATCTGGGTGCCTGTTTGGGAAGCTGTAGTCCATTTATGGCAGATAATATACCCCTATTAAGAAAGGTAGAGAAGATATGCTCTAGGGAGCTGAGAATTAACAAATGTTCCACTTAAAAGCATTTTCACATTTCATCTGCCAGTGACAGCCCTGTGATATTTAACTTCAAGACAGAATAAAATGGAGTCCTACTTTGTGCCTAACAGAAAAAAAGGGCCAGCAATAGTAGTATACTAATACCATCTAAAGCAGGTTGCTATTAGGCCCAATCTGGGTAAGGAACAATAAATACTCTTATCCTTCTCTCATACATTACATCTTGACTGCAGTTTCCCCTCACCCACTCTTCCCTCTCCCTCCCTGCACCTCCCCTCTCTCCCAGATCAACCCCTCTTCTGTTTCCCTTCAAAAATAAAGAACACCCCTTCCAGGGATAGCCACTGAACATGGCCTAACAAGATGCAATGAGAGTAGGCAAAAACTGCCACATCAAGGCTGGGCAAGGCAACCCAGTAGGGGGAAAGGTTTCCCAAGCACAGGCAAAAGAGAAAGAGACACCCAACACTCGCACTGTTGGAAGTTCCACAAGAACATCAATCTACATAACCATAAGGCATATGCAGAGGACCTAGCTCAGACCCATGTCTGAGGGTCTGTGTTTGGAACAATAGTTCTTAACCTATCATTTGAATTATTAATTTAGTTTATATATGATAACTAGTTTCACATCTCTTAATATATCTATATTTTCCTTCACTGTACCTTCATTAACTACCTACTAAGGCATCTTAGGAAGATTTGGTAGGGTATTACCTCAAATTAAAGATAGCTGAAAGACAGAGTTCTTTCTCTCTGGGGAACTAGTTTCTTTTCTCTGAAAGCCTTTAAAGGATGCCCACACTGTGGAGGACATTGTTCTTCACACAAATTCTACCAATGGGCTTTTTTTTTTGTCTGCAGGGTCTTTCGACCTCCAAGAGTCCTGTCCCTGTGCTGAGGACAGCCTTTCAGACTGGTGAGTGGGTGCCATCCCGGGGCGTGGCGAAACATATGGGAAAGGAGCACTGGGCCCATTCAGCTCCAGCTGCAGGGACTTCTGTGTTCCACACATTCCCGACCCCCCCCCCCCAGTTCCTGATCCTGCACTGAGGCTACCCACCCAGAGGGGTGAGTGTGCACCCGCTCGGCCAGAGGGGAGTGCACGGCACCTCCAGCTCCTATTGCAGGGGCTTCTTGGCTCCGCACAACTCTCCTCTCTCCCCAAGTTTGCCCTTTTGTCTGCGGGGTCCTTTGACCTCCAAGAGGCCTGTCCCTGTGCTGAGGACAACCTTTCAGACCGGAACAGTGCCTGCTCCTGCACTGAGGCTATCCACCTAAAGGGGAACAGTTCCTGCTTCTGCATTGAGGAAATCCACCCAGAGTAAATCACAGCATAGTTTGGACCAAAACACCAAGACTCTCTTGGCTGAATTTGAAGGAAGAGATGGACAGGCGTCAATGCAAGAATTTCTCCAACAACCTGAAAGGCAACATGACAACACCAGATTCCAGGGATCACACAACATGAAGATATGAACACCCTATTCCAGAAGAAGTAGAAGAAATCGACTTCAATCGATTATGACATTATAAAAATGATAGAAAATCTTTTTTTTTATGGTTTGTGGCTGAGCAAATTTTTTTCCATTTTTTTATTGCGAAGAGGAGAAAAAAAACAAGTTTCCACCTCCTCCCAGCCTCCCATTTCCTTCCCCCTCCTCCCACCCTTCTTCCCCTCCTCCCATCCTTCTTCCCCTCCCCCCCACTCCTCTCCCCCTCCCTCTCCAGTCCAAAGAGCAGTCAGGGTTTCCTGCCCTGTGGTAAGTCCTAGGTCCTCCCCTCTCCGTCCATTTCTAGGAAGGTGAACATCCAAACTGGCTAGGCTCCCACAAAGCCAGCACATTACGTAGGTTCAAAACCCCATGCCATTGTCCTTGGCTTCTCATCAGCCCTCATTGTTCGCCATGCTCAGAGAGTCCAGTTTTATCCCATGCTTTTTCAGTCACAGTCCAGCTGGCCTTAGTGAGCTCCCAATAGATCAGCTCCACTATCTCAGTGGGTGGGTGCACCCCTCGTGGTCCCGACTTCTTTGCTCATGTTCTCCCTCCTTCTGCTCCTCATTGGGACCTTGGGAGCTCAGTCCAGTGCTCCAGTGTGGGTCTCTGTCTCTATCTCCATCCATCACCAGATGAAGGTTCTATGATGATATGCAAGATATTCGTCAGTATTGCTATAGAATAGCAGTATTATTTGTAATAGCCAGAACCTGGAAACAACCTAGATGTCCTTCAATGGAAGAATGGATGAAGAAAGTGTGGAATATCTACACATTAGAGTACTACGCTGCGGTAAAAAACAATGACTTCTCGAATTTTGCATGCAAATGGATGGAAATAGAAAACACTATCCTGAGTGAGGTAACCCAGATCCAAAAAGATGAATATGGGATGTACTCACTCATAATTGGTTTCTAGCCATAAACAAGGGTCACGGAGTCTACAATTGGTGATCCCAAAGAAGCTAAGTAAGAAGGTGAACCAAAGGAAAAACATATAGTTGTCCTCTTGGCTATGCGAAGTAGACAAAATGGCCGGGGAGAAAATTGAGATCTTGGGGGTGGGGTGGGATGGGGGTAAGGGGAGATGGGGAGAGAAAAGGGAGAAGGGGAGAATGGGAGGAACTTGGGGAAAAAGGAGGATTGGGATAAAGGAAGGTTGGATAGGGGAGCACGAAAGCACAATTCTTAGTTAAGGGAGCCACCTTAGAGTTGGCAAGAGACTTGAACCTAGAGTGGCTCCCAGATGCCCAAGCCATGATAGAAAATCTTAATCAGGATGTGAAAAACTGCTGTAAAGAAGTGGAGAAGACAAACAAAAAGGTAGAAGAAATGAATAAATCTCTCAAAGATACCCAAGAAAACCATGATAAAGCAATCAAACAGGTAATGGAAACAGTTCAAGTCTTGAAAAATGAAATGGAGGTAATGAAGAAAACACAAACCGAGGGAAGGCTGGATATGGAAAATCTGGGTAACCGATCAGGAACTACAGAGTCAAGCATGACCAACAGAATACAAGAGATAGAAAAAAGAATCTCAGACACTGAAGATACTATAGACGAAATAAACTCATTGATTAAAGAGAATAACAAATCCAACAAATTCTTAACACAAAACATACAGGAATTCTGGGACACCATGAAAAGACCAAACTAAGAATAATAGGTATGGAAGAATGAAAAGAATTACAGTTCAAAGGCCCAGAAAATATATTCAACAAAATTATAGAAGAAAACTTTCCCAATCTAAAAACGGATATTCCTATGAAGGCACAAGAAGCATACAGAGCACCAAATAGACTGGACCAAAAAAAAAAGCATCCCCTCACCATATAATAATCAAAACACAAAACATACAGAATATAGAGCAAATATTAAGAGCTGCAAGGGAAAATGGTCAAGTAACATATAAAGGGAAACCTATCAGTATTACACCTGACTTCTCAATGAAAACCATGAAAGCCAGAAGGTCTTGGATAGATGTGCTGCAGACACTAAGAGATCATGGATGCAAGCCCAGACTACTATATCCAGCAAAGCTCGCATTCACCATCGATGGAGAAAACAAGATATTTCAAGACAAAAACAGATTTAAACAATACTTAATCACAAACCCAGCCTTACAGAAAATACTAGAAGGAAACCACAAACCAAGGAAGCCAACAATACCCATAATAACACAAGCATCTAACAATCCTCCACTAGCACAACTTAAAGAAGGGAAACACACAAACACTACCACCAGGAAAAATAACTTGAGTAAGCAAACACTGGTCATTAATATCACTTAATATCAAGGGACTCAATTCACCTATAAAAAGGCCCAGGTTAAGAGAATGGATATGAAAACAGGATCCAACATTCTGCTGTTTACAAGAAATACACCTCAAACTCAAAGACAGATACTACCTCAGAGTAAAGGGTTAGGAAAAGGCTTTCCAATCAAATGGTCCAATGAAACAAGCGGGTGTGGCTAAACTAATATCTAACAAAATTGACCTCAAACTAAAATCAATAATAAGAGATGGAGAAGGACACTTTATTCTCATAACAGGAATAATTCATCAGGAGGAAGTCTCAATCATGAATATCTAAACCCCTAATATAAAATAGTACCCACATATGTAAAAGAAACATTACTAGAACTCAAAGAATACATCAAACCCCATACTCTAATAGTAGGAGATTTCAACACTCCGATCTCACCAATGGACAGGCCAACCAGACAGAAACTTAACAGAGAAATAAGAGAACTAATAATGAACCAAACGGACTTAACAGACATCTCTAGAACATTCCACCCAAACAGAAAAGAATATACCTTCTTCTCAGCATCTCATGGAACCTTCTCAAAAATTGATCACTTAACTGGTAACACAGCAAACATCCATAGATACAAAGAAATTGTAGTAACCACATGTGTACTATAGGATCACCATAGAATAAAGTTAGAATTCAAAAACAATTCTATCCCCAGAAAGCCTACAAACTCATGGAAATTGAACAGTCAACTACTGAACCATGCCTGGGTCAAGGAAGAAATAAAGAAAGAAAATAAAGTCTTCCTTGAATTTAATGAAAATAAAGACACAACATACTCAAACCTATGGGACCCTATGAAAGCAGACCTAAGAGGAAAGGTCATAGCACTAAGTGTCCACAAAAAGAAAATGGAGAAAGCACACAAGAGAGACTTAACAGCACACCTGAATGCACTAGTAAAAAAAAAGAAGCAGACTCACCCAGGAGGAGTAGAAGACTAGAAATAATCAAACTGAGGGCTGAAATCAACAAAATAGAAACACAGAAAATAATCCAAAGAATCAATGAAACAAAAAGCTGGTTCTTGGAGAAAATCAACAATATTGACAAACCCCTATCCAAAATAATCAAACAGAAGAGAGAGAACATGCAAATTATTAAGATCAGAAATGAAAAAGGGGACATAACCACAGACACAGAGGAAATTCAGAGAAACATTAGATCTTACTACAAAAGCCTGTATGCCACAAAATTGGAAAATGTAAAAGAAATGAGCAATTTTTTAGATAAGTACCATAAACCAAAGTTAAATCAAGACCAGGTGAACAATTTCAATAAACCTGTAAGTCATGAAGAATTAGAAGCTGTTATCAAGAACCTCCCTACCAAAAAAAAAAAGCCCAGGACCAGAGAATTTCAATGCAGAATTCTACCAGAACTTCCAAGAAGACCTAATACCTATACTCCTTAATGTGTTTCACAAAATAGAAACAGAAGAGTCATTGCCAAACTCCTTTTATGAAGCTACAGTTACCCTGATACCAAAACCACACAAAGACTCAACCAAGAAAGATAATTACAGGCCAATCTCACTCATGAACATCAATGCAAAAATTCTCAATGAAATACTGGCAAACTGAATCCAAGAACACATTAGAAAAATTATCCATTATGATCAAGTAGGCTTTATCCCAGAGATGCAGGGCTGGTTCAACATACGAAAATCTATCAATGTACTCCATCATATAAATAAACTGAAAGAAAAAAAACATATGATCATTTCATTAGATGCTGAAAAAGCATTTGACAAAATTCAATACCCCTTTATGATAAAGGTCTTGGAGAGATTAGGGATACAAGGTTCATACCTAAATATAATAAAAGCTATATACAACAAGCTGACAGCTATCATCAAATTAAATGGAGAGAAACTCAAAGCCATTCCACTAAAATCAGGAACAAGACAAGGCTGTCCATTTTCTCCATACCTCTTCGTTAGAGTGCTTGAAGTTTTAGCAATAGCAATAAGACAACATAAAGAGATCAAGGAGATTCGAATCGGAAAGGAAGAAGTTAAACTTTCGTTATTTGCAGATGATATGATAGTGTACATAAGCGAACCCAAAACTCTACCAAAGAACTCCTACAGCTGATAAATACCTTTAGTAATGTGGCAGGATACAAGATCAACTCCAAAAAAATCAGCTGCCTTCCTATGCACAAAGGATAAAGAAGGAGAGAGAGAAATCAGAGAAGCATCACCTTTCATGAAAGCCACAAATAGCATAAAATATCTTGGGGTAAACTCTAACCAAGGAAGTGAAAGATCTATTTGACAAGAATTTTGTCTTTGAAGAAAAAATTTGGAGAGGATACCAGAAAATGGAAGGATTTCCCTTGCTCTTGGATTGGGAGGATCAACATAGTAAAAATGGCAATTCTTCCAAAAGCAATCTATAGATTCAATGCAATCCCCATCAAAATCCCAACAAAATTCTTCACAGACCTTGAGAGAACAATAATCAACTTTATATGGAAAAACAAAAGCCCAGGATAGCCAAAACAATCCTATACAATAAAAGTACTTCTGGAGGCATTTCCATCCCTGACTTCAAACTCTATTACAGAGCTACAGTAATGAAACAGCCTGGTATTGTCATAAAAACAGAGATGTTGACCAATGGAATCAAATCGAAGACTCAGATATTAACCCACAAACTTATGAACACCTGATTTTCAACAAAGGAGCTAAAATTATACAGTGAAAGAAAGAAAGCATCTTTAACAAATGGAGCTGGCATAACTGGATTTAAAACTGTAGAAGAATAAAAATAGATCCATATCTATCACCATGCACAAAACTCAAGTCCAAATGGATTAAAGACCTCAATATAAATCTGACCACACTGAAGCTGATAGAAGAGAAAGTGGGAAGTAGTCTGCAACACATGGGCACCGGAGATCAAATCCAATGTATAACCCCAGTAGCACAGACAATTAGAGCAACAATGAATAAATGGGACCTCCTGAAACTGAGAAGCTTCTGTAATGCAAAGGACACTGTTATTAAGACAAAAAGGAAATCTACTGAATGGGAGAAGATCTTCACCAACCCCGCATGAGACAAAGGTCTGATCTCCAAAATATATAAAGAACTCAAGAAACTAGACATTAAAACTCTAATTAACCCAATTAAAAAATAGGGTACTGAACTGAACAGAGAATTTTCAACAGAAGTTCAAATAGCCAAAAAACACTTAAGATCATGCTCAACCTCCTTAGTGCTCAGGGAAATGCAAATCAAAACAACTCTGAGATACCATCTTACACCTGCCAGAATGGCTAAAATCCAAAAACATCAATGATAGCCTATGCTGGAGAGGTTGTGGAGTAAGAAGAACACTCATCCATTGTTGGTGGGAATGCAAACTTGTGCAACCACTTTGGAAATCAGTGTGAAGGTTTCTCAGGAAACTGGGAGTCAACCTATTTTAGCATCCAGCAATTCCACTCTTGGGAATATACCCAAGAGATGCCCAGTCATACTACAAAAGCATTTGTTCGACTATGCTCACAGCATCACTATATGTAATAGCCAGAACCTGGAAACAACCAACTTGCCCCTCAATAGAAGAATGGATAAAGAAGGTGTGGCAATATATACTTTAGAGTTCTATTCAGCGGAAAAAAAACAATGATATCTTGAACTTTGCATGCAAATGGATGGAAATGAAAACACTATCCTAAGTGAGATAACTCAGACCCAAAAAGAGGAATATGGTATGTACTCACTCATAATCGGATTCTAGCCATAAACAAAGGACATTGAGCCTATAGTTCATGATCCTAGAGAAGCTAAATAAGAAGGTGAACCCAAAGAAAAACATATATTTATCCACTGGATATTGGAAGTTGACAAGATCATCGACCAAACGTTGGGACCAGGGGGATGGGGGTGGATTGGGGGAATGGGAGATGGAGAGAAAGAAGGGAGAAGGGGAGGGTTGGGGAGAGCTTGGGGGAATGGGAAAATTGAGATGGAGGAAGGGTAGATATGGGAGCAGCGAAGAAGTTATACCAACCAAGGGAGCCATTTTAGGTTAGCTAGAGTCTTGGCTCTAGAGCGGTTCCCAAGTGTCCAAGGGGATTTCTCCAACTAGTTCTGTGGGCAGCAGAGGAGAGGGTGCCTGTACTGGCCTTATCCTATAGCTACACTGATGAATATCTTGCATATCACCATAGAACCTTCATTCTGTGATGGATGGAGATAGAGACAGAGACCCACATTAGAACACTGGACTGAGCTCACAAGGTCCAAATGAGGAGCAGAAGGATGGAGATCATAAACAAGGAAGTCAGGACCGTGAGGGGTGCACCCACCCACTGAGACAATGGGACTGATCTAATGGGAGCTCACCAAGGCCAGCTGGACTGGAACTGATGGAGCATGTGATCAAACTGGACTCTCTGAATGTGGCTGACAATGAGGGCTGACTGAGAAGCCAATGACAATGGCACTGAGTTTTGATTCTACTGCATGGACTGGCCTTGTGGGAGACTAGTCTGTTTGGATGGTCCCCTTCCTAGACCTGGATGGAGGGGGGAGGACCTTGGACTTCCCACAGGGCAGGAAACCCTGACTGCTCTTAAGACTGGAGAGGAAGGGGGAGAGGGAGGGGGGAGTGGGAAGGGAAATGGGAGGAAGGGATGAGGTGGGTATTTTTCAATAAATAAATAAAAAAACATATTACCAATAGAAATGTTAATTTCATTCAAAAATAACTTCATAGACACATTCAGAATGAGGTTTACCTAAATCTCTGGGCACCATGGCCTAACAAAGCCATAAAATCAGCCATTACACACAGCAAATGTGTACTGAGCACTCATTTGAGGGACTAACTAGGCATTGTTTTAAAAATTGTGAAGTCTGTGAGAAGCCTAGCAAATTTCTGGCAGATTCTAATTTATATTTAATAAATAGAAATACCACCCATGACTATCGTAAAAAGGCCACTTTGAAATCCTTTTGTCAGATATATTAATTAACCCCTGTAATCTGAGTCTCTATCAATGCTCGCCATTTCAGAAGCAATTTTTACTTTCACTACATCTAGATTTTTTGAAATCTCATTACTAATTGTGTTGAATGAGTATATAGTGGACCTTATTAGAGCATCAGGGCTGGGTCACAGAGGATATAATATGCTTGAAGAAGGCTATAATTGTATTTATAATATGCAGCAATATATTTTACAACTTGTTAGTGAATTCATTTGGTTGTAATGGTCTTCTTTCTTTTTTAGAGCATTTTTAATATTGTATCTTTTAAAAAAATTGGGGGAATTCATATCATATTTGTAAAATCACATAGAATTCAGACTTAATTCTAAGAAATACCAAAGCCTATCATGTTTTCCTTCTGCCCCATGATACCCATTGGTAATGCCATCCTGTGAAGTTAGACTAATTTCCATTTGCTTTAATCATAGCTCAATATCTCATTTCTTATCTTTGACCTCAGCACAGCCTTCGCAGTAAACTGTCAGCCATCTAACTCTCAGCAGCACTACAAACACACATCATTAAGAGGATTAAAGGCAAAGATCCCTATTTATGAAAATTTCTAAACATCTGTCATGAAGTCTGGTCAGGATATTTCCCAGTATATGTTAGCACTCCATGTTTATTTGACAATTACTGTCATCGATGTCAGAAGGGAGGAGAGGAGAGTTATTAATAGGAGTTTCTTGGCTTTGGTGATTAGCAAAAGTCAGTCCTGTATCTTGTCACTGTTCTATGAGATTGCCATGAGAGCTGTATCACCATGACAATAATGTAAAGCCTGAGCCTCAGGCTAGCAGGGCTCAGATTCATTGGTCTGAAAGCAGAAGAGGGAGCAAAGGTATGTCTGCAGAGTTTCGTACAAGTAAAGAATTAACACAATTCTCAAAAACTATAACTATACCTGGAGGAAGACTGTTGGCCAGCATACACACCCAATGTAGCCTCCCACAAAAGCGCTTTTTAAAAATTCTCAAATCCTAGAAGAAGTATCTGCAACAAAATCAACTGACAGACTCAGTGGGAAATGTAATAGCTAATTTTTATTTGTCAATTTGAAAAGGCTAAAGGATGCCCAGCTAACTGATAAAAAATCTTTTCTCAGAATGTCTGTATCGATGGTTGCAGAATGAGTAAAAACGATCACGTTTAGCACTAAGACAGAAAAAAAGGCAGAGGAAGGGAAAAATTGTTCTCTCTTTTTGAGATAGGGCACCCATTTTCTCCCTACATTGGTCATCAGTTACCCTGGTCCTCCCGTCTTGAGAAACCCTGATTGAATCATATCACTGGCTTCCTGGTCCACAAACTCACAGAGAGCAGCATATAACTTCACAGCTTTCATAATCATGCCACCCAATTCCTCAAATCAACTTGTCTCTAAAACAGACAGATCTTGTTTTCTAGACCTCTGAATCTTTTGGCAAACTTTTATAGATCTATTTGGATCTTTCTTTGGAGTTATAATAGTGCTGATTATGATTGGTGTATTAGTTTCCTAGTTACCATAGCAAAATGACATGAATTGGTTCCCTTCAAACAAGAGAAATTTATTATTTCACAGTTGTGCACTCTGGAAGTCCAGATTCAAGACTCAGCAAAAATGTATTTTCTGGTGGCTTTAAGAAAGGCTTCTTCCTTACTTCTTCCAGTTTCTAATATTTGCTGCCATTATATGTGTGATGTGTTCTTGTGTTATCTTAGTTGTCTGTCATTGAGTCCAAATTTCCCTTTTGGATACAGATACCAGTAATATTAGAAAAAGGTCCATTCCCTGACTTCAAACTCTACTACATAGCTACAGTACTAAAAAGCAGCCCAATATTGGCATAAAACCAGACAGGAGGACCAATGGAACTGAGTCGAAGACCCAGATATCAATCTACACACTTATGAATGCTTGATTTTTGACACAGAAGCAAAAATATAAAAAGGAAGAAAGAAAACATATTCAAGAAATGGTGCCACTTCCTAAATATAACCTCAATAGCATAGACACTAAGAGAAACAATTAATAAATGAGACCTCCTGGAACTGAAAAGCTTCTGTAAAGCAAAGGACAAGGTCAACAAAACAAAATGGCAGCCTACAGAATGGGAAAAAAATCTTCACCAACACCACATCAGATAGAGGGATGATCTCCAAAATTTACAAAGAACTCAAGACATTGGTCTTCAAAAGAACAAATAATCCAATAAAAAAAAATGGAGTACAGACCTAAACAGAGAACTCTCAACAGAAGAATCTATAATGGTGAAAGTTACTTAATGAAATGTTCAACATCCTTAGCCATCAGAGAAATGCAAATCAAAACAACTCTTATATTCCATCTTACATCTGTAAGAATGGCCAAGATCAAAAAGACTGATGATAACTTATAGTGGAGAGGTTGTGGGTTAAAGGGAACACTTCCGCATTGCTGGTGTGAATGCAAGCTGGTACAGCCACTTTGAATTTCAGAATGGCGATTTCTCAGAATATTAGGGAAAAAACTACCTCAAGACCTAGCAATAATAGTTTTGGGTATATACCCAAAGGATGCTCATCATACCACAAGGACATTTGCTCAACTATGTTCATAACAGCATTGTTTGTCACAGCTAGAACCTGGAAACAAGCTATATGCCCCTCGGCCAAAGAATGGATAAAGAAAATATGGTACATTTACACAAAGAGTACTACAGAGCAAAATAAAAAAAAATGATATCTTGAAATTTGGCAAATGGATGGATCTAGAAAACATCATATTGAGTGAGGTAACTCAGACCCAGAAAGACAAATATCATATGTACTCGCTCATACATGGCATTTAGACATAAAGCAAAAAATAAGCAGTCTACAATTCACAATCCCAGAGAACCTAGACATCGAAAAGGACCCTAAGGGAGACATACATGGATCAATGTACATGGGAAGTAGAAAAAGACAAGATCTCCTGCGTAAATTGGGAGCATGGGGACCATGGGAGAGGGTTGAGGGGGAAGGGAGAGGCAGGGAAGGGAGCTGAAAAAAAATATATGGCTCAGTAAAAACAATATTTAAAAAAGAAAAAGACCCATCAAATATCCCCCCACTGAAACTTAATTACCCCTTAAAAGAATATTGTGCTTTAAGGTAATATTGAATGCAAGTTTATAATAATGACTTTTTAATTTATTTTTAAATGTTTTTGATCGAAATACAATTACATCATCTCTCCTTTGCTTTCCTCCCATCAGCCCTACCCAGTTATTCTCTCTTGAACCCCATCTCTATTCCCCACTCTCAAGTTGATAACCTATTTTTGATTATATATATTTAAATATGTGTGTATGCAGAAACATATAAAATTAGAGCCTGATATGTCTGGTCTTGTTGTTTTGTGTATATGGTTTCAAGGCTGACCACTCTGCATTGAACAACCAATAAAAGGTCTCATCCCTGGGAAAGGCTAATTCTCCTCCTCCCAGCAGTCAATGAGTTGCCTGTAGTTCCTTGTCTATGAGTGGGACCCTGCAAATTTTTTTGCCTTCCACATTAACATGTCCACTGATATTGGAATTGTTCTGATCTTGTTTATGCAGCCATTTCTAGGGGAGACTGTTGCATGGCAGAGGCCCTGGTATTCTATTATATTCTTTCTGCCCCACCCCTTTTGTGATATTTCCATATATATTTTTGATTCTGCCTTTGGTTACTCCTCAGAGATTGAGTGTGAGCCCCTATTGCTGGACGTACCACACTCTTAGGTCATGTGACTTGAATGACTTGCGCTGGATCTGAATAAAAATGCTATACAAGATGCCAAGGGAGGGAAGCAGTTTAACAGTCTGACCCGATGTAACATCTGTGAACTTGGCAAGGTATGCATAAAGGTGCAAGAAGTGGCACTTATGTGTTAGTTGCAACCAGCAACTATCGAGTTGGGCATAACGCCCACTTTATAGAAGGGAATTTATGTCTGGTACTGGAGAACCTAGCCTTCTTCCCACAGATAGAGAAGCCATGGACCTTAGATTAGAATCTAATACCATCATGTTCCTAGGCCAGCATAACTTCTCACTACATTTTGAATCTTATTCTTATACCCACAGATAAATGAAGTTACCACCCCTCCTTTCGTTACAGCAAAAGGAGACCATCACAGAACACCCAGAACTGGATACAATGCAGAGATCAATGGACCATGTGGAGCCCAGTCCCAACAAATACATATGCATCACAGCTCCTGAATGCCATTTTTGAGGGACATAATTCAACCCCCTAATAGTGAGATAGCTAAACTAATAAAAATAATAAAATGGAATACTTTATGATAGATAAAAGGAACAAAATAGCTTGTAACTTACATTTTAAAAATGAGGCTCTAAATGGTTCTACAGTGTGCTACAGATGGACAAGCACTTACGTACATCAGGGACTTGACCCCTAACCCCAGCTCTGTCTGAATCATATCCCTGGCCTTTAACAATAAGTTTACATCTTGAAGCTTTAATTTTCTTAACTTGAAAATGAATGACTTTCACTTATATCTCTAAATGTCTCCTCAAATGCTGATATAATTTTTTAACTACAGAAAAGTCAGGTCAAATAAAAAATAGTTAATGTATATGATGATCACCATAGCAATATGGCATGTGTTTAGCATCTTTCTAACCTTGAATTTTATGTAGGGTTAGAAGAGCAATAATGAGAAAAGAACTAAAGCTGAATAATTGCCAAGATATGGAGGCATACATGCAGTGATATGATGGGACAAAACATGAGCTGGCAGTATATCTCAGTGGCAGAGCACTCACCTAACATGCTCTGGGCCCCATGCCCAGCATGGAATAATGAAACATTGGTACGAGTTAACATAATAAGTATTTACAGAAATGATCCCAAGCCAATAAAGTGGCAATAACACAGGGCCTTGTACGGGAACAGTAGGACATGTTTTCAGTTGTACTTACTAGCACAAAACAACCACACTGGAAACAATTGACCAGTTGGATTAATGTAAGAGAGACCAATTTGAGAAATTCTTCAATTCTTGCCTTTAAATCCAAAGCTTTTTCTTTCTCCATTCTATTTATTTATTTATTAAAGATTTCTGTCTCTTCCCTGCCACTGCCTCCCATATCCTTCCCTTTCCCCCAATCAACTCCCCCTCTCTCATCAGCCCAAAGAACAGACCAGGTTCCCTACCCTGTGGGGAGTGCAAGGACCTCCCACCTCCTTCCAGGTCTAGTAAGGTGAGCATCCAAACAGCCTAGGCTCCCACAAAGCCAGTACGTGCAGTAGGATCAGAAACCCATTGCCATTGTTCTTGAGTTCTCAGTATTCCTCATTGTCCGCTATGTTCAGCGAGTCCGGTTTTATCCCAGGCTTTTCCAGACCCAGGCCAGCTGGCCTTGGTGAGTTCCCGAAAGGACATCCCCACTGTCTCAGTGTGTGGGTGCACCCCTCACGGTCCTGACTTCCTTGCTCGTGCTCTCTCAGAATCCTTCTGCTTTTGATTTGGACCTTGGGGTTGTAGTCCGGTGCTCCAATGTGGGACCCTGTTTTCCTTTAAAAAGCAAATGAGAGAAAAAAACGTGTGAAGAGGGAAGAAGCAGCAGACGCAGGCTCAGCTGCCTTGTCCTGCTTGTCAGTGTCACCGGCACCTCCGCTTTGCCAGAGCCCCCAGGCCAGCATGTCGTCTGCACATTTCAATCGAGGTCCTGCCTATGGCCTGTCTGCTGAAGTCAAGAACAAGCTGGCCCAGAAATACGACCATCAGCGTGAGCAGGAGCTGAGAGAGTGGATTGAGGGGGTGACGGGTCGCCGCATCGGGAACAACTTCATGGATGGCCTCAAAAATGGGATCATTCTCTGCGAATTCATCAACAAGCTCCAGTCAGGTTCTGTGAAGAAGGTAAACGAGTCCACCCAAAACTGGCACCAGCTGGAGAATATAGGTAATTTCATTAAAGCCATTACCAAGTATGGAGTGAAGCCCCATGACATCTTTGAGGCCAACGACCTGTTTGAGAACACCAACCATACCCAGGTTCAGTCCACTCTCCTGGCTCTGGCCAGCATGGCCAAGACAAAAGGAAATAAGGTCAATGTTGGGGTCAAATACGCAGAGAAACAAGAGCTGAGATTTGAGCCGGAGAAGCTGAGAGAAGGTCGGAACATCATTGGGCTACAGATGGGTACCAACAAGTTTGCCAGTCAGCAGGGCGTAACAGCCTATGGTACTCGGCGTCACCTCTACGACCCCAAACTGGGGACAGATCAGCCCCTGGACCAGGCCACCATCAGCCTGCAAATGGGCACCAACAAGGGCGCCAGCCAGGCTGGCATGACTGCCACCGGGCACCAAGCGGCAGATCTTTGAGCCAGGACTGGGCATGGAACACTCTGACACGCTCAACGTCAGCCTGCAGATGGGCAGCAACAAGGGGGCCTCACAGAGGGGCATGACAGTGTATGGGCTGCCCCGTCAGGTGTACGATCCTAAATACTGCCTGACTCCGGAATGCCCAGAGCTGGGAGAACCCACCCACACTCACCACACACACAACTACTATAACTCTGCCTAGGGGCCCCCAGGGGGCTGGCTGCTGCTCTTGGCTGGAGCCAGCTGGCCCAGCCAACCCCATCTCCTGCATGGCGTCCCCCAGCCCCCTGGCATCTGTCTATAGGGTTACAGTTTGGGGAGATCAGGCAGAGGGGGGCGGCGGGAAGAAGGGGGCCCCTCATCCCTGTAGCTCTTGAAGGGCCCAACACAGAATTGGGTGTCCCCGACAGCACCCAAAGGACGCTGCCCCCTTTTACTCCCTCACAAGCGAGTACCTCCCAGAACCAGAAACCCTCCAAGCGAAGCTCCCAAAACCCAGGCTTGGCCTGACCCCTGCCCCATTCCCGCAGTTTGAGCAGAATGCATGCGCGAAATGCAGCGGACACACACAGTTTGGTTTTGCGGTGACTGGCGTTTGTGGATGTGACAGTGGCGTTTGTAACTCGAGCACTTTCCTTTTCTATTTCACTGGAGCACAATAAATGGCTGTGACGTCAAAAAAAAAAAAGCAAATGAGATGGGTGAATTGTACAACTCTCTGGCTTCCATTCTAAGTTATGTGTGCATATTATCTCATTAAAACAAAACCCCTTATTGTTATATATGGGAGGCAGATAATTACAGATATACCAAATGACATTGCATGTGTATACATATCCTTTTGATGGAAAAAGTCAATGCAAAATCAGCAGTAGATACTGAAGTCATGTTCTCCCTTTAGGGAAAGGAATATTGGAGCAGAACATGTCCCTATAAGAAAGAAGCAAAAACATCTTAAGCAGACTGATATCGAGAGGTCTTTTTATCCTATGGAAATGCCCTGTGATCAGGATGCATAATCACCATATTGCATCCAATTACAAGTTGAATAAGGAACATGATTGCTTCTGTCGTATTTATATCTAATCAGAAGTTGGGAGACAATTATGGTAATAAAGTATGATGCCATGAAGAAGAGTCTATGTCAGAAAAAGAGGGCAACCTTGGCTGAAAGACTAATCCCTGCCCTGTAGGAGGGAAATAGAGATGTTCACATGCTCCAAAGCGATGTCATTCAAGTGTAGTAGAGCAGATGGAGACTAGAGGATTGAGAATTCAAAGTCAACCTCAGATACACGGTGAGCTCGAGGTCAGCCTGGCCTACACAAGATCCTATAAAAATGTAAAAGTAGATAGATAGATAGATAAATAGATAGATAGATAGATAGATAGATAGATAGATAGATAGACAGACGAAGGCAAGAGGGAAGAAAGAAATCAAGCAAGGAATCTATGCCAACTAGAGAGTACAGAGGAGCAAATGGATCTCAGTATACAAACTAGTTTTAGTTAGTTTGACATCTGGGATGTCCAGGAGTGGCATCAGGGAATGCTGAGTTTTACCAATACATTATTTTTTTACTTCGGACTTGAAGTCTTGGGGTCTGTTGCCAGTAGTGTTTATGGATTTCAGGCCCCATTCCTATCTTCCTGAGCTTAAATTTCTGAGGATACAAATCAAAGTGACACCATTATTAAAGTACAGGTAGTTGCTAATATTTCAGATGCACACATCAAAAAGCACTGAGTCAAAAATAAACAAGATGTACACATTTTATCCAGGTACCAGCACTTGATACATTCATTACAAAACCACATAAGGTCACCAATATTATATTATTAATACCCATGTTATTTGTGATGGGTAACGAACATAGTTCACAATAATCTTGCTCCTGACATAAACATCTGCTTTCATATTGGTCATTTCTTATTGAGACTTGCTCAGTAAGAAGGAATTCGTGACAGGTATTATAAACCCAGTTAAAAACTAATGATTGAGGTTGGGATTGGTGATTCACACCTTTGATCCCAGCACTCAGGAAGCAGAGGTAGATGATATGATGTGAGGTCAAAGTCAACATGGTTTATACAGTGAGTTCTAGGCCAGACAGGACAACATAGTGAGACCTTGTCTCAAAAGTAGGGTGATGTGAGATATCCTTCTGTACATGTGTTGCTCTTGTTGGTTAATGAATAAAGCTGTTTTGGTCGATGGCAGGGCAGTATATAGCCAGGTTAGAAGAGATAGAGAAAGAAAGAGTAGGTAGAGTCAAGGAGATGCTATGTAGCTACCAAAGAGAAAGACTCCACCACTGGAACTTTTCTGGTAAGCCACAGCCTTGTGGTGTACACAGATTAATAGAAATGTGTTAATTTAAGATATAAGAGCTAGGTAGGAATATACCTAAGCTATTAGCCAAATACTATTGTAATTATAGTTTCTGTGTGATTATATGGGTCTTAGTAGCCAGGAACAAATGAATAGTCTCTGCCTAAATATGGCACCAACATGAGCCAACTACATCTCAATATAACCTGAGGGAGCTTAGGAAGTAATTCTAGACTGAACAGAACAGAGTTAAGCATGGCTTCTTGGTACAGCATTTTCTTGGATGGGCTCTGTCTGTTAGAGGTAAGCAGAGGCGAAATTCCTTTAAGAGAAGGATTCCTAACTCAGCATTAGCAACAAAAACTGCTTTACTCCTTTTAGAGCCAGCTTCCTGGTTCATGCTAGTGTGGATACACAGCACTTAAATGGGGTCTGTGAGCATAATGTTACAAACTGTTTACTGGTGACATAAACTTAATGTGTCCCTGGAGTTGGGGCAGTGAACATGCCTCTGCCATGTTGGACTGGGTTGAGCAAACAGACAGGGCCACAGAGTTGGTCCTAGCCACGCCTGCTTAGCAATTAGAAAAAAAAGGTGCTCCTGGTGAGAAAACGATTATAGATATGCAATAAAGACAGATTCAGACAAAAATAAAGCTCTGAATGAGTCACAGTATTAGATAAATGTCTGTAGGCTTTGGAGAGAGATAGTTATAAAAAGAAATAAATAGTTTTAAAAACAAAACAAAGTAAAGAGACAGTAAAAGTAATATAAAAGAGTACAGACAGACATAGATTAAAGGAGTAATAAAAAATAAGCCATATAAAGATGGAATATGCATAGAGAGTCTAGATTATGTGTATTATTGCATTAACTTTGAATTTTTTTTTCTTGACTGAAGAGAGACTTTTGATTCTGGGGGCTGCTAAGCGAAACCAATATAAAGGTATCTTGACTTCAAGATCTAAGGATATGTTGTTTTGGAAAAGAGGTTCTGCTTTTGGTTCCACAGAAGATGAGAATCTGTGGATTCCTTCCATGCTAATATGGTTTGATGAAACAAGACCCCCCCCCCCAAAAGTCTCTGTAATCTTTAAAAATACTTTGCCCAACAATCAGCAGGAAGCAGTTTGGAGAAAACTGTTGGCATACAAAAGAGTTCCACAATAGCCCAGAATGGAATATATTTATTTAGGGATAAACTCACAGAAAAGGTAGCAATCCACAGTCCTCTGTGTTCTCTGGAAACTGGATCTGAATACAGCAGTCAAGAGACTTGCACAGAGTTTTTGTATGCATTTATAGTACATCAGACCCTGTCCAAAGTGGGCTGGTATTGTAAAGACTATTGGTTGAAGGAGTTCCCACAGCACGTCTCCCTATTGTCTAAATAAGAGAGTTATAAGCCTAAGACAAAATTATATACAATAAGAACAAATATCAAATATTGTCCAGAGAAAAGAAGAAGCAAAATAATATATAAAAGTTAGAATTACAACCAGCATTGTTGTAGTAAGAAGACCACTTGTTTGTTTCCTGGCCGCCTGGCAGCTCAATCCAGAAAAAAAAAACACACACACACACACACACAGAAACTATATTAATTAAATCACTGCCTGGCCCATTAGTTCTAACTTCTTATTGGTTAATTCTTAAATATTAATTTAACCCATTTCTATTGATCTGTGTATCGCCACAAGGCTGTGGCTTACCAGGAAAAATTTAGGCATCTATCTCTGGTGGGGCTATATGGCTTCTTCTCTGACTCCACCTCTTTCTTCCCAGCATTCAGTTTAGTTTTCCCCAACTAACTCTGTTCTACCCTATCAGGCCAAGCCAGTTTTCTTTATTCATTAATGGTAATCACAGCATACAGAGAGGAATCCCATATCACAGCATGAATAACATCAATATCAAGTAAGTAATATATGCTAAATGTTATAATAGTTATCCTATACTAAGGAGTTTAAGTCTTATATTAAAAATGGCTTGGCTAAGTTATGAGAGGGAAGTAACTATGACTATCTAGTCTTCAACCCCATCAAAGACTTGAGAAGGAAAATAATATTACTTGAATCAATAGGAAGTACAAACAACTTATACAAGGTACAAGAAATGACAGAGACAACTGAATACCTAAGCCATTACCCAAAATCTCATTTATAACACTGGGACAACATAATACTTGCTTGATATTATTTGTTTTGTTATATATAATTTTACTATGTTCAAGTTAAAACCTTTCTTTTATTTAGAGAAAAAAGGGGAGATAATGTGGGATATTCTTCTGTATATGTGTTCCTCTTATTGGTTAATAAAACAAGCTTCTTCAGCCTATGACAGGGAAGAATATAGCCAGGCTGGAAGAGATTAAAGAAAACTTAGGAAGAGTCAAGAAAACCCTATATAGCTGCCAAGGAGAAAGAAAACAATGCTGGAACCTTTTCAGTAAACCACAGCCTCATGACAATACACAGATTAACAGAAATGAGTTAATTTAAGATATAGGAGCTAGGTAGGAATACACCTAAACAATTGAACAAACACTATTGGAATTAATATACTTTCTGTGTGCTTATTCGGGTCTGGGCAGGCAGTAACAAACGAGCAGTCTCTGCTTAAAGTGAGGTAGGTCTTTAGGAGATATTAAGCCCCAGGGAGATGTTTAATACTGCTGTCTGGGTAAATTGGCATGACTCCAAGCTGCCTTTTAAATATGTATGTTTATAACCATGGGGAGGATGCTACTCTCAGCACAGCAGTAAATACAAAGATGCATGGCTGTTATATGTGCTGAGAATAAGTGTGCTTAGCCCTAGACAGGACATTTGGACTACTTCTTCTGAGGCTCAGAAAACATTGTGGAAGAGGGATAGGAAGAATGTAAGAGCTAAAAGAGAGGAACAGAAATTATAAATGTTTTTCCTGGACATGACAATGAAATGGTGATGTCTCAGGAACTGAACCACCTTCAATGAGCATGAACAAGATTTGGTAGACAACAAAGAACCATGGACCCTGGACCCATCACTGGGTGTTTGTTGTTGTTGCTGCTGTTACTGCTGCTATTTTCCTCCTCGTCCTATTCCTCCTTGTTTTTCTTCTTGTCAAGAACAGAAAAAAGGAGTTTTTCAATGTGGCCACATCAGGACGATGGACAATGAGGTTCTACCTTCAGAATCCCAAAGTGAGATTATAGTCTAAATAGAGGGCCAGGGATGTGTAACATTATTGATCGCCACTGTCTGAGCTTCACACTCCTCTGTCAAGGTAGTGTGTTCTGACAAGTTGTTAGGACTGTGAAATATGCTTTCTGGAAGACAAGTTCCTTTTCTGTCTACCACCAGGCTTCAGTGTTTTCCTTCACTTAGTGTGAGATTCTTAGGGAAATTTCTGTTTCTTCAGGCTGACTTTTTTCTTTGTTGTTTGTCTTATTTTTGGAGAATATAAGTATATTTCTCCCTTTCCCTTTGTCTCTCCAAACTCTCCCATATACACCTCCTTTCTCTCTTTTAAATTCATGAGCTCTGTTTTCATTAATTATTCTTAAATGCATATTTGTACATATACATATAAGTTCCTAAATGTAACGCACTCAATCTGTATAATGATAAATGTGTATATGTTTTCAGGAATGATCATTTGGTATTGGACAACCAAATGGTGTGCTTTTCCCTAAAGAAGACTATTTCTCCCACTCTTAGCATTCCTCAGATGCCTGTAGTTCTTTGTGTAGAGTTGAAACCTTATGGGCTTGCCCCATCGACTTCGGCAAGTCCATTGGTGTTGTCCTTGTTCAGCTCATGTTCAGGTAGTCACGTTGGCGAGACTTTATTAGTGCAGCTTCTGTCATCACTAGGAGACACAGTCTCCCAGCAAATTCCCAATCCTCTGGCTTATCCAGTCTTCTAGTCGTTGACTCTTAAGTACAGGAATATTTTATAAATACATCCACAGGAAATGTGATCTCCAGTTGTTACAAAGAGAAATTTACTTGATAAGGGGCAAAGACTATACTTACCAGGCTAAAAGCTAGAAGGGAACACAGGAAGACTGGGTGTGGAATGGGTTGTTGGCAACAGCACAAAAGGCCTGTGGGTAGCTTTCCGTACAGGGGTCCTTAGCCAACCTAGAGCTGGGCTGAAGTGCAGGTAGCAGTTGTCCAACTAGGCCCTGTGCTGGGACACAGGATGTGGGATACTGATTTTTGAGGGAGATTCAGCCATTGTCTTCAATTGTGTAGTCATTGTTTAGCCCAACAAGCTCCAGTGGATAGTTCCAAACCTATGGTCACCTAGATAGCCTTAGCTAAACCCAGTGGGTAACAAGACAAAACAAAGAAGTCTAAATGTATGGAAAGGAGCTTGAGAGGAAGAAGGTGGGTTTACAAATATCAGTATATGTATATATATATATATATATATATATATATATATATATATATATATATGAAATTGTCAAAGAATAGATTCAATAAAAGTCAGGACTTGTTCTTGATTTAAGATCTTAATTATAACATCCTCAAATGTAAAGAAAATAAAAGCCAGCACTATATATTTCCATACTTAGTTAGATATTAGTTTTTCAGAACCCCTTTATTGGGGACAAATAAAATGAAACAACCCTCAAGTTTCAACAACACATCCAATTTACTTTGTATTTTCTTTCAATGGCTGCTATTGTATCATTAAACAATGCTACTTCTTTTAGTGCCTATTCTGTATGTCTGTTGTGTTAATTACTCCAAATGTATTGCTTCACTAAACATTCATGACAATCCTCAGGTGAGTACCGTTATTACCTCCCTCTTGCCCAGAAAATCTATTGCTTGGAGAAGTTAGATAATGCAGCCAAGGCCACAGAGCTGTGAGGACCAGGATAATGAGCTCCTCTCTGCCTCATCTTGTATGAAGGAAGGAAGGAGTTGATACAGATGGCAGCAAACAATACAAAGTCCACCAACTCACTGGGCACAGCTGTATCACCGCTGTAATCCTGGCACTTAGAATGATGAGGCAAGAGAATCTCAAATTCAAGGCATTCTGGACTGCATAGCAAGACCCTGTTTCAAAAAAGCAACAGTAAAATGAAAACAAAAATCCCTGTGTCCTTTACATTTGGTTTTGGAAAGCACTAGGTGAACGTTGGCAACAGAACAGCTTCCCTAATTAAATTTGTTTAGGAAATTAGTCTGTTGGCAACAACCTCTTGTTAGCTGGGGCCACAAAAAAGGAAGACCTGAACATGTTTGAAAAGAACCAATGAGTAATGCCAACTTGACAGTATCTCGAGGGGTAGGAAGTGCCATGAGGTTAGCGTCTGAGCAATCCACAGAGTGCTTTGATGTTTCGGTCTTGAATGGAAATTCTCCTTGAAATCCTCTACTTCTAGCCAATTTATGGCTTTTGTCTTTGTGCTCCCCATAGAGTTCCTCTTTAGAGTAATATCCATGCCATGTAATGACAAGGCTGCTCCTGACTCTTAATATTCCCACACTGAAACTCAATTAGATTCCACATTGGCAGCCCCTCCTTACTCCAATCTACCAGCTTCTCCCAGCATCAAAGAGTCTAAGGTCTCTCAAGAGCAAAGCAATTTATTTAAGTAACACAGTTAAGTGGACGGGAAACTGTATTGCATTCAAAAAGTCCCGACTCTTCTGCAGAAAGAAAATGGCCCAGTGTGGCCACTCCTGATGTGTGGGGTGACTGACCCTCAGCCTTCTCAAGCCTACTCCAGCCCTTTTACTGGGTCATTCTCAGTTCGTTTGAGTAGAACAACCGAAATTAGTTTTCCAACCATGTGGTGGCTATAGCCTTTGTATGAGGCAAAACTCAGACTCTGGCTAACTGTGCTCAGAACCCAGAGACCTTACTTGGTCTAGAGGAAGAACAGACACTGAGAAACTGGCATGTTTGTCTAGAATCTAGATGGATGCAAAAGAAAAAAATTCCTGGGATTCCTACTGTTAAAAAACTGCTTGAACTCCTTTCTGTTCTGAAAAAGATGAAAAGATCTCTTGCCCCCTAAACACTGAGGAAGGGCTTTAGGGATACACACACCTTGCTTTGAGAAAACAAAGGAGGCTACTGCACTGAATGTCATGTTTTTATTCTCCCCTCACAGGAGTGGAAACCCCTAGACTGTAAGATTGTAGCACACAAGACTGTGGAAGTGCAAAATTGACTCAACCTGTCCTGGAACTGCCATTGAGTCCTTTCAAGCAATGACTGTTCAGTTGATTGGTGAAACTGTAGCCTGTTCTCAGGGGAAAACCATTTATACTGTGTTTGGAGCCTACCAAAAAATGGTACCAATTCACCACAAGAAGGTCTGAGCTAGAGCCTACAGACATGGTTCATTGGTTAGGAGCGCTATCTGCTCTTCTAATGGCCACAGGTCTGAGTCCCAACACCAACATGGTGTCTGGTGAGTCACAACTATCTGTAACTCTAGCTCTGTAGAATCTGATGCCCTTTTCTGGCGTCCAAGGCACACATGGGGTAGACAGTATATGCAAGCAAACTACCCATTCAATTAAAAAAAAATTAATGGTCTGAGGGAATTGGTCAGGTTGTTTCTGACTGAAGCTGAAAAGAATCAGGATATAAATCTTGAGGAATTAATGTGGATAACAGAAAAGCATTGAGAAGTATGCTTAGTGTACTCACTGAGATAGCAAGGCTCTATATGTAGGGCTAATCAAGCTTCTCCTACATGTTCCCTTCCTGTGACTTATTAACTTCCTCCAGTCATTTCTATTCATCTCTCTTTCTTTGGCCCCAACTCTGGCAAAGAAAAGATTCTACTTTCTAATGAAAATTCTCCACTGACTCTCATCTTGGCCTCGATTTTCACTATGACTCAGCAAGTCATGTTCAATGTCTCCCTCTCCTCAGGACATTTCTTCTCCAGCTTCAAAGATGTTCAAGGCTCCATAGGCCATTTTTTTGAGACAGAGTCTCATGCAGACCAGCAGGCCTTAAACTCTTGACCCTTTTGCTTTAGGCTCCCTCCGATTGCTGGTATTACAAGATGAGCCATCAGGAACAGCCGTCCCTAAGCTTTTCTTACGGACCTCTTCTTTGCTCTGAGGATTGCTGTACTTTGTTCATCTCCCCTCCACTCATATGACCATTCTTTTAAATCTTTGAAATCCAGCTTCCAACCAACAAGTCTACCAAAACTATTTTGTTTCAAGAATTTGAGTGTATCTAATCACTAAGTAGAATAGCCTTTGTCTTCAAATTCACTTCCTTGACCTTTTTCCAACTATTTTTTTTAAACAACTGGCCATCAGTTCTGCCATTGGAGGCACTTTAGAAAATAAATCCACATCATCTTTCACTGTTTTAATACACTTTGTTTTTTCTCTACAAGCATTTCATACATATATAAAATGCATTTTGATTAGATCCACCCTAATTCTTCTCCTTCTATCTCCTCCCAAACTCCCCCATCATGTCCACCTCCCAACTTCATGTCCTTTTTTTTAATTCACTGAGTCCAGTTATTGATGGCTATATGTGCTTGGGTGTGTAACCATATATGGGAGTATGGGCAACCTAGAAGGGGTGACAATCCTGAAGAAATCTGCTCCCCAGCAAGGGGTGCCATGTCATCATTCCCATGTGCAACAGTCTTCAATAACTTCTTATCACCTAACTATCAAAGAGTCTTCAGTCTGGCATCCTAGAACAGGATCTTGCTCATCTTTATGCCTTTTGGATGTACATCATCTATACATCATCTATTCTGGCCTACATCACTTCCTATTCTCAATATCCCTGCTTCCATTCTTGTCTCTGCAACATTTGCTCCCATCATTCCATCAACTTATCCTTGTCATATTTTCCTGTCTGGTGCCCATTTAATAAACATTTATTGGGTACCTGGTTTGTATCAGAGCAAGATTATATATCACTGCCTCTGTGAGTCTTTCCTTTATCCTAAAGACATTTGCCAACATTTTTGTAATGGGGGTTGTCTTTATGGAATTTGAAACTCTAAAAGAAGTTAACGGTTTGTTTGTTTGGTTGGTTGTTTTTTTAGCTCTGTACTAATCCATTTTCTCCACAAGAGAAGAAAGCAGATCTCTGTATTCCTGCAGTATTCAGTACAACACTTCCTTCATAATTCACATTCAATAATGTTCTGTCAAATAAATTCAAGCTGTGTTGTTTATGATGATTCTCACTCACAATTTCAATAATATTTCAGAGTTATTAATCTTACCAAATCTTTGCCCTCTTTAAGATGAATGAGATAAATGTGCCCCTTTCACCCTTCTGCTGGGTAAGAAAAATCAAACTCTAGGAACACCTTATTCCACTAGTACCAAGTGGGATGTGTGTGAGCAGCAGCTAAAAGGGTATGCTATTGAAAATCTAACCAAACCAAACCAACACACACACACACACACAGCAACACCAAAGCTGTGAAGAGTTCTAAGGCCAGAGACAGCAATGCCAGATGCCAAAAAGATCAAGCCAAGGTTGTGAGTGCAAAGCATTGAAGAGGAGAGGGCGCGAATCTGAAAGTGTGCTGTCCAGAAGCCTGAATATGCTCTAACCCGGCATGCACGCAGAAGCCTGGATATGCTCTAACCTGGTATGCAATCCTCTCAAAGGCACTGAGACTCCAGGAAGTACTAACATCCAAGGCCCTTGTATTTGGGACAGTCAGAATCCACCTGAAAAGAAAGAGCTGCCAAGCAGTCGATGTTTAGTGGAAGATGAAAAGGCTGAAACATCAGAAACACCTTTGTTTCATCAAAATAATACTAATTTAGTGCAAAGAGGCAGCTAGCCTTGGAGAAGCAACAAAAATGGAGGCTCTTGAAACCAGAAACAACAAACAGCCTCTTTCCTGCATTTGAAAGCCAGTGGGACGGGCAGGGAGAGCACTGCAAGAACTGAGGACCATGTCTGAGGTTGGTTCCTGCTATTATATTTTCATTGTCTTTGTGCTTCTCATTTCTGAGCAACACCATGGAGTGCTAGAAAGATCACAGGCTCTGGGAAAGATCTCAGCTCAAATTCTCTCCTTTAGCTGTCTCTGATCCACAGGCAAGCCATCTAGCCCCTCTAAGCCTCAGCTTGCTCAATTGGAAACTAAAAGCAGATAGATTTGCTTTGAAGGGTAACTGAAAGGTGGATGATAACGAGAGCAACACTTATTGGATGGCAGGCATGGTGCGGATAATTTTCACATATAATCTCCATGTGTTATTAGATGACAATCTGACCTAAGCTCTATTAGCTCTGCTGTTACACAGACGAGAAAATGGGGTGTCAGAATAAGGAATTTATCCAAAGTCATTTGGCTTGTGAGTGTACAGCTAGCAAGGATTGGAGTCCAAATATGTGTGCCCTTGCTGCCGTAGTCGGCCTTCCTAGAGACCATCTTCCCATCTTCAAAATCAGTCACATAGTATATAAGGCACACATGTATAATCCCTGACCTGCTCTTGGGAGGCTGAGGCATGAAGATCATGTGTCTGAGGCCAGCTTGGGCTATGTACTAACTTCTACCCAGCATAGGCTACATATTAAGACCTTGTCTCAAAACAAAACAAAACATTACCTTATCTTATCCTTTGAATGGAGTGGGGACAGCTTATTTCTTATGTCTTCCTTCATCTGTTGCTTCTAGAGCATTATTATTCTGCAGCACCATGAGAATTGCAACACCCTGCCCAGCTATGTTTGTGCATGCAGCTGGATTTTTCACCGGTGTACCCAGTACTTTGCTTTTCAAAGGTATTGGTTGTACCCATCCCATTTACTCAAGAGTGACTCACCCATACCAGCTTTCTGGGATGGGAATTGCTATTAAATAAGTTAATGTATAGTGATGCAGTGATGCCCAACTCAGTGAGCATAATAATTGGCAGTTTTCATAATGGTATTATTTTTCAGTCAAGCTGCAAAAGGCAAAATCCCAATAGAGGGGAAAAAGATGTTAAGAAAAACTGGCCAACAGCAGGTAAAAACAAAAGAACAGTGAAGCTAACCGCTAACCTTTTTTTCAAGACAGGGTTTCTCTGTAGCTTTGGAGCCTGTTCTGGAACTAGCTCTTATAGACCAGGCTGGCCTTTAACTCACAGAGATCCACCTGCCTCTGCCTCCCAAGTGCTGGAATTAAAGGCATCCACCACCCCTACGTGGCTGAAGCTAACTTTTATGAGCAAGAATTAAAAGAAATCCCATCAAGTTGCTTTTCTAATAAAAGCAAATCTTCATCTAATATATAAAATTGCACAAAGAAAACTTAGTTTATATCTAAATAATGAAGAAAGAACTAAGGGAAAGGAAGAGGCTTAAAGAAGGAGAAAATCCTCAAAAGAGAGGGCTCTGTAGGTGTCTGTTGAGGGGTCTTAGGTTCAAGAGGCAGAGTAAAGGGGAGATTCAACTCTCAGGCTTTGGGGTTCTGACTTTGACAGTGGAGACTTCTTATAAAAGATAAGTGGGTCCTTTCCTGCACTGCATTTCTGAGGCATTCACAGCCTCTCTAAATCCCATCTCTGGCACTTATATCCCAGGAAGGGGGTGGAACAAAGAGAAACCAAACAGGATAAAAGGAGAGAATGGGAGAATAAATGGGGCAGGAGGTGTAATAACAACAGCCATTATTCCCTGCCTGACAGTCTCATCAGCCACAGTTCTCAGGAGCTTTTACCTCTACTTTCTTCTAGTTTTGCTGCCTTCATGTCAGTCCCTGTAGTAATAAGGGTGGTGGGGCTGCGTCCCCAGCACCACAGCCGCCCGCACGGCTAGCTTATGTCCGAAATAACAACACACAAACTGTATTCATTTAAACACTGCTTGGCCCATTCTCTTCTACGCTAATTCTCACATATTAATTTAGCCCATTTCTAATCATCTGTGTGTAGCACCCCAAGATGTGCTTACCAGGAAGATTCTAGCCTATGTCCATCCTGGGTCGGAGCTTCATCCCGGGAGCGGGGCATGGCGTCTCTCTCAGGCGTCTGCTCCCGAGAGGAGAGCTGTCGAGACTGAGCTCACTTCCTCTTCCTCCCAGCGTTCTGTTCTGTTTACTCCTCCCACCTATCCTCTAACCAATAAAATGGGCCAAGGCAGTTCCTTTATTAGCCAATGACCTTCCTCCATCATTTCCGCTTTTTCGGTTTAAACAAAAAAAAAGGCTTTAACTTTAACATAGCAAAATTACATATAGCAAAACAGTTATCAAGTAAAAATTACAGTTACAATATTTATATCTATTTTATCTTTTTTCATAACAATGGAAAACTAGAACTATAACTATCTATCTATTCTTCAACAGCATCAAAGATTCCAGAAGGATATATTATATTACCTAAGTAAACAAGAAGTCCAAAATTCTAGAAATGACAGAGACATCTCGCTGCCTGGACAGTCACCCAAAGTTCTTTTGTACCGTTGGGGCATCCATCTTCAGCCTTCAGGCCCATAGTATCCAGCAGACATTTCCATAAAGCAGGAAAATTCAAAGTCTGTTCAGTCACTATCTGTTGTGTCGTGCAGAATGTCTTGCAGACTCCTTCACGATCAGGAACCCCGAAAGATCATCTCACCTTTAGACAAGTTCAGTAGTCCTCTCTCTGCGGGTTCTCTGTTTCCAGTTTATGCAATAGTCCAGGCAAGAGCAGTTTCTTGCCCAAATGGCTATCAAACCCCATAAGGTGTCTCTTCGATGCCCATCTTCCTCTTGAAGTAGATTGGTGCTGCCAGGAGCAGAGTGTCTCATTGTCATGAAAAGTCCTCAGTTATTAAAACATTAAATGTCCTATTCTGTAATCTTTGAAAGACATGAAGAATGTCTATCTAAAATGTATCTCTATATATCTAGAAAATCTAATTAACATGACTACAAGCTTTACTATTATCGATGATTATCCATTAACAACCTATATTTCTTAATTATACAGTACATATTTAAATGAACTACACAATCACAATACCTTAATCAAAATCAGAAACACTTATACATATAACAAAATTGACCTTAAATCTCTATCAATAAAGCAAAATCTATACTAATGCAAATTATTCATATCTATATCATATCCCCCTTTAAATGTAAAAGAACATTTATAAACATATTTTGGGAATATGGGCGCAGTTATTTCTCTCCAAACTGCTTCCTGCTGAATGGGGACGTCATTAATTAGGTCTTTCATGGTATAACCTGTGTGCTAGTTTCATCTCAGTTGGCAGTTGAGCGAAGCAATTTTCTGAAGATGTTCACAACAACCCTTCAGGAGGGTGTGGTCCATCATACCAAATCAGAATAGAAGAAATGAACAGTGTCTCATCCTCTGTGAAAACAAAATAAGAATCTCTTTTCCAAAGTATCATATCCTTAGATCCAAATTCAAAATATCTATGTTGGATTAGTTCAGCAGTATTTATAAACAAATATCTTTTAGCAGCTGTTGCTCCTTCCTCAGCATTCAAACAATTCAAAGAGAGCGTAATAGCATACAGTATCAAAATTCTCTGTCTATTTTCCATCTTTGTACAGCTTTGTTTTGACCTCTATTTTGTTTATTTTTACTTTTAACTTTTTGCTTTTTGAGACAGGTTCTCTGTATCTTTGACCTGAAGTAACTCTGTAGACCAGGCTATCTTTGAACTCTCAGAGATCCGCCTATCTCTGCCTCCCAGGCATTCTGGATTAAAGGTGTACACTACTACACCTTGAACTCACAGAGATCTGTTTGTCTCTGCCTTCTAGGCACTGGGATTAAAGGCGTGTGTTACCACACACAACAACTCTCTTCCTTTTTTTGTTTTTTACTTTAAGAACTTCAACTTTTAGTCTGCATATATTTTTAACACACTTTAAACCATGCAGAAATTTTCTCTGTCTTTGAATCTCTCTTTACTGTATATCTCTCTTTTTCTGACCACATGAATCTTTAATTTACCAAGCAATTTCAGTAGGACTAAAGGCGTGGCTTTGCCAGCTAGATCCTGTCCATTCCTTAGCTTTCCAGCCTCATGGCGGATATACAGGCTGTAGCCATGTTTACTGCAACAACTGTATGGCATTTCAAGGTCTCTGCCAGCAAGTGAGCTTCAGCAGCCTGTCCTTGCAAACCGCACGAACCGCCTGAGTAAAAGAGTCAGAGTTTGCCCTGGCAGGACAGCCCAGAAAGCTGGCATTTTTTAACGGCGCAGCTTTTTTCCTGCTATGGCTGAAAACCGAAAAGCATTCGTTCAGCTTTTCGTCAACACGGTTTAAGTATTTCGTGGCAGGACCTCTTAATGAGCTGCAGGGTTTTGCAGCTAAAGCTGAGTCAGGAAGCCTCTCTTAGATGAGGCGCTTGCTTGCCTCTAGCAAGCAGAGTAGACCCGAGAAATTGTCACTATCAAGAAAACACGCTTTACTCTTTCCCAAGTTTTCTCACATCTGGGCACACGCCATGAAGCTCCGACCCAGGATGGACTAGGCGAGAATCTTCCCGGTAAGACCGGTTCTCACAGATTATTAGAGATGGGTTGATCGGGATATCAGAATCAGCCAGTAAGGGCTAGAGCTAAAGGGCCAAGCAGTGATTAAATGAATACAGTTTGTGTGTTGTTATTTCGGGGCATAAGCTAGCTGAGCAGGCGGCTGGGGTGCTGGGAACGCAGCCCCGCCGCCCTTACTACTACAAGTCCCCAACTGATATTCAGCAAGCTTGGTGTATTCCAAATTGTCAACCCCATGCCTTCATTAACTTTCTCCCAAACTCAACAAGATGGAGTAGTTGCCTCTACCTCCTCCCCAAGAAAACTAGATCGATCTTGCTCCCTCCTTCCTCTCCTTTCCTTCTTCCTTCCCTCCATCCCTTTTCCTGCTTTCTTCCCTATCTCCTCTCTCATTCTCTCTCTCCTCCTTTCCTCCCTCTTTCCTTCTCTCCTTCTCCCTATCTCTTCCTTTCTCCCTCCTCTCTCAGACAACTTTTTTATGCTCAGATATCTCTGCTGAACTCACATAGTATCCACATTGGACTCGATTCCACACACTGTCTGTTTCCATGTATAGCTGTGCATAGTGAGAAATGGGTAAGTACCTCAAAAAATTGCTTCAAGTTTTACCATGTTAAGCCTAGGGTCACATCCAAATAATAGATCAAAGATTTCTTATCTTTGCACTACAGTATAAAAAAAATAGCTTCTCCCTCTTGGTCTCAATTCTTCTCTTTGGCAGCGGCAATAGAATTATTTTTCTCAATCTCTATTTTCAATTCAAGGCTTTGGCACATAACCTGCTTCCCTTTCTCAATACCATGATGCAGTCCCAGACTTCTAGGACCCCAAGCATCAGAATTCAAGTGTTCTTGCAGTTCACTGATGAAGAACAGAAGCAGGTGAATATTTATAATCCATATTTGCAAAACGAATACTACCAATCAGAAGATCAAAGTCATGAATTGTTTCAGAGAAATCCGTTGCCTTACTGCCTGTGCAATATTCACAATAAAAGGGGAACTTGTTTTTCATTGAAATGTCTCATTTAGTCAGAAGGAGCATCTGCTAGCTTGGTAATTTTCTAGAAGAAATGGAATTTTACACCTGTCACTGAGACCATTCTCTGTTAGGCCTTTTAAATGAGAAAAGGTTAATTATTTCAAGTCTGGTTATAACAGCTTCATTGAGACTTCGTGCACTAGCTGATTAGGAGGGTATTACAGCAAATATCTGATTGTTGGTGTGACAGGGATCATGACTGTGGCAGTGTGACTCAGCTGACAGAAGACCACATGTGGCGCTTTGTAATGAAGAGTAGCTGGTTGTCATTAAATAGCCTGAAAACTTGGCATTAATCAAACATACATTACTGAGGTTTATGTTTTTTCTCTAATGACTCAAAAAAAGGAGAAAATCTTGGAGTATTTTAATTTCAGGCGTGATTTAAAAAAAAAGACTTTGTTGAATGTCTAGCCTTAAACTGGACGTCTGTATTCATGCCCCTGTGAGAATGACAGTACATTGTCGAAGAAAGAAGAGAAAGAAACAAGAATCAGAGGAAGTGGGAGAAGCAGGGAGGAACACTGTCTCCTGGGAATGACATGGCAGCTGCACTCTAGAGTCCATGGCTGGTGTGATTACCAGGTCTATTAACCATGAGTTGTGGGAAGGGGAGAGGCTCCAGGGCCCCACCCCTCCCTTGGGAATTATAGCCAGGTAGTGACTGATAGGGAGGGGAAGAAATTTTCTCCAGTGATGTAGACCCCAGTAAGGTGCCCACGTTTCTATAAATAACCCTAACAAAACTCCTTTGGGACGTATGCACGCACACACATGCATGCACACGTGCACACACACACACACACACACACACACACACAGAATATGAAAGTAGAAAAAAGGATGCTTGGAAATATAAAGGGATTAATGAGGGTAAGGAAGGATAAATGATATCTAATATGATTATGCATTGTGTGCATGTATGAAAATGACATAAATGAAGCTCATTATTATGGATAGTTAGTATGTGCCAATGAAACACTAAAGGAAAATATAAGGGCTAGTGAGATGGCTCGGCAGATAGAAGGACTTTTGCACAAGCCTGATGATCTTAGTTTGGTGCCCAGATCCCATGAAATGAAAAAAACCAATACACCAGAGTCGATTTCTGGCCTCCATATGCATGCGACAGCATGGGCATGCCTGCATTCACACAGGGTTGTGAACACACACAATTTTTAATAAAATAGAAAACACAGGTGTATTTAGACCCTATCAGTATATTTTTTCAAATGTTTCTTTATATTTATTCCATTTGCAACTGAGTTTAAATGGTTATAAAATTCTATGTGTTGCTTCCATTTTTCTGAATAACAGTACATTGCCAAATGCTGCACATTGCCCTAGAGGATATGCTTCCCACAGCCCATCAACTTGCAAACATGTTCTTCATGCCAGCTGTTCAGTTGGCAACTACATTCAACTTTGGCCTCACATCTACAATATACGCAAATGGGCCTCCCTTCAAGAACTTCATTAATAGCCCTCAGCATCTGCTCACATGTCAAGCATTGGGTACTAAATCCAGAGAGGAACTGGCGTACGGCTGAATTTTTTTTCACTTTCAACTGTAAACTTCCAACCACTCTGGGCTTAGAACAATAAACAAGCAGTGTGTGTGTGCAATGTGTGTGTGTGTGTGTGTGTGTGTGTGTGTGTGTGTATGAGAGAGGGGGGGGAGAGGGAGAGGGAGAGGGAGAGAGAGAATTGGTAAATACACAGAAAAGAACTTGAAAATATTTACACCAGTATGTGAGTAGTTCCTCCTATGGTCTGGAGTTGGAAAGTAGGGTATAAGGAACTTTTATTCTGATTATGCACTGTCTGAATTCTTGCATTCATTACACAATTGCTCTATTACTAAAAACCAAATTTCAGATGTCTCAGTCATTAACAGCACTTGATCCAGGTATGAGGACCAGAGTTTGGATCCAAGCACCCACATAAGGAGCTAATGTTCCCCATAAATGCCCATGACCCCAGCATCAAAGGAAGCAGAGACAAGAGGACTCAGGCTCCATTTCCAACACCCTACAGGGTGGTTCACAGCCATCTATAACTCCAGTTCCAGGAGATATGATGCCCTCTTCTGGCCTCCACGGGCATTGCATGCATGTGGCACACAAATATCCATGCAGGCAAAAGAACCATACGCACACTAAAATTTAAAGAGATGCAATAAAATTAATTTGAGAGGACCTGAAGTAATAGAAAAGTATCCTGTACCTCAGGGATTTTGTTAATACTTATTTTTCAAGTGCTCATTTGCTATTTCGATGCATTGGTGGTATGATTTTTAAATTGAACAGTTAATGCTTTGCTTCTCTATCATTACTAAAGGATTTGGAATTATAAACAAATGCACTGTTACCTGGGCCTTTGTCACACTGGAGAAAGTTAAGGAATCCAGTGCATACTTTCTTTGCATTGAATAGAATGGAAGCCTTGCAAGGTCATCCAAGGCCAAAGATTCTGTATTATTTGTTCACCTCTATAGACATGACATTTTTTTTTTGCCTGGAAAATGAATGACTAGATGAGGCAAAGACAAAATTAACTACCCAGTGGTCTATATGGTGAAAGAACTGAGGATGTGGATATCAGAGACGAGGGCACTGGAGCTGCTCAACAACAACACACCTGCTAAGCAGGTGTGGTCCCTAGGTGCCACCCCTAGTGTGTGTGTATGTGTGTGTGTTTCAGGGTGGAGGGTGGTAACTGAGAAGTCAATAAATTTAGGCTTAATAGCCTGAATGAGTGACCTTGAACCAATCTTATTCTTTCTCTCGAATGTAATTTCCTTGTTTGCAAAGAAGATTGGAATAAATCTATAGCACTGAAATAATTTGCAATAATAAAAAAAACACTTTTAACGAAGCTTGGGGTCCTACAAAGTAGCTACAAGTGTAAAAAAAATGCATAGGTATGTCTGAGACAGTGCTCGCCCTGTGTTAATGAGTTATTGGAGTTTCTCGGAATTTCTCATTATGCTTTCCTCCATTCCTTAAATATTTGATAATAATCATGTATCATTTCTACAAAACAAATATGAGTATACAATTTTAAAGTCATGAATAGACTAAGCAAACAAAAGCGACTAGCTGGGCATGAAGATTCTGGCCTGCAGTCCCAGCTACTTGAGAGACTGGAGCTGGAGGTGCTCTGGAGCACAGAAGTTCACCAGCTTGGACAATATTCAAGACCCTGTTCTTCCCACATACAGGAAGAAAGGGACTGGACAGGATGGGATGGAAGAGACAAGGAGTGACAGGACAGGGAAAGATTCCAACTGCTCAATAGAATTGACAGGACAGCCAGACATAGCCTGTGTGACCTATCAAGTCTTCTCTTGACACATGGCTTAAGAAGGTCACATGTTCCTGGGGACAACAACATTCTACCTCCTCCATTATCAAACACTGTTTGCTACAGAAGGCACCAGCCTCAAGATGATGCCACCTGTTAGAATTGACCGTCTGCCTCCAGAAGATGATGTCAGGATTTGACATGCTCTAAAGGCATTATTAACTTCACTCACTGAAAAAGGTTTACACACCTTAAAGCATCCATTATCACTCACAAAAAAATGAATTCCTCTAATTTTCTTCAACCTCTTAAAAGCTTAGCTTTCTGTCCCTTTCTCTGAAAACCTCCTCAACTTCAACATAAAGCCTATTTGTATTTCTAGCAGACTCAGAGGCAGAACACATGTCACAATGCCCTTCTCTTTAATTCTTGTCCAGAATCCCTTGCCTTAGCTCATTACATCACTTTCTTTTCTTGCTATACCCTCTATTGCATCTCACTGATGCTGTCTACCCTCTTCCTATTGCTGCTATCCACCCTCCTCCTGAACAGGGAAACCATTATTATTGATGGCTTTAGTTTATGGTTCACTTTTTGTTTTTACAACTCCAGACATCATTCTTAGTGGTTTCAATATCTGGATGGAATCTACACTCATATATACAGTCTTTATTTCAAAAAAACATAATCCATGTAACATCATGCCCCTCAGTTATTTGAACTCCTATACTACAAAAAGTTGTCCTCTGGCTAGTGTTAGCTACCAACACCCCTGCTAGCCTTGAACTCATGGAGATCCGCCTGTTCTGCATCCCTAATACTGGAATTAATGGCGTGCACCATCACTACCCATCAAAAGCCACAATTTAAGCATCCGGCTCTTTTTCTCCCTTATTCCATCTACCGTCTTCCACATATAACAATCTTTTTGCTCCCTTGTAGTGGCATTTCAAATGTATTTTAATAAATAAAGACTGCCAAAAGATCTGAGAGAAAAGAGTCCCACTGGTCAGCCTTACAGGCAAGATTATGATAACACACACCTTTAAATCCCAGTAGCAACAATGACATGCACCTTTAATCCTAATAGCCATCATGACACACACCTTTAATCCCAGAAGCCACCCTAGTTGCCATAGAAATCAGGTGCTGCATGGCTTTAATCCCAGTGGTGCATGCTTTTGATCCCAGCCCTAGAGAGGAGTGTTAGTCAGGGTGGGGGGAGATACAGCTCTCAGACGCAGTCTCCTTCTGAGATTCCTGAAGGCAGGATCACCATTTCAGACTGAGGTCAAGGTAAGAGCCAATAGCTTGCTGTTTTGCCTTTTGGATCTTCAGGTTGAACCCCAATTTCTTATTCTGAGCTTTTATTAATCACGCTTCACTCCCAACAGCATCCTCTTACCCTTACTTCCATGTTTATGTGAGTCAAATCCCGTGGCCATAATTATAACCACTCTTGGCTTCCATCCTTGGCTCTCTCCATTCCCCTCCTCCAATCATTTTTACCAGGAATATTCTGAACTGAGAACAATTCAACTCCTCAGCCTCACTATATGTACACACAACAATCAATCGTGACCAGAGCTTTATGGCCCAAATCACAAATAAGCTCTCGGTTCTCCGAGAGTCACTCTAGACCCATTGTTTCCTCGAGCCCAGCCTCATATATGTCACTGTTTGGTGGACGTTTCAAATGTCATTTGCTCAAAATTGAACTACGAGTTTCCCTAAATCTTCCCCTCCATTTACCACTTGTTGCTAACTTTTTCCCCCCTAGTTCCTCTGTCCAAACACCTTAGGGACATTTTTGATTTTTCCCTTTCTTGGAGGCATGCTCCTGGTTGTCATCCAAGATGCTGGGTTCTAACTTGATACATATTCAAACTAGGACGATTCTCTCTACCGCTCTTGCAGTCACTAAAACTCAAACTCCCCTTATCTCTGATTCAAATTACTACAACAATCTCCTATTGTGATTTAAATTGTGCTCCCCGTTGAATATTGTTTATGTTGGTTACTTTTAGCATTGCTGACCCAAATTTTTGACAAGAGCAATTTCCAAGAGGAAGGGTTTATTCTGGCTCACAGTTTTAGTTCCTATTAACGAGGAAGACACCGGAGAGTGGCTCTATCTGTATTGGTAAGAGTTGATGGAAACAAGAATTCACATGGTGGCAGACAAGGAACAGAAACTAGGGATAGGTATGACCTTCAAAGATCTGTGTGTCATGAGCTATTTTGGCTGGCTAGGACACACATCCTAGGGGCTTGACAGCTTCAAAATAGTGCCACGTTCTTGGGAGCAAGCACACAAAATAGGCACGTGTGCAGAATATATAGGGTACTTACTTTAAGAGTCACAGCCTTCCAATACATCAGAATATGAGCTTCTTTAGAATGAGCGGTAAACAGGGAAGTTAGAACGAGTTACACTGGAGTCATATCAGAGCAGGGTCAGCCCTTAATCCAGTATGAGTGTTGTCGTTATGGAAACGACGCCAAGAGGATACAGCCTTGTGAACACACAGGAAAGAAGCTATATGAAAACATTGTTCGCGACTGGAATGCTGCAATGGAAAGCCACCACCTCAAGCTAAAAAGAGGCAATAGAAGGCTCTACCACAATTCTAGGTGGGAACATGCCCTGGATCACCTTGACTTCAGACATGTGGCTTCCAGATCTGTGAAGTGAATACATCTCTGTCGTTTTAAGCTAGCCAGTACTTTGTGATAGAACCAATGAAGCACTTACCTAATTTTCCTGATATCCTTCCTTAACTGTCTTCTTGGCCTCAATATGAGCAGCTGAACGCTGAAATGATCCTGTCAACCCTTTAAGTCAGCTCTGGTGTCAGTGTTCAGAACCCTGTATCTCCAATTTCATTTGGAATAAGAGACTTGTATTAGCCATGGTTCTCTAGAGTCACAGAACATATGGAATGATTTACAGGCTGAAGTCCAGCGTTGTCTAGCTGTGAAAGGAAAGTCCAAGAATCTAGTAGTTGCTTGGTCCACCAAGCTGGCTAGCTCAGCTGCTCTTCAGTACATGCTGGAGTCTCAGAGAAGCAGGCTCCAATGCCAGTGAAGGCATGGATGTGTGCTGGCAAGGCAAAGGCAAGCAGGTGAAGAATGAATGACCCCTTTTTCCATTGTCCTTGTATAGGCTTCCAGCAGAAGGTATGGCCCAGATTGAAGCTGTGTAATCCTGGAGTTTAGTTCATTCCAGATACTGTCAAGTTGACAACCAAGAATAGCCATCACAAGACTTGTACCATCCCCTTTATTCACCCCAACTCTTCTTCTCCTTCCCCATCAGCAGCATGGACCCACTGTTCGTATCCCCTAATTTAAGTAATCAATTAAATGAAGATTTGCAGGTGTCTCTTCCTCGTCTGTAAAAGCATTTTCACCATATTATGAAATCAGAGGATACACATCAAGTGTTGGCCACACCAAGAGTATTCGAGGAATAATCAGCAGTTATTATTAGTCAGTGAACTATAAAAGAATCTGAGAACTCAGTGCTGAGATAGCAATAGTATTTCAAAGTTTGAAAAATAAGGTGGGTCTCCATTTTAGTAGGTATGGTTTCCTTTGCTATAGGTTCAGAGTTTTAAAACCTAGTGGAATTCAGATCAAATCCTTGAGGAATCCTAGGATTTCAGCAAACTGGCATGTGGATGCCATAGTTACTATAGCACCAAAGTGTCACCATGACTTGGATCTGCCAAGGGGCTTGTGTCATGGCCAAGACTCCCAGAGGAAGACTGCTACCCATAGAAACTTTCTCCCACTACTTAGCTCCTGCCCTCTCCCATACATGCCCTAACAACAAGACTGATTTGGCTTTAAAACCAGGAGCATCTTTCTTATCTCTTTATTGGGAACTGTCAAGCTCACAGATTTCAACATATAAAATAAAATTTCATAGCTATGATAGGAAGGTAAAGTATCTGGGACTGGTAAGGAAGTTGGGACGATTCTACTTCCATGCAAGCATGAGAAAATTATGAGGAGAACATAGAAAACCTCAAGACGGCTTATGTCACTGCTTGGAACTAAGGAAGAAATAGGTTTAAATGGAAAAATGCAGTATTTGACAGCCATGATGTGAGTGACAATAGAGCCCACATAAAAAGAAACAGGCACAAAAACATTTTAAAAGATGTCAGGACAGCATGCTGGTGTGTTAGAAGATGGATGGGAATCTATTTGAAAGGTTTTTTCAAAAAACTGTGACAGGACTGTGTTTTCAGAACTTCCATGGCATTTGGTAAGAGTGCGCCCTCTAGTGACTAGAACGGTGACTGACAAATGACCAAGCAGCAGAACACCAGTCTCCACGATTGTATTTCCTCTAAACAATAAAAAAGGAAAATGACTTACCTCAGTGCAGCTTAAAATAATCACGCTCCTTTCAAAGGCTTACAGCATAAATCATACTTGATTTTGGTCATTCACTTTTTATTATTAAGGAAATATACCCAGTGTTACTATCTTTGAACAAGAATTCATGAGTTATTTACTGTCTTAATTTTTTTCTACAGTAAGCATATACTCCTGCTAGTTTATAATATTTTTATTTTATAATTTTTTAAATTACATATAAAATTTTGAGTATCATCATAATAAAAATTGCAAACATACTCCCAAGTCTCTAGAAATATATTTTTGTCATATTTCCTTTGGGTTTTAGTTCTCTTCTATTTTGAAATGTGCAAAAACAGTTGTTAAGTAAGGCTCAGATCATTCTTTCTGGTTTTCAGTTTGATGTCACTATCACCAAATCCTTCACTATTTAAGGTGAGCAAAAGATGCTTTCCTATATAAACCTGATTTTCAGACTTCGTTCAAGTTCTACCCATTGTCTCAGTAATGTTCTCACTGATGTGATGCCAGGATGACTGCGGGTGCAGAAAATTTTCTCACCTTCCTTGGACCTCAGAAGCCCAAGAAAGCCCCCCTATTTTTCATAGATGCCCCCCCACACACACACATTGCTTGGGATCTGAAAAGCCACGGCAGATTCCTAGCCTTCTCCTATGTACAACCAAGGCTCGCTCACTCTGCTCAGGCTCAGAGACCTGACACCACTCTCACACATGCTCTCTTCCCCTGCTCAGACTCCCTCCCCAAGATTTCCCAAGGTTATTTCACGGGTGAACTGGGGCCAGCTGGGGATAGGAATAGGAGGGATTGAGGGGGTGAGGGAGAGAATACGGAGAGAAATGACTGGAATTGGGGTGGGGGGTATTTCAGGGATGAGATAGAAACCTAGAGCAATGCAAACTCCCAGAAATCTATGAGGGGGACCCTAGCAAAGACTCCTAATGAGGGGTATGGAACCTGAACAGACTATCTCCTGTAACCAGGCAAGGCTTCCAGTGGAGGAACTGGAACACCAATCTAGCCACAAAACCTTCCATCTACAATTGGTCCTGCCTGCAAGATATCCTGGAGTAAAGGTGGCCCAGAAGTTGTAGGAGTGGCCAGGCAATGTCTGATCCACTTGAGACCGATGCCATGAGAGGGAGCCCATGCCTGAAACTTCCTGGAGAACCAGGAACCAGGGACTGGATATTCTAGAAACTCAGTATAGAACTAAACATGACCAGTGCGGTGGTTTGGAAGAGAATGGCCCCCCAAAGGGAGTGCCACGATTAGAAGGTGTTCTTGTAGACTCGATGCGGTGGTGTTGGAGGAAGTGTGTCACTGTGGAGACATGTTTTGAGGTCTCATATATGCTCAAGATACTGACCACTTCCTGTTTCCTCTAAGATGTAGGACTCTCACCTACTTCTCCAGCACCATGTCTGCCTACATGTTTCCATGATATTCTGCTATTCTCATAGGTTGGTGCCTAGCCCAGTAGTCATCAGAGAGGCTTCATTCAGCAACTGGTGGAAACAGATGCAGAGACCCACAGCGAAACACTAGACTGAGCTCTGGGAATCCTGCTGAAGAAGGGGAAGAAGGATTGTAGGAGCCAGAAGGGCTAAGACACCACAAGAAAACAGCCCACAGAATCAACTAAGCAGGGCTCACAGGGGTTCACAGAGACTGAATGGACAAACAGGGAGCCTGTATGGGTCTGAGCTAGGTCCTCTGCATATGTTATGGTTGTGTAGCTTGGTGTTCCTGCAGGATTACTAACCGTGGGAACAAGGGTTCTCCCTGACTCTTTGGCCTGCTTTTGGGACCCATTTCCTCCTGCTGGGCTGTCTTGTACAGCCTTAATATGGGGGTAGGAGCCTAGTTTTACGGCAACTTGTTGTGCTGTGTTTAGTTGATATTGATGGGAGGCCTACCTTTTTCTGAAGGGAATGGAGGAAGAGTGGATCCAATGGAGAGGGGAGGAAGGAGGGACTAAGAGGAGAGGAGAGAGGGGAAACTGTGGTTAGGATATCATATATGAGAGAAGAATTAATTAATTAAAAATTGAATTAAAAAATCCAGCCTCCTTTACTGCTGTAAAATAACCCTCTTGTACACTATAAAGATTAGTCACCTAATAGGTGAATAAGATGCCAATTGGCCAGTAGCCAGGCAGGAAGTATAGACAGAGTGACCAAACTAAGGAAGGAGAAGTGCAGAGTCAGAGGTCACCGGCAGACACAGAGATCAAGATGGGCAAATCATACTGAGAAAAGTTACCAGGCCACCTTGCTATACATAGATAAGAATTATGGGTTAATTTAAGTGTAAGAGTTAGCTAGTAACAGGTCTGAGCTCTCAGGTGGGCACTTGTAAGTAATATTAAGCCTCTGAGTGGTTAGTTATTTGGAAATGTCTGTTTGCACATGGCTCCGGGTCTGACTCCATAGATATGATGCCCTCCTCATCCCACTCCTGCTTTGTTTGATTTCCCTATGGTTGGCAGTCCACCACACTCGATCAGGAAATTTTATATGTTGAAAAATAAGTGGAGCCTCAGAACCTTGGTACCTCTGAACATTGCAGGTATAATTGATGACTATTGGAGAAAGGTGAGTTCCTAAACCACTATCTGTTATCTCTTGATAAGAAGGGGGCTCTGTGAATACAGACATATAAGGCAGAGTTTCATGTGACAAACAACTGGAGTTATGCAGCAATTAAAAATAAAACAAAAAGATTGCTGGGGAAAGGCAATGTTTCCCCTCACAGGTTTCATAAAGATTGTGGCCTACTTGACATGTTGATTCCTGACTTGCATACTCCAGAACTGTGATACAAGGAAGTTCTATTATTTTAGGTCACCCACTGTGTACTGCTATACTTCTTGTGGCAGCTTTAGGACACCAGCATAGATTTTGGCATTGTGAGTATGGATACTACAGTCATAAATAATTTTAAATGTGGAAAGAGCTTTGAGATTAGGTAGAGTTTGAAGACTATAAAAAGTTCACAGCAACAGCCTACACTGCTATTGTGATCTGGTTAAGACTCTGAAGAGAAGATTCACATTGGTCCCCAGTTGGTACCTTTGAGACTGGACTCGAAGATGCTATCATCATCAATGTGGTTAATTTACTGTTGACGGTACGTCTGAATGAGCTGTTGGAGACGGAACCTAGTTAGAGGAGTAGATCACTGGCAATGAGTCGTTAAAGGGTATGTCTTATTTCCAGGGTCTTCTTTTCTTGCTCACTCCGCTTTGCAAATGCTATGAGATGAACATCTCTGATCTATTATATCCTATCTGACCACAATATTCATCACAGGCCCACACTGATGGGGCAAAACAACTATGAGCCAAGACGTTTGAAACCATGAGCCAAAAGAATCCTTCTTTTACTACCTTGTTTATCTCAGATATTTTACCACAGTGATACAAAGTGACTAACACAATTGCCAAAAAGGGATTCTTTAAAAGACGAATATTGTAAAATGGTGCTTTCCCTGAGGCCCTGGCAGAAATAGGGACCAAGTTATTAGACATAGGAAGAAAGGTTATTTTCTTTGACTGCTGCTGGGGTTTCTGAGTGAGGATCCACTGGACAAGTCTGAGGGAATACAACTACCACCTGGGTCAGCAGAATCTAGGGCCAATAACAGCACAGGAGAAAGGCCATTATTTGAGTTTCAGAGAGCAGGGTTATTGCCCTGGGCTCATGTAAAGAAAACACTACCACTTTTAAAGTCAGATGACACTACCCAGATCTGGTTTCCAGGAGACAGGGCTACTGTCAAGGCCTGGGGGATTGTGACTACTAACTGGATTACAAAGGGCAGGACCCCACATCTTGAATAATAAAATGGGAAAAATGCCTTAATTGAAAGTAAGGAGCCATAGACTAGGGATGAGGGGTGAGCAAACTGATAGAGTTCTAGAGGCTGTGGTCATCAAGCTACGATCCAATACCCCAGGTTTAGGGGACAGGCATTGCTGCATGAGTTCCAGAAGGCAGGGGCACAGCACAAAAACAAAGAGGTTTTGAGAACAGACAAAACTACAGCAGGAAGAACCACTGGCCAGAGCTAAGAAGGTGAAGCAATTGCCAAGGTTCCAGATAGAGGAACCATTGCCCAAGTTGAATTGGCTGAGACCACTTCTTAGATTCCAGAGAGGGGATCAGCCTCCCGGGATGGATGGAGACCACTATCTGAGTTCAGAAGGAAGACTCAGTCACTATCTTTGAGGGTGTTGTAACTCTTCCAGGATTTAAAGTAAAGTGTTATTCCAAGGGTTAGGAGTGTAGGTACACTGTCAGAGTGCCAAATGCCAGGTCCAGGCCTCATGAGGGAGGGATGGGGTTAGTGCCTAATTTTCAGAGGGGTAGAGGAAAAGCCTAAGGCTTAGGGAGTGGTGCCACTATAAGGGTTTCAAAGAATGAGGTCACTGCTTAGGTCTGAAGGGTGTAAGTCAGATTCAGAGTTAAAACTAACTAAACAGGGATGAATGAATGGGACCAATGTCTAAATTCCAAAGAAGGGTGTTACGGAATAGTATTTTAAGATGTGTTAAATTTGTTTATGCTGTGGAATATTTGTTTAATGATGCAAAGATGTGTTTCAAAGATGTTTTAACTCTGTGAAGCTGTGTTGTTTTTCCTGTCTAAAACATCTGCTTGGTCTACTAAAGAGCTGAACTACAAACAGATAGGCAGGAGAAAGATCAGGTGAAGGCAGGTGAAGCATAGAATAAATGGGAGGAGAAATCTGGGAAGAGAAGATCGAGGAGTAAAAAAAAGGAGAAGGAGAGGAAGACAACAGGGGACAGCCACCCAGCTGCCACAGAGTAAGAAGTAAAGAAAGGTATAAAAATAAAGATAAAAGTCCAGAGACAAAGGTAGATAGGATAATTTAAGAAAAGTTGGCTAGAAATAAGCCATGCTGAGGCCAGAAATTTATAAGAAAGAATAAGTATCTGTGTATTTATTTGGGAGCTTGTTGGTGAGCCCCCAAAAGAGTAAAGAGTAAATAGAGTAATAAAAAGATCCAACAACAGAAAAACTAACAAAGGGATCCATTGGTCAAGACAGAGAGGTACAACCAAGAGTAGCACTTGACAGCACTGGGAGACTATCCAAGGTTGAGGGTATGGAATCATTACCAGAGTTTCAGAGGTTTCACTTCCCAGGGCTGGGGGAAGGGACTACCATCAGGGTTCCAAAGGGAGGATCCACTGTCCATGACTGAGGGGGGTGATACTATTACCAGGGTTCCAGAGGAAGTGCTCATTCTCCAGGACTGAGAGGGTGAGACTATTACTAGGGTTCCAAAGGAAGGGTCGACTGTCAAGAGATGATGGGGGTTTAAGATTCCAGAGGGAGAGTCCACTGACCAGAGATGTAGAGGTAAAACAACTTCCAGAGTTCCAGAGGGAGGGTCCATTGCCTAATGCTGAGGGGAGGAGTCCACCAACCAGAGTTCCAAAGGGATAGTCCCAAGGCAGATGGGGTGGGACCACTATCAGTGTTCCAGAGGGGTGGCCCATTACTCAAGGTTGAAGGGGTTGGACCAATACTAGAATTTGAGAGAAACGTTCCACGGCTCAGGGGTGAGAGTGTGCGGTGAATTCTGGGTGGGTTTAGGATTTAATAATGAGGGATCTCAAAGGACCACACTGCCTATATCAGTCACTTTTGTATTGCTCCATCCAAAGTACTCAAAGAGAGGAAAGAGTTATTTTGCTTCCTGACAATCCATCATGGCAGGGAAGGCAAGGTGGGGCCATTGGTCCACAGTGGCAGGAGCATGCAGCTGAGGCTGTTCACACTGTGGTGGACCGTGAAACTAAGAAAGACACTGGAACCAGAAAGTCCATTCCTTTATCACCAGTTTCTACCAGCAAGCCCCATCTGTTAAAAGTTCCACAGTTTCCCACAACAGAGCAGCTAACTAGGGAACATGTAGTCAGTGCATTAACCTGTGGTGGACATTTCAGAGTCAGAACATAACAATCTGTTCCTGGTCCCGAAAGTCTTATGCCCATCTCATAATGCAAACTACATTGTCAAGATTCCCCACAGTCTTGATAGTCACAATAGTGTAATGGCTAGGTTTTATGGTTGTTTGCTGGTTTTTCTTTTTCATTTTTTGGCTGTTTGTTTGGGGGACAAAGGCTCACTATTCAGGTCTGATTGGCCTGGAACTTGCTAAGTAGAACTCAGAGAGATCTACCTCCCTCTGCCTCTGCCTCCCAAGTGCTGGGATTAAGGACTTGTCCTTTTAATTGTCACCTTGACATAATATAGAATCACCCATGAAGGGAGTCTCAAGGAAAGATTCTCTACATTAAGTTGACCTGTGGACATGTATATGGGAGATTATCTTTGTTTCAGTTTTTTGAGATTTTCATACAGGAGTATTATATTTGCATCATTTCCTTCCTTTCTTCTCCCACATCTAACTCTTTCCATATCCCCCAATCTCCCTCTCAAATACATGAACTCTTCTTTAATTATTGTTGTGCACATATACATAAACATGTATATATTGCCTGCTGATTCTGTTTAGTGTTGCCTGCATGTATTATTATTTAGTTCTTAACCCCTGGAATTGAGTAACTTATCAGGGGGCTTTCCCCTAGAGAAAAATGATTTTCCCTTTCTCAGCAGACATTAATTGCCTATAGCTCTTCATCTAGCAGTAGGGTCTTGCGAGATTTGTGGAGGATTATTCTAATTAGTTTAATTGCTGTGGGAAGGCCAACCTACTGTGGACAGCACCATTCCACTGGACTTAGGAAAAAGCTAAATAAACACTAGCATTAATCCACTGTGCTCTGCTCTTTACTGTGACTGACCTGCCATGATGGGATATAACCTGAGACTTTGAGCCAAATAAGCCCTTTCTCCACTGCCTTTGTCAGAATATTTTATCATAGTAACAGGAAAGGAAACTAAGACAAACATTTTAAAGTTCTGAACTTCAAAGCCCCTACTAAGATTTTACGCTAAGGTTTTCCCTTAGTGGAAGCCCCTGTAAAAATAAAACCACACACTTCATATACACAGTGGTGCTGAGTAAACATTCCTAATTAAAAGGGAGGAACATGGGGCTATCAAGGGAAGATAGTATTAAAACAAGACAAAAAACAAATCAGGGCAAGTAAAACATCTTAGAGCTCTATGTCCTGTATCTGGGATACATGTTGGCATCATCTGAGCTCCAAAAAGCTTGAGTAGACCAACCACTTTGGTCTTATAATTTGTGGTACACACTGCTTCTCTCCTGATAAGCTATAGTCATTATATGTGTATTTCCTCAGCAGATATCCCATATTCTTGTCACCACCAACATCCTGAGGTCATCCTAACCCAACATCCATTATAATGTAGGCTTTACTAATAGCTTCATGCCTCAGCCTCCCATGTCTTCCTTGCAGAAAATCTGATTTAGCAACAAACTGCCTTGCCTTGTAGAATCTCCTTAAATATCATGAGGCAAGACTCTAAGATTCTGTAACTCTTATATTCTGCATGTCTGGAAAACCAGAACCACGTAGACATTTCAGAATGTGTCCCTGAGGTCTTATATTCTCATAGAGAACCCTGTAGAAGTGTTTTCCCAGGATGAGATATCAAAATGGTCATAAGCTTCTACAGCTCTAGTCCGAGAGGGCACAAATAATACTTGAGTTGGCGGCAGAACTTAGCATCTTCCGCATGCTCCTGGGAAAGAGCACCAAAATGAAGTAGGGTAGCTAAGAGAATAAACAGGCATCTGACTAAGTGCTTACAGACCTACCTGCACAGGCCCTCAGGTTCCTCCTGACCTGTGGCCTGCTGGTGCTGCACACCTGAACATTAGAGGCTTCCCTATGCTCCCACCATCTATCTGCGAAGCAGATGCCTTCAAATCCCCCCACCCCCCTGCTAGACTTTCTTTCCTCCAACATTTGCCCGATGGACGGAGGAGGAGCACGAGTGGTATTTGGCTGCCACTGATCCATCTCTTAATCATACTTTCCCAATTGGATAACATGAGAAATTGGGCTTTTATCCTACCAGGACAGTGAATTTCCTCATTTCTCTTCAATCAGTTTCAGTTTGTGCAGTTTCCTTTAAGGTCAGTCTGGCCTGACCCAATTGTATGTCTTTAGCTCTGAAATGAAACAAGTTTCACTTCTATAAGCTGAGAAGGTCCTTTTCTTAGAGATTCTCAGGAAAAAGTACACTTGGGAGTTGCTATTGTGGGACTGGGTCTTATCCCTGATAATGAAAGAGGGTCACTGCCTAGCTGAATACCGTCTGAGAAATGTTATACTTTCAGTAGAACCCATGTCTGAAGCCCTCCCTTCTGACTTACTCCTGAGACATATTTAAAAACCGGTCCAAGCTTGAATCCAAGACCCTGACCTCAAAATGTTATCACATTGCTCCCCACCAAATAAGAGATACAAACTTTTAGCTCAGTGTCTGACTTATTTCCTACAAATGTTTCTTTAATTCATGTCTACATAAGCTTACTTTTCAACTGGTTGCTGTCACAGGATGTCACTCAATGTTTAATTTAAACTCTATGTATTGGAGATAAAATTGTCTGTCTTGTTTCAACTGAATGGGCTCTGATTAAATGGAATCATGCTGTGTGTTGTTTGAGTTTCTTATTCAAGTGTCTATGTAATTGTTTATATATCATTTTGTCTGATTGTCTAGCTATTCTGCATATTTTATTTGATATTATATTATTCTTTGAGACTTTCATACATGTATACATGTCCTGACCAGCAGGACACGAATAGAACTGAATTTGCCCTGGAGGAGAGGAATGAAGGGACAAAGAGACACAAGAAATGGACAGCAAGTCGGAATTTCTGATCAAGCTGCCAACTTTATTTTTTCTCAGGAGCATTTATATAGCAAACAGGCAGGGGGAGGGTAGGATGCTGGAAAGTCAGGTATGATGGAATGTAAGGTCTGGAGCCACCTCTGGCTGAGAGAAAGATATAAAGAGAACTCTGAGGGTCTATGACTGTTAACTAACAAAGGAAATGCTAATTGCTTCTGAAGCCTGGGGCCTGCAGGTCTCACAGGGAGATAAGACACTGGGTTAATTTCCTAGGCCTGGAACTTGCCTTGCAGAGGTGAATATCTTACTTAATTTGTGACTAAGATCAAAATACAGGTCTTTGCTCCCAGCACGTAAAATTATCATATCTATTCCATTTCCCCCTTCCAGTCCCCCCCCCACACTCCAACTTCACATCTTCCTCCTCCTCCTCCTCCTTCGCCTCCTCCCCTAACCCACTAACTCCAATTAGTATTTCACATGTACATGGATGTGGTATCATCTACTGGCATGGGAAACCTACTAGTGGCCATATCCTCAAGGAAGAATGATCATCCCTCTCCCAGCAGTTATCAGCTTCCGATAGTTCCTCAGTAGTGCGTGGGCCTTGGAGAGCAGCACCTCCCTTGTCTACACCAGAATTTTGATTGGTCTGATCTTGTGCAGGCCTTCTGCAGGTACCCCAGCTGCTGTGAGTTCATGCATTCCCTCCTCTTCATTCTTTGTCTCTTCTCAATCCTTTCTGTCTCCTCTTTCACAGCAATACCTGAGACTTTGGGAGCTGTCTCTTATGCTCAGTGCCTTGACAAGTTATGAATCTCTGTCCAAAGTTGAGAAAAGCCCATGTCTCTGGATACAAACATAAATGTTTAGATGACATTTTGACAATTTGACCATTTAGCAAAATAACAATAATAATTGTTTGACCATCCAAACCGTGGACTTTTGACCAGTATTATAGGATCAGGCATTGCATTCTATCCTGCAGAACAAACCTTAAATACGATCAGAAAGTGGCTAGTTACCCCATTAACAGTCCTGCCTCTATTTTACCAGTGGTACATTTTGCTTGGAAAGTCAATATTGTAGTATTCAATGCTGAGTAAGACACTGATGCCTTTTCTTCCCCATCAGCCTGGATAGCAACTTCAATGACTATGGAAGCTTTCCTGAAGGTAAGAAACTTGCCAGTCAGTGTAGTACCGATTTCCCTCTGTGTTCTTCAGTTAAACCATGTGGTATCTCCAGCACTAAGGTCTTACCATGTAGTTTTGTGACTTAAAATTTTGTGAGAGAACTGTAGAAATAAGCTGTATGGTATGCTTACTTTAAGTCAGCCTGTAAGTAAACAAGAGTAAACATAAATTTAGTTCAAATTACTTTTAATTCATAAGATTTAAACAAATACAATGAGTTGTTTATTTTAAAAGTGAAGTGAGAAGATTTTAACTTGACTTTGTACAATGTCACAAAACAATTTGTTAGATACTAAAGAGATATTACTAATAGTTGATAATTTAAGGTTTTATAGCCCTCCAGGTAGATCTGTTTTGTAAAAGATTTTAAACTGATGAGATGTCCAGCTTCTGGTTGCCATTCGAGATTGGCACTTTCCCCAGACTTCATCAGAGAGGCTTCTTACTGCAGCAGGTGGCAGTTAATGTAGAAACCATAACTCGACGAAATGCTGACAATAAGTGATGGTGGAGTGCTTTGCCCTAAATGAGACATCTGTATCGTACCATCCATGGCTCCGGAAAGAGCATCAAAGAGAACATGAAAAGGGGAGACACGACATAGCTCTTATACTCATAAACTCACTGCAGCTCTGTTTATCTGGACAAAATTGTGACCATTTAATTATGGATGGAGGAAGGCTCCATGAGGTCTCGCCCCTCCCTGAGGGTCTATTGACAGTTGATGGTTGCTGGGGGGGTGTCAATTTTCTTGGTGGTGTAGTCGCTGATGGGTCACCCACAGTCCAGTAAATAGTGTTCCATCTATGTTTAAGTAAAGCAAGTCTAATTTAACATAGTGAATCACACAGGAGGAAGCATTAAAGTGGGAAGAAGAATTTCAACAGGAGACAGCAGGGCATAAAAATGACCAAATTTCCACATATACAAGTATGAAATTGTCAAAAATATTTAAAATAATCAAATGTGTTCAGGCTTTCATGGTCTAAAAATTAAAGGAGTCAACAAGTGTGAAAACGAGATATAAAGGGCTATAGGTATGTAAATATATTTCTGGTTAAAAAACATATGATTTTTGATTTGAGTGGTATGTTGGATGGTATTTTTGTTTGTTTGTGGGGAGGCTTTTTTGCTTTTAACACTGGGTCTCACTGATTAACATTAGCTGACCTTAAACTCACAGGGATCTCTCTGCCTCCGCCTCTAGTGCTCAGATTAAAGGCATGTGCCACCATGCCCCACGGCAACAAGTAAATTTTAAACTAGTTTTCACTTTTCAAGACTGATGTAACTGCTCTGGGCTTACAACAGTCATACTTGGAGGCCAAAGTTAATGAGGACAGAGTAGCTAAGAGGAAAGCCACGACCATGGCCTTTGCCTCCCTCTCTCCTGGATTAGGTAGGTCCTACAGGAACAAGTGACAACACCTGAAAAGGAACCTCACACTTCTGATAAATCACCTGCCCCCTTGATCAGGTAGGTTGTGGAGATCATAGTGGTTGGGTTCCATGAAGTGTAAACTCTCTAGAATGGAAGGTTATTACAGAGGAGAATGTCCTCAATGCTTCCCAAAGGAAGCTATACAGTTAACCAGACCATGGACCATTCCAGAAGATGGGGGTAGGGGAAGCTGCCACCACTTTAAGATATCTAGTCTCCAACACTGAGAATATAAATTCTTTTGTTTTGGAAAGCATCTAGTTTGTGGTACTTTTGAATGGAAGCCCTAGAAGCTACACTGGCTCTGACACTCCAATATTTTCCACATATTGATTACATATTGTATATATTAAATATCATAACATTATAGACATTAGTACTGAGCTTTTCTGGAAAATACAGGAAAAGAAAAGATAAAGGAACTAAAAAACTCAACTTTTAATTTATTTATTTACTATGCAAAATTTTCATTATTCCATGTTCATAAATGTATGTGCATATTTATGTGTGTATATAGCTGTACTTTGCTCATATTCCATTCCAGTACTCCCTAATGTCCCTTCTTCCCCCTCCTGATTGTCCTCCTCCTCCTCCATGTAAATAGTACTGGATTCTGCTTTCATGTCCAGATTTGATTTCAAATGGATGGATCTTCAAAACATCTTATTGAGTGAGGTAACTCAGACCCAGAAAGACAAATATAATATGGACTCACTCATAAGTGACTTTTAGACATAAAGCAAAGAAAAAACAGCCTACAATTCACAACTCCAGAAAACCTAGACAGAAAAGAGGACCCTAAGAGAGACATACATGGATCTAATCTACATGGGAAGTAGAAAAAGACAATGTGTCCTGAGTAAATTGGGAGCATGGGGATCATGGGAGAGGGTAGAAGGGAAGGGGGGAGGGAGAGAGGAGAGCAGAGAAAAATATATAGGTAAATAAAAACAAAACAAAGCAGACTGACCATCCTGCCAGGATCAGGGAATTTAGCCCACTAATGAATGATCAAATGATGACAAGCGTTGGGGTGATAGAGAGTGGCAACATAAGGACACAAAAGCTGGGCTCTACCTGAGTGAAATAACAGGTGGTGGGGAGAAACGGTCTGGAGATGGAGAAGCCATAAGAGAGTGGTAGCAGGGTTTCATATGGGATTTCTACCCAGTATCAAAGGTGTGTTCTAGCTGACCTACTGACAGTAGCATGGAGCTGAGAAAGACCAACATCCATTACAGGGAGGGAAGGTAGAGTAAAGTGGAGGAGTGGGCTAGCCAGAGGGGGTTATGTCCGTGTCTTAGAATCAGACTTCAGCTTGTATAAAGTTGACATAAAACTGTTCAGCACAACTGACCCCATTTCCACTTGACACACAAATACATCACCACTAAGTCACAACCTTTCCCTTCTCATTCATCCCCAAGATCTCACACTTAAAACATAAATAACTACAAATCTCCCATTGTCTTTACAAATTCAAACACATTAAGAATTCAGCCTCTTTAAAATACCCCAAATCTCTTTTGAAAGTTCAAAGTCTCAACTGTGGACTCCTGTAAAAAATCAAAATTAAGCTAAACACTTTCTTCAAGCAGGAAGAACCAGGGCATCATCACAATCTGAACAAAGCAAAACCAAATTCCAATACAGTAAATAACTCAATGTTCCCTTATCTGGGACTCACCCATGATCTTCTGGACTACTCCAAGAGGACTTCTCTGGCTTCGCCCTCTGCATAACACACATCTTGTCTTCTAGGCTTTGACTGGCTCCACTCCCCTGCTGCTGCTGTTCTTAGTGATTGTAACCATTTTACGTGTGTTGAACCAGGGAGCAGGAAGGGAAAAAGAAGAAGGGAGGGAAGGGGAAAAAAGCAGAAGCAACATTGGGGCAGAGGGAGGAGGGGACACGGAGACAACTTAATACAACTTGAGTAATACAAGGCAGCCTGGTTGGCATGGTCCCCCAAAGGCCCTGGAGTCCTCGGTACGGTGTAGCGCTGGTCTGGCTGTGTTGTTGGTGCTGGCTAGCGTTACTGGAGTGAGGGGTTGAAGGTGGGGCATAGTCTTTAAGCAGCTCCCTTCATCCCAATCACTGAGGCCCCAATGACTGGACAAGAGTCTATGAAGAGGCAGACGAGGCAATAGCTGTGCCTGACTGGTGGCCCCCTGCAGGTGGGTGCCGGCTGGACGGCCTATCTTCTTTCTGCTGACCCCTCAACATGGGATGGGCCAGCACGCAGGGTCAGGTGCTGGAGTACGAGCTCAGAAGAGAGAGAAAACACTGAGACAGCATTAGTGGAGGTGAGAGGTGGACACAGAACCTATAGCCTCCACCCTGCCCTCCTCCACTATACTACCAATTATACCCTCTGAGACAAAAAAATAACAGAAAAATCTCTGTACACATTCCCGGTGGGAAATGGGGGTAGGGATGCTGAGTCTTCCTGGAGCCCATTGCCCACAAATTAAATTATAGCCCATGTCCATGGCTCAAAAACAAAATCCACAAAGGTGGAGCTGGGCCACAGCCCTAATCCTGCACGTTCTCGATGGGTGCTCAGAAGGCTGGCAGCTGCGCCAGGCTGAGGCGGCAGTCCGCGCTGGAGTTTGTCTGGGCCCGTGTAGGCCAGGCCCAGGGGCTCTAGGAAGGCCTGGCAGGCGGTCTTGCCCTCGAAGGCCAGCTTGGCCTGCAGGTAGGAGATGGGCAGAGCAGGGCAGAAGGTTCTGATCATGGCCTTGAGGGAAGACTTGTGCTCCCGGTCTGCAAACTTGTCCTCAAGGTAGCCTGACATACAAGGTGCATGGCAATAGAGCCAGAATAAACGGTGGTAGATGTCTGGGGCCCAGGCTGCCCTCAGTGCCAATGCGTGGGACACACAGGGGTCAGCTTTCAGCTCACTTGTGAGGTATGCCAGCTCCGTAGTGATGTCCCCAGAGTTCTTGGTGAAGATGTAATAGGGGATTAGGTATGCCGTAAATTCGCCCACATTGCCTGCCAAGTTTTCCGTGGTCAGCGACTTGAGTTGCGACTGGCACTGGGTTCAGTTCTTCATGGTCACCCTTCTCCAAGGCAATGCAGGCATGTGTCTCAAACACCTCCACAGTGAACTCGGGATGGATGCCTTGCACGGTCAGGTCCTGCTGAATAGACTTCATCTGCTCACAGGCAAAGGCATAGTAGTCTTGTGTCTCCTTCCAGTGAGACTTGACCATGCACAGAGACTTCTTCAAAACAGTCACAGGTCTCACAGTTGATGGGTCTGGGACGTAGGTCAGCAGTAGACAGTGCTTTGTGATGTCAAGAGACGTGCCCACAACCTGGATCTCCACTGCTTTCCAGGTTACTCATACCAAAGGTTCAAGGCGCAGGCGGCGTGGGTGCCCATGCTGGAAACGGGCTGCCCTCTTTTCCTTCTTAAGCTCAGCCCTGGATCTTCACACTCCAGTGCAGCCATCTTCTTTGTTTGGTTGGAGCCATCTGCCATCTGCGTTTGGTTGGAGCTAGGTCATGCCTCTTTCCTTGCTGTGCCCTGCCTCGACCCCAATTCATGTGGGCCCCCACGACCACCTCCACCCTTGTGTGTGTGTGTAGGGTTCCTGTAGCCTACAGGGTGACACTTATTCCCTGAGTAAGAACTATCAGAGTCTGAGTGAGATTCACTTCTCTGGAAATGACAGGTAGAGGACCCGGATGAAGAGCTGCTGCTAGGTTTGTGAATTTTTACCACAACTGGTTCTTTCACCTTGGCTGGCATCTAGAACAGTTCAATAAATTGTCTCAGATATCTCTTAGCCTGAAATGTCCGTTTTAACAAAGCCTGTGTCTCAAATAGGACTGGAGTTCACATACCTAGGGGCAAAGGAAAATCACAATGATTATAAAGGGGGTAGACAGGGGAAGCCAGGAAAATGACCCTAATAAAAATTGCCCAATTGTTCAGGAATCTGGATGCTTGTTGACTAGAAACGATAGCTTTGGTGCATTTGGTAAGGGACATTCGTTTCAGGAAATCTGGATCCTTGTTGAATAGAAATAATAGCTTTGGTGCATTTGGTAAGGGACATTGGTTTCAGAGAGCTGTGGAACCCCACCTGTGGTACTCTTTAAGGGCCTTTCAGGCTACTTTCTAGACTCAAATTATTCAAGCGCTAGGCTTGGGTAATGCGCATGCGCTCCTCGAGAGGCAACTAGGTCTTTGCCCCCACCTAAGGATGACGTCTATTAAGGCGACATCGAATGGGACGACATCCACTGGAGCGACATCGGCTGGAACAATGTCTATTGGGACAGTCCATGGAGGGGTTGTCTGTTGGGTGGTGTCTGTTGAAACAACATCTTTCTTGGCAAGGATTTTAGAAACTGGCAACTGTTGAAGTAGCATCTGCTAGAGCTACTTCTGTTGGAGCCACATTTATTGTGGAAACTTCTATTGGGTGATGTCCGTGGCTCTGCTGGTGTGACGTGCCTAAAGGGCGACACCCTTTGGGTGTGGCCTTGAGAGCGCCTACTGAGGACGCTAGCAAAGCAGCATTGTGACGTGTGCATCCTTGAGGGCTTGTAACCAGGGTATCTAGGGCCTTGGCTCAGTCTGGTCCCGGACACCGGAGGGGACGGTCGCAGGAAGGGAGAGCGGGAGATAGTCCACTCCCTCAGCCCCCAGCCCTTGGGGGCTGACGGGTAGCCATGGACTTGTACCTAAACAACTGTTTAAAGGCCGCGGAGGCTGCTGCCTCCAAAGCGGCTTCGGACAACCTAAAATCTGACAAAGAGACTTGTAGAACCGTGAGTGCTGGCCCCTCCATACAGTGCATTTATTTGTTCATTGCCTTTCTTCCTTGGTCAGGGCAGGTTTCAGACCAACAGGTGGAATCATGGGATAGTTTCTGGCCTGCGGGGCGGAGACAGGACAGAGTGTGGAGGGACAGGGAGGGCTCAAGATGTCCCTGACTTATAGGGAAGGGCCCAGAAATAGAGGCCTTGGTTTGCGGCCAGTCAGTTCCTTCCACCCAGATACCTAGCAACCTGGGTTGTGCTATCTTGTTGAAGTGTAACACATCTGAAGTAAACTAAAGGAACACTTCCTAGTAGAAAAGACAAACGTTTCCATTTTCTTTAACACAGAAGAAAAAGAACCTTATCATTCCAAATATTGGACCATCTAGTCTATTGGATTTGCCTCTTGGAGCCAAACTGCCTGTTATCCCAGGAAGTACTAATATATTCTACACAACAAATCTAAGTGAAAAGGTAAACTGTGTTTTAATGATGTATAAGTGGCTTTCTTTACATTTTTAGTTGTTAAATTTGAAACATTTTGCTATGATTGCACTTTGTATATCACCTTCAGTTTCACACAGATGGAATTAAATAAGCTGGCAATGTTTTAAAGTCCTTAAACTCACGTTAATGATAGAACGCCCCAGAAAGAGCTGCAATCCCTCCATCCAGACTTTCTCCAGCCAAGGCCTCAACCTGACAGGATGTGGTCTTTCTGGCCTACACATGCTGATTTCTGCATCTGTGCCTTGGTTCATCTGATGCCCGAAACTTACCATGTACTCTCCTCTCTTGGTTGACAGTCTATCCTGACCTATGTACACAGGAATTGAGTTAAGGTTGAGGCTATAGGTAAATCAAACACAAAGTTCATAAACAAGATTCCCCATGCCACTGCTAATGTAAAAATTAGGCTGGGGAAGAGAGGGAAGATGGAAGGCATATTTACCCAGATCAGCCCATTACATTCTTTCACTGTAGTTTCTGCTTGTATGTTTTACTTTCAATGAACATAATTATTTCAATAAACTGATGTTTAAAAGTATTATTTCATGAATTTTGCACTTGCAATAATTTCAAATATGTTTCTTTTGGCAGCTTTATCAGCCTTCTTTTGGTTTTAACCTTAATGATCCTTACTGCAAACTCATGGAAACCACTTACAAAAGTCTTCACGATCCACACCTAAAGTCATACTTCAAGCGAAAAGACATCCTTAAGAAACTAAGACAGGGAGGATACATCACCGGCAATAACAAAGTGCGTTGAGGCCTTCTTCTGAACAGCAAAAATCTAGGCACTTGCTTGGCACTTCAGTACCTATGCCAGCTTCTAGTTGATCACTAGCAGATATCACAGAAGAAAGTCAATAAATTGCTTAGCGTTGGGTGGATTTTCTTTTCTTGTAAAAACTACTCTATAGTTGACAGTTTGTCAGTGATAGGAAAAGAGAATTACTGAACAATTTTTGGTATGTAAACAGGCATTTATTTTCATGTCTCTAGAAGTAATTTTAACTTGGAACTATGTTAACAAAATATTTAGAAATTTCCTGGTTGGTCATCACTGTTTAGAGATACTGACTGCAAAAATGTTACAAAAAATATATTATTACAGTTCATCCTAAAATTGTTACTAGAACGAAAGTCCTTATTCTGCTCTATAAACATGTTATAATTTTTAAAATTTTATGTTTTTATTTTTGAATTGTAGGTGGTGTGTTCCTTAAAAGAGTTGAACAAATACAGACAATATCTTACTACTTTAAAAATTGACTTTGAACGAAACTATATCAGAGAACAAGTAAGTTAAATATTTGAGTTTATTTGGGACCAATAAAAATTTGTGAAAAGCTAGGCCCTTTGCACAATATTTCCTTAAACTATTCCAGGAATAAAGTATCTAAAGAATCTGTAGATGACAGAGAGCCCATTTGATTTTTACATAGAAAAAGTTTATTTGTGGGATAGGGCCATGCAAGGCAAAAAGCAGGTTAGCAAGTCAGAACTTCTACTTAAAATTAAATTTAAAGAAAATTTATCAAAGCATAGATTTATTTCTGTCAAGTATATAACATCCAATAATTGCTTTCTTGCAGAAAATCATTGAAGATCAAGTGAACAAACTGAACGAAGAGAGACGGGCCTGTGACGACGCTGCTGCTGCTGAGTTTCAGCAGTGGTTGTTACAAGAAGGGAAAAAACCTTGCCCGCATCAAGACCGACTACTGAAACTCAGGTAGAGTCAGAGTTTGTGTATGCCCAGAGTTCATGGGCATATTTTAGAACCCCCTCAAACTGCAAAAACACTAGAAAGAATTGAAGATAGAGTCATGAAGGTACTAGATACATTTAAGCCCCTCAGCATTTTCAACATGGAGAACAAAAAAAATGGTATATCAAGCGGGGCTGAAGAGATGGCCCAGCAGCTAAGATCACGGGCTAGTAGTCTTCCAGTGGGCTAAGGTCTGGTTCCAAGAACCTACATGGTGCTTCATAACCATCTGAATTCCAGTTGTAAAAGATCTGATGCCCTCTATAGGCACTGCAAGCATGTGGTACACAGACTTACATGCAGAGAAAACATCAATACACATTTTTTTTAAAAAAAATTATAATAAATTATAATAATTACATCAAGAGGTACAGGGATTGGGAACCTTAATGCTAACCTTAAAGACTGGGAAGGTAAGTTTGTACCTGAGAAACTGAAGTCACCAGGAGCCCAAGAGGTAAGTTAAACTGTTACTGAAGAAATCCAAAATACAAATCACTGAACTTGTGAAAGCCAGGTCTGCACTACCAAAGGGAAAGAGACTGTCTTTAACATATATCAAACATAAGTTTAAATGAAATTATTTTAAAGCCACAATGATCAAATTGCTACAACTTTCTCGGATGCATGGAAACATACCATTCCTCTACCAACTGGACATTTTCCTTCAGCTACTAATCACACATTAATATTTAGATAGCAAGCCACAGCCTTAGAAGGTAAATGGAGGAGTTGTAGATTTTTCTTTTTGATCATTTTGAGTGAAAGCCAGTTATTCTTTATCTGGCTCCTCTCATCCATACATTCATCTCAGAGTATACCAAAATGCATGTTGCTATACCAGAGTTTCAGAGTGACTGACAGGTATCCTAAAAGAAGCATCTCATTTACATTCCTTTGTTTCACTTTTACTCAGACATTTGCATATGATTCACAAAGAACTAGACAAAATTGAAAACACCTCGGAAAGGCGAAACACCTTGCAGTTACTGGAAGAAGACCTACAACACTGGGATAACGTTAGAAGGAAACTGAATCTCCGCACAGACATTGACCAGGTAAGGGTCAAATTTTGAACTGGAAACTTGTATGGTTGTTTCATTTGTAAACTGTTTTCACAGGTTCTCTCTATCATTTGAAGTTATTTCAGTTTAAAAAAGAAACCCAGGGGCTGGAGAGATGGCTCAGAGGTTAAGAGCATTGCCTACTCTTCCAAAGGTCCTGAGTTCAATTCCGAGCAACCACATGGTGGCTCACAACCATCTGTAATGGGGTCCGGTGCCCTCTTCTGGCCTGTAGGCATACAGACAGAAAGAATATTGTACACATAATAAATATTTTTTTTTTTAAAAAAAAGAAACCCAGGCCAGCAAGAAGGATTCATTAGGAAAGCCACTTCCTGTACTAGCCTGGTGACCTAAGTTCAAGTCCCAGAATGTATGTGACATTGGAAGTAGGGAGCTCACTCTATAGACCTCCACATGAGTTATGACATAGCTATTTGTTTAGTTCCTCTCTGAGAATACCTTTGAGAGTAGCAGATATCCTCCCTGAGTTAGAAATCAACACCCCTTTGCCAATAGCTTTTGAAATTCATCTTTAGAGTCATGTTCATGCTGGATTCATGCTTGTAATTACAAAACCATCTCTTTACTTTCCCATCCCATTGCATCCAGCTGGTCAGTCCCAATGAATGGCAGATAAATAAGCATATTTAAAACCACAATGCAAGATTTGCTTTATTATTGACCTAAAATTTATTAGGCCATTGATCTGATCTAATTTGCATATTGGTTGAAGAAAAAGAAAATGCTTTTAAAATAAAACAGACATATGCTGATAACTGTAATGGCATGTCCCTTAGGAATGGCAATCCAAGGAAATGGCATTTCTAACAAAGATTGGAGAAGAAGTGAAAAGGAACACCAAAGCTGATGACCGTCGTCGGAAAATCAGAGATGAAATTAACCGAAAGGTAGTTAGCCTTTGCTGGACTTGGGCTGTTTCAGGAAAAGCTTTTGGCACGATTTTATATTTTAAAATATGAATTTTCAGAAGATAGTTATTGATGGAGAGATTCATTCTAGCCCCAATCTGTAATTAAAGAGAGTCCCAAGAACGTTAGATTAGATTGAGTTGTTACTAAAATATGCTTTTCTTCAATAGTAAAGGGATTGCCTAGCATGTACAAGACCCTAGCTTAAATTTCCAGATGGCAAGAGAGTACGGATGCATGCACACATGCACATGCGTACACACAATTTCATGTTGAGTCTTAAAAGGAAACTTAACCTCTTCGTATATTTCTTCAAACCCATTGTAAATTTCGACATTTCCAAATAGGGACAAAGGTCTACTTCAGGTATGTCATCACATTTGAAGTAATCTGTGTTGTATTTTTACTGACGGGTTTCTATTTGAATTGGAAACCTATTAAATGTATTTTTAAATATTTTGTAGAAACAAGTAATGCTTCACAAAAGAATTGCCTACCATTTGCAAAAACTACAAAAGAAAGACAGTAAAAAAGAAACCGGAAAAGCAAGTGCCTTTGAAATCCAAAGACAATCTGAAACAGGTGAGAGAGATAGGGGAGGGAGAATAAAAGGCATAGTAGATAAGTGGAAGCTGAAGAACAATATATGAAATATTAATGTCTCTATAAAACCACCTTATGCTCACATGATTTTTTTAAAAAGGCCCCTGCAAAAGTAAGTTCTAAAAACCCTCAATACCTGTGTCAGGCACAATGTGATGCACTTTCCAGTTACAGATCCAGTTGAAAAAAGCATATGCACAAAAAAGTATAAGCACAATGCCTATAGTGAACAAGTAAACACATAGTTTTACAAACAGCCAGAAGGAGGAGATAGCATGCTCACTCAGGTAAGAAATGCAGAAAGCAAAGGCGAGAAGTAAGTTGAGGCAGGCAGTAAGTAAACACGGAAAAGTAAGAAAAGGTTAACAAGCCAGTAAGAGCAAGAAAATTTACAGAAGTTAGATGAAGGGATAATATACAAAGATTGAGAGAATATTAAAGTGTGCAAAGCAAGTAATAGGAAAACAAAACATTGAAAGAGAAAGAACCTAGTAGCCAATGGTGATACAAGACAATGGGGAAAACAAGGAGAGACAGAAGAAAGCAAATTGAACAGGAGAAACCAGTAGACTCCAGCATTAATCGCTTCATGGGAATAGGGAGAGATGAAGACAAAAAAGAGATAGAAGAGGGTAGAGGAGGAAGGGTAGACAAGGAAGGAAGAGCTAATAGGAAAAGAGTGAAAAGGGAGATTGTGATGGTGAGAGAGGGGTTTGAAAAGGATTTGTAAGGAAGGAATTCCAATACACTTGCAAAGCTGTGCAGGGTTTACCCAAGAGACTTCAGCCCTACGAAGTTAAAGAAGTGGAGCAGTTTTTTTTTAAAACAAAACAAAACAAAAGTAAGTATAAAAAGGTAAGATGGGAAAGAGAGGACTGTAAGTTATAAAGGGGAGTGAGGCAAGGAGGAAGGGAGACAGTAATCTTTAAAAGGGAAGAAGGAAAGGAGGCAGCATGCTTGTTATTCTACCCGTGGAGAGGCTGGAAATCAATAAATTACAAAGATGCTGTCTGAAAGAGGAAGAAAGAGAAAATGAGGGAGGGAAGGAAGAGGGATACAGATGGGAGGGAGGGTGGAGGGAAGGTAAAAAGAAAAGGAAAGAGAGGAGAGGAAAAAGGGAAGGGAGGAAAAAGGGAGAAAGGAAAAGAAAAAGATGGAAAGAAGATAAGACACGAGAGGGGAGGAGGAAAAGAAGGTAGATAACAGGGACAAGAGGGGGAAACGGGAAGGAGAGAAAAAGGAAGGGAAAAAGGGAGGTAGAATTAAAAGGCAGGAAAGGAAGGGGAGGGAGGGGAAAATGAGAACAAAAGGAAGAGAAGAAAGAGGAAGGAGGGAGGGGTAAAGATGAGAGGAAGAAAGTAAAGATGGGGAGGGGGAATAAAGATGGGAGGAGGATGCCTAAAGATGGGAAGAGAAAGAGGAAAAATAGGAGGGGGAAGATGAAAGATGGAAGGGAAAGAGATGGGAGGAGGGAGGAGAGAAGAGGGAGGAGGGAGGAGGGGAAGGCAAAGAGGTGGGAGGAGGGAGGAAAGAAGTGGGAGGAGAGAGGAGGGGAAGGCAAAGAGGTGGGAGGAGGGAGGAAAGAAGTGGGAGGAGGGAGGAGGAGAGGTGGGAGGGGGAAGCATAAAGATGGGAGGAGGCAGGGAAAGAGATGGAAGGATGGGAAAGAGGTAAGAAAAAGGTGGGAGGAGGGAGGGGAGAGGTGAGGGGAAGGATAAACATAGGAGAAGGGAGGGAAAGGTGGGAGGAGGGGGGAGAGGTAGATGGGGGGAAGAAGGAGAGCTAGAGGTAGGAGGAGGGAGAAGAAAGGGAAGAAAAAGTACAGAAGAAATGGAGGAAGAAGGGAAGGAAATTAAGAGAAAGGAGAGGAAAGGAAAGAGGAAGAAAGTATAGAATCAAGGGAAGCTAGCAAGGATAGGGAAGGAAGGAAGGAAGGAAGGAAGGAAGGAAGATAAAGCAAAGACAAATAAAAAAATGAAGTAAAATTTGAAGACAGGGGAGAAATAACAAGGGGAAGAAAGAAGGAGGTAAGTGTAAAAGAAAATCAAAGTTAGTGGAAACAAAGAAAAGGAAATTGTGGGAAAGATACTTTAAAAGGAGGGGCCAATGAGTAATTCAGGCCTTGTGGGGCAGGGGTATCAGTTTTTAAAAGACAGGATATGTAGAAAGATTAATAATATGTCTGAATTTTAGAAAAATAAATCAGAAAGAAAACCTATAACAGCATGGCAGAAAAAGAGAAGTAGAAACAAAACAAGAAAGAAAAATTGAAAGAAGGAGGAGCCAATAGATTGTGAACTCATGAAAAGAAATGGAGAAAGGGAGAATGGAGGAGATGAAGAATAGGCTAGAGAAGGGAAGGGGAGAAGAAAGAAAAGCATAAGAAAGCTTTTAAAAAACAAACATGAACAAAGAGTAAAGGTAGAGAAAAAAACTAAAAACTTCAGGGAATGGAGCAACAAGGGATAAAATGTAAACGAATGGAGACACAATAAAGAAGAAAGGTGGGAACTAGTGAGATCAAGTACACTATAGGAAGGAGACATTTTGAGAAGCCAGCAAGAGTTGAAATAGAGATTACAGGTAGATAAAGAGGCAGGAAGATAGTATAAGGATAGCAAGAAAACCCTCAAGAGAACAAGAAAAATGGGCACAATAGGAGAATTCAAAGTGTAAGAGGATAAAAATAACACAGGTGATTGGTCTACAAGAGCTAGTTCCAGGACAGGAACCAAAAGCTACGGAGAAACCCTGTCTCGAAAAATCAAAAAAAAAAAAAAAAAAAAAAAAAAAAAAAAAAAAAAGAAAAGCAAATTAGCATAGACTGGATTCTAAAAAGAAACTAGTAAATTGAGACAATATAAAAATGCAGGTGGGAAAGCAAAGGGTTAACAAGCAGGAGCCTGTGGAGCTAGAGAGATAATTCCTTGATTAAGAACATTTGCTGGTCTTGCAGAAGACAAAGCTTGATGCCAACACCCACATCAGGTGACATTCACAGATGCCTGTAACTCAAGTTCTAGGGTTCTGGCACCCTCTTGTGGTCTGTGCAGGCTCCTGAATACATGAGATGCACATACATACACTTGGGCGCACACACATATACACATTGAATAAAGTAACAGGAGCTTGTAAATGGAGGAAGACAAAGGGGAGAAGTGGTCGAAGAGTGATGGGAAAAGTAATGAAGGCATAGGAAGAAGGGGAAAAAGGGGGGATTAGTGAGGATGAGTGAGAGAAAGTAACCCAAGAACGCAAGAGAAAACAAGAGCCAGCCAGCAGTTAAAACCACTGGGGCAACTACAATAAGAGAGAGCCAGACTTTCAACGGTCCACAGGCTGGTGCAAACTTAGTCAAGAGCTTGAAATTCCTTCTGAGTTTCAGAGGAGAGGGGCAAAGGGTGAAGAGGGTCTAGTTAAAGGAACCTAATAACTTCTGTAGAAGACAGGCCAGAGTGATGGGATATCCCCTGAGGAGGGGAGAGAACAGGCTGGGGACAGTGATGTGTGACCTCAGGCACCAAGGGTTTTTTGTTCATGCTGGGTTTTCTATGGAAGTGCACTGATGGGCCTACCAGAAGAGTGACTTTTTTGGTCAGTAAGAGTCTTGGCCAATAGGGAGAGATGTGAGGGAGGCAGAAAGATCAGTAGAACAAAGTAAAACAGAGTGGTTGGAAACAGCTGTGTCCGGGGAGAGATGTGGATAGGATAGATTTTAAAGGGGGGCCCAGGGATATAGGCTCAGGTCTTCCTTTCCATTCCCAGAACCACAAAGGGAGGGGATAGCACTGATTTTTGGTTTTGTTTTTTTTTTTAAAGTCAGTAGTGAAGACAGAAAAAGAATATAGAGAAAGGAAAAAAAGAAAAATGTGTACTCAAATATAAGCAATATGAAGAGAATTTAAAGGGAATAAATGAACAAAGAGAAAAAGAAAGCATAGAAGACAAGTCAGTGAAGAGTTGAAGGAGAGGGAACATTAAGACTGGGACGTAGGGACTAGTGACACAAGTGCAATTGTATGGTGGGGACAGATTTTAGAAGTAGGAGCCATGAAAAAGAAAGACAAAAATAAACTCAGAAAATTTATCATTGTAGATAGATAGATAGATAGATGATAGATAGATAGATAGATAGATAGATAGATAGATAGATAGATGATAGCAGGAAGATAGTGGGTAGTAAATAGAGGTCAAAAGGAAAGGAAAAACATAAAAGTTAGAATCTAGTAAAACAATATATAAAACAGAATGAGACAATGGGAAGAGAAGAATTTTAGAGGCAAAACCAGATAAAAGATGGAAGAAACATGCATGTACAATGGCAACAGGCAGCAATCTGTAGTGGTTATAGTTAAAAGTTGCTGGGCCCCTAGGATCCTGTCTTCTAGACAGTAATAAAGCCCTTGGTCTTAAATTGAGTACTTCAATCAAGGCCATTTATTAGAAAAAGAAATTCCTAAAGCATGAGGAGTTCCAAAAGAGGACACCATTAAGTGGCAAGGGGTACATGCCATTAGTGTGGGGGAGGAGAATTAGGGCAAAGACAGAGCTGCTTCAGGCTGAGAAAAGGTACTGAAGATTGACAGCAATCAGGGTCCCAATTTAGAGGTCTTTCTAATGACCTGCGGTAAAAGGTAGAAGACCCATTTTAGGTTATGTGGGCAAAACCATCTGACATCTGATGGATCTCACAACACAAAGGATACTCACAAGTGAGAAGTCCTTCAAGTTGAAAGGATCACATAAGCCATTGAGTTAATACTTTATTGTTGAGCTTTAATGTTTGAATGATGGAGGCCAAATAGATTGGAGAACTTGGAGTAGATAGTGAATGTTTAATTGGAAAAGATAGACAATATTTAATTGGAGATCAAGCTTAGTAAAACTAGTAGACATGAAGAAACTCTAAGGACATACCAAGACTTTTTGGATGGTTCCAAGGAAGGGCAATGGTTCTCAACCTGTTGGTCACGACCACTTTGGGGTCACATATCCGATATCCTGAGGAAGCAGAGGCAAGTAAGTGTGATGTCTATATGAATTCTGGCTCAGGCTGGTCCATATACGTTCAGGCCAGTCAGGACTCCATAGGGAGACCCTGTCTCAAAAAAGAAAATAGTTAAACAAATTAAAGAAAGAAAAAGAAAAGAATGCATTGAAGAGAAACACAGAAGGAAGATCAGAAAAAAGCAATGATTGGGAAAAGCTAAACATAATAGCATTAGAGGAAAGAGAGAAAAGCAGATAAGAAATGTTTCTCTAGGGTGAATCGATAAAAAATACTACTACAAAATCTAATGAAAGTATGAAAGAATTACATAAGCTCTAAATGCGGACATAATTTTAAAATTCAGGAGCAGGAAAGAAAAATAGAGACAGTTATCTGATAGGTAGGTAATTGGTGGATACATGGGTGGGTAGGTAGACAGATGGACAAAAAGATAGTGATAGACAAAACATAAATTAATAGGTAGATAGATAGATGCAAAAAGATAGATACAAAAAAGAAGTCAGTAGAAAAGAGTGTGACAAAAATTAAGTTAAGGAAGAAGACAGTTTAAAGAGACCAATCAGTCCAAAAAATAAAAGAAAGCAAAAATGATAGAAGACATAGGGGAAATGTATGGAATAAAGAGGAGCTGAGGAATGGAGAGTTCCTGGTAAATGTGACTGGATAAATAAAATAAGATGGAAGATAGGTGGGAAGGAAGAAATAATGGATGAAAGGAGTACGAAAAGGTACAAGACTGACTGGCTGGCAAGAAAGAAAGAACAAAGGAAGGGAGAGAGAGAGAGAGGAAGAGAGGAGAGAGAAGATGGTAGATGGATGATAGACAGGTGATATAAAGTAGACCTAAATGTGTGAAGATAATATGACAGAAATTATATGTGTGTGGGAGAAACCAGTAGAAAACGGGGAGTCAGAGTAAGTTTCGGAAGGAGAAGAAAGAAGGGAGAAAAGATGAAGGAGAGGTAAGGGGGAATAAAAGAAGAGTGAGAAATAAATGAAGAAAAAGGGATAGAGGTAGCCAAGATTGTGGGTAGAGTAGCAAAGACAGTAGAAGCTAGACAGATGAAAAGGAAGGAATAAGGGATGAAGGGAATTGCAGGAAAAACAGAAGAGAATGAAAAGTGATCAGGCATAGAAGAAAGGGGGGAGAAGAGAGAGGAGGAAGATGGAAAACACAAAGATTATGGGGATGGGGTAAATAAGGCATCAGGAGAGATATTAAAAGAAGACCTTTGGAAGAAGACACAAATAAACACAGATTAATGGTGATGGCTAGTTAGACAGGAAGAAATGTATGGATAAGACAGGAAGACAGATCCAAGGTTGGTGGCACATACCTGTAAGTCCAGAACACAGGTGATACATAGTAGGACCACCAGATCGAGTTCAGCTTGGATTACATAACTAGGACATTTCAGAAATATAAATAAATAGTAACATAAATATCTTGACAAGTAGGTAGTGTGGAGATATGTAAGTAGCAATTATCAATGATAGGCAGGCAGGTAGACAAATAGGGAAGTTGATAAAAGTGTAGGTGGATAGGTAGGTAAACAGACAGATTGAGATTTAAAAGGCATAAAAGAGCATCAAGGCATGAAGTAGATACAAAGAGTTACAATGACAGAGATACCAAGATTAAAAGAGTTTTTTGCTAATAAGTGAAAGAGAAAGGAATCTAAGAATGACAGGAAAGGAGGAGGAGGATGAAGGAAGGAAGAGACAGGTGAAATGGAGCAAGGAAGAAAAGAAGAAAGGAAAGCGTGATGAGTGAAACAATGACGTACAGGGCAGAGGGATAGAGAAAGAACTAAAGCACAGAGGAAAATAGTTAATTGTGGTCAGTCTATATGAAAGAGTATATTTTAAAAAGAAGTGTGAGAGTAAGAGTCAGGTGTCTGGAAGGGCAGTATTTGTTTTAAGCAAAAGCAAGGAGGCTGGGAAGATGACTCAGTAGACAAAAGCGCTTGCCTCCCAATCACAAGGGCCTGCATTCAAGTCTCTGGAACTACATATGTTCCGTGAGAGACCTTGTCACAAGGGAGTAAGGTAGTGATAGGAAAAGACATCCACTGTCCTTCTCTGGCCTCTGTATGTATGTGTATGAATACACACACCCGCACATGTATGCACAAACACATGTAAACAGCACACACAGTACATGCCAAAGAAATAGATAAAACTGAGGAAAGCAGGGAAATCCAGAGGTCTGAATGGAAAAATTCAACCGAAATATAGATACGTTAACTGGGTAGCAGCTAGAGAAGAAGTGAGAATAGCTACAAAATAGAGAAAAAAAATGAATGATTTTTTTTCCCTTAATAATGGAACAAAGGAAAAGTACAAAAGTAAGAAATAAAGGAGACAATGAAAAGTAAATGAAAGAAGAGCCTACATAAGCAGGAAGAGTCAGGAAGAACAAAGTATCTACAAACAAAATGAGAAGAAAGTCAGAGGCAAAGAGAGAAAAGAAGGGGAAAGACGTGAAGAGAGTGGAAGAAGGGCTAGGGGCTGAGGCTCTGTGACTTAGTTGCCTTGCAGCCAGGAGGACCTGACTGTCATCCCTGAAACCATGTGGAGATGGCATGAGGGCATAAACATGGTGTAGAGGAACAGAACTGTAGTACAGACACTGAGGGTGCAGAGACAGGACCCCCCACCTGGGGGCTCTGTAATCAGCTAGTCTGGCCTGTTTTGTGAGTGCTGGGACAAATAGAAAGCCTGTGGCAAAGGAAGTGAATAGCCTTGCTGAGGGTGACACCAAAGCTGCCTTTTGGCACACACACACACACACACACACACACACACACACACACTGAAGAAAAGAAAAAGAAGCATACCGAAGTGTTGGTAAGTTGGTAAGAATAAAGTTTGCAAACAAGATGATGAGGAAAGGCAAAGGCAGAAGAGAGAAAGATCAAAAGCAGAGAAAAGTTTTAAAATGACTCAAGACTCGTGAGGACAAAAAGGGAAATGTTGTGAAGGAAGGGCAAGTAAAATCTGTTTGAGAGAAGTAGCTGAAGAAAGATGGAGGGGAAATGAGCGACAATAAAAGAGTAGGAAATGCCAGCATTTGAGAAGAAAGGAGCACGTGCAAGAGACTGAGGCAGGAGAAACACAGCAAGTTCCCGGCCTGTGTACTTTACATATGGAGGTCAAATCGAGCCTGGAGTTACAGAAGTGGGGGGGAGCAGATGAAAGGGGAGCCAGTGCGAAGGAGGGGGATGCTGGAGAACAAGGAAAAAGTGTTCATTGTAAATCAAGAGTAAAATGCTACTCCAGAAGCAGGAGACAGAGAGGATGAGACTTTCTACAAGGAGCTTTAAGTGTGCAAAAATGTGTGAAATGTAACAAATTAAAAGAGGATGTGAGGGAGAAGAAAGAAGGATTCAAAAGATGACTTTCAAGGGTATGGAAAATCAGATGAGCAGATGGATAGGTAGGGAGGCAGACACAGATTGCACCATAAAACTTGAAGGCATACATATGAAACACACAGCATAAAGTTGTATGCACCATTTGCAGAAAATTTCAAAAGAAAAGAAGTACATGTAAAAATGGTAAAGTATATTTTAAAGTATGCCAAGTAGAAGGCAGGCATGGTGGCATACATCTTTAGTCCCAACACTCTGGAGGTAGAGACAGACAGATCTCTGTGAGTTTGAGGCTAACCTGGTATATAGAGAAAGTCCAAGGACAGTCACAGCTACATAAAAGGACCCTGGCTTGGTAAAAAAAAAAAAAAGAAAAGAAAAGGGGGGGAGGTGGGTGATGGGAGCATGACTTTAAGACTAGAACTCAGGAGACAGGCATAAGTTTGACGCTAACCTGGTCTACAGAGTGAGTTCCAGGATAGCCAGGGCTTCACAGAGAAACCCTGTCTCAGAAAAAAATAACAATAGAATTATACTAATAGAAAAAAATTAAATAATGAAGGAAGAGGGAAAAGAAGGGGACAGAAGGAAGTGAGAGATGGAGGGAGAAAGGGAGATGTCAAGTGAAGTGAGAGGAGATTAGGAGCAAACAATGAAGAAAGGGGAGAGATAGAAGTTTAAACTTGTAAGTCTGTGCAAAGTAATGTTTTAAAAAGAGCATTTGAATATAAGATAAGGTTAGAAAGGTAGGATTAGCAAGAAAATTCAAATCGTAGAGAACAAGATAATCCAGTGATGCATATGTAAGATGTCAGCCAAGTGGTACAGAAATAAAGACGGATGAACTGGGGACACAGCGAGTGTTAAGAATGACAGAAATTCTAAAAGAAGGGGCCAATTTTATTTTATTTTTTATTTAATTTATTTTACTTTTTTTAAAAAAGAAAGCAAGCTATCTTTTTTTTTTCATATTACATACCAATCCCAGTTCCTACTCCCCTCCTCCCATTTCCTTGACCTACTCCCCGCAGCACCCCCCCCATCCACTCCTCAGAGAGTTGCTTTGGGGAAGGTCCAAAGCCCTCCCTACTATATCTAGGCTGAGCAAGGTATACATCCAAAGGGAATGGGTTCCAAAAAGCCAGTACAAGCAGTAGGGATAAATCCTGGCCCCGCAGGACGGTGCCAATTTTAAATGTGAAGGAAAGACAGTAAAATCAAGGAGGCAATGACAGAGATGGAAGAAAAGAGGGAGGAATTTCAAATGAGTCAGTAAGGAACAGGGATAGACAGAGGATATAAGGGGGAAACCTGATAAGAAATCAAGGGCAATGGTGAAATGTAGAAGAAAAGTTTGAAGTAGGAGTTGGGGAGGGGAAGGCACTTGATTAATAACTAAAGGGACAGCCTGCAGCTAGGAGAAAAAGTCAGTTAATAGTAGATATGGGAACAGACCAGTAGAAAAGTAAGTGTGAAAAAGAAACAGAGAGAAAGTGGAGGAAGCAACAAAGAGAATCTAGGGCTACAGATGCAGCTCAGTTGGTAGAGTGCTTGCCTAGTTTGCACAAAGCCTTGGGTTCAATTTCCAACATCAGAGCTAGGCATGGTGGTCCATACCTGTAAATACAAGAGAAAGGAAAATCAGAAATTCAAGTTCATTCTTAGCTACACAGCGAGGTTGAGGCTAGCCTTGACCAAGGAAGAGTGAGTCAAGAATTGCAACTGCAGATTATAATAAAATATGGAACAATCAAAATATGTTCTGTAAAGAAGGAAACAATGAAATAAATATAGGACTAAAAATGAACGAGAAGGGGTGAGAGAAATACAGGGAGGGATTGAGCAAGTTTTACAAGGGAAGCAGAATAAGGGCTCTTTTAAATGGTAATAGGAGAGAGAGTCGGGCGGGGAGGAGAGAGAGGAGAGAATTTGAAGAGGCACAGCAAACAAGAGATGAGATGAGACAGAAAATGCCATTTTTACTAAACAATCATGAAGAAGCTCCTAATACAGTTCAAAGTATGGCCCTCTGCTTCAGATGCTGGGCTACATTAGGGACATTGTTCCCTCTGTTCAGAACTACTCATGGCTGCTTCTAACAGAAAGGATTTGAGTACACATTTTATGTGGTAGTCACCTCAAATCATCTGAAAAAGACAAAACAGTAGGCCTATACTCACTTCTCTGGGGGATGAGGCAGGAGGATCATTAATTAGTTCAAGGCTTGCCTGAGCAACACAGGACAACACCAGAATCAGCAGCTCCTCTACTTCTTAAGCTTCTGTTACAAACCCACAGACAGCTCATGACATTGCCACTGAGCCGGGGGCATTCCAAGAAAGCCTGGAGCTAAAATTTGACTTTAAGCATGACAACTAGGAAGTAGAAATTTGTAGGCATACTGGATTTTGTCATGATATCTGTGGCTTACAGTGCAAATAAATCTTCTGTGTTTAGCCATCACATGTTGTGTTATATATATATATTCCTTATACAAACCATGCCATATAATCTATTGCTCATTGGAGTCAACTCCCTAGTTACTCAGTTGTATTTTTCTATCCACTTTGTGTAGCTGACAACTCTCAAGTGTGGTTCACAGCACTGACTTCCACACAGGCTCTGCTAGTGAACTCATCTCTATACTTTGCCTTACCAGTGGGATCGTGAGCAGACCTTAGCCTGTTCCTCTGTTCCTACTAGCCCTTGCTCAGCATCCCTGCCCCCTTCTTTTACCCGTCCAGATTGCTAAGCAGAGGTTCTAGGGATTGCTCTGAAGCCTGTGGCCCTATGAATCTCCTGAGGATCAAGGCCAGTGCCAATGTGCTTTCTTAATCTCCTTTTCCCTTACTCTCCCCAAGACCCTTCGGTCTTGAGCCTTTTAGACCCACGGTAATATAACATGCGGCTGGGAACAGATTTATTTTATTGGCCACATAAATTCCTACAGCACCAGAGTTTTCTATATTGTTGTTATGTTGGGCCTTTTGGAAAAGCACCGCTGAGTAGTAGTCGCCATTGTAATATTTGACATTTTATCATTTTGTCATCTCCAGTGTTAACAATAAATGTCCTTTTTTTTTTAAAGCGTCTGTGACAACCCAGAAGAAACCAAGCGTCACAGAGCCAAAGACGTCTCAAGAACACCTGGAACAAAAATGTAACTGATATGTCATGATTGGAAATTAATAATTAGTGGGAATACTGGACTTGCTAATAAGTCTTCTGCTTAGAATGCAAAAAAGTCATCTACCCTTTTCCACCAAATGGTGTTTTGTGGGTAACACTCATGATCAACTGTCACCATCTTCACTTCTCTAGACCACACCCCTTAGTTACTCCATTATGCTCCCTCCACACCCCTAGAGCAGGGCACACCACTTTTTGCAGTGAGAAATTTCCAAACCCATTTCAGAGCCCTGACTTTCTCATGACTCCCACTACTGAGCTTGTCTCCGTACTGTCCTGTTACCAACGAGAACCTGAAGCAGCTCTTCAGTGTGTGTCTCTGTTGATGGCACCCCTCTGCCTCTGGTCCCTTTCTTTCACCTGGAGAACTGTCCTTCCAGATTACTCCATAGAGGTTCTCCTTGTGCATCTGAAGCCCGTGGCCCTGTGCAGTTAAGGACCAAGACCACTGCCTGTGTTCCTCAGTCCTCTCCTTCCCTTGCCTTTGAGCCACTGAGCCACAGTTCCATGTGCCATTGGCAGCGGAAATAGTCCATTCCCCACATACTTTGAAGCGGTACCACAGTGTTCCTCACTATTGTTCCCCCATTTCTTTTGGAAGGGCACAATTGAATAGTATTTATCTTAACATTTGTTAGTTTATCATTTCATCTTCATCACTGTTAAAAATAAATGTTCTTTTTTTATAGCATCTACATCCAGTTTAAGAACAAGTGTTTCTGACCAAAGACTATTACAAGAATCAAGAGAGTCAAAATGTAACTATTGTGTTATTATTGGAATTTAATAAGTTATGAGACCTGACAGTGATCACTCCTGCTTAGCATGCAGATGAACTCACTGTGCCCATTTATCAAATGATGCCTGGGGATAGTGTTTGCCAGTGACACTACCATCTATATTGTCACCTAGATTAGACTCTGGAACTACTCATTTCCTGCAGCTTTCTCCTCGTTCCCATGAGCAGGAAGACCCATTCTATGAAGCCAACAACTCTTCAAGCCCAGTTCAGAACCCTCATCCACCCTTGTACTGAACTTCTGTAATTTTCCTTACTGAGAAAATCCTGTGGCAGATTTTTCAATCATGCCTTTGCTGCTGCCACCCCTTGCTCTAACAGCTCTGCCTCCCAAGGAGGTTTGACCTCCTTGCTGTCTCCACAAACAACCCTGCAGATTGCTGAATGGAGGTCCTGCTACTACTTAACTTTGTATGACTAAAGTCTGTGACCTCGTGAGACTAGCTGACACCAAGAGTCCTGCTGATATGCTTTCTCAATCCCGCCCTCCCTTCAGCTCTGGGCTCTTGAGACCTCTAGTGACATATGGTCACTTGCAGTAGAGATACTTGATTTGCTCCCTGCATTTCTGTGTGAATAGAATGTTGCCCACTCTTGATTCCCTGGTCCTTTTAGAGAAGCGCAACTGAGTAGTAGTCGTCGTCAGTGATCCTTTTAATATTTGTGATTTTTCTAGTTTTGTCATCTCCATTGCTAAAAACAACTATCTTATTTTTTAAGCTACCTCACAAACCACAAAAACCAGTTTTGACGAAGAGAAACCTTCATTTTATGGACTTCTGGAGACACAATGTAATTAAACTTTTATGATTAAAAATTAGTAAATTGTGGGACTACCATACATAATGCAGCAATGCTCCATCTCTTTCCATCAAATGGTGCTTTGGGGTTAATGCTTAGGAACTGTGTCGCCTTCCCTACTGCCCCCGAATAAATGCCTTAATTTGCTCAGTTAATGATGCTCCCTCCACACCCCCAGAGCAGGGCACACCACTTTTTGCAGTGAGAAATTTCCAAACCCATTTCAGAGCCCTGACTTTCTCATGACTCCCACTACTGAGCTTGTCTCCGTACTGTCCTGTTACCAACGAGAACCTGAAGCAGCTCTTCAGTGTGTGTCTCTGTTGATGGCACCCCTCTGCCTCTGGTCCCTTTCTTTCACCTGGAGAACTGTCTGCGAGAACCTGAAGCAGCTCTTCAGTGTGTGTCTCTGTTGATGGCACCCCTCTGCCTCTGGTCCCTTTCTTTCACCTGGAGAACTGTCTGCGAGAACCTGAAGCAGCTCTTCAGTGTGTGTCTCTGTTGATGGCACCCCTCTGCCTCTGGTCCCTTTCTTTCACCTGGAGAACTGTCCTTCCAGATTACTCCATAGAGGTTCTCCTTGTGCATCTGAAGCCCGTGGCCCTGTGCAGTTAAGGACCAAGACCACTGCCTGTGTTCCTCAGTCCTCTCCTTCCCTTGCCTTTGAGCCATTGAGGCACAGTTCCATGTGCCACTGGCAGCGGAAATAGTTCATTTGTTTGTCATTTATAGTTCTGCACCACAGAATGTCCCCCTTGTTTCTTTTAGGAAGGCCCAGTTTTAGTGGTTGCTGTCATTTTAACATTTGTCATATTCTCATTTATTCTTTTCTGGTTAATAATAAATGTCTCCCTTTAAGTTTCTCCAACAGACACAAGGACACCTAGTTTGCCTGAGATGCAGACATTTCAAGACTTTTTGGAACCCAAATGTAATTGAAATTTTATCACTAGAAATTAGTAATTTGTAGGGGGATTCTGGAATCGGTAATATAAGGAACTCTTCTGACTATAATGTAGAAAAATTCTCTATCCTCATGCAAAATGGGGTATTTGGAGTAATGCTTACCATGAGCGGCACTACCTTTGTCTCCCTCTGAGTTAGACTCCTAAATTATGCACTTGGTGCTAATCCCACCACACTCCAGAGTAAAACAGGTCTTGCCTTGTGGGTGACAACTCTCCAAGCCCCATGTCGTACCCTGCCATTTCCAAAAGGCCTTGCTATTGATCTGTCTCTGTACTTCTCTGTTGCCAATGCGATTCTGGGCAGAATCTGTGCCTCTGCTGCAGCTACACTTTGCTCAGCAGCTCTGCTTCCCACGGAGGGTTTATCTCGACCTCCATTCTTCTACTCAGGTGCATCCTACCTGTGGCCAGGGAGAGCTATGAATGCTGCCCAGTACAAAATTATAAACTTATATGAAGCATTAAAAGATTCATTTGCAATATTGTTTATAACACTGTTCTACATTCCTCAAGTACCAATACTGCAGATAACAACAATGTGACAGGATGTCAGAGGCTTGGAATACTTGCCTAGAAAACTAGCAAGCTAGCCTTTCATCTTGTTGAACAGAGATTCTTCTGATAATTGCAAAACTCGCAGCTTTACTTGTCACATGACATCACATGAACCAGAAATGGTTCAATTGTAACATGTGTTTTCCCAACAGTAGGGTATTCTCCACTCTTCCCGCCCTTTTCAGAAAAAATCTTGATTTGTAACTATGGTTTTAATATTGGTCATTTTATTCCATCATGTCCAGTGTTAATAAATGACTGTTGTTTTTTTTTTAAAGATTACTATCACCCTAGTGAGAAGAAAGCGAGTTTTGCTGAGCAGATGTTTTACGAACCGATTGAACAAAAATGTAATCAAAATGTTATAGGTGAAAGTTAGTAATTGGTGGGAATATAAAAGTTTGGGAACCTCTTCTGTTAAATGAAGAGGAACCCCCTCCCCAGTTCAAACCCCCAACTTTCCCGAATCTTCCCCCTCTTAACCCATCTCTGTACTTTTCTATCACCAATGAGACTCCCAAAATATACCTTCATTCCATCTCTGCTACTGCTGTTCCTCCATCACCACCTTTGCCTCCTGCAGGTTTTGCCTTGAAATACTTTTTTGTACCTTGAGAACTCCCTCCAAGATAATTGAGTTGAAGCTCTTGTTGAATGGGGGATCTACTAATGTTTCTGAAACCTGTGGCCCCAGAAACCTGAGTGGATCACGGCCCCCTGCTAATGTGCTTACTTAATTCTGTCTGCCGTAAGCCTTGAGGGCTTGAGATCTACTGTCAGTCATTTCCTAAGCTGCACAAATGTTATTCGTTATATAGATTTTCTGTAGCAAGAACATGTTCCTCCACTCCTGTTCTCCTGGTCTTGTGGAAAACCCCAGCTGACAGTAGTCAATTACCATGTTAATGTAATGTCATTGTATGAACTTGTCAGTCCCATTGTTAAAAATATGTCTTTTTTTTTTAAGATGGTCCGGTAAAGGCAAAAAGATCCAGTTTTATCGACCAGAAATTTATGGAAGACCTTCTAGAAGCAAAATGTAATTGCAATTTTCTGCTTCGAAATCAGTAACTTCTGGGAGTACTGGATTCGGTTTTGATCTCTACTGCACGCAATGCAGACAATCCCCTACCATATACCAAATGGTGTTTTGGTGAAACACTAACTTTGCCACCCTCTCCGTTGCTCTCTGGGTTACACTCCCTAATTACTTAAGTGGTGTTGCTCATTCCACATTCTCGGAGTAGGGGAAGCTACATTTCCTGCTACTACCCTCCAACTCAGTGCAGAACAATGATCTCCCACCTTCCCCATACTCCCTGCTACTCTACATTTCTCTCTGCATTTTCACTCCCAAAGGAACTGAGGCAGTTCTTGAGCCTCTGCTACTGTTATCCCATGTTTGGAAGTTCTGCCTGGCAGGAAGAATTTACCTCTAACTTCACTTTTTTTCTACTTGGTGAACTTGACTGCTACATTCCTGACCAACGGTCTAATAATACTTTTGAAGCCTGAGGCTCTGGAAACCTAATAGGGCCTTAGACCCCTAGCCAGTGTCATTGCCTTCCCAGTCCTGCCTTTCCTTTGGCTTTGGCTTTGTGCTTTTTTGAAACCTATATTAACATGTCGCAACATCCCTCACAGCAGAAATATTTTGTCCCATGATTTTCCCCACTCATGTTCCTCTTAGTACTTTTGGCAAAACCCAATGGAGGTCAGTCAGTTGCCATTTGAATATCGGTTGTTTTGTCATTTCCATTTTTGAAATTGATGTCTCTTTTTCTTTTAAGATCTTTACCCAAATACTATGAGAAGAAGTTTCACCGATCACAGACTGACGGGAGACAATCTAGAAGCAAAATGTAATTGAATCATAAATTAATTAATGATGATTGGTAACGGTCTCTTCTGCTTAACTATCCTCTATTCTCATCCATGAAATGACATGTCCTATATAGTGCTTATGAAAATTTTGACCCCTTTTGTGGTCCCTTGAGCTAGCTTTCCCTGCAGCCAATTGGTGATGCTCTCTCCATACTACTTGAGATGATAGCTCCTCTTTTGTGCAAATGACCACACTCCAAGCCTAGCTCAAAGCACAGCTCCCACTACCGTGGACTTGTCTTTGTTCTTCTCTGTCTCCTACAAGATCCAGAGTCAGATATTCAGTGTCCTCCTCTAATGCTGATACCACTTTCTTAGCACCTGGACCTTTCAGGGGTTACCCTGAGCCTTTGATCCATCTGGACACCTATCTTATTATATTACTGAACAGAGGTTCTACTGATGTCTCTGAAGCCTGGCCCTACAAGTCAAGAAGGATCAAGGCACCTGCCAATGTGCTTTCTTAGCCCCACCCCTCCTTTAGCTACAGTGGCATTTTCATCACTGGGAACAGAGGTGCTTTATTTACCAAATATACTTCTTCGATATCAGAGTGCTTCCCGGTCTTTCTCCACTAGCTGTTTTAGAAAAGCCCAACTCAGTAGCAGTTAGTGGTTCTTTGAATGTCCCCTATTTTCGCATGTTGGCAATTCCACTGTTAACTTAATTCTTTTTTTCTTTTAGCAACTTCATCAAACACAAAGAAAAGAATTGTTTCAGAACAGAAATTGTTTTATGAACCAGTCAAAATAAAATGTAATTGAAATTTTATTATTACAAGTTAGTAATTAGTGGGCATACTGGATTTGGTAGTGAGCTCTTCTACTAACAATGCAGCAAAGATCTCTAGCCTCTTCCATCAAATGATGTGTTGAGGGCAGTGCTAACCAATGATCGCACCCTGTCATCCTCTGATTACTTGATTGGTGCCCCTCTTCCCATATTCTCTTGAGCAGGGTAGGTATGCCACTTTCCGCATTAGACAATTCTCCAAGCCCAGTTCAAAACAGTGACTTTCTGAAAGACTGTGTGTCTGCTGGTACTTATGCGGCTGCCACCCCTTGCAGTTCAACTCTGTTTCCCAGGGAGGTTTTATCCCCATCTCTTTTTGTTCCACCTGGAAATCCCCCCTTAAATGTTGCTGACAGAGGATCTATTGATGTTTTGGAAGCCTATGGAAATATAAACCTAGCAACAACCAAGACCTCTGCTGATATGAGACCTCAAGTGACAAAGTCATGTCACTGAAAATAAAAATATAAGTCACATATATTTCAACAGCAACAGAGTTTCCCCACTCCTCTTCCCTGGTCTTTTTTGAAAAGTTCAACAGTAGCAGTCTGACACCTTTTTAAATATTTGTTGTTTTATCATTTTGTCATTTCGACTGTAAAGATTTAATGTCTTTTTGATTTTGTTTAAGCAACTCCACAAAATGTAAAGAAAACAAGTTTTTCTGAAGAGGAATCATTTCTACAACTCATGGAAGCAATAAGTAATTGAATTTTTATTCTTCTAAATTAACAATGTGTGAGAATACTGTATTTGGTAACGATCTCTTCTGCATAATACAAAAATATCCTCTCTCTAACTCAGTTGCATGGTTCAATTTGTGTCATGACTTTGAACAGCATCACTGTCCTTATCGCCTCCTGGATGAGAATCCCTATCCCTCAGCTGCTGTTGCTCTCTCCACACTCCCCCAGCAGACTAGACCATTCTTTGCAGCTCACAGCTCTCCAAGCCCAGTTCAGAACAGTGGCTTTCCCAAATCCCTGTCTCTTAACATATCTCTGTACCTTCCTATTCCTAATAAGATCCAGAGGCAGGGCTTCATTTTATGCCTCTGGGGCTGCCATCTATGATGCTGCCACCCACCAAGTTGCTCCATTGTTATGTCTACAGAGAAGAGGGGGTAGGCTCTATGTCCTTTGTTCCACTTACATAACTATCCTTCGTTAGTACTGAATGAAGGATCTACTGAAGTCTTTGAAGCCTCTGTCTCTATGAGACTAAGAAGGACCAAGAGCCCTCCTAATGTGCTTTCTGCATCTTGTGATTCCTTTGACTTTGAGTTTTGAGACATATGGGTAGCAAGTCATATCACTGGCAGCAGAAATCCTTTATACACATATATTTCTGAAGCTGTGTACTATTCTCTATTCTTATTCCCCTGGTCTTATTCTAAAAACTTGAATACAAATCAGTTGCCATTTTTAATATTTGTTATTTTGTACTTGACATGACCATTGTTAAAAATAAATCTCTCTCTCTCTCTCTCTCTTTTTAAAGCACCTCGACAATATGTAAAGAAAACAAGTTTCACTGACCAGAAATCATCTCAAGAATCTCTGGAATCCAGACGTAATTGAAATTTTTATGGTTTGAAATTAATTTGCGGCAATACTAGATTTAGTGATGATGTCCTCTATGCATTACACAGGATGGCATTGTCATTTTGACATTTCTGCCCATGCTGACTGTGGAACACGCACAGGACCAGTACTATGTGTTATATGTAGTCTTGCTTTTTGTTGCTGCATTAGCCGCCAACCTAACAATAGACCAGTAGAGTCTATTCTATCATTGTGGAGTCTCCTTAAATTCCTCAGTCATTGGATTCACCTTATTTAGCTTCTCTAGGAACATGAATTATAGGCTCAATGTCCTTTATTTATGGCTAGAAACCAAATATGAGTGAGTACATCCCATGTTCCTCTTTTTGGGTCTGGCTTACCTCACTCAGGATATTGTTTTCTATTTCCATCCATTTGTATGCAAAATTCAAGAAGTCCTTGTTTTTTACTGCTGAGTAATACTCTAATATGTATATATTCCATACTTTCTTCATCCATTCTTCCATTGAAGGGCATCTAGGTTGTTTCGAGGTTCTGGCTATTACAAACAATGAGGAATACTGAGAATTCAAGAACAATTGCAGTGGGTTTTTGATCCTACTGCACGTACTGGCTTTGTGGGAGCCTAGGCAGTTTGAATGCTCACCTTACGAGACCTGGATAGAGGTGGGCAGTCCTTGGGCTTCCCACAGGTCAGGGAACCCTGATTGCTCTTCGAGCAGATGAGGGGGGAGGACTTGATCGGGGGAGGGGGAGGGAAATGGGAAGCGGTTGTGGGAACGAGGCAGAAATACTTAATAAATAAATAAATTAAAAAAAATTTCCTCAGTCATTCAGGGAGTCTCCCTTTTGTTCTGCTTCTTCCCCACAGTTTTCATCTGGATACAAGAGGCATGTCTTTTGTTTTCACTCAACTAGATGTGTATCAGCTGCACTGACAAAGGAAGTAACTATAGCCACAGATTCCCAGACTCCTTCACATCCCACTAAATTTCAACAGGATATCCACATGCTCTGCATGCACATTAAAGTTTAGGCAAAACTGCATTCCAAGTTCCCATGGAAGCAGAATAGTGTATTTGGATGAAACAGCCTCTGCCTTTCCTGGTCTCCAGAGGATGTCCTTATCACCACTCTGAATGTCTTTGGCCTCTTCAAATTGACAGTTGAAGGCTGTTATCAGCTCGTGATTTATCCTCTTATCCCTAGTTTGAGTGGAACCTTCTAATTCTCTTTTCTACACCCTGATAATTATGCTTAGATTCTGCATATTATTCAAGGTAGACCACCTTCATAGTGGCTCCTAGGAAGCTCCCTAGTTAGAGTCTTGGAGTTTTCTAAACATAGCTATACCGCAGGGGAACCAAGAATGGTACAGGAAGTAAAATTCTAGAAAGAGTGCCTTGTGCTCAGCCCCACTCTATAGCCAGGTTGTTGTGCTGTGCCTTGGGTAACAAGGAGTCAAGGGTAGAGATGACCTAAGAGACCTCCTTCCAGAGTCTTAAACAGTGCAGCAGTGGTCCTTCTTGTCTGCTCTCCATATTAACCAAGGTTCAGAAGAAGCCATGTGTGAAGCCAAGCTGATACCTTTGCTCTCCCTTTTCTCACCACCCTTCTATCTTCCCACCACTTCTGTGCTGTTAATGGAGTGCTATTTCACCAGTAATTGTCCTTAAGTAATATCTCCCATCTTTCCTACCCAAGATAATTCTTAATGGTGAACAAACATATTTCCTGTACATTACATGTTAGTCAAATTTCTGATTCTATGACAAAATACCAGAGAAGTCACTTAAAAAGAGAATATAATTATTTTATATGAGAAAATCGGCTGTCAAAAGAAAAATTTAGTCTGGCTCATATCTTTAGAGGTTGCCATTCATGAACATTTGGAGCTGTTTCTTTGAGCTTGTGGTAAGGTACTACAACATGGTGGATGGGGAGGGGGGATCTTGCTTACCTCATACAAGACAGTAAGTAAAGATAGGAAATGGGGGCAAGCATTTAAATATACCCTTCAAGGATGTGCTTCCTGTGACCTAATTTCCTCCAGCTCATTCCCACCTCCTATAGTCTGCACTACTCCCGATGGTATCATCAACTAAGGATCAAGTCTTATGCACTTTTTTGAGGTCAGTTTAATAGATCCAAACCACAGGGCTGGAAGGATGACTTAGCCATTAAGAGTACTCACTGTTCTTTCATGGGACCTGTGTTATTTCCCAGCACACACATGGCAAATCACAACCATCTGTAACTCCAGTTCCAGAGGACTCAACCATCCTTTCAGGCCTTTTGCAGGCACTGAATATGGTGCACTTAGATACATACAGGAAAACCACTTATACACATAAATAAAATATTTTAAAATCATCTAAACAACAGCAATATATGAGAATTTTCTGAGTCAAGCAGTTCTTAACTGCTACATAATGCTGAATGCTATCTTGGTAAGCTGCATAAGAAAACCTTTCATTATGATGGAAGCACTTGTTGGTTCTAATGATTATTTCATAAGTTTAATATATCAAGACTGAAGAAGTTACACATTTTAATTATATACAGTTTATTCTACTTCAATTATAGTTCAATGAACTTTTAAAAGTATATAATTTTCTTTTGGTCTCCTTCAGGATCAAGCCAACAGTCTCAAAGTAACATTAAGGTTTTTATTAGGACATCAACAACTTTACCACCCCAAGTGAGGAACATACAACATCCAGCCGAGCAAAAGGTAGAAAGTTGTGTTGCATGTTTTGCTTTGTTGGCTGATGTAGCTAGCTTTGGGTTGTACGGGGTAGCCCCTTACTTAGCTTGATACTGTTCAGTAAGAGAATATGGAGTTCTAGGCAGATCTTACCCTCTCCATAATAAGGTATACTGAGCCAGTCTCATGCTTAGTGTACCATGAACTTTAGCAGAAATGAGATTAAACATTGAATGATGGTGATGATCACAAGCATGGTGACAATGACAAAGATAATAGCTAACGTTTACTCACAGTCTACTGTGGACCAGGTCCTGGCCTAAACAAGAAGGAAGGAAAGGGGTAAGTTAGGATAGCAAGATGGAAGACAGTTATCATCTAGGGGTAAAGCACGCATAAACAAAAACCTTACAATATAGCAAAAGATTTTATTTTTACAAAATTCAGTGGGAACACAGAAGGTATAGAGAGCAGTCCTGCCTTGAGAGGTCTAAAGGGAGGATACTAAAGAAAGGTTTAGTTGATTTAAACCTTGAAATATAAGTAGGGATTTTCCATGTTGATAGATGGAAGGAGACACTGAAGCAATATTGCAGACTGAGTAAAAGTATGGGCGCCAAGGAGATGGACATGAGCCTGTAAAAGTAGATTGAAGCCAGAACCTTGCTGAAGTACAAATTTGTCCTCTCAGTAATGGAGCCATTGAAACTTTTTTAGTTGGAATGTGGGAGAAAAAAAAGAATTATTTGGATTCTAAAATGATAACCTAGCTGCAGTTTGTGGAAAGGATGATGGAGAATAAGGGAAAGTTATTTCTAAGTCTTCTTGGATAGTTGGGACAACAGTGTAGAATACAGGACCTGGGAAGGTAGTTCAATGGCAGAGTGCTTCGCTAGCATGTAAAAGGACATGTGTTCAATCCCTAAGACTGAAAAATGACAACAGTGTGAGGGCCTTAACTAAGGCAATGGCAATGAAGTTGAATTAGAGGCTACAGAGTCAAGGAATCTGAGTGTTTCAGAACCTGGCCACTGAATAAATGGACGATTTCTGAGGTAGATGAGGAAGGTGATGATGTTGAGTTTTTCAAATGCTCCCTCTCAGAGTGCTTGGGCTTACTCCCTCATCAGAACTCACTGTATTTGTCCATTCTAGTAGCTGCACTTCTTGAGGTCAGAAATAGCCAATTTTCATTCCAAGAAATGTGCTCAATAAACACTAGATTGCATTGAATTAGACTCCTCTTAAACAAAGGAAACAACTCTTAAGTTTTTGGCATTGAGTACTGGCCATGTTTTTAGCCAAAATACAAAATACAGAAGAGAAACAAGTTTGGAAAGATGGGGTGTTCAGATACATAGGACATTGTTTTGAACTAGTTAGGTGTAGGTACCCGTGCGAAGCACAAGACAAACTCTGGCAGTCTGTATCAGCCTTGAGAACAGTGCTAAGGAAAGAGTTTGGGATTAAAGGGAGGGTACTGTGTTAGATTACTGTAGAGTAGGTTAACAGCCACTTTTAGAAACTTAATCGATGTTTTTTTTTCCTTTTAATGCTACACCGTACAGCATGATAAAGAAAGAAAGACATCACATCATTCATATGACAGAGGTAAGAAAATGAGCAGTATTCATGGTGGGTTTTTTTTTTTCAGTTGAATAGCCAGTTTTGTAGTTTTTCATGATTATAAATTTTGTGCTTTCTTTGCTTACAAGAAGCTTTAAATTCAATGTGTTAGTGTCACTCTTACACTTCTGGACAGCAGCTAGGTGAATGGGCCTTTTTGGGATTTATAAAGTATAATGAAATTAGGGTCTTTGCCATATCCATCTATACATATTCCTCACATATTATACTGTGGTCTCGGAGCTTTGATGAAGAAAAATCTCCAAAGAAGGTACCTACCCTCTACTTGCTATACTTTTCTTATAAACATAACACAAATGCAGCCTATCTTCTATCTCCCAAGGGCTGGACTAGAGGTTAGGCAAACCTCTGCTAGTTCCTACAAAAGTTTCCCAAACATATTACACATGTGCGCACACACACACACACACACACACACACACCTATGAAGAACACTAGGATATCACAACCTGGGTGATTATCAAGTCCCAAAACGTACCTGCACAAAGTCAAATGTATCATCTTCTAGTGAACCAACATCCTGTTTCTCCATTCCTTCTGTTCTTGTCCAGGCATAAAAGCTAACACATTTTTTTACTCTATTGCCTATATTTTACATTCTAAATTTTCATTATTCTGATCTTCTTAAACTCTCACAACCCCATTTCCTTTCTGTTTGCATCACTCTGCTCTTCACTCTTGCAGTAACCAGCCCCCTAAGATTACGGCAATGGTGACCCAGTGAAACTTAACAGAAAGAAGAATTTTAAAAGCCTTGGAGTCACCCTATCTTTGGAGGTTCTGCCTTATCTTGTATAAATAATACCTCCTTGTATCTGTTAGTAGTCTAGTCTACTAGTAATATAGATTCCCAGCAAGGATGACTGTATGATATTTTCATATTCAATGGTACTTCTTCTTCATCCTAGGAGTCAAAAGAGGCTCAATTCCTGCTCCGTCTCACTCTATGCAAGCAACAAATGTTTCTAGACAGTCTCTTCATGATACTACAAAACAAGAGGGGGATATTCCTTTTCGAAACACACATAGACAGAGCAAGTGATTTATGAAATTACCATCAAGATTAGTGTAAAAACTTTATACATTAAATGATAATTTAAAAAAAATCTCTATTCCTTGACCTTAATGATTCTAGAAAATATTAAAAGGTGAATTTCAGTAACCGTGATGGGGTACTTCTGCATGCTGACACCCATTTCTACTGGTTGTGTTTCTGTAGCCAGACTCAACATGTGTGGAATGCAACTGACAGTCAGCAAGCTGACAGATGCAGTGAGCCTTGGGTTTTAAATTTGTTGGGCAGATCTGAATTTGAACACTTTATTTGCCTGTGTTTCTTTTGGTTGTACTAGAGATTGACTTGATCTTGTATACACTAAAAAAGCATTGGCCCACACACCCCTATTTTACTTTTATAGTTTGACTTACAGTCTTATTAAGTTGTTCAGGGTGGCCTCAAATGGCTCAGCTTCACTCAAGTAGCTGGAATTACAATCCTCCCCCCACCGACACAACTTGCCACGATTCTTAATAGTGATCATCTGATCACTATTAAGATTTTTACTCTTAATAATTATCAGGTTATAGGGCCCCTCACTAGTGAACTGCAAAATATTTAAGGCACATGCTGTGCCCTCCAAAGGAAACATCCAATTAACTGTGAATTGCTTCTCTTCTGCTGCTGACAGAGTGCAGGGACAGCCATATTGTCTCATCTGTCCCTTTTGGCACTGGTACTCAGCCATCTTGGGAAGTTCGTTTGCAGCAGATATTCACAATGAATCCTCTGGTGTCAACATGGATTGCTTCTAGTGCAGTGGTTCTCAACCTTCCTAATACTGCGACCCTTTCATGCAGTTCCTCATGTTGTGGTGACCCTCAACCTTAAAATTACTTCATTGCTAAATTGGAATTGTAAAGTTGCTACTGTTATGAATCATAATGTAAATATCTGATATGCAGGCTATCTAATATGCAACCCCCAAAGGAGTAGTAAACCTCAGCTTGAGAACCACTGCTGTAGGGGATGCCAATTACTCTGACAGCAGTCAAATCTACATCAGATCTAAGGTTCCATCAGCACTGTGCTAACGGCTTCTGCTATTCTAAAAAGTCAACATGTTTTGAGGGCAGTATTATCAAGAAGGAAACTTTCTGATGTCCTCCTAAATGAATTCTACATCACTGGGGTAGAAGTAGCCTTGAGAGTGCTAGGCACGCATGGTGCCAGCATCCCCAGTCACAATTAATTCACTTCAGAGCATTAATGAATTTCATTTACCTTTTAATTCTCCAAATAATATACATATAGCATAAGCCAAATAAAACATGGTTTTATATACACATTTACACACAAACACATTTCAAATTAGTTCTTAAATTTTGGGGATTTTAGAATGAGCAACAGCCAATATTCAAGTCCTTTGAAAGCTGCTGTAGGGGGACTTTTATTTCATTGTTTATATTTTTCTTTTGACATATATATCTGACAGATAGTAGTTTAATTTTTAAAAAGAGACCAAGAAATCAAGCACTTAAATATGGGTCATGTAAACGTTAGCAATATTTATTAAGTAAATCCTATGACCCATTCAATCACATATTTATTGAGCTTCTGCTATACATACCAGACTGGCTAATGAACATTCAAAGAAGCAAAGCCATGATTCTGACCATTGTATTTTATAGTTTGGTGGAGAAGTCATGTCAGTAATCACACCCCCATATGATCAGTGCATAACAGAAGCAGATAAACATATAATACAGTGGAAATGTGCAGAAGCTACAGAGGCTTTTATACAAGAAACGACAGTTGAGCTGACACACGAAGGGTTTGCTTTTCCAAGTAAACAAAAGAATGATGGGGATGGAGCCTTCTAGCAAATAGGAATATGTTTGCCAGGTAACTACATTACAGTACAATATATTTTATATAAACCAAGAATTTCAATATTGCCTTAGCTAAAAGCTTAAGGAAATCACAGAAGATGAAGTGTGACTGGTAGATAAGGACGGAATCACTAAGATTTGGATAAGATACACCAAGCATCTACATATACATCACCCTGTTAGTGAAGAGAAGCTATTGAATTCTTCAGCAATTGCACAATTTGGTTGTAATTTGCCCTTGTGAAAGAGAGAAATGGAATTAGAATAAAAAGACTAGAGTCAAATAATAAATATTAAAACAGCATTTATGGAATGTATACTGTACACTAGGTACTATCCTAATCCATAGATATTTAACCCTCCCAATAATTTAATGAAGTTGTTAGTATTTTTATCCACCAGTCTTCATATATAGTAAATTATCCACAGTCTCAATGTAGTAAATTATCTGTTTCTCATGAAAAAGAGGCTATTACAATAGACCATGTGAGAAATGTATCCTGAACAAGGAGGACACAGTGAAGCATGTGTATGCATGTATACACACACACACACACACACACACACACACACACACACACACCATATTCGCAAAGAAACACAAAATACATGTAATTTAAATAAGACATTCAAAATAGATCATTTTGATTCTTTTGTGCTGCTGGGTTTCTGAGCCCAGGGCCTTGCACAGGCTAGACAAATGCTCTTCTCCTAAACTACGCTTCCAGCTCTGATCACAATTTACTGCTCCTTCACAGTATACTTTACACTTACTGGGAGAAAAATACCAAAAATACCTTAAGCATGAATTGGGCTCCAATCAATAATACTTTTGTTACTCAAAAACTCCTATTTAAGGCTTGGATTTACTCAGGTCTGTGTATAATTGACATATACTGTCCAAGGATTCCCATGAAATACTCAATGAGTATTTACTTTAATATCAATAGCCATAAGTATTTTATAAAATTTACTTGTGGAATAAGATGATGGGAAAATGTGTTCAATTGTGTTTGAATGAGAAGGAATTAATGATATTCAAAAAGATGAACAAACACATAAATCATTCACTCAACAAATGTTACATTACTGAATTTGATCTATGTGTCAGACACTGTAAAGTAGTAACTACAATATAGAACAGTATGTCCTACACCAAGAAGATGTACAGGGCTCTTCAGAAGCACGTACAGAAGACACATTGGCATATTTCAAGAAAGTTCTCTGGAGAAGATGGTATGAGCTCAGCAAATACTGAAAGGGTAAGAGGTTCAAAAGGGACACTAGAGTTCCAGATAAGGGAAATGTGGGGACAAACCTTGAGGTAAGATAGAAAAGGCTTCCCCAGGAGTCTTTGGAGGATCAAAATAGAGCAATTACAGCAGGAAACTGTCTAGGAACAACATAATAGGATAGGTTATTTGTTTATTACATAGGAATATTATTGAGAGCAGATTTTACTCATTCTTCATCATAGAGTTTACTTACATGTAGTGGCACTACCATCTCTTGTAACCTTTCAGGTAAGCTAAAAGAGTAAATGAAGTAGACAAAGTTAGTCATTCCCATTCTTCCATCTATTTATGTGCTCCCTTTAAACCCAGGATTTCACTCCCTTTTCAAGTAGACTCCTACCACCACCTCTTCTCTCTGTGTGACTTCCATGAGTCTGGACCAACTGCTCCTCCACATAACTAGTCAAAGTTGCAGCTCTACTTACATCTTGTGTGGTTATTAGTTTCCTAATGATAATATATTATTCTAGTCTATAGTAGTAACCACTGTTAGTCCACGTTATGGATATTTTCTCTAGTGATAGAAATTAAAGACTACAGAGAGGATTTTGATTTTCAGTCTATGGGCCTCTCAGCCCTCAAACACTAGTAGCCCTCTATTTTGACAGTGCTCTGTTCTCTACATCTTTCACATGTGTAAAGTAACTCCCAATGCAACACACAGAGCATGATCATATTTCAAATACTCAACAAACCAAATAAGGTACAGGAGGAGCTTCATAAATCACAAAATATGATACAAATGTGTGGGCAAAGTATAGTAGTATATGTGGCAATAAACAGTATTGCCATTCAGACCAAGATTCCTAGAAAAGTTGGAGCTAAGAACTCATGAACATCAATTTTCATTAATTGTGTGAGTGTTCATAGCATTCAGCATTTAGCAGTGTCATAGGAAGAAACTAACTAGGCCAAACATTATGTTAGTCTAGAGAAGGAAAGGTAGGAGGGTGTTTAGGGGAGAAAACGAAAAAAGAAAGGAAAGAAGGGGAGAGGAGAGGAGACAAGAGGAGAAGAGAGGAGAGAAAGGGAGGGGAGAAGAGGAGAGGAGAAGAGAAAAGAAGGGAAAAATACTATTAGCCACAGATGGAACTATGTAATCATTGGCTCTCAGGCTAGCACACTGATGCTGGGACCCATGGGTACTGCTTTCAAATCCCATCCAGCTGCCACAGTAAGTGTATTCAGCAGTAGGCTGGAATGTGAAGAAAATCAGAAGGTATCACACCTCAAAACTACGAGTCTGAGAAATGAGAAGGTTACCAATTAGAATTAAAGATATTAAGACGGATTAGGCAAACTGACTAAACTTTAGTCTTGCCACATTAATCTTCAGTGGTCAGTGACTGACCAACCAAGTGAAGATATGGTGCAGGAGAATTGTCTGTATTCTGTCAATCATGTTTTAAATAAACGCGGATTGGCCAGTAGCCAGGCAGGAAGTAGAGGCGGGATAACCAGACAGGAAGTAGAGGCAGGGCAATGAGAACAGGAGAATTCTAGGAAGGAAGAAGCCCATCCCCCCAGTCCTGTCCAGACACCAAAGAAGCAGAATGTGACCTGCCTCGCTGAAAAAGGTACTGAGCCACGTGGCTAACATAGAGAAGAATAATGGATTAATATAAGTTATAAGAGCTAATACAAAGCCTGAGCTAATGGGCCAATCAGTTTATAACTTATAGAGACCTCTGTGTGATTTTCTTTGGGGTTAAATGGCTATGGGGACCAGACAGGACAGAAACCCCAACAAGCAGGCCCTCATGTTACAAAGATACTATTTGGATGATTTTTGGACTAAAGTGAGGTTATATGAAGGTCAAGAGTACATTCTATTTACAGTTTCATAATGTGACAAAATAAATTGTGAAAAAGTGCCTTCTCTCAAGGGATTCTGAAGTGACTGTTGTTGATATCACTGTTTCTGAGTAAGGGAGATGGGCTGATGGGTTAAGCGCTTGCCACTCAAGTGTAAGGACATGAACTGAAATCCTTAGAACATACATAAATCTGAGAGCAGTAGTGCATACCTATATTTCCAGTGCTCTAAGCAGGACATCTGAGGCAAAGACAGGAAAATCCCTAAAAGTTCACTGACAATCTAGTCTGAATTACCCAGCAGCAAAGAACAAAGGGACCCTGTCTCCAACTGAGACAAGATTATTCTCTGACTTCCACACAAGTACTGTGGTATATGAATACCCATATCCCCCCACCCTCTCTCTCTCTCCTCTCTCTCTCTCTCTCTCTCTCTCTCTCTCTCACACACACACACACACACACACACACTCTGACACACGCACACTAATATATCATAAACACACATCATATACAGAATTTTTTTATTTTTAAATATGTATTTATTTAGTATGTATACAGTTTTGCCTGCATATATTCCTGCAATGCTGCCCAGAAGAGAGACTGGAACATATTATAGATGGTTGTGAGATAACTTGTGGTCCCGGGAATTGAACTCAGGAAGGACATCTAGAAAAGCAGCCAGTGTTCTTAACCTGAACCATTTCTCCAGCCCTAGAGATATCTTACAAGAAATATTATCCCCTCTATAACCATCACAGTCCTGGCAATGGACTTCAGGTATCTAGCCATGGTCTTACTTTCAAATCTTTATTCTCAGCCCTCAGACGTCCAGAAATAATTTTTAAATAAATAAATAAATTTTAAAAATATATTGATTTCTTCAAAAAGTAGAATAGGCATCATAAATTATCTAAATTCTAGACATTTTAAGTAGAAGTCTTTGCATATTGGCCGAACTATAAGAAAGTGCCACCATAGGTGGATGATGAAAGTGAGAGGGAGAGAGAGAGAGAGATTGAGACAGAGAAAGAGAGAGAGAAATGGGGTGAGAATGACAAAAATACAATATATAAGAGCATTAAATTGTCAAAGAATTAAAGTAAATAAACTTAAAAGAGACCATCTTAAATGGTAAATAGATTATCCTATCATTCATGAGAGAACTGTCCTGTACAACAACCCATACATTTGCATTTTTCTGATCACTTGACTTGAACAAGATGATTTAATAAAACTTCTTGATTGTATCTGATAGTATGACTAATTTCTATGGGTTTTTCATGAACCCTTTTTTCATTTTTTTGTTTAAATGCATGTTTTGGGGACAGAGCACCTGTGGGGTCACATAGCAACAGATAGAGGAAACACTGGATGCCACTTGTAGTATGAGGCAGCCGTGGCGGGGGGGGGGGGAGGAGAGACAGAGAGAGAAGAGGACAGGACCTGGAACATTAAACTGCAGGCCATCTATATAGAAAGAACCTTGTACCAAATTGGTCTGAGAAAGTGGGTCTTAGAAAATAAACTACAGGAAGCCAGGATGAAACCATGCCAGCATTTCTACTTTTGGTTCGACATTCCAAAAGGACACTCATCTGAGGGTAGGTTACTCTAACCTAAACATGCTACACAGCTAAATGTTCGGAGACTTTCTATCCTGACCAAGAGTTAGGTTGTAATTTCTCACTATGGCTGTATTTCTCAAAATTGAATTGAAGACCTTGAGAAAAAAGGTAAATTCAATAATATAAAGTGCATGCCAAGTTAAAATGAAGACAAACTGCCAGTTTTCCTATAGGAAAGTCAAAGAAAAAAGGCGCAAGATTCATGTTAGCAGAAAAATAAGACAATTCAGAATTGCAATTTTAGAACTATTTTTAAACATTTTAGCCAAACATGATTAGATCATTTTCTTGCTTATTACAATGTGGTAAATAGCGTTTTTGTTTCTGTGTGGTAATAATTCTGCCTATGACATAGAGCAGAATATTATGACACCTAGAAAGAGCTATACCTAATTTGGTATTGAATATAAACAAGAACACATCATATTATTCCATATTTATCAAGTTGCCATCTTCAGACCATTTCCTATTATGAGAGGCGACTATGAATTTTGAGGAAATGGATATAAAATGATTATGAGGAGCAGGCAGAAGGAGCAGGATATTCTCTCTCCCTCTCCCGCCCCCCCCCTCTGTGTGTGTGTGTGTGTGTGTGTGTGTGTATGTGAGAGAGAGAGAGAGAGAGAGAGAGAGAGAGAGAGAGAGAGAATGTCTCATTCCCTTCTCATCACTCATCTTCTCCCATCTCCTCTCTTCCCAGATTACTAACTGCAGAATAAACATGATTAAGATGCCTAAATAGTGTAATATTATAAGATGGTCCTCTAGAGACTGGACAAGAGAATTGCCATGCGTTTGAAGTTAAGCTGGGTTACACAGTGAGAGTTAGCTTAGGCTACCCTGTCTCAAAAATATTCACAGGAGTTGGAGAGATGGATTGGTGTTTAAGAGTAGTTCCTGTTCTTTCAAAGGACCAAAGTTCATTTCCAAACACCCATGTAAGGCAGCTCATAACCACCTTTAACTCAAGAATCAAGGGATCTGACACTTCTGGCCTCTGAAGGCACACACAAATGTGTCATATACACAGAGAAATATATTATTAAGAGTAATAATAAATATTTAAAACACAAAAATAAATATTCCTTGGATAATGGTTTTATTTGGTACCAAACCATTTGTTTTATATGAACCTAAAGTATTCTACCCACATATTGCTTTTAACCATAACGTCATGTATCCCCAGTTATCAGTGCTGAAAGCAAGTTTCCAAGGGCCTTTGAACCAAAAGTTGCACCCAAAATAAGTCATGTCCCTAGAGAACAAACTTTTAGCTGGAGTTATAAGGAAATATTTTACAATTGTTCTAGGTAGTATTATATCAACTTGACACTAACTAAAGTCGTTTGAGACAAGAGAGCCTCAACTAAGAAAATGCCTCCATAAGATCCAGTTACAGGCAAGCCTGGAGGGCATTTTCTTAATTAGTGATTGATGGGGGAGGGTCCATCCCATTGTGGGTGGTACCATCCCTGGGATGGTGGTCCTGGGTTCCATAAGAAAGCAGATATAGGAAGCCATTAGGGAAAGCCAGTAAGCAGAATCTCTCCATCAGCTCCTGCCTCCAGTTTCCACCCTGTTTGAGTTCCTGTCCTGACTTTCTTCAGTGATGAACAGTGATGTGGAAGTATAACTCAAATAAACCCTTTCCTCCCCAACTTGCTTTTGATCATGGTATTTATCACAGCATTAGAAACCCTAACTAAGATACCTATGTTCCTTCATCATACCATGCCTATTTTAGCTTTGTTTAAAATATCAAATTAAGTTTTAGCTTCGATTAAGATATCAAGTGTAGCTTGCATCACTATTAATTTCTTTTCCAGTAACTTCTGAAGAACTAAGAAGTATAATTTGTTTTTTTTTAATTTATATATTTATTAAAGATTTCTGTCTCTTCCCAGCCACCGCCTCCCATTTCCCTCCCCCTCCCCTAATTAAGTCCCCCCCCTCAGCCCGAAAAGCAATCAGGGTTCCCTGTCCTGTGGGAAGTCCAAGGAACCCCCCACCTCCATCCAGGTCTAGTAAGTTGAGCATCCAAACTGCCTAGGCTCCCACAAAGCCCAGTACGTGCAGTAGGATCAGAAACCCACTGCCATTGTTCTTGAGTTCCCAGTAGTCCTCATTGTCCCTTATGTTCAGAGAGTCCGGTTTTATCCCAGGCTTTTCCAGACCCAGGCCAGCTGGTCTTGATGAGTTCCCAGTAGAACATCCCCATTGTCTCAGTGTGTGGGTGCACCCCTCACGGTCCTGAGTTCCTTGCTCGTGCTCTCTCTCCTTCTGCTCCTGATTTGGACCTTGAGAATTCAGTCCTGTGCTCCAATGTGGGTCTCTGTCTCTGTCTCCTTTCATCGCTGGCTGAAGGTTAATATTCAGGAGGATGCCTATATGTTTTTCTTTGGGTTCTCCTTATTTAGCTTCTCTAGGATCACTAATTATAGGCTCAATGTCCTTGGTTTATGGCTAGAAACCAAATATGAGTGAGTACATCCCATGTTCCTCTTTTTGTGTCTGGCTTACCTCACTCAGGATAGTGTTTTCTATTTCCATCCATTTGTATGCAAAATTCAAGAAGTCCTTGTTTCTTACTGCTGAATAATACTCTAATATGTATATATTCCATACTTTCTTCATCCATTCTTCCATTGAAGGGCATCTAGGTTGTTTCCAGGTTCTGGCTATGACAAACAATGCTGCTATGAACATAGTAGAGCATATACTTTTCTTATATGATAAGGCCTCTCTTGGGTATATTCCCAAGAGTGGTATTGCGGGGTCCAGGGGTAAGTTGATCCCAAATTTCCTGAGAAACCGCCACACTGCTTTCCAAAGTGGTTGCACAAGTTTGCATTCCCACCAGCAATGGATGAGTGTACCCCTTTCTCCACAAACTCTCCAACAAAGGCTATCATTGGTGTTTTTGATTTTCGCCATTCTTTTTTTTTTTTTTTTTAATAATTTTTTTATTAAGAAAAGAAGAAAAAAAAACATAAACAAAAAACAAGTTTCCACCTCCTCCCAGCCTCCCATCTCCCTCCCCCTCCTCCCACCCTTCTCCCCCTCCTCCCACCCTTCTACCCCTCCCCCCACTCCTCTCCCCCTCCCTCTCCAGTCCACAGAGCAGTCCAGGTTCCCTACCCTGTGGCAAGTCCTAGGTCCTCCCCCCTCCGTCCATATCTAGGAAGGTGAACATCCAAACTGGCTAGGCTTCCACAAAGCCAGCACATTAAGTAGGATCAAAACCCCGTGCCATTGTCCTTGGTGTCTCATCAGCCCTCATTGTTCGCCATGTTCAGAGAGTCTGGCTTTATCCCATGCTTTTTCAGTCACAGTCCAGCTGGCCTTGGTGAGCTCCCAGTAGATCAGCTCCACTGTCTCAGTGGGTGGGTGCACCCCTCGTGGTCCCGACTTCTTTGCTCATGTTCTCCCTCCTTCTGCTCCTCATTGGGACCTTGGGAGCTCAGTCCAGTGCTCCAGTGTGGGTCTCTGTCTCTGTCTCCATCCATCACCAGATGAAGGTTCTATGATGATATGCAAGATATTCGTCAGTATTGCTCTCGGATAGGGTCATTTCAGGTTCCCAATCCTCAGCTACCCAAGGAACTAACTGGGAACCTCATGTTGGGCACTTGGGAGCCCCTCTAGGGTCAAATCTCTTGCTCACCCTAAAGTGGTTCCCTTAACTAAGAATTGTGGTTCCGTGCTCCCCTATCCACCTTTCCTTTATCCCAATTCTCCTGATTCCCCAAGTCCCCCCTCCTTCCCTTCTACCTTTTCTCTCCCCATCTCCCCTTACCCCCATCCCACCCCACCCCCAAAATCCTAATTTTCTACCCGGCAATTGGGTCTACTTCCCTTAGCCAAGAGGATAACTATATGTTTTTCCTTGGGTTCACCTTCTTACTTAGCTTCTTTAGGTTCACCTATTGTAGACTCCGTGGCGCTAATTTATGGCTAGAAACCAATTATGAGCGAGTACATCCCATGTTCATCTTTTTGGGTCTGGGACACCTCACTCAGGATAGTGTTTTCTATTTCCATCCATTTGCCTGCAAAATTCGAGAAGTCATTGTTTTTTACCGCAGCGTAGTACTCTAGCGTGTATATATTCCATACTTTCTTCATCCATTCTTCCATTGAAGGGCATCTAGGTTGTTTCCAGGTTCTGGCTATTACAAATAATACTGCTATGAACATAGTTGAACAAATGCTTTTGTCATATGATAGAGCATCTCTTGGGTATATTCCCAGGAGTGGTATTGCTGGGTCCAGGGGTAAGTTGATCCCAAATTTCCTGAGAAACCGAAACACTGACTTCCACAGTGGTTGCACAAGATGGCATTCCCACCAGCAATGGATGAGGGTACCCGTTCCTCCACAGCCTCTCCAGCAAAGGTTATCCTTGGTGTTTTTGACTTTAGCCATTCTGACAGGTGTAAGATGATATCTCAAAGTTGTTTTGATTTGCATTTCCCTGATTGCTAAGGAAGTTGAGCACGACTTTAAGTGTCTTTTGGCCATTTGAACTTCCTCTGCTGAGAATTCTCTGTTCAGTTCAGTGCCCCATTTTATAATTGGGTTAATTAGCATTTTAAAGTCTAGTTTCTTGAGTTCTCTATATATTTTGGAGATCAGACCTTTGTCTGTTGTGGGGTTGGTGAAGATCTTCTCCCAATCAGTAGGTTGCCTTTGTGTCTTATTGACTATGTCCTTTGCTTTACAGAAGCTTCTCCGTTTAAGTAGGTCCCATTTATTCAATGTTGCCCTTAATGTCTGTGCTTCTGGGGTTATACATAGGAAGCGATCTCCTGTGCCCAGCTCCTGTAGGGTACTTCCCACTTTCTCTTCTATCAGGTTCAGTGTGTTCGGGCTGGTATTGAGGTCTTTAATCCATTTGGACTTGAGTTTTGTGCACGGTGATAGATAAGGGTCTATTTTCATTCTTCTACAAGATGACATCCAGTTGTGCCAGCACCATTTGTTGAAGATGCTTTCTTTCTTCCATTTTATACTTTTAGCTCCTTTATCGAAAATCAGGTGTTCATAGGTTTGTGGGATAAAATTCGGGTCTTCTATACGATTCCATTGGTCGACTTCTCTGTTTTTATGCCAGTACCATACTGTTTTCATTACTGTAGCTCTGTAATAGAGTTTGAAGTCAGGGATGGTAATGCCTCCAGAAGATCCTTTATTGTATAGGATTGTTTTGGCTATCCTGGGTTTTTTGTTTTTCCATATAAAGTTGATTATTGTCCTCTCCAGATCTGTGAAGAATTTTGATGGGATCTTGATGGGGATTGCATTGAATCTATAAATAGCCTTTGGTAGAATTGCCATTTTTACTATGTTGATCCTCCCAATCCAAGAGCAAGGGAGGTCCATCCATTTTTTGGTATCCTCTTCAATTTCTTTCTTCAATGCCTTAAAGTTCTTGTCAAATAGATCTTTCACTTCCTTGGTTAGATGTACCCCAAGATATTTTATGCTGTTTTTGGCTATTGTGAATGGTGAAGCTTCTCTGATTTCCCTCTCTGCTTCCATATCCGTTGTGTATAAGAGGGCGACTGATTTTTTGGAGTTGATCTTGTATCCTGCCACATTACTAAAGCTGTTTATCAGCTGTAGGAGTTCTTTGGTGGAGTTTTTGGGGTCGCTTATGTACACTATCATATCATCTGCAAATAACGAAAGTTTAACTTCTTCCTTTCCAATTCGAATCCCCTTGATTCCATTATGTTGTCTTATTGCTATTGCTAGAACTTCAAGCACTATATTGAAGAGGTATGGGGAGAGTGGACAGCCTTGTCGTGTTCCTGAGTTAAGTGGGATGGCTTTGAGTTTCTCTCCGTTTAATTTGATGTTAGCTGTCGGCTTGCTGTATATAGCTTTTATTATATTTAGGTATGACCCTTGTATCCCTAATCTCTCCAAGACTTTTAACATAAATGGATGTTGAATTTTGTCAAATGCTTTTTCAGCATCTAATGAAATGATCATATGGTTTTTTTCTTTCAGTTTATTTATATGCTGGATTACATTGATAGATTTTCGTATGTTGAACCAGCCCTGCATCTCAGGAATGAAGCCTACTTGATCATAATGGATAATTTTTCGGATGTGTTCTTGGATTCGATTTGCCAGTATTTTGTTGAGGATTTTTGCGTCGATATTCATGAGTGAGATTGGCCTGTAGTTCTCTTTCCAGGTTGAGTCTTTGAGTGGTTTTGGTATCAGAGTAATTGTGGCTTCATAAAAGGAGTTTGGTAATGACCCTTCTGTTTCTATCTTGTGGAATACATTAAGGAGTATAGGTATTAGATCTTCTTGGAAGATCTGGTAGAATTCCGCATTGGAACCATCTGGTCCTGGGCTTTTTTTTGTAGGGAGGTTTTTGATAACCTCTTCTAATTCTTCGCGACTAACAGGTCTATTTAGATTGTTCACCAGGTCCTGATTTAACTTTGGTATATGATATTTATCTAAAAAAGTATCCATTTCCTTTACATTTTCCAATTTTGTGGCATATAGGCTTTTGTAGTAAGATCTAATGATTCTCTGAATTTCCTCTGTGTCTGTGGTTATGTCCCCCTTTTCATTTCTGATCTTATTAATTTGCAAATTCTCTCTCTGCCGTTTGATTAGCTTGGATAGTGGTTTGTCAATCTTGTTGATTTTCTCCAGGAACCAGCTTTTTGTTTCATTGATTTTTTGTATTGTTTTCTGTGTTTCTATTTTGTTGATTTCAGCCCTCATTTTGATTATTTCCAGTCTTCTACTCCTCCTAGGTGAGTCTGCTTCTTTTTTTTCTAGAGCTTTCAGGTGGGCTGTTAAGTCTCCAATGTGAGCTTTCTCTGTTTTCTTTAAGTGGGCACTTAGTGCTATGAACTTTCCTCTTAGGACTGCTTTCATAGTGTCCCATAAGTTTGAGTATGTTGTTTCTTTATTTTCATTGAATTCCAGGAAGACTTTAATTTCTTTCTTTATTTCTTCCTTAATCCAGCTATGGTTCAATAGTTGACTGTTCAGTTTCCATGACTTTGTATGCTTTCTGGGGGTAGCATTATTGTTGAATTCTAACTTTAATCCATGGTGATCTGATAAGACACAGGTGGTTACTAATATTTTTTTGTAACTGTGGATGTTTGCTTTGTTACCGACTATGTGGTCGATTTTCGAGAAGGTTCCATGAGCTGCAGAGAAGAAGGTATATTCTTTCCTATTTGGATGGAATGTTCTATAGATGTCTGTTAAGTCCATTTGATTCATTACCTCCACTAATTCTCTTATTTCTCTGTTAGGTTCCTGTCTGATTGACCTGTCCATTGGTGAGAGAGGAGTGTTGAAGTCTCCTACTATTAGTGTGTGCGGTTTGATGGCTGCCTTGAATTTTAGCAATGTTTCTTTTATGTACGTGGGTGCTTTTATATTAGGGGCATAGATGTTCAGGATTGAGACTTCATCCTGATGAACTGTTCCTGTTATGAGTATAAAATGCCCCTCTCCATCTCTTCTGATTGATTTAAGTTTAAAGTCAACTTTGTTAGAGATTAGTATGGCCACACCTGCCTGTTTCTTAGGACCATTTGCTTGATAGGCCTTTTCCCAGCCCTTTACTCTGAGTAGGTGCCTGTCTTTGTGGTTGAGGTGTGTTTCTTGTAAACAGCAGAATGTTGGATCCTGTTTTCTTATCCAATCTCTTAGCCTGTGCCTTTTTATAGGTGAGTTGAGTCCATTGACATTAAGTGATATTAATGACCAGTGGTTGTTAACTCCGGTCATTTTTTTTTTTTAGTCGTAGAGTTTGTGAGTTTCCCTTCTTTGTTTTGTGTTGGTGAAGGGTCTCTAGATGTCTGAGGTATTGTGGTCATTGTTGGATTCCTTGGTTAGTGATTTTCCTTCAATTACTTTCTGTAAGGCTGGATTTGTGGCTGCGTATTGTTTAAATTTGTTTTTATCCTGGAAAATTTTATTTTCTCCATTTATAGTGAATGAAAGCTTGGCTGGGTATAGTAATCTGGGCTTGCACCCATGGTCTCTCAGTTTCTGCAGTACATCTAACCAGGACCTTCTGGCTTTCATGGTTTCCATGGAGAAGTCAGGTGTAAGTCTGATAGGTTTACCTTTATAAGTAATTTGGCCTTTTTCCTTTGCAGCTCTTAATATTCTTTCCTTATTTTGTATGCTTTGTGTTTTGATAATTATATGGCGAGGGGATGTTTTTTTTTGATCCAGCCTATTCGGTGTTCTGTATGCTTCTTGCACCTTCATAGGAAAATCTTTCCTTAGGTTGGGAAAGTTTTCTTCTATAATTTTATTAAATAGATTTTCTGGACCATTGAGCTGCCCTTCTTCTCCTTCTTCTACTCCTATTATTCTTAGGTTTGGTCTTTTTATTGTGTCCCATATTTCCTGAATGTTTTGTGATGAGAGTTTGTTGGACTTGCTGTTTTCTTTGATCAGTGTGTTTATTTTCTCTATGGTATCTTCAGAATCCGAGAGTCTTTCTTCTATCTCTTGTATTCTGCTGGTTATGCTTGTTTCTGTAGTCTCTATTCGTTTACCTAGATTTTCCATGTCCAGACGGCCCTCTGTTTGTGTTTTCTTCTTTGCCTCCATTTCAGTTTTCAGGTCTTGAACTGTTTCCATTATCTGTTTGATTGTTTTTCCTTGGTTTTCTAGGGTATCATTCACTGATTTATTCAATTCTTCAAACTTTCTGTTATATTTCTCATCCATTTCTATAAGGGCGTTTTTTACATGCTGTTTAAGGGTGTCAATCACTTTCACGAAGTCAATCTTTTCTCCTTCCTCTTGATTAAGGGGTTCTTGTCCTCCCGTTGTGAGGTCGCTTGTTTCTGGTAGCTTCATGTTGCTTTTCAGCTTGTTAGGCGAATTCTTGCCTTGACGTCGGCCCATCTCTTCTTCCAAATGCTCCCTATGGATCTTCTTTTACCGGATTAGGTCTCCTTGCCTACCAAACGCTGTCTCTCCCCAATGTTGGCTCTGCCAATGCTGGGACTCCCCAATGCTGGGTCTCCTGGCGCCGAAAGATCAGGCCTCCGTGCTGGTTGGGCAGCTCGCAGACAAAGCGCCTACCCCGCTTGGTGCAGGCAGGCCACAGAAACAAAGGAACTGTTGCCCCCCGGGAGCCCCGGCTACTCTGACTCAGCGCCCAGATAGGCTGGGCTGGGCGATGCCACGCGCCAAAAGAGGGCAGTGGGGGCGAAGTGGGGAGGGCTCTGGACGGAAGCTGGGTGGGCCAGGAAGAAAGAGGCAGCACCCGGGGAGTAGAGGCCCTGCAGAGAGCCCAAGCAGGACAGGGGGCCAAGAAACCCCCGAGCTCCCCGTCCCAGGCTGGCGCCGTGGGCCAGAAACTCACCCCAATGCTGGGTCTCCTGGCGCCGAAAGATCAGGCCTCCGTGCTGGTAGGGCAGCCCGCAGACAAAGCGCCTACCCCGCTTGGTGCAGGCAGGCCACAGAAACAAAGGAACTGCTGCCCGCCCGGGAGCCCCGGGTACTCGGACCCAGCGCCCAGATAGGCTGCGCTGGGCGATGCTACGCGCCAAAAGAGGGCAGTGGGGGCGAAGTGGGGAGGGGTCTGGACGGAAGCTGGGTGGGCCAGGGAGAAAGAGGCAGCAGAGAGCCCAAGCAGGACAGGGGGCCAAGAAACCCCCGAGCTCCCCGTCCCAGGCTGGCGCCGTGGGCCAGAAACTCACCCCAATGCTGGGTCTCCTGGCGCCGAAAGATCAGGCCTCCGTGCTGGTTGGGCAGCCCGCAGACAAAGCGCCTACCCCGCTTGGTGCAGGCAGGCCACAGAAACAAAGGAACTGCTGCCCGCCCGGGAGCCCAGGGTACTCGGACCCAGCGCCCAGATAGGCTGCGCTGGGCGATGCTACGCGCCAAAAGAGGGCAGTGGGGGCGAAGTGGGGAGGGGTCTGGACGGAAGCTGGGTGGGCCAGGAAGAAAGAGGCAGCAGAGAGCCCAAGCAGGACAGGGGGCCAAGAAACCCCCGAGCTCCCCGTCCCAGGCTGGCGCCGTGGGCCAGAAACTCACCCCAATGCTGGGTCTCCTGGCGCCGAAAGATCAGGCCTCCGTGCTGGTTGGGCAGCCCGCAGACAAAGCGCCTACCCCGCTTGGTGCAGGCAGGCCACAGAAACAAAGGAACTGCTGCCCGCCCGGGAGCCCCGGGTACTCGGACCCAGCGCCCAGATAGGCTGCGCTGGGCGATGCTACGCGCCAAAAGAGGGCAGTGGGGGCGAAGTGGGGAGGGGTCTGGACGGAAGCTGGGTGGGCCAGGAAGAAAGAGGCAGCAGAGAGCCCAAGCAGGACAGGGGGCCAAGAAACCCCCGAGTTCCCCGTCCCAGGCTGGCGCCGTGGGCCAGAAACTCACCCCAATGCTGGGTCTCCTGGCGCCGAAAGATCAGGCCTCCGTGCTGGTTGGGCAGCCCGCAGACAAAGCGCCTACCCCGCTTGGTGCAGGCAGGCCACAGAAACAAAGGAACTGCTGCCCGCCCGGGAGCCCCGGGTACTCGGACCCAGCGCCCAGATAGGCTGCGCTGGGCGATGCTACGCGCCAAAAGAGGGCAGTGGGGGCGAAGTGGGGAGGGGTCTGGACGGAAGCTGGGTGGGCCAGGAAGAAAGAGGCAGCAGAGAGCCCAAGCAGGACAGGGGGCCAAGAAACCCCCGAGCTCCCCGTCCCAGGCTGGCGCCGTGGGCCAGAAACTCACCCCAATCTGATTTTCGCCATTCTGACAGGTGTAAGATGGTATCTTAAAGTTGTCTTGATTTGCATTTCCCTGATCGCTAAGGAAGGTGAGCATGACCTTAAGTGTCTTTTGGCCATTTGAAGTTCTTCTGTTGAGAATTCTCTGTTCAGCTCAATGCCACATTTTATAATTGGGTTGGTTAGCCTTTTACAGTCTAGTTTCTTGAGTTCTTTATATATTTTGGAGATCAGACCTTTGTCAGTTGCGGGATTGGTGAAGATCTTCTCCCAGTTAGTGGGTTGCCTTTGTGTCTTAGTCACAGTGTCCTTTGCTTTACAGAAGCTTCTCAGTCTCAGGAGGTCCCATTTATTCAATGAGGTCCTTAATGTCTGTGCTGCTGGGGTTGTATGTAAGAAGTGGTCTCCTGTGCCCATGTATTGTAGAGTACTTTCCACTTTCTCTTCTATCAGGTTTAGTGTGTTCAGACTGATATTGAGGTCTTTAATCCATTTGGACTTGAGTTTTGTGCATGGTGATAGATATGGATCTATTTTCATTCTTCTACAGGTTGACATCCAGTTTTGCCAGCACAATTTGTTGAAGATGCTCTCTTTTTTCCATTGTATACTTTTAGCTCCTTTATCAAAAATCAGGTGTTCATAGGTTTGTGGGTTAATGTCAGGGTCTTCTATTAGATTCCATTGGTCGACTTCTCTGTTTTTATGCCAATACCAAGCTGTTTTCAATACTGTAGCTCTGTAGTAGAGTTTGAAGTCAGGGATGGTAATGCCTCCAGACAAACCTTTGTTGTATAAGATTGTTTTGGCTATCCTGGGTTTTTTGTTTTTCCATATAAAGTTGATTATTGTCTTCTCCAGATCTGTGAAGAATTTTGATGGGATCTTGATGGGGATTGCATTGAATCTATAGATTGCTTTTGGTAGAATTGCCATTTTTACTATGTTGATCCTCCCAATCCAGGAGCAAGGAAGATCTTTCCATTTTCTGGTGTCCTCTTCAATTTCTTTCTTCAATGCCTTAAAGTTCTTGTCAAATAGATCTTTCACATCCTTGGTCAGAGTTACCCCAAGATATTTTATGCTATTTGTGGCTATTGTGAAAGGTGATGCTTCTCTAATTTCCCTCTCTGTTTCCTTATCCTTAGTGTATAGGAAGGCCACTGATTTTTTGGAGTTGATCTTGTATCCTGCCACATTACTAAAGGTGTTTATCAGCTGTAGGAGTTCTTTGGTAGAGTTTTTGGGGTTGCTTATGTATACTATCATATCATCTGCAAATAACGAGAGCTTAACTTCTTCTTTTCCGATACGAATCCCCTTGATCCCTTTATGTTGTCTTATTGCTATTGCTAGAACTTCAAGCACTATATTGAAGAGGTATGGAGAGAGTGGACATCCTTGTCGTGTTCCTGATTTTAGTGGGATGGCTTTGAGTTTTTCTCCATTTAATTTAATGTTAGCTGACGGCTTGCTGTAAATAGCTTTTATTATATTTAGGTATGACCCTTGTATCCCTAATCTCTCCAATACTTTTATCATAAAGGGGTGTTGAATTTTGTCAAATGCTTTTTCAGCATCTAATGAAATGATCATATGGTTTTTTTCTTTCAGTTGATTTATATGCTGGATTACATTGATAGATTTGCCTATGTTGAACCAGCCCTGCATCTCTGGGATGAAGCCTACTTGATCATAATGGATAATTTTTCTAATGTGTTCTTGGATTCGGTTTGCCAGTATTTTATTGAGAATTTTTGCGTCGGTATTCATGAGTGAGATAGGCCTGTAATTTTCTTTCTTGGTTGGGTCTTTGTGTGGTTTTGGTATCAGGGTAACTGTAGCTTCATAAAAGGAATTTGGCAATGACTCTTCTGTTTCTATATTGTGAAATACATTAAGGAGTATAGGTATTAGCTCTTCTTGGAAATTCTGGTAGAATTCTGCATTGAAACCATCTGGTCCTGGGCTTTTTTTGGAAGGTAGATTTTTGATAACGGTTTCTAGTTCTTCGCGACTAACAGGTCTATTTAGATCGTTCACCTGGTTTTGGTTTAGTTTTGGTATGTGGCACTTATCTAAAAACATGTCCATTTCTTTTGCATTTTCTAGTTTTGCGGCATACAGGCTTTTGTAGTAAGATCTAATGACTCTCTGAATTTCCTCTGTGTCTGTGGTTATGTCCCCCTTTTAATTTCTGATCTTATTTATTTGCGTGTTCTCTCTCTGTCATTTAATTAGTTTGGATAGGGGTTTGTCGATCTTGTTGATTTTCTCCAAGAACCAACTTTTTGTTTCATTGATTCTTTGGACTGTTTTCTGTGTTTCTATTTTGTTGATTTCAGCCCTCAGTTTGATTATTTCCAGTCTTCTGCTCCTCCTGGGCGTGTCTGCTTCTTTTTTTTCTAAAGCTTTCAGGTGTGCTGTTAAGTCTCCGATGTATGCTTTCTCTGTTTTCTTTAAGTGGGCACTTAGTGCTATGAACTTTCCTCTTAGCACTGCTTTCATAGTGTCCCATAGGTTTGAGTATGTTGTTTCTCTATTTTCATTGAATTCCAGGAAGACTTTAATTTTCTTCTTGATTTCTTCCTTAACCCAGGTGTGGTTCAGTAGTTGACTGTTCAGTTTCCATGAGTTTGTCGGCTTTCTGGAGGTAGGATTGTTGTTGAATTCTAACTTTAATCCGTGGTGATCTGATAAGACGCAGGTGGACACTGATATATTTTGTATCTGTGGAGGTTTCCTTTGTTTCCGAGTATGTGGTCAATTTTCGAGAAGGTTCCATGGGCTGCAGAGAAGAAGGTATATTCTTTCCTATTTGGGTGGAATGTTCTATAGATGTCTGTTAAGTCCATTTGCTTCATTACCTCCAGTAGTTCTCTTACTTCTCTTTTAGGTTTCTGTCTGATTGACCTGTCCATTGCTGAGAGAGGTGTATTGAAGTCTCCTACTACTAGTGTGTGTGGTTTGATATCTGCCTTGAGTTTTAGTAATATTTCTTTTACATACATGGGTGCTTTTATATTAGGGGCATAAATATTCAGGATTGAGACATCATCCTGACAAATTGTTCCTGTTATGAGTATAAAGTGTCCATCTCGATCTCTTCTGATTGATTTTAGTTTGAAGTCAGTTTTGTTAGAAATTAATATGGCCACACCTGCTTTTTTCTTAGGACCATTTGCTTGAAAGACCTTTTTCCAACCCTTTACTCTAAGTAGATGCCTGTCTTTGTGGTTGAGATGTGTTTCTTGCAAACAGCAGAATGTTGGATCCTGTTTTCGTATCCAATCTCTTAGCCTGTGCCTTTTTATAGGTGAGTTGAGACCATTAATATTAAGTGATATTAATGACCAGTGGTTGTTCATGCCGGATATTCTTGTTGTTTTTGGAAGTAGAATTTGTGTGTCTCCCTTCTTTGAGTTGTGCTAGTGAAGGGTCGCTAGATGCCTGACTTATTGTAGGCAGTGTTGGCAATGTTGGATTCCTTGGGTTGCGGTTTTCCTTCTATTACTTTCTGTAGGGCTGGATTCGTGGCTATGTATTGCTTAAATTTGTTCTTATCCTGGAATGTCTTGGTTTCTCCATTTATAGTGAACGAAAGCTTGGCTGGGTATAGTAGTCTGGGCTTGCATCCATGGTCTCTTAGCTTCTGCAGTACTTCTATCCAGGACCTTCTGGCTTTCATGGTTTCCATAGAGAAATCAGGTGTAAGTCTGATCGGTTTACCTTTATAAGTTACCTGGCCTTTTTCCTTTGCAGCTCTTAGTATTCTTTCTTTAACCTGTATATTTTGTGTTTTGATTATTATATGGCGAGGGGATGTTTTCCTTTGATCCAGTCTGTTTGGTGTTCTGTATGCTTCTTGAATATTCAAAGGAATATCTTTCTTTAAGTTGGGAAAGTTTTCTTCCATAATTTTGTTCAAAATATTTTCTGGGCCTTTGAGCTGTGACTCTTCTCCTTCTTCTATTCCTATTATTCTTATATTTGGTCTTTTTATTGTGTCCCATAATTCCTGAATGTTTTGTGATGAGAATTTGTTGGCTTTGCAGTTTTCTTTGATCAGAGTGTTTATTTTCTCTATGGTGTCCTCAGAATCTGAGATTCTTTCTTCTATTTCTTGTATTCTATTGATTATGCTTGTTTCTGTAGGCTGTGCTCGTTGACCTAGATTTTCCATATCCAGCTGGTCCTCAGTTTGTGTTTTCTTCCTTGCTTCCATTTCAGTTTTCAATTCTTGAACTGTTTCCATTACCTGTTTGATCGTTCTTTCTTGGTTTCCCAGGGTAATATGTACATATTTACTCATTTCTTCAAATTTTTGGTTATACTTCTCATCCATTTCTATAAGGGCATTTTTCACATGTTGTTTAAGGGACTCTACTGCTTTCAAAAAGTCAATTTTTTCCACTTCTTCTGTGTTTGGGTGTTGGAGACCTTCTGTTGTAAGATCATTGGGTTCTGGTGTTTTCATGCTGATTTTCAGATTATTGGGTGAATTCTTTCCTTGACGCCTGCCCATCTCCTCCTATCGATGCTATCTAAGGGGTCTGTTAAAACTGGTTCAGGTTTCCCTGCTGGCCAGGGGCTCCTCTTACAAAATGCCCTTGCTCTGTTTCCTGGTTCCTGCCGGGGGGGCCAAGATCCCTCTCACCCCTCAGATGGGTCTTCAAGAATAGGACCGGGCTCCTCCTCTGCCAGGGACCTCCCCAACCGAATGCCTACCTCTTTGGTTTAATTGTAGTGGGGCGATCTATTCTCGGTGTTTCGCGCAGTCCCTGCAGCCTGCTTCTGCTGCTGGGATGATTCCCGCCACCAGCAGCCTGTGTCCTCTGCTGCCGCTCAGGTCCCAGCTGGTACCAGCCTGTCCCAGTTGGTCCCCGCCGGCTGTGCTGGGCGTCCTCAGGCCGCCTTCCGCCGCCCGGCCCGGTGTTCTGGCCGCCTTCCGCCGTCCGGCCCGGTGTTCCGCAAGAAGTATAATTTGTGATAGAATTGCATGGGATTTGACTTCTCGGACCAGCATGTTATTACTCCATTATCACAAAACACAAAAAGGATATGAAATTATTTACACCCAATGGCTTCTAGCTCTAGTATCTTCTCAGACAGTTCAAGACACTGTACTTCATGCAATGAAACACTAATGCACAAACTGGCACTGAAAGTTTTGGCAGAATCCCATGCAAAATCATCTGACAAGGCATAGGAGCCATCAGCTGCATCACCAAGACTGTCTATATCAGTGATACTCAACCTGTGGGTAGAGACCCTTTTGGGTTCAACCAACCCTTTCACAAGGGTCACATATCAGATATTCTGCATATCAGATATTTATACTACAATTCATAACAGAAGCAAAATTACAGTTATGAAGTAGCAATGAAAATAATTTTATTGTTGGGGGACTGTATTAAAGGGTCACAGCATTAGAAATATTGAGAACCACTGGTCTACATATATAAGACAAAAAGCTACGGGGCAAAGCCTGTGGAGGAAAAATCTACAACCTTTGAACAGAAGCATAATAGGAACCCTAAGCAGAAAACCTTGAAATCATATTGTTGTCTAAATATTCTATTACCAAAAAAATAAAATAAGTGAAATAAAATTTTAAGAGGGTTTGGATCACTGGTTGACAAACTCACTTGCTGCTCTTAAATAGCAAAAGAAATATCAACTTACCTACAAACTCTGCTATCCAGACAAAGAAGTATTTCAAGAAAATAGGACGGAGGGGGAGGGAAATGGGAGGCTGGGAGGAGGAGGAAATTTTTTTTTCTTTTCTCAATAAAAAAAAGTTAAAAAAAAAAGAAAAAGAAAATAGGACAATGACTTTTGAGATGGCTCAGCACTTGCTGCCAAGCCTGACAACCTGAGAAAGACAGAACCAACTCCCACTCATAGTCTGCTGACATATACTGTAGCATGCACACACACATAAAAAAAATAAATAATATTTTAAAATCAGGTTGAATTAAATCCTGACTGTAGTTGGTTTTTTTTTTCTCTTTGCTCTTTGGGAGCCTACCACCCAGATCCCAAATAAACACATGGAGACTTTTTCTTTCTTATGGATACCCTACTTGAGCTTGGCTTCTTTCTAGCCAGATTTCATCTTTCTTATTTCTTAATTAATTAATTTTGAAAAATTATCTTTTCTCATTTTACATATATATCCCAGTTCATACTCCCTCACCTTCTCCTGCTCCCAGCAATTTCCTCCCTACCCCACCCTCCATACACTCCTCAAAGAGGGTAAGGCTTCCCATAGGGAGTCAACAAAACATCACTTTGAGGCAGAAACAAGCCCCCCCATATTTAGACTGATCAAGGTATCCCTCCAAAAAGAATGGACTCTAAAATGCCAGTTCAAGAACTACAGATAAATCCTGGTACTACTGTCAGTGGCAACACCTGAACCTAGTGGTCCTACAAAATCCTAACTCAGAAGCAGCAGAAGAAAAGATACTTAAATATAACTTTATGAAAATAATAGAGACTTTTGAAGAGAGAATGAAAAATTCCCTTAAAGAAATGGAGGAAAGGGGCTAAAGGGATGGCTCAGCTGTTAAAGGCTAGAGTCACAACCAAAAAAAAAAGAGATAGAGGAAAAGGCAAACAAAAATTGAAAGAAATCAATAAATGTCTTTAAAAAGCCAAGAAAAGCAAGAAAAAAACCAAGTGGTGAAGCAAACAGTTCAAGGCTTGAAAATTGAAATAGAGACAATAAAGAAAATACAAGCCAAGGGAATTCTGGAAGTAGAAAATCTGGGTAAATTAATAGGAACTACAGAGGCAAGCATACATAACTAATGGACTAAAAGAGAAGGAAGAGAGAATCTCAGGGGTTGAAGATACAGTAGAGAAAATAGATTCATCAGTGAAAGAAAATGTTAAATCTGACAAATCCTTAACACAAAAATCCAGGAAATCTGGTACACCATCAAAAGACCAAACCTAAGAATAATAGAGATAGAAGTAGTAGTCCAGGTCAAAGGCACAGAAAATATATTTAACAAAATCATAGAAGAAAACTTTAACAACCTAAAGAAGGATATGCCTATGAAGGCATAAGAAGATTAGAAAACATCAAATATACTGGACCAATTAAAAAACTCCCCTTGCCATATAATAATCAGAACACTAAACATACAGAATAAAGAAAGAATATTAAGAGTTGCAAAGAGAAAAGGCCAAGTAACATAAAGGCAGAACTATCAGAATTACACCAACACCTCAATGGAAACAATGAAAGCCAGAAAGTCCTGGATAAATGTTCTCAGATACTAACAGACCATGGATGCAAGCCCAGACTACTATACCCACCAAAGCTTTCAATCACCATAGACGGAGAAAACAAGATATTCCTCGACAAAACCAGATTTAACCAATACTGAGCCACAAACCCAGCCTTACAGAAAGTAGTAGAAGGAAAACTCCAACCCAAGGAAGTTAGCTGCACCCACTAAAACACAGGAACAGATAACCTTACACCTCACTCCAGCAAACCACAAAGAAGGGAAACACACAAACACTAACACTGAAAAATAACAGTAATTAACAATCGCTAATCATTAATATCTCTTCATATCAATAGACTCAATTCACCTATAAAAAGACACAGGTTAACAAAAATAAAAAAAAAACAGGATCCATCCTTGCTGCATACAAGAAACACATCTTAATGTCAACAGTGGATATTACCTCAGAGTAAAGGGGTGGAAAACACCTAAGAAACAAGCAGGTATAGCTGTCCTAATATCTAACAAAATAGACTTCAAACTAAAATCAATCAGAAGAGATGGAAAAGGACACTTCATACACACCACAGAAAAAAATCCATCAAGATGAAGTCTCAATTCTGAACATCTATACTCCAAATTCAAGAGCACCCACATATATAAAATAAACATTACTAAAGCTTAAATCTCTCATCAAATCCCACACACTAATAGTAGGAGACTTCAACACTCCATTCTCACCAACAGACAGGTCTGCTAGACAGACACTTAAGAGAAATAAAGGAATTCAGATATCATGACTCAAATGAACTTAACACACATATATAGAACATTTCACTCAAACACAAAAAAAAACCTTCTTCTCAATCCCTCATGGAACCTTCTCTAAAATTGACCACATTCTTGGTAACAAAGCAAACCTTAACAGATTAAAAAAATGGAGTAACCCCATGTACCTTATCAGCTCACCATGCTTTAAAGTTTGAATTCAACAACAACACTAATTGCAGAAAGCCTCCAAACTCATAGAATTGAACCGTGCTCAATGGAATCACCCTTGGGTCAAAGACGAAATGAACAAAAGAAATTTAAAACTTCCTAGAATTCAATGAGTGAATGCACAACATATCCAAACCTATGGAACACTTTGAAAGCAGTGCTAAGAGGAAAGTTCATAGCACTAAGTGCCTAAATAAAGAAAATGGAGAAATCTCACACTAGCTACTTAACAACACACCTGAAACCTCTAGAATAAAAAGAAGCAGACTCACTCAGGAGGAGTAGATGACAGAAAATAACTAAATTGAGGGATGAAATCAATAAAATAGAAACCAAGAAAACAATATAAGGAATCAATAAAGCAGGGAGCTGATTCTTTAAGAAAATCAGCCAGTCAGACAAACCCTTATCCAAACTACCAAAAATAAAGAGAGAATATCCAAATTAACAATATCAGAAATGAAAAGGGAACATAACAACAGACATTGAGTAAATCCAAAGAATCATTAGGTAATACTTCAAAAACCTGTACTTCACAAAATTGGAGAATGTAAAAAAAATGGATACTTTTCTGGATAGGTACCACATGCCAAAATTAAATTTAAAAAATACAGAAAATTTAAACAGGTATATAACCCCTAAGGAAATTGAAGAAGTCATCAAACGTCTCCCAACAACAACAACAACAACAAAAAACCAAAACAAAACAAAAAGACAAACAAAAACAAAAACACACACACATGCACACAAAAAAACAGGGCTGGGTAGTTTCAGTACAGATTTCTACCAGACCTTCAAAGAAGAGCTAATATCTGTACTCCTCAAATTGTTCCATACAGTAGAAACAGAAAGAACATTGTCAAACTCTTTTTTATGAGGCTGCCGTTTCCCTGATATCCAAAACACACAAAGATATTACTGAGAAAGGAATTACAGACCAACTTCACTCATGAACATTGATGCAAACTCAATAAAATACTGGCAAACCAAATACAAGAATACATCAAAAAAGTAATCCACCATGATCAAATGGACTCCATCTCAGAGATGCAGGAATGATTCAACATATGAAAGTCTGACAATGTCATCCACCATATAAATAATCTGAAAGAATAAATATGATCATTTCATTAAATGCTGAAATAGCCAGATTTTCTCAAATTTTCCCATCTGCCTTTTGCCTCCTGGATTTTACCTTTCTCTAATTCTATGTATCTTTTCTTTCATTCTTATTCTGCTTCTGGCTGTTTGGGTGAGTGGCTGGCCCCCAGCATCACCTTCTCCTCCTTTTCTCACTCCTTGATTTTCTCTTCCCAGATTTCTCCTCCCATTTATTCTCTTTGCCTGCCAGCCCTGACTATACTTTCTCCTTTCTAGCTATTGGCCATTCTGCTCTTGTTAGACCAATCAGGTGTTTGAGCTTTACAGAGTTACACAAATGCAGCATAAAAGAATGCAACACCTATTTGCATCATTAAGCAACTATTCCATAGCATAAATGAATGTAACATATCTTCAACTAATATTTCACAACATTTCCTCATTTTTGTCTAAATAAAAATAAAAAGTTTAAATTTAAACATAGTAAAACTACACACAACAAAAACAGTTATCAAGAATTACATTTACAATATTCAGTCCATTTGTGTTTAGTAAATTCAGGGAAAATACTTCATTATCTATCTTATCTTAGTGATTCCAAAGTTTTATACCTAGTTTATTTTCTATCATAACTAAGGAAAATTATAACTCTTAACTATTTGGTTTTCAACTCCATCAAAGACCCAAGAAAGATATAATATTACCTAACAATAGAGACATCTGGCTGTCTGGACAGTCACCCAAAGTTCCTCTGTAATGTTGGGCCATCCATCTTCAGCCTATAAGTCTAGAATATCTAACAGACATTACAGTGAAGCAGGAAATTTGAAGGACTGACCTACCTTGTATTGGCAAATTTCATCAGTTGTGTTCCTCTGTGTCTTGCAGAATATCTGGCAGACTTTTTTATGAAGCAGGAATTTTGAAGGACTCTCCTATCTTGTTTTGGCAAAGTTCATCAGTCACTTTCCTATGGTTCCTGCATGTCTAGTCTGCACAGCACACTGTCAAGAGTCAAGGCAAAAACAGATTCTTGCCCAAACTGCTGGCCTTGCCACATTAAAAGCAAATTCCATATGGAGTTTCTTCAATGCCATCATTCTTTCATGAAGTAAAATAGTTCTGCCAGTAGCAGATGTGCCTCATTGTTAAGAAAAATCTTAGATTATTAAATATCTTAAATGCTATATTCTGTAAGTGTTTGAAAATCATCTATCTTTCCAAAATATACCTGTTTAACCTTGAAAAATACCTAATGTGACTATAAATTTGATTATTATATACTAACTACTATCCTCATTTCTTAATTATACATAGCTCTTTTAAATGAGGTACACAACCACAATACCCCAAGCAAGAGTAGAAACATATATTCAGTATAGCAAAAAAACATTAAATTTGTATCAATATACCAAAATCCATTCCAATGAAAAATATCTGAGAGTAATAGTTGTCTTTTTATTCTATATTCCAACATTCTCTTGAATGATAACAAATGTCCATAACCCACCAAATAACCAAGGACCACCCATCCCATTTCTTTGGAATGTGGGTGTCATCTTCTCTAGACTGCTTCCTGTTGTGTGTGGGTGAAGACATCTTTAGGGGTTCTTGAGAAAATTGAGATAATGACCAAGTCCTCAGAAGACCAGCTACATAGCCTTTGTTGATATATATCATCTGCCAAGGTTCAGGAGGTCTCCCCCATCAAACCTGTTCTATATCAATCCTGAAGAAATCCACAGCCTTTCGTTTACTGTGGGAACAACAGCAGAATGTCTTCTTCAAAGAAATGCATTTTTGAGGTCCATTTTACAATTAAAGCATTCTTAAAAATATCTAGGCTAGTTTATTCATCAGTGCCTCTTTCAAACCCAGCTGTGATTTTATTATCAGCCATCAAAAAATTCAAGGTCAATACAAGGTAACAAGCAGGATCCAGACACCCTGTGCATTTTCCATCTCTATGTGGCTTATTCTTTTCTTACTGTTTTACTAATCTCTTTAAAGATTATACTTTATTATTTTAAAGTATTAATTTTTTCGGACTAGCTATACTCTTTCTCTTTGTTTCTTAAGCCTACACACCTTGTTAAACACACTGTAACTGATTTAGAAGTTTTTTTTTTCCACTGGGATCTGTCTTTACTAAATATCTCTAGGCTTTTTATTTGTCTGCATGAGCAAAAAACTGCTAAAGGAAGTGGTTTTGGTGGTTGGCTCCATGCACTTCTCTGTCCTAAATCCCCTGCCTGTTTGGAGGTGCATTTGACCAGGAAGTGCATTCAACCCACCAATTCTGAAATACCAGTGCCCTGTACTGTGACGGGCATTTTTATTTAGGTTATTTGTTGTTGCTTCTACTTAATGTACCACAGCTTTACACAGTTAAACAGATGCAACATAAAAGAATGCAAAACATTTTTGCATCATTAAATAAATATTCCACAGCATAAACAAAAATAATGGTCCACAACAACTGACATTTTAACTTTTAAGAATAAATACCTTTTAGGCTCTTTGTTCCTCCCTGTTCTAGAGAAAGCAAAGCTGCTTCTTCTCGTGCAGTGCCAGCCTCATTCCAGAGCCAGGATGGTGAAGGTCAGAGTGAACGGATTTGGCCGTATTGGATGCCTGGTTACCAGGGCTGCCTTCATTTCACCCCTCTCAAAAAAATCTTTTAAGGGCTACATAAAGTCTACGTAAACATATCTGGAATTTCAGTCAAAAAATAAAACAGAAAACATCATCAGAGAGCATACTAGTAAGTATTGAGGTGGAATTATTGAAATACATAACTTGTATGCCCATTGCACACTGCCCATTAAAAAAGTTATGAAACTTTGCTTCTTACCTAGAAAAACCTGCATAACTGGTTAGTCACATCACCATTGTAGAGGCTTAAGTATTTTTACCTTCTGAAATCCACTCCATAATTAAAGATACAGAACAGACTGTATTAAAACCCTTCCTTGTGCTTCCCAGTCACATAACAGTGACACTAAGAACAGGCCATTGCCATCAGTACACCTACATTGTGTGGGTGGTACTCATGTACTAAAAAAAGAACCCCTTGACATGGATGGTTTAAAGGTAAGAAGAACATGGAGTGTTTTGACTTTACCTGGTAGCAATGCACCAAGACAGCCAAGACAGCGCTGGTGTGTGGATAATCGAAGCCTGCCCCTAAGTCTGCAGTTCATGATACTTTCTTACAGTTTTTAAATACCCAGACTCATTTTTTTTGCCCAAAATTGTGTGGAAATGATGGGTTTCATTCTTAGGCTTGCATCCTGGCAAAATGTTTTTATTCTTGTTGTTGTTTTTAGTTTGGGGCTTTAAAAAAGATGTCTAGTTATATAGACTAACAATGTGCTAAAAATTGGAAATAAATTAAAGTTCGAGCATAAGGGGTGTAAGTCCATTTTTGACATTTTGATGCTAAACACTGAACCTGGCTGTCTTGTAACTTCACTAAACAATGATATTATGACACAGTATTAAGTAGAAAGACAGATAAATATGTCACTCCCTTCAAAGGGAATACTCAAAATCTTAAAAATCTTCTGTTTATTTGAGAGGGGAACTCACTACTGACTGTCCTGGAACTCATATTGTTACCAGGTTGGCCTCAAACTCATTGAAATCCACCTACCTCTACATCTCAAGTGCTAGGTAAAGGGTATGCACTGCCATTCCCAGCCAAGTCTTAACTCTTATATGAAACTAACATAGATAGTTATTTCTCAATGGATTTCTAGATATAGCAAAGTTCAGAACTGTGCCAGATTACAAGTATTAAACAAAATTGGAGAGGTCTTAAATGACATGTTTTCCAAGGCCATAAAATCATATACTCTCTTTGAACAAACCACACAAATGAAGAGTGGATTAATGATAATTTGTAATAAATAGTGCATTACATCATGAAATACAATTTATCCCACATTCAATATAACTAGATTATAGTGATAAGATGAATATCAGGTTTGTTTTAATATTTATTTTATTTTTGGGATGATAATATTCTTACATCATTTCTCCCATCTCTTTCTTCCCTCTAAACCCTCTCGTATACCCTTCCTTGAAGAATAGCAGTTTGTAAATTCAGAATATAAAGCCTTCTCAGTGTAGGGTGTAGGTGTTACTAGATCCATATTTCAAAAATTTACTGATCTGTCATAACAGAAGAAAATGCATTAACTTTCTAGTTAATAGTGAGAGTAACACCATTCCAGAAGGTATGTCTCTTCCTGAACACACTACCAGAGGAAAATCCTCTGCTTGTTCTATCACTCAAAAAGCTATGTACACGTAAGCCTAGATTGAATATCAAATAAAATATAGGTGAATTATTATATAGTCCATCTTCACAAAGTTAGAAATGTTTGTTACTTTCAAACAAAAATACTTCCATTATTATGATGGTTTATATTGGTTGTCAACTGCAAAAGATCTAGACTCACCCTGGAAACAAGATTCTGGGCATGCTGCTGAGAGTTTATCTACACTATCATGACTGAGGTGGGAAGACACACTCCAACTCTGGGAACCACTATAGGTTGGGTCTCTGACTACATAACAAAAGAAAGACATTTGGTGTAACATGAGCATTCAATATTCTGTGCTTCCTGACTATGAATATAATATGATCAGCCATTTGCTATTGTTTTGTCATGCCTTCCCTGCCATGATGGATTTTATTCATTAGAACTATAAGACAAAATAAATCCTTCCTTCCATAAGCTTTGTGAGGTATTTTGTTATAGTCATAAGTAACTAGTAGAGTTACCAATTTCAAAGTTTCAGTGACTACATCAGGGTACTACTGCCTTGATCAAACCATGCTTATCAAACAAGTTTTGTGTCTTCATGATCAATCCTATTGCCTTTTTGATAAAAGACTTCAACATCTCAGATGACTAACTTTGAAATAAATGTGTATTGAGTGGGGCATGGTAGCCCATGCTTTTAATTCCAGCACTCAGGAGGCAAAGGCAGATGGATCTCTGAGTTTGAAATCAGCCTAGTCTACAAGGCAAGTTCCAAGACATCTAGAACTACACAGAGAAACAGTCTCAAAAAGGCAAGAAGAAAAAAAAAGAAAAAAGTGGGAATCCAACACAAATAAAACTAAGCATATTTTACAGAGAATAAGCATTTATGTTTAAGAAACACAAAGTTCATTACTAGGGCTTTAAGAATTGGATCAGAGGTTAGTAGCATTTGTTCTTAGTCATTCTCACAATTCCAGTTCTGAGGGATTTGATTCCCTCTCCTGGCCACTGTGGGCACTACAGACACAAAACAATTGCCCATCTAATTTATGGAAAACAGGTGAATATAAATATGCTTCATCTATAAGTCCACATAAATTGATGCCAACAGTTTCTGATGATATGCTTTATTTTTTTTAAAGAAAAGTTTGTGGTTATCAGAGTCACTAAAGTCAGGAGAATCAACAGCATTTTTTTATTTTCTTTTTTATTTATTTTTTATTACTTTATAAATAATACCAAAAATTTTCCACTTCCTCTCCTCCTCCCACTTCCCTCCAGCTCCCCCCACACTCTCCCTCCTCCCCCTCCAGTCCTGAGAGAGGGCAAGGTACCCTGCCCTGTGGGATGTTCAAGGCCCTTCTCCCTACATCCAGGCTTAGGAAGGTATGCATCCAAATAGAATAGGATCCCAAAAAGCCAGTACATGCAGTAGAGACAAATCCCAGTATCATTATCATTGGCTTCTCAGTGTGCCCCAATTGTCAGCCACATTCAGAGGGTTCAGTTTGATCCCATGCTCCTTTAGTCCCAGTCCAGCTGAATTTGGTGAGCTCCCATTAGCTCAGACACACTGTCTCAGTGGGTGGACAAAGACCTTGTGATCTTAACTTCCTTGGTCATATTCTCCCTCATTCCAGTCTTCAACTGGACCTTGGGAGCTCAGTCCAGTGCTCCGATGTGGCCTCTGTCTCTATCTCCATTCGTCACCAGAGGAAGGTTCTATGGTGATATTCAAAATTGTCAACAGTGTGACTATGGAACAAGGCCAGTTCAGGTACCCTCTCCTCCATGGCCAAGGGTCCTAGATGGAGTCGTCCCCGTGGATACCTGGGAACCCCTCCAGAGCCAAGCCTCTTGCCAAATGACTCCCTCAATATCTTATACCTCTCTACAAGGTGAAGATTTCATTAGAAATGAGCTTGACAGCATCAGTGATTACAGTCATATGTTTCCATCAGGCATGACTGTGTTGCCTCCATCTCTTTTAGAAGGCATCTTTTCAAGATTCTCACTTATGTATTCTATAAATCTGACAATGGAACTGAACTAAACGAAAATTCTGTAGACTCAATATGAAAAAATGGTTGATAAAATCCTAACAGCAATTTCAAAAAATTAGCTTTGCTGCTACACAGGAGTATGTAGAAAGTTTTGTGGGATATTTAATTGCACTGTGAAACACTGAGACTGTGTTCATAAAATTAACCTTGGATCATGGGCTGGAGCAAGGGACTAGTTGACAAGAACTAGCCATAGAGAGTAGAGGATCTGGGAAGACAGAGAGAGACACATAAAGGAGTAGGGATGGACTTAAAGATTGACAGGCTGTTTTGGTTTGTGACAGATGGAGAGATGTTCTCTTGCTGGGCCCCCAGCCAAAAAAACAGGCAGAAGGTTGCTTCTTGACTTCTCTGTTCTAACAGATTTTCAACATCTAACTCCTGAGTCTTTATTGGTAAACAGAACAACTTAGATAAAAACATTTGGCATCAAACTCATGACATGAGGTCACATAGTGGCTTCTGGAGCCAACATTTCTCCCTGCAGATATACATACTCCTCTGGTGGTTTCTCTGGCATGGTCCTCCTACATCTGCTCCCCAGGCAAATGGCACAGCACCCACTCACACATAGCTACAATGCCTGCTCGGGTTTCTGCCTCCACTGTTGCTCCTCCTGCACACTCCAACCCTTAGTGCCTCACAGCCCAGCCCCTGCAACTGTCATAGCAGATTTAATAAGACACCCGGGAAGTTGCAAGAAAAAACCTTTCCTATGTTAAGAATGGGAAATAGCATAATGTAGGGAGTTAAAACCCTGTATATGCCATAATGGATGGCTTGAAAATAGAATAAAATAAAGCGAGTAATAACAGACTTGGCTGGGATTGATATAATTTCAATTACTATGAGTTTGGTAATCCATATTTTATCCTTAAAAAGTTAAGTAATTTACCAAATATGAAATTCTGACTGGTAAGATACAAGCCTTAGAAAGACTAATTAATGATAAGATACAAGCCTTAGAAAGACCTACTCAAGAAAATAAGAAGCATACTCAGACACAGACAGAGGAATTTAGACAAGAATCTACCACACCACTGCACGATGATACTAAAAAGGGGCGACCCAATGTTATTAGGGAACCAACCTTAGTTTATCCAGTTACTATAGAAGAAGAAACACCAGATGATAGACACCCCTGAGATTATTCAGAAAGTAAATGAAATCCTTCAGATATATTAGATTTGAGGAGATTCAAGGAAGTGGTCAGTTTATATGGTATGCATTCATCCTATGTGAAGCAGATGTTAAATTCATGGGCAACTCAGATTAGAACTATTATTCTTCAATATTGAAAAGATTTAGCTACAGCAATTTCGGAAGCTGGTCCTCAGCTACAATGGTGAACATGCTAGACAGAGGAAGCCAGTGATCATACAACAATAAAATAGAGCTAGAAGCATCAATATTTCCCAAGATCAGCTTTTAGGTGAAGGCCAATATGCTGAGTTGCAAAGACAGTATGTATTGAATGATCACACATTGGTCCTATGTTGTTTAGCAGCCTTATATGCTTGGTAAAAGGTGAGAGAATCAGGAAAGAAGTCTGAGTCACTCAATAAATATATACAAGATCCAAAATAAGCCTTCACTGGTGTGGCTTTTATTGGTTAATGAATAAGATGCTGCTTTGTCCTGTGATAGGGCAGAATAGAACTAAGTGGGGGAAACTAAACTGAATGCAGGGAAAAAGTAGTCAGAGTCAGGGAGACACCATGTAGCCACCAGAGGAGAAAAATGTGAGCCACCAGCCGGAACCATGCTGGTAGACCACAAGCCTCATGGTAAAATATAAAATAATAGAAATGGGTTCATTTAAGATGTAAGAGCCAGCTAGAAATATGCATAAGCTATTGGCCAAACAGTAGTACAAATAGTATAATTTCTGGTTATTTTAAGTCTGATTGACCAAAAATGAATGAACAGCTTCCACCAAAAGAGTTGACACCAACGCTGGTAACTATATTCACATAAAACTTGAGCGATCTTGAAAGGAATTCTAGACACACACACACATACAAATACTTTAGAGCAGCTAGGCTCTCTTTACTGGAGGCAAGCAAAGATGCAGTTCCTTTAAGAGGTTTCCTGTCAGCTTTAGTGGCAAGAACTGCATGTTTTCTTAAAGGGAAGGCTTCATGGTTTGTGCTAGTTGCACGAACAGTTCTGGTTCTTTCAGGAGGCTGAGCATTTGAATGGGGTTTGTGAGCAGAATGCTACAATTTGCTTAATGGCAAATTAAAACACACCATGTGCCTGAAATGCTGCAGTGTGTATGGCTTGCAGAGGTGGTGAACATGACTCCAACATGTTGGCCTAGGCTGAGCCAACAGGCAGAGCTGTGGAATTAGTCCTAGCCATGCTAGCTTAGCATTTGGGGAAAAAAGGAAGTGTTCCTGGTCAGAAAATAATTAAAGATACCCATGTAAAAAAGACAAATTTACATGTAAAAGACCTCTAAATGAGTCATAGTGTTGATTAAATTTACATAGGCTTGCGAGAGAGGAAAAAGAATATGGACAATTATAAAAATCAGTAAAGTCTTTAAAGTGACAATAAAAGTAAAATAGAATAATACAGACATAGATTAGCGTAAAGAAAAATAAGCCACATAAAGATGGAAATACACAAAGAGACTAGATTGTATATATTATTGTGTTCTCTTTACATTTTTTAACTGTGAATGAGCTAAGTACAGAGAGACATTTCATTGTATGGACTGTTTAGTTAAATCAACATATACATTTTAAAGGTGTCTTGATTACAGAATATGGGTCTAAAGATATGTTGCTTTGGAAAAGAGGTTCTACTGTTGTTTCCAAAGAGAATGAGACCCTGTGGATTCCTTCCAGACTAACGTGGTTTGAGTGAACAAGACCCCCTGAAAAGTCTCCCAAAATTACTTTGCCCAACAAAAAGCAGGAAACATATTGGAGAGAACTATGCCCAAAATGCCAAATATTGTTAATAAATGTTCGTTTACATTTAAGGGGTTATGATATAGAGATGAATATTTTGCATTGGTATAGAACATGGTCTATTGATATAAATTTATAGTCAATTTAGGTATGTATATTACTTATCTTGATTAAGGTATTGTGTTTGTGTAGCTAATTTAATAGTGTAACATACACTATGAAAGCAGTCCTAAGAGGAAAGTTCATAGCACTAAGTGCCTACTTAAAGAAAACAGAAAAAGCACACATTGGAGACTTAACAGCCCACCTGAAAGCTCTAGAAAAAAAAGAAGCAGACTCACCTAGGAGGAGTAGAAGACTGGAAATAAAACTGAGGGCAGAAATCAACAAAATAGAAACACAGAAAACAATCCAAAGAATCAACGAAACAAAAAGCTGGTTCCTGGAGAAAATCAACAAGATTGATAAACCCCTATCCAAACTAATCAAACGGCAGAGAGAGAATACACAAATTAAAAGGATCAGAAATGAAAAGGGGCCTGTTTAGGTACTGAGGAGTTCCATCTGGACGGGTGAGTGTGTGCTTTCCAGGGGTGGACTGCCCCGGAAGAGAGCACAGGCCCCCCTCCCCCAGCTCCTTCTGCAGGGCTGTCTTTCATACACAGGACTCCCCCTCCCCCACACAAGCCTGCATTTTCTACTAGGTCCTCTGCTCAGGAACAGTTTTCTGCTCCCACACTAAGGCGACCCACCCAGAGCGGTGACTGCCTGCCTACAGGGCACCTTCAGCTTGTGCTCCAGGGGTGCCTCTGCACTCCTGGATCTCGTCCCGCCTGCCCGGTTTCTTCCTTTTGTCCCCAGATCATCGGGCTACCAGGTGGCCCTGTTTAGGTACTTTGGAGTTCCATCTGGACAGGCGACCCACCCAGAGCGGATCTCGCCCCGCCTGCCAGGTTTTTTCCTTTTGTCCCTGGATCATCGGCTACCAGGCGGCCCTGTTTAGGTACTGAGGAGTTCCATCTGGACGGGTGAGTGTGTGATATCCAGGGGCGGATTGACCCGGAAGAGACCACAAAAACCCCCTCCCCCAGCTCCTTCTGCAGGGCTGTCTTTCTTACACCCGACCCCCCCCCAACAAGCCTGCATTATCTGCTAGGTCCTTTGCTCAGGAACAGTTTTCTGCTCCTACACTAAGGCTACCCATCCAGAGAGGTGAGTGCCTGCCTACTGGGCAGGCCTCAAGGACCCCCCCCAAAGGGAGCACGCGCACCTTCAGCTTTTGTGGCAGGGTGTCCTGTGTTCTACTCGTCCCCGCCCTGCCCACCAAGTACTCCCTTTTGTCCGCGGGTCATTGGAATACCAGGCGTCCTTAAGGTGCTGAGAAGTTCCATCTGGACTGGACGGTTCCTGCTTCTACACTGAAGAGTTACAACCAGAGTGTCAGTCACAGCAAAGACTGGACCAAGACACCAGGCCTCTCCTGGCTCCATTTGAAGGAAGAGATGGGATGGTGCCAAGGCAAGAATTCTTCCAACAACCTGAAAGACAACATGACATCACCAGAATCCAGAGATCCCAAAATAAGAAGAATTGTACAACCTACTCTAGAAGAATTAGAAGAAATCAACTCAAAAATGAATTATATGAAAATAATAGAAGACCTTAAACAGGAGGTGAAAAACTGCCATAAACAATTAGAGATCAGAAATGAAAAGGGGGACACAACCACAGACACAGTGGAAATTCAGAGAATCGTTAGATCTTACTACAAAAGCCTGTATATCACAAAACTGGAAAATGTAAAAGAAATGGACACTTTTTTAGATAAATACAATATACCAAAGTTAAACCAGGAACAGGTGAACAATCTAAATAGACCTGTTAGTCGCGAAGAATTAGAAGCTGTTATCAAAAACCTCCCCACCAAAAAAAGCCCAGGACGTGATGGCTTCAATGCGGACTTCTACCAGAACTTCCAAGAAGACCTAATACCTATACTACTTAATGTATTTCACGATATAGAAATAGAAGAGTGATTGCCAAATTGCTTTTATGAAGCTACAGTCACTCTGATACCAAAACCACACAAAGACTCAACCAATAAAGAGAATTACAGGCCAATCTCACTCATGAATGTCATCGCAAAAATCATCAACAAAATACTGGCAAACCGTATCCAAGAACACATTAGAAAACTTATCCATTATGATCAAGTAGGCTTCAACCCAGAGATGCAGGGCTGGTTCAACATATGAAAATCTATCAATGTAATCCATCATATAAATAAACTGAAAGAAAAAAACCATATGATCATTTCATTAGATGCTGAAAAAGCATTTGACAAAATTCAACACCTCTTTATGATAAAAGTATTGGAGAGATTAGGGATACAAGGGTCATACCTAAATATAATAAAAGCTATATACAGCAAGCGAACAGCTAACATCAAATTAAACGGAGAGAAACTCAAAGCCATCCCACTAAACTCAGGAACACAACAAGGCTGTCCACTCTCGCCATACCTTTTCAATATAGTGCTTGAAGTTCTAGCAATAGCAATAAGACAACATAATGGGATCAAGGGGATTCGAATTGGAAAGGAAGAAGTTAAACTTTCGTTATTTGCAGATGATATGATAGTGTATATAAGCGACCCCAAAACTCCACCAAAGAACTCCTACAGCTGATAAACAGCTTTAGTAATGTGGCAGGATACAAGATCAACTCCAAAAAATCAGTCACCCTCTTATACACAAAGGATATGGAAGCAGAGAGGGAAATCAGAGAAGCTTCACCTTTCATGATAGCCACGAACAGCATAAAATATCTTGGGGTAACTCTAACCGAGGAAGTGAAAGATCTATTTGACAAGAACTTTAAGGCATTGAAGAAAGAAACTGAAGAGGATACCAGAAAATGGAAGGACCTCCCTTGCTCTTGGATTGGGAGGATCAACATAGCAAAAATGGCAATTCTACCAAAGGCAATTTATAGATTCAGTGCAATCCCCATTAAGGTCCCATCAAAATTCTTCACAGATCTGGAGAGGACAATAATCAACTTTATATGGAAAAACAAAAAAAAAACCCAGGATAGCCAAAACAATCCTATACAATAAAGGAACTTCTGGAGGCATTACCATTCCTGACTTCAATCTCTATTACAGAGCTACATTAATGAAAACAGTGTGGTACTGGCATAAAAACAGAGAAGTCGACCAATGGAATCATATAGAAGACTCGGATTTTAACCCACAAACCTATGAACACCTCATTTTTGATAAAGGAGCTGAAAGTATACAATGGAAGAAAGAAAGCATCTTCAACAAATGGTGCTGGCACAACTGGATGTCAACCTGTAGAAGAATGAAAATAGACCCATATCTATCACCATGCACAAAACTCAAGTCCAAATGGATTAAAGACCTCAATATCAGCCCGAACACACTGAACCTGATAGAAGAGAAAGTGGGAAGTACCCTACAACAGATGGGCACAGGAGATCGCTTCCTAGGTATAACCACAGCAGCACAGACATTAAGGGGAACATTGCATAAATGGGACCTACTAAAACTGAGAAGCTTCTGTAAAGCAAAGGACATGGTCACTAAGACACAAAGGCAACCTACTGATTGGGAGAATATCTTCACCAACCCCGCAACAGGCAAAGGTCTGATCTCCAAAATATATAGAGAACTCAAGAAACTAGACTTTAAAATACTAATTAACCCAATTAAAATATTGGGCACTGAACTGAACAGAGAATTCAAAACAGAAGAAGTTCAAATGGCCAAAAGACACTTAAGGTCATGCTCAACCTCCTCAGCGATCAGGGAAATGCAAATCAAAACAACTTTTAGATATCATCTTACACCTGTCAGAATTGCTAAAGTCACAAACACCAAGAATAGCGTTTGCTGGAGAGGCTATGGAGGAAGGGGTACACTCATCCATTGCTGGTGGGAATGCAATCTTGTGCAACCACTTTGGAAATCAGTGTTTCGGTTTCTCAGGAAATTCGGGATCAACTTACCCCTGGACCCAGCAATACCACTCTTGGGAATATACCCAAGAGATGCCCGATCATATGACTAAAGCATTTGTTCAACCATGTTCATAGCAGTATTATTTGTAATAGCCAGAACCTGGAAACAACCTAGATGCCCTTCAATGGAAGAATGGATGAAGAAAGTATGGAATATATACACGCTAGAGTACTACGCTGCGGTAAAAAACAATGACTTCTCGAATTTTGCATGCAAATGGATGGAAATAGAAAACACTATACTGAGTGAGGTAACCCAGACCCAAAAAGATGAACATGGGATGTACTCACTCATAATTGGTTTCTAGCCATAAATAAGGGTCACGGAGTCTACAATTGGTGAACCTAATGAAGCTAAATAAGAAGGTGAACCCAAGAAAAAACATATAGTTATCCTCCTGGCTATGGGAAATAGATAAAATTGCCGGGGAGAAATTTGGGATCTTGGGGGTGGGGTGGGATGGGGGTAAGGGGAGATGGGGAGAGAAAAGTGAGAAGGGGAGGAAGGGGACAACTTGGGGAAACAGGATGATTGGGATAAAGGAAGGTTGGATTGGGGAGCATGGAAGCACAATTTTTAGTTAAGGGAGCCACCTTATGGTTGGCAAGAGACTTGAACCTAGGGTGACTCCCAGGAGCCCAAGGCGATGTCCCCAGTTAGTTCCTTGGGCAGCTGAGGATAGGGAACCTGAAATGACCCTATCCTATAGCAATACTGACGAATATCTTGCATATCATCATAGAACCTTCATCTGGTGATGGATGGAGATAGAGACAGAGACCCACACTGGAGCACTGGACTGAGCTCCCAAGGTCCTAATGAGGAGCAGAAGGAGGGAGAAGATGAGCAAAGAAGTCGGGACCGCAAGTGGTGCACCCTCCCACTGAGACAGTGGAGCTGATCTATTGGGAGCTCACCAAGGCCAGCTGGACTGTGACTGAAAAAGCATGGGATAAAACTGGACTCTCTGAGCATGGTGAACAATGAGGGCTGATGAGAAGCCAAGGACAATGGCACGGGGTTTTGATCCTACTTCATGTTCTGGCTTTGTGGGAGCCTAGCCAGTTTGGATGTTCACCTTCCTTGACATGGACGGAGCGGGGAGGACCTTGGTCTTTCCACAGGGCAGAAAACCCTGACTGCTCTTTGGACTGGAGAGGGAGGGGGAGAGGAGTGGGGGGAGGGGAGAAGGGTGGGAGGAGGGAGAGGGAAATGGGAGGCTGGGAGGATGCTGAAACTTTTTTTTCCTTTTCTCAATAAAAAAAGCAAAAAAAAAGTGTAATGTATAATTAAGAAATTCAGGGTGAATCTGGGACCTCTGAGGGAGTAGGCAGGAACCAGTGATCTCTTTGGGGCCAGGTATGAATCTGGGACCTCAGAGTGAGTAGGCCTGATCCACGACTTCTGTGGGTCTGGGCATTGGGATTAGCCAGGAACCTGGAACCTCTGTGGGTCTGAGCATGAGTCTGGGACTTCTGAGGGAGTGAGCCTGAGCCAGGTCCTCTGCAGTTCTGGGTGCACCCAAGCCTGGGAACTCTGAGGCAGAAGACCAGAGCCAGAAACCTTTGCAGGACCAACTCCAAGCCAGGGACTTCTGCAAGAGGGGATACAGACCAGGATTTACAGAAAAAGGTCAAAACCAGTAACCTAGGCCAAAGTAGGCCTGAGGCAAGGAACTCTACCTTGGGCAACAAACTCCACAGGAGTGGGACTGAACTAGATAAATAGGACAGAGTGGGCCTGAGGAAGCAAGCTCTACAGGAGCAGAAGTCAAGGAGCCAATTCAGTCCCGGGACACTGGGGGATCAGGATTTAGCCCTCAGCCCTGTCCAAAGACAGCAATCTCCACCAGAACAAGTACAGGGGAGTAACCATCGAGCAAGTGAGCCAGAGCCGGAGACTTCTGAGGGTCTGGACGTGAATCTGGGACCTTCAAAGCAGTAGACCTAAGCAAGGGTCCCCGTGGGTCTGGGCATAAGCCTAGGACCTCCCAGGAACTAGGCCCGTGTCAGGACCTCTGCCAGTTTGGGTGTGAATCTGAGACCTCTGAAGAAGTAAGCAGGAAACAGAGATTTCTGTGGGGCCAGGTGTGAGCCTGGGACCTCAGAGGGAGTAGGCCTGAGCCAAGACCTCTGTGAGTCTGGGCATTGATCTTGGACATCAAAGGGATTAGCCAAGAACCTGGAATCTCTGTGGGTCAAAGCACAAGCCTTGGACCTCTGAAGAAGTAAGCCTGAGCCAGGTCCCCTATGCCCTGGGTGCACCTGAGCCTGGGAACTCCGAGGCAGAAGACCAGAGCCAGAATTAAAGAGCAAGAATTATAGTTACAATATTTATATCTATTTTATTTTTATCATAACTAAGGAAAACTAAAACTATAACTAACCATTCTTTAACTCCATCAAAGACTCCAGAAGCAAACAAGAAATAAGCAACTTCCAAATCTCTAGAAATGACAGAGATATCTTGCTGCCTGGACAATCACCCAAAGTTCTTTTGTACCGTTGGGGCATCTATTTTCGGCCTTCAGGCCTATAGTATCCAGCAGACTCTTCTATGAAGCAGGAAATTTCAAAGACAGTTCAGTCACTTTCTGCTATGTCCTGCAGAATGTCTCGCAGACTCTTTCATGAATCAGGAACCCCAAAAGACCATTTCACCTTTAAGCAAGTTCAGCAGTCCTCTTTCTGCGGGTTCTTTGTGTCCAGTTTATACAACAGTCTAGGCAAGAGCAGTTTCTTCCCCAAATGGCTATCCAACTCCATAAGGAGCCTCTTGAAGTAGATTGTTGCTTCCAGGAGCAGACTGTCTCATTGTCATGAAAAACCCTAAGTTATTAAAACATTAAATGCCATATTCTGTAGTCTTTGAAAGATATGAAGAATGCCTATCTAACTGAAATATATCTCTATATATCTAGAAAATCTAACTAGCATGACTACAAGCTTGACTATTGATGATTATCCATTAACAACCCATATTTCTTAATTATATATTACAATTTTAAATGAACTACACAATCACAATACCTTAATCAATATCAGAAATACATATACATATAACAAAATTGACCTTAATACCAATAAAGCAAAATTTATATCAATGTAAATTATTCATATCTATATCATATCCCCCTTTAAATGTAAAAGAACATTTATAAACAATATTTGGGAATATGGACCTAGTTATTTTTTTCCAAACTGCTTCATGCTGAATTTGGGTGCTGTTAATCAGATCTTTCATGTTATAACCTGTCTGCTAGGTTCCTCTCAGTCAGCAGTTGAGCAAAGTAATTTTTTGAGGGTGTTTACGGCAACCTTTCAGGAGGGCGTGGTCTATCATACCATATTAGGATAGAAGAGATCCACAGGGTCTCATCCTCTGTGAAAACAAAAGAAGACCCTCTCCAAAGCATCATATCCTTAGACTCAAATTCTGGAATCATAATACCCTTATAATATCCATTCTGGTTTAGCTTGGCAGCCCATATAATGAAGTCTCTCTGTACTTAAATCCTTCAAAGTCAAAAGTTTTAAAGAAAACACAATATACAGAATCCAAACTCTCTGTGAATTTTCCATTTTTACGTGGCTTATTTTTCTTTATTTATTTTAATCTATAACTATCTGTACTCTGTCTCTTTAAAGACTTTACCCTTTTTTAAAGACATTAACTTTATTCTTTATATTCTTTTTTTCTCTCTCCAAAGCCTATGTACACTCATCCAACACTGTGACCCATAGAGGTCTTTTATGTCTGAATCATTTCTATTGTGAATCTGTAATTTTTTTATTATCCAGGAACATTTCTTAAAATGTTAAGCACTTCTTAAAAACTTAAGTTGTGCCATGTAGAGGTAATATGATACTGCCTGTTTACTGCCAGTCTAAACCTTAATTGCGCTATTATTAGTATAATTACCATAGTTTCTGCCTGAGACCAGCACAGTTCAGCATGGCGGAGCTGAGCCGCTCCTGAGGTGCACACAGTTCCAGGCACACAGCAGTCCACATTGCCATCAAGCAAGCCATAGCACTTTACTACAAATGCTCCATTTAAAAGCTCTGTCTTCTGCAGGAGCCAGACAGAAATTGCAATGGCAGCACAGCCCGGGAAGCGGTGCTTTAAAACCGCAGCTTTTTTCCTGTTGTGGCTGCTGAGTCAGGGAAATTTCTCTTACAGCACACCCTAGCAAACAGCAAAAAGCTGTGTTAAACTCTGATTTTTTTTTGTTTTTAAAATTAAGCTCTCTCAGGTTTTTAAAGTGGATTTAATTGGCCACGTTGGGCACCACTCTGTAGTAAGGAGCAGCCAGCAGAGTTCCCACCCAGCTCCCTGCATGGCTAGCTTTATATCCGAAATAACAACACACAAACTGTATTATTTTAAACACTGCCTGGCCCATTAGTTTCAGCCTCTTATTGGCTAATTCTCACATCTTGATTAACCCATTTCTAATAATCTGTGTAGCACCATGAGGTGGTGGCTTACCAGGAAGGATCTTAACCTGCATCCATCTTGGAGAGGAGAGCTATATATAGTGTCTGCTTTAATCTGCTTCTTTCTCCCAGCATTCTGTTCTCTCTACTCCACTTGTCTAAGCTGCTGTCCTATCAAAGGCCAAGGCAGTTTCTTTATTAATCAATGAAATTAACACATAGACACACGACTCTCCTCCATCAAATGAATTAATTTACGGAAATGTGATTTATTATTTTTTTAACTTTTTAATATTTTTTTCACTCAAAAATTTACACTTCTTCCCATCCTCCCATTACCCTCCCACTTCCCCACTTACCCTCTTCCCTCCCCTTCTCTCCTTAAGAGAGGGCAGGGAACCTTGTCCTGTGGGAACTCCAAGTCCCTCCCCCACTACATCTATGCCTAGGAAGCTTTGCATCCAAATAGACTAGGGTCCCAAAAAACCAGTACATGCAGTAGAAACAAGTCCCGGTGCATTTCTGAATGGCTTCTCAGTCAGCCCCCATTGTCAGTCACATTCAGAGTCTGGTTTGATCACATGCTCATTCAGTCCCTATCCAGGTGGATTTGGTGAGCTCCCATTAGAACATGCACACTGTCTCAGTGGGTGGACCAACCCCTCGTGGTCCTGACTTCCTTGCTCATATTCTCCCTCCTTCTGGGAGCTCAGTCCGTTGCTCTGATGAGCGTCTCTGCCTCTATCTCCATCTGTCGCCAGAGGAAGATACTATGGTGATAAATGAGATAATCATTAGTGTGATAGTGGGGCAAGGCCAGTTCAGGCACCCTCTCCTCTGCTGCCCAAGGACCTAGCTAGGTACATCCCTGTGGACACCTGGAATCCCCTCTAGAGCCAAGTCTCTTGTCAACCCTAAAATGGCTCCCTTAATATAGATATCTTCTTCCCTGCTTCTATATTTGCCCTTCCACCATCTCCACCCTCCCACTCCCCCAAGCTCTCTCCAGTCTTTCCTTTCTCCCTTCTCTCTCTCCCTTCCCCTTCCCCCATCCCCACCTTCATCCCTACCCCCACACGGATGCTCCCAACTTTTGTCTGGTGAACTTGTTTACTTCCAATTTCCAGAAGGATCTATATATGTTTTCTGTGGGTTCACCTTATTATTTGCTTCTCTAGGCATACAAACTATAGGCCAAATGTCCTTTGTTTGTGGCTAGAGTCCACAAATGAGTGAGTACATACCATATTCATCTTTTTGGGTCTGGGTTATCTCACTCAGGATAGTGTTTTCTATTTCCATCCATTTGCTTGCAAAATTTATAGATCCATATCAATCACAATGCACAAAACTCAAGTCTGTTGTAGGAGCTACGGGCTGGCATTCCTACCACCCGGCTCCCGGTTGCCTGGCTAGCTTATGCCCCAAAATAACAACACACAAATTGTATTCATTTAAACACTGCTTGGCCCACTAGCTCTAGCCTCTAACTGGCTAATTCTCATATTTTGACTAACCCATTTCTAATAATCTGTGTAGCACCAGTCTTACTGGGAAAGATTCAGCATGTCTGACCTGGCGGCTTGCTTCATCACGTCTGCCCTGGCGATGAGTAGCATGGCTTCTTAGCTCACTTCCCTTCTTCCCAGCATTCTGTTCTGTTGATTCCACCCACCTATGAGGCCAAGCAGTTTCTTTATTAATTAACCAATGACCTTCCCACATCACAAGTCCAAATGTATTAAAGACCTCAATATAAATCCGACCACACTGAACCTGATAGAAGAGAAAGTGGGAAGTAGGCTGCAACACATGAGCTCAGGAGACCACTTCCTACATATAACTCCAGTAGCACAGACAACAAGAGCAACAATGAATAAATGGGACCTCCTGAAACTGAGAAGATTCTGTAAAGCAAAAAGAATACTGTCATTAAGACAAAAAGGCATCCTACTGAATGGGAAAAGATCTTCATCAACCCCATATCAAACAAAGCTCTGATCTCTAAAATATATAAAGAACTCAAGTAACTGGACATTAAAATTCTAATTAACACAATTAAAAAATGGCGTACTGAAACTGAAAAGAGAATTCTCATCAGACAAAGTTCAAATGGCCAAATGACACTTAAGGTCATGTTCAACCTCCTTAGTGATACCATCTTACACCTGTCAGAATGGCCAAAGTAAAAATCACCAATGATAGCCTATGCTGGAGAGGATGTGGAGTAAAGGGAACACTCATCCATTGCTGGTGGGAATGCAAACTGGTGCAACCACTTTGGAAATCAGTGTGGTGGTTTCTCAGGAATTTGGGAATCAACCTACCTCAGGATCCAGCAATTCCACTCTTGGGAATATACCCAAGAGATGCCCAATCATACTACAAAAGTATTAGTTTAACTATGTTCATAGCAGCATTATTTGTAATAGCTCGAACCTGGAAATAACCTAGATGCCCCTCAATGGAAGAATGGATAAAGAAAGTGTGAAATATATACACATTAGAGTACTACTCAGCCATAAAAAATAATGACATCTTGGAAATGTGATTTTTTTTAAAATTAAAAACACAAATTAACATTTCTTCAATCTCAGAAACAAATCATAAAATAAAGAATGTTTCTGAAAGAAATATTTAAAAGGTATTACCAAGAACAGTAACAGTTTATTCAGGTTGTACATAGGCAGGGCATAATAGCTTTGTTCTTTCTTATATTTTGTTTATTTGTTTGTTTTTATTGAGCTATATTATCTCTGTTCTCCTCCATTCCTCCCCCTCCCCTTCTACCTTCTCCCATGATCCCCAAGCTCCCAATTTACTCAGGAGTTCTTGACTTTTTTGACTTTCTATGTAGATTAGATTCATGTATGTCTTTCTTGGGGTACTATTTGTTTTCTACATTCTCTGGGATTGTGAATTGTAGAGGTTTTTCTTTGCTTTATATCTAAAAGCCACTTATTATATCTGTCTTTCTGGGTTTGGGTAACCTCACTCAATATGATGTTTTCTAGATCCATCTATTTGCCCTCAAATTTTAAGATGTCATTATTTTTATCTGCTATATAGTACTCCATTGTGTAGATGTACTACATCTTCATTATCCATTCTTTGGTTGAGGAGTATTTAGGTTGTTTCAAGGTTCTGGCTATGACAAATAATGCTACTGTAAACATAGTTGAGTACATGTCATGTCATATGAAAGGATAGAATATCCTTTCGGTATATAGCCAAAAGTGGTATTTCTGGGTCTTGAAGTAGATTGTTTCCTAATTGTCTGAGAAATCATTGCAGTAACATCCAAACAGGCTGTAACAGCTTGTACTCTCACCAGCAATGCAGGAATATTCCCTTTACCCCAGAACGTCTCCAGCATAAGTTGTCATCAGTGTTTTTGATCTTGGCCATTCGTGCAGGTTAAGACGGAATCTCAGAGTTGTTTTGATTTGCATTTCTCTGATGGCTAAAGATGTTGAGTATTTTCTCTTAAGTGTCCTTCAGCCACTTTAGATTCATCTGTTGAGAGTTCTCTGTTTAGGTCTGTACCACATTTTTTAATTGTATTGTTTGTTCTTTTGATGACCAATTTCCTGAGTTCTTTTATATTTTGGAGATCAGTCCTCTGTCCAATATGGGGTGGGTGAAGAACTTTTCCAATTCTGTTGGCTACTGTTGTTCTTTTGCTTTACAGAAGGTTTCAGTTTCTTTTTTTTTTTTTTTTGGTTTTTCGAGACAGGGTTTCTCTGTGGTTTTGGAGCCTGTCCTGGAACTAGCTCTTGTAGACCAGGCTGGTCTCAAACTCACAGAGATCCGCCTGCCTCTGCCTCTTAAGTGCTGGGATTAAAGGCGTGTGCCACCATCGCCCGGCAAGGTTTCAGTTTCAGAAGGTCCCATTTATTGTTTCTCTCAGTGTCTGTGCTACTGGGGTATATTTAGGAAGTGGTCTCCTGTTCCAATTCATTCAAGTGTACTTCCTGTGGAGACACAGAACTGGCTTAGAGTGCAGGCTCCTCCTGGGACACATGAGACAAAGTTGGGAAAAGGTTGCTTGGCAAACCAAGCATAGATGAAAGCAAACTTTCTCTGCCCATTTCTCAAACGTTCTGTCAAAATCTGTACCCTCAATAGGGAAGTAGCCTTTGAGCTCAGTTCTTCATGCTCTACCAGTTACAAAGGAGTGCTTTGCTTCTGTATACTTTTTGCCTTGTTTCTATATACTTCTTTTCATTTTTATTACTGTTATTAATTGAGGTATTGTTTCTTGCAAGGAGAGGCAAGAGTTTCTCATGATCATGTATGTGAGTAAAGGGGGGTTTCAGAGTTGAGGTAATGATTTTTAGTCTGTATAAAAAGCCATACAAAACAAAGCTTGTTATGCAGTTGTTCACATTCTGCATCCCCTCTGTCCTGATTTGCACAAGACTCTTACCCAGGGACCCCAATGCACTAGACGTTGACACTTCCCACTTTCTCTTCTATAAGGTTTAGTGCAGTTAGTTTTATGTTAAAGTCTTTGATCCATTTGACTTGAGTTTTGTGTATGGTGATAGATATGGGTCTATTTTCATTCTTATACATGTTGATATCCAGTTATGCCAGCACCATTATTAATATACTTTCTTTCCATTTTATATTTTTTGGTACTTTGTCAAAAATCTGGTATTCCTAAGTGTGTGGATTGATATCCAGTTCAATTCAGTTTCATTGATACTCCTGTCTCTTTTTATGCCAATACAAGGCTGTTTTCAGTACACTAGCTCTGTATTAGAGTTTGAAGTCAGGGATTGTGATGCCTCCAGAAGTTTCTTTATTGTACAGGATTGTTTTGTCTATCCTTGGTTTTTTGCTTTTCCATGTGAAATTGATTATTGTTCTTTCCAGGTATGTGAAGAATTTTGCTGAGATTTTGATGGACATTGCATAGTGTTTGTACATGGCTTTTGGTAAGATTGCCATTTTTACTATGTTATTTCTACCTACCTGAGAGTATGAGAGATCTTTTTACGTTCTGGTGTCTTCTTCAATTTCGTTCCTCAAAGATTTAAAATTTTTGTCATATAGGCATTCTACTTGTTTGGTTAGAGTTACTCCAAGGTATTTTATGTTATTTGTGGCTGTTGTGAATGGTGATGTTTCTATGACTTCTTTCTCAGTCCATTTATCATCTGCATATAGGAAATTTACTGATTTTTTGAGTTAATCTTGTATCCTGCTACATTACTGAAAGTGTTTAAGCAGTTATATGTCTATTTTATTTAATTATCTGGTCTTGATTTAATTTTGGTAAGTTATATTTATCCAGAAGTGTCCATTTCCTTTAAGTTTTTCAATTTTATGGAGTACAGGTTTTCAAAATATGACTTGATGATTCTCAGGATTTCCTCCCTGTCTTTTGTTATGTTCAACTTTTGTTTTCTGATTTTGTTAATTTTCATAATATCTCTCTCTTTTGTTAGTTTGGATAAAGGTTTGTCTATTTTGTTGATTTTCTCGAAGAACCAACTCTTTGTCTCATTGATTCTTTGTATTGTTATTTACATTGGAAAAAATAGATAAATCAGCCAAAGAAAATGTTAAAACTAAATAACTTCTGACATAAAGCATCCAGGAAGTCTGAGACACTATGATAAAATCAAACTTAATAGAAAGCAAGGATGAAGGATACCAGATAAAAGGTTCAGAAAATATTTTCAACAATATCATTAAAAAAAATCCTAACCTAAAGAAAGACAGGCCTATAAATAAAGGTACATGAAGTTACAGAACACTAAATAGTAGAACAGAAAATAAAGTCCCCTTTTCACATAGTAATTAAAACACTAGACATAAATAATTAAGAAAGAATATTAAAAGTTATAAGGGAAAAAAGACCAAGTAACATATAAAGGCAGGCCTATTAGAATTATATCTGACTTCTCAAAGGAGACACTAAAAGCCAGAAGAGCCTGAACAGACATGCTACAGTCTCTAAAAGACCACAGATGCCAGCTCAGATTACAATACCCAGATAAATATTCAATTATCATAGATGGAGAAAACAAGATATTCCACAAAAAAGCCAAATTTAAGCAATAGTTATCTACAAATCCAGTCCTGCACAAGGTGCTAGAATGAAAACTCCAACCTAAAGAGGTGAACTGCAACCATGTAAACACTGGGAATAAGTAAGCTCACACCAGAAAAATCTAAAAAAGAGAAATAACAATATAACAGGAATCAAAAACTATTGGTCAATAGTTAGTTATTGAGATATCAATATCAATATCTCAGTAGTTATTGAGATATCTCTCAATATCAACAGTCCCATTTTCCCAATAAAGAGATAGACTAACAGAATTCATGAGAAAATAGGATCCATCCTTCTGGTGTATCCAAGAAACATACCTCAGCATCAGGAATAGATATTGAATAAAAGTGAAAGCTTGGGAAAAAATATATTCCAAGCAAAGGGACCTAAGAACCATGTTTGGTGTAGACATCTTAATATCTAACAAAATAGACTTCACACCAAAACTAATCAGAAGATATAGGGAAGCATGCTACATACTCATCAATGGAAAAAAACCACCAAGAAGACATTGCAGTTCTTAATATCTATACCCTAAAAACAAGTCCATACAATTTTATTAAAAATAACATTACTATATCTTAAGTCATATATTGACTCTTACATATTCATAATGGGATACTTCAATATTTCACTCTTGCCAATAGACAGGTCATCCAGACAAAAACTAAACAGAGAAGTGCTAGAGACAACTGGCATTATAAGCCAAATGAACCTAACAGATATTTATAGAACATGAGGCGCTGCTTGTCGGGGGTTTTGTCTTGCCTGGTTTTTGTCCTACCACCAGGACTTACAGCCATTTATCCCCAAAGAAATTATATAGAGGTCTATATTAATGATAAACTGATTGGTCCTACATTGGGCGCCATTCTGTAACATGAGGTCCTGTTTGTTGGGGTTTCTGTCCTGCCCAATCCCCACAGTCAGCAAATCCCAAAGAAATCATATAGAGAGTCTGCATTGAATATAAACTGATTGGCCCATTAGCTCAGGCTTTGTATTAGCTCTTATAACTTATATTAACCCATTGTCCTTATCTATGGCAGCCACAAGGCTCTGTACCTTTTTCTGCAGGGTAGGTCACATCTTGCTTCTTAGGTGGTTGAGACCGGACTACAAAAAGAGCTTCCTTCTTCCCAGAATACTCCTGTTCTCATGGCCCCACCTCTACTTCCTGTCTGGTTAAACGGCCTATACTTCTTGGCTGGCCCATCAGCATTATTTAAAACATGATTGACAGAATACAGACAATTCTCCCACACCACTTCCCCCTCTTTTGTTTTAAACAAAGGAAAATATCCATAGTCCATTTTTGGGACATAAACTTCATGTCAGTATATTAAATAATCTGTAAACAAATATGCAACAAATGAAGACAATGACCTCAAAATATAAACAACCTATACGTATCTTGATCAGAGGCAGGAGTAATATATAATGCAATATGAAAGTAGATCCTAAAAGTTGTATCAATATACAAAATGTCCTAAACAAAGATGCATATATACAATGTGACAAAATAACTTTGCATAGGTGTAAAAATAATGTAAACAAAAATAACAAATATAATTTGAACTTGTATCAATATGCAAAAACTATACCAACGTAAATTATCCATAAATAATAGCTCACAAGTTTTCACTCACTCTATTACCAATTTTTAATAAACATAGTTTTCACCCCAACCCTCTATCTAGTACAAGTAATAATAAACAACCCCTAAACAGTGTTCCCAACATTATCGACAAACTTTTTTGGAACAGGAGGCATTGTCCTCTAGAATTGCTTCCCACTGTCACGGGGGTTATGTTCTCTTAATGGGATCCTGCAAAAGTAAAGTGATGGGTAAGTTTCAAAATTATTTTCTAGTACAGTTGCAAACAGTTTCCGAGCTGTTGATAGGTGTTTTTTCCCCAAAGTTCTTTTCTTTTTGTACAGTATTTTCAGTTTTATTAGAAAAGTGCACACACAACCAACATTGCCTGCGTCATTTCTTGGCTCTGCTTGCATTCAGCACTTGCTCCTGAGCAGCTTTCTTTGCTTTTACCATCTCAACGAGTTCCTTTTATCGCCTCATACAGTCCTTCTTCGTCCTGCCAGGAACTGCTTCAGCTATCTTTTCCCACCTTTCCGGAGTATTTACTGGGTACGTTTTCAAAGCTTGTTCTAATAGCTTCTGCTCTCCTGTGGTCCAAGGAGTGAAATCTGTGCAGGGACCTTCAAATCGTTCTGAAGGGGCTGCACTGTCAGCCTGAGGGGCCACTCCATGTTAGCCTTTTTGTTGATGTCATCTTTCTGATGAAGGTCAAGTTTTTGGAGACATTTAGCCTTGCCCATAACATCTTTGGCAGTTCTTTTGATGCCAGAAGAAGAACGCATATACATGTAATTAGCAATAACTTCCCATCTTGAGTTTGTGCCAGTGGGGAAGAGATTGACGGCTTTAATTAATAACTGCAGATCACCTTCTGACCAGTTCTTACCGCCACTCCCACTTCCACCCGTTGACTTCTCTGCATTCTTGGATGCTTGCCGAATCTGGGCATCAGCTTCCTCCTTCTCTTTCCTCGTTTGCTCATTTACTTCTTCTGTCTGTTTTTCAAGTGCTGCTTTACCTACTTCTTTTGTAGATGACGTCAGTATCTCATTCAAGCTCTGTAAGCTCCCTAGCTCGAGCCCATCACAAAGCTTCTCCACTTCCTCCATCATCTTCACATGCTCTGCCTCACTGTCTGAGAAGTGATTCCAGTTCTTGCAGGAGTTCCGAAGTTTCTGCCTTTCCTTTTTTTAAAAAAAAAATTTTTATTGAAAAAAAATTTCTGCCTCCTCCCAGCCTCCCATTTCCCTCCCCCTCCTCCCACTCCTCTCCCCCCCACTCCGCTCCCCCTCCCTCTCTAGTCCAAAGAGCAGTCAGGATTCCCTGCCCTGTGGAAAGTCCAAGGTCCTCCCTCCTCCATCCAGGTCTAGGAAGGTGAGCATCCAAACTGGCTAGGCTCCCACAAAGCCAGAATATGAAGTAGGATGAAAACCCAGTGCCATTGTCCTTGGCTTCTCAGCAGCCCTCACTGTCCACCATGTTCAGAGAGTCCAGTTTTATCCCATGCTGTTTCAGTCACAGTCCAGCTGGCCTTGGTGAGCTCCCAATAGATCAGCTCCACTGTCTCAGTGGGTGGGCGCACCCCTCGTGGTCCCGACTTCTTTGCTCATCTTCTCCCTCCTTCCGCTCCTCATTGGGACCTTGGGAGCTCAGTCCAGTGCTCCAGTGTGGGTCTCTGTCTCTATCTCCATTCATCTTAGGGTTGGGAAGAGAATTGAACCTAGAGGGGCTCCCAGGTGCCCAGGGTGATGTCCCCAGTCAGTTCCTTGGGCAGCTGAGGATAGGGAACCTGAAATGGCCCTATACTATAGCAATACTGATGAATATCTGCCTTTTCTTTTTAATAGCCTTTTTCTGGATATCCTTTTCCTTCTTTGCCAGTAGAGCTTGCTGCCTAACTTCCTCCTCTTCCTTCTCTTTAGCCAACCTAGAAGCTTCTAATTCTGATTGTCTTTGCTTCTCTTTGGCTTCCTGCTCCTTCCGTCTGGCTTCTGCCTTTGCTTTCTTTTCTGCCTCTTTCTTGGCCCTTTCTTCTTCCTTAAACTTTTTTATCCTTGGGTCACAATTGTAAGCATTATCAACTAGTGTTCTTATTCTGTTCATCTTTTCCTTTTTCCGTTGGGCCCTTGTTGCTCTGTTCTGCTTCTCGATCCATCTCCTATCATCACGACATTCTGCTTTTTCTTCTTCATCTAAATAAGAAAATTCTCTCCAAGAATTAAAATTATACCAGAAAGAATAAAATATATCTACGTCTTCAAATGAGGAGTTCATGTCACCAAGTTTGGGAACAATTTTTTTATTTGACCATCTGGAATTCCTTTCAAACACAGGAGAAAACACTTGGAAGAAATTGTCCTTTGCTTCACTCTTAGAAGAAACTGAGTTGTCAAAAGTAGGATCTATGCTGTTAAATGCCCGTCTCTTCACTGGATCAGACAGCATTTCATAAGCTTTAGTTATGCAAGTGAAGTAGTCATTGTCTCCCTCTTTGATTGGCTCCCCAGTTGCTTTTCATTTGTCTGGGTGATGTTATTTGGAGTTCTGGCCAGAACATCATGAGAAGGTGCACCATTTCAGCAACTGGTACCCAAAAAAGCAGTCTTATATAATGCTGTCAACATCATGATGTCATCTCAACTAGGTGGAGTTGTTGCTCTGGGTCCTAAGCAACAGAGGAGAGGGTGCCCATACTGGCCTTGCCCTGTAGTCAGACTGATGAATATCTTAAATATCACCATAAAACCATCATCCAGTGTTCACCTTACTAGACCTGTAAGGAAGTGAAAGGTCCTTGGACTCCCCACAGGGCAGGGAACACTGACTGTTCTTTGGGCTGATGAGAGAGGGGGAGTTTATTGGGGGAGGGGGAGGGAAATGGGAGGCGGTGGTGGAGAGGAGAGAGAAATCTTTAATAAATAAATAAATAAAAAATAAAAATAAATTAAATAATTTTAAAAAATCACCCATCATCCAGCAACTAATAGAAACAGAGGCAGAGACATGCATCTGAGCCCTGGACTGAGCTCCCTTAGTCCAGTTGAACAGTGGGAGGAGTGACAATATGAGCAAGGAGGTCAAGACCATGATGTGTATACCCACTGAAACAGTTTACCTGAGCTAATCGGAGCTCACAAACACCAGCTGGACAGGGAAGGAAATAGCATAAATCCAAACTAGTTCCTCTGAATGCGGCTGACAGTTTGGCTGGGGCAGAGTGTGGGGCACCAGGATTTATCTCTACTGCTTGTACTGGCTTTTTGGAACCTATTGTCTTTGAATGGATACCTTGCTCAGCCTAGATATAGTATGGAGGGCTTTGGACCTTCCACAATGACATGTTCCTTACTCTCTATGAGGAGTTGATGGTGGATGTGGTGGGAAAGGTAGGTGGAGGGCGTGGGAGGAGGGGAGAAAGTGGGAATTGGGATTGGTATGTAAAATGAAAAAGATACTTTTTTTCCTTTAAAAAATACACCTTCTCAGGAACTCATGGAACTTTCTTAAACTGATGACATACTTGGATACAAAGCAAATCTCAACAGATGCAAGAATGTTGAAATAACTTCCTACATCCTATCAGACACCCACAAATAAAAGCTGTATATTCAACAATAAAAATAATAGAACACTTACAAATTTGTGGAAATTGAACAACTCTCTATTGAATGACAAATGAGTCAAAACAGAAATTACTAAATTAAAGACATTCTAGTATTCAAAAAAAATGAAGACACAATATATCCAACCTTATGGGTTACAATGAAAGTGGTTCTATGAGGAAATTCATAACACCAAGTGCTTACGTTAAAAAGAAACAGTGATCCACCTTAGTAACTTAATAGCAAATTTAAAAGCTCTAGAACATAAATAAGAACTCACACCCAGAGAGCCATCATTGGGGTGAGTGAGTGCGGTGGCAGCAGGGAACAGGGAACTTAGATGTTCCTCATCACTTTTCCACTTCCTGGTCATCCTTCAGGGGCTATACTGCCAGATACCTCCTCTCTCTTCCTATCCCACCCAGCTTACATCCAGAACCCCCGACCCCCTGTCTCCCTCCCTCCCTCCCGTCTTTGGCAGCATAGCACCTCCCAGCTCAGCCTGCTCGGGTGCTGGGACCGAACCCAAATCAGGAGGGCAAAAGGGAGGGTGGTAGTTCCTTTGTCTCCATAGCCTGCCAGCAGCAAGCAGGGTGGGCCCTTTGTTTGCGAGCTACCCAAGCAGAACGGAGATCCGATCTGGACACCAGGAGAAACATCACTGGGGAGTGACATCACTGGGAAGGTACATCAGTGGGTAAGAAGACCTGATCTTGTAAAAGAAGATCCATAGGGGAATATTCGGAGGAAGAGATGGGCAGGCACCAATGCAAGAATTCACCCAACAATCGGAAAAACAACACGAAACCACCAGAAGCCAGTGGCTTCACAACAGGAGGACATGAACACATTAATCAAGAAGTAGAAAAAACTGACTTTATGAAAGTGATAGAGGCCCTTAAACAGCATATAAAAAATGCCCTTATAGAAATGGATGAGAAGTATAACAGAAAGTTTGAGGAATTGAGTAAAGCAGTGAATGATACCCTAGGAAGCCAAGGAAAAACAATCAAGCAGATAATGGAAACAGTTCAAGACTTGAAAACTGAAATGGAGGCAGAGAAGAAAACACAAACAGAGGGCCGGCTGGACATGGAAAATCTAGGGAAACGAATGGAGACTACAAAAACAAGCATAACCAGCAGAATACAAGAGATAGAAGAAAGAATCTCAGATTCTGAAGATAACATAGAGAAAATAAACGCACTGATCAAGGAAAACAGCAAGTCCAAAAAACTCTCATCAAAAAACATTCAGGAAATATGGGACACAATAAAAAGACCAAACCTAAGAATAATTGGAGTAGAAGAAGGAGAAGAAGTGCAGCTCAATGGTCCAGAAAATATATTTAATAAAATTATAAAAGAAAACTTTCCCAACCTAAAGAAAGATGTACGTATGAAGGTTCAAGAAGCATACAGAACACCGAATAGGCTGGATCAAAAAAAACATCCCCTTGCCATATAATTGTTCATAGGTTTGTGGGATAAAATCCGGGTCTTCTATACGATTCCATTGGTCGACTTCTCTGTTTTTATGCCAGCACCACACTGTTTTCATTACTGTAGCTCTGTAATAGAGTTTGAAGTCAGGGATGGTAATGCCTCCAGGAGATCCTTTATTGTATAGGATTGTTTTGGCTATCCTGGGTTTTTTGTTTTTCCATATAAAGTTGATTATTGTCCTCTCCAGATCTGTGAAGAATTTTGATGGGATCTTGATGGGGATTGCATTGAATCTATAAATTGCCTTTGGTAGAATTGCCATTTTTGCTATGTTGATCCTCCCAATCCAAGAGCAAGGGAGGTCCTTCCATTTTTTGGTATCCTCTTCAATTTCTTTCTTCTATGCCTTAAAGTTCTTGTCAAATAGATCTTTCACTTCCTTGGTTAGATTTGCCCCAAGATATTTTATGCTGTTTGTGGCTATCGTGAATGGTGAAACTTCTCTGATTTCCCTCTCTGCTTCCATATCCTTTGTGTATAAGAGGGCGACTGATTTTTTGGAGTTGATCTTGTATCCTGCCACATTACTAAAGCTGTTTATCAGCTGTAGGAGTTCTTTGGTGGAGTTTTGGGGTCGCTTATATACACTATCATATCATCTGCAAATAACGAAAGTTTAACTTCTTCCTTTCCAATTCGAATCCCCTTGATCCGATTATGTTGTCTTATTGCTATTGCTAGAACTTCAAGCACTATATTGAAGAGGTATGGCGAGAGTGGACAGCCTTGTCGTGTTCCTGAGTTTAGTGGGATGGCTTTGAGTTTCTCTCCGTTTAATTTGATGTTAGCTGTCGGCTTGCTGTATATAGCTTTTATTATATTTAGGTATGACCCTTGTATCCCTAAACTCTCCAGGACTTTTAACATAAATGGATGTTTAATTTTGTCAAATGCTTTTTCAGCATCTAATGAAATGATCATATGGTTTTTTTCTTTCAGTTTATTTATATGCTGGATTACATTGATAGATTTTTGTATGTTGAACCAGCCCTGCATCTCAGGAATGAAGCCTACTTGATCATAATGGATAATTTTTTGGATGTGTTCTTGGATTCGATTTGCCAGTATTTTGTTGAGGATTTTTGCGTCGATATTCATGAGTGAGATTGGCCTGTAGTTCTCTTTCCTGGTTGAATCTTTGAGTGGTTTTGGTATCAGAGTAATTGTGGCTTCATAAAATGAATTTGGTAATGACCCTTCTGTTTCTATATTGTGGAATACATTAAGGAGTATAGGTATTAGGTCTTCTTGGAAGTTCGGGTAGAATTCTGCATTGAAACCATCTGGTCCTGGGCTCTTTTTGGTAGGGAGGTTTTTGATAACAGCTTCTAATTCTTCGCGACTGACAGGTCTGTTTAGATTGTTCACCTGGTCCTGGTTGAGTTTTGGTAAATGGTATTTATCTAAAAAAAGCGTCCATTTCTTTTACATTTTCCAGTTTTGTGGCATACAGGCTTTTGTAGTAAGATCTAATGACTCTCTGAATTTCCTCTGTGTCTGTGGTTATGTCCCCCTTTTCATTTCTGATCTTATTAATTTGCAAATTCTCTCTGTGTCGTTTGATTAGTTTGAATAGGGGTTTATTGTTGCGGGAGGTCCTCCCACTCCTCCAGCCTATCACCGCTGAGGTACCAGCCCACTGGGGCGTGGTTTCTCTCCCTTTAAAAAAGCGGCCACTTCCCTCTCCTCTCTCTTCACTTCCTGCTCCGCCTGCAACTAGACTCCTTTCCTGGTTGCATAGAGGGCTGTTGCCTGGGACAGTGATCTGTAAGTTTTTTCCCCTTTAAATAAATACCACCCTAATAATCATAACCCCGAATTGGTGTGGCATTGTTTGTGACTTACGCCTTCATTTTGGCGCCCAACGTTTGGTTTTAGAACCTCTCCTTTCCCCACTCGCAGCCGCGAGTTCGGCTTGTCGGCCCCAAGTTCGGCTTGGCGGCTGCGGGCTTGGCGGGCTCAAGTTCAGCTTGGCGGCCGCGGGCTTGGCGGGCTCTAGTTCGGCTTGGCGGGAGCCCTCCCCTTCCTCAGCCGCCAGTGGCCTTGGTCTCCCCACGTGGATTTAAACTCCACAGGCCCGTGTAGTCTCTGGCCACGTGGTTTGCTTTTTTCTGAGTCATTTTTAAATCTCCCTTGCAAGTACAGCTCTTAAGTGGCACGATCCAGAGCACGTGGTTGCTGAAAGCTGCAACCCCTCAGGGTGACTCTGTCACGTGGAGGCATAAGCGGCTTCCAGATTGCTCTTCTCTACCCCTGGATTCTGGGTTTCTGGTTCTGTCTCAGGAATTGATTTAATTACATTTACTTTGTTGAGAAACTTGCATTTTCCAGATTTTAACATCTACTAAGGCACTGAAACAGGACCATGTTTTCACCGCGACTCTGCAACAGCGCCACCTGCTGGATAATAGGTAATATTGCAGTTTTTGTTTCTAACGCAAATTTTACTGCTTTGTTTTCACTAATACAATGGATTAGTAAATTTATATTTACTAATACAATGAATTACATCATACAAGGTTTATATGATTATGGGGATACCTTAATTTGCTTGTTACTAGCCTTCAGTTTTCTTTTCCATATTCTATCATTAAAGAAGAATATGGCACTACTAAGAACGATTGAATCTTTACGTACTAATAATGAACAGAAGAATATGGCACTCCTAAGAATGATAGAATCTTTACGAACTAATAATGAACAACTAATTGACAGGATTAAAATTATTGAAAATCAGAGGTTATCTGAACAAGTGGATACTATGACAGACAAAATTGATTCCATATCCAAGGGTATTAGAAAGTTACCTGAAAGAGTTCAGGCTGTTGAATTTGACGTTCAGACTTTATCACAAAGTTTTGATAAGGTAACAGACAGAATGTACCTCCAAGATGGGAATCTACATGATATACAAGAAAAGTTTAAGGAGGGCATGTTATCTTTGAAGGAAAAAATGAAAGCTTTGGAATCACAGGTGCAGAATGGGGACCAAAAAATTGATACCTCAGTGAAATCACTGGAAATATATACAGGTCAGGAGATTCAGGATTTAAGAGAGACAATGATAAAAAGATTTGAAAAGATTGGGGAAATTATTGCAGCCTGTGAACAGAGGAAGGAGGCACAAGGACAGGATACAAGGCCTCCACCAGCTATTAGAACTGGCTTACCCAGGGTTCTAGCGACATACCCTATACTTAATTCTGAAAAAGCATCAACTTCTAAAGGCTCAAAGGGAGTCAGAGAAGCTAGATGGACGCCAATAGCAATGAATGATCTGAAAGAAATTAAGCAAGCTGTTGTTAATTTTGGCTTGCACAATGCATATGTAAAGGAAATGATAAGGACTTGGGCTTCTAATGCTAGAGCTACTCCCCATGATTTCCATCAGTTAGTGTCTGCAGTTTTAGATAATGGACCTTCCTTGATGTTTGGAATTTATTTCAGAGAAGAATCCAAACATATGGAACAGCAAGGAAGAGCAAAAGGTATTGAGGTCTCCCAAGATCAAATTCTTGGTGCAGGAGAATATGCTGATCCACAGGTCCAAGCTCTTTATGACGATGAAGTACTGTGTCTATGTCACCAAGCAGCTTTAAATGCTTGGAATAGGATACAAGATCCAGCAAAAAGGGTTGAATCATATACCAGAATTAGGCAGGGACAGAGAGAACCCTTTATTGACTTTTTGCAAAGATTAATTAAGGCTCTGGACATAGGGGCAACAGACCCAGAAGCTAGACGAATACTTCTTGAATCTCTAGCTTTTTAGAATGCAAACATAGAATGCAAAACGATAATTGGGCCTTTAAAGTCTAGATCAGCACCTATGGATGAATGGATTCAGCATACGATGAATGTTGAGACGTTTAGCTATAATGATGAATCTTGGGTAGGAGAAGCAATTTCCAAAGCAATGAGGAGACATCAAACTGCCAGGTGTTTTAATTGTGGTAAATTAGGACATTTGCAAAGGAATTGCAGGCAAAGAATTTCTAGGAATAATATCTCTTCTGGGAATGACAAAAATAGGAGACCTCGGCCTTCAGGTATATGTAGGAGATGCGGTAAAGGCAGGCATTGGTCCAACGAATGTAGGTCAACAACAGACAGACGGGGCAATCCGATATCATCGGGAAACTCCTTGGGGGGCCTCTCGCAGGCCCCCAAGCCAACAGTAGCCCAGTCATTCCCAGTCACAGTGGAGAACGTGCCTCACCAAGAAAATTAAAAGCTCCAATTTCTGCTGTAAAAAGTAATACTGGTCTAAATGAAGAATTACGTGTGGAGGATGAGTCAGAAAACCCAATAGGACAGAGTAAACGTATATTTTGGCAGACTTCTATTAATGATCAAAGACCAAAGCTAAGAGTCTGTATAAATGGCACTTTTATTGAAGGCTTATTAGACACAGGTGCGGATGTAAGTATCATTACCCCAGAGTCTTGGCATCCGAATTGGCCTCTTCAAGAGGTAGATGTTCAGTTCCTGGGAATTGGAACCCTATCTCGTGTAAAACAAAGCACAAGATGGGTTGAATGCATAGGGCCCGAAGGGCAAATAGGAAGACTAAGGCCATATATAGCCAATATTGCCATAAATTTATGGGGCTGTGACCTGCTACAGCAATGGAATACCCAGATTAACATTCCTGTAGTTCCAGGAACTCATAATTCTGGGAAGGATATGATGAGGTATTATGGAAAAAGGTCACCAGCCATTCAGGCTGTACAAGAACATACAGCAAATACCAAACCTTTAGAGGTACCAACGGCCCTACCTTTAAAATGGCTAACTGAGAAGCCAATATGGACCAAACAATGGCCTCTAGCTGAAGATAAACTACAGGCATTGGAACAGCTGGTGCAAGAGCAACTAGATGCTCACCATATTGAAGAATCAACCAGCCCTTGGAATTCTCCTGTGTTTGTTGTAAAAAAGAAATCTGGTAAATGGAGAATGGTGACAGATCTAAGAGCTGTCAACAAAGTAATTCAACCTATGGGCCCACTACAATCTGGAATTCCTTTGCCTTCTCTGTTACCAAAAGGATGGCCTCTTATAGTTATTGATTTGAAAGATTGTTTTTTCACTATACCGTTACAAGAAAAGGATAGAGAAAAATTTGCCTTCACAGTGCCTACTTATAATAATTCTCAGCCTAATAGGAGATATCAGTGGACTGTCCTCCCACAGGGTATGCTCAATAGTCCTACACTGTGCCAATATTTTGTAAGTAAGCCATTGGAAATAATTCGTAAACAATTCCCCAAGTCCATCATTTATCATTACATGGATGACATCTTATTATCTGATTCAAATAAAGATACTTTAGAAAGGATGTTTGAAGAAGTAAAGAAAGTCTTGCCTAGGTGGGGATTACAAATTGCCCCTGAAAAGATTCAAAGAGGAAATTCTATTAATTACCTAGGTTACAGAATAGGGTTAGAGAAAATTAAAACGCAAAAGGCACAAATTAGGAGAGACCGGTTAAAGACTCTTAATGACTTCCAAAGATTGTTAGGAGACATTTCCAGTCTACGACCAGCTGTTGGGATAACACCTGCTCTAATAGTTCATTTAAACAAAACCTTAGATGGTGATAAAGATTTGAATAGTCCAAGAGAACTGACAGCTGAAGCAGAAAAGGAACTGACAATGATTGAGGAAAAATTACAGGAGGCACATGTGGATAGGGTGAACCCAAATCTTAGCTGCATCCTAGTCATATTGCCTTCCAGAATTTCTCCTACAGGGATTCTAATGCAGAGGGAAGATATTATTTTAGAGTGGATATTTATACCTAATAAACCAAGTAAAAAATTAAAAACTTATGTGGAAAAGGTCTCTGAATTAATTATAAAAGGTAAGCTGAGACTTCGTCAACTAGCAGGTATAGACCCAGCAGAAATTATAGTGCCTTTTACTACTGAAGAAATAAAAAAGTTATGGGAAGACAATGAACCGTGGCAAAGAGCATGTGCTAACTTTTTGGGAGAAATTAATAGCAACTATCCCAAAAGTGATAGACTTAATCTCATAAAAAGAACTTCTTGGATTCTTCCTAGAATTGTAAGTGATGCTCCAATAACTGGAGCCCGTACGTTCTATACTGATGCAAATAAATCAGGGAAAGCAGGTTACAAGTCAGATGAATTGAGTAAGGTGGAACAAAGCCCTTATAATTCTGTCCAGAAGGCAGAATTATATGCCATTCTTATGGTGCTAAGGGATTTTAAAGAACCTCTTAATATAGTTACAGATTCACAATATGCAGAAAGAGTTATCTTGCATATTGAAACCGCTGAATTTATACCAGATGACACAGAGTTGACTTCATTGTTTATCCAGGTACAAGACATAATCAGGAACAGGCTTTGTCCGATGTACATAACACACATCCGGTCCCATACAGGTCTGCCTGGTCCTCTAGCCCAAGGCAATGCTGAGATTGATCAATTATTGATTGGAAGTGTGTTGCAGGCCTCGGAATTTTATAAGAAGCATCATGTCAATAGTAAAGGCCTAAAGAAAGAATTTTCCGTTACTTGGCAACAAGCTAAGGACATTATAAAGAGATGCCCTACTTGTTCTTTCTATAATCAAACACCGTTGCCTGCAGGGAGTAACCCAAAGGGTACTAAGAGAAATGAAATCTGGCAGATGGATGTGTTCCACTTTATGGAATTTGGTAAATTAAAATATGTACACCACACCATAGACACGTATTCAGGTTTTCAGTGGGCTACTGCCCTGAGCTCAGAAAAGGCTGATTCAGTAATCACACATTTATTGGAAGTTATGGCCATCATGGGTATACCTGCGCAAATAAAGACAGATAATGGTCCAGCATATGTATCTAAGAAAATGAAACGCTTTTTTGATTATTATAATATAAAACACATTACAGGTATACCAAATAATCCTACAGGTCAGGCAGTTATAGAAAGATCAAATCGTACTATAAAGGATATGCTGAACAAAGAGAAAGGGACTGAAAATACCCCCAGAAATAGATTACATAATGCTTTATTAAACTTGAATTTTCTTAACGCTAATGAGAAAGGAACGACAGCAGCAGAAAGACATTGGATAATGGAAAAGTCTGCTGAACTAAATCAACCGATTTATTTCAAAGATGTGCTGACCTCTCAGTGGAAGCCAGGAGATGTGCTACGTTGGGGAAGGGGTTTTGCTCTTGTTTCCACAGGAGAAGAAAAATTGTGGATACCATCAAAATTAATAAAGTTTCGATTTGAAGAGGAGAAACCTCTTGGAAAGGAGAAATGACAACTCATCCACAATGATGATATTCATACAGGTGGTAAGAAAAACATAGAATGGGGGTAGGGTTCTGTTCTTATCTCCACAGGAAAACACTCATCTTTGAGAAATTCAAGGGACCCTGGATGTTTGGATACTGACAGATGGAAAAATACCTGCCCAATAGGAAATATCAAGACAACTGAATGGATTGTGTAAGTAATATTAAACCATATTTCTAAATTTATAAAGCTGGTTTTGAAGTTGGACTCTGGCTCAGTCCCTCTCCAATTCCAAGCCTGTTAGTAAGAGAAAAACCCAGAGTTTCTGGAGTTTCTGTCTCATGTCAAGAGCCATGATATGGGACAGAAAGAAATATGAGTTTAGAAAACATCTTTGCTTTTCTTCATATCTATCATACTTTTCATTAAATATATCTATCATGTCTTTCATTGAATATATATATATATGTTTATATATGTCTATATGATTAATGTTTAAGTTTTTCATAATGAACAATGAGTTTTTCCTGAAGTGACATTTGAAGTTTCCAGGAAGAAGATGGGGCCCCATAACAGCAACTCCACCTGGTTGATATGACGTCATGATACTGATAGCGCTACTACAAGACCTGCTTTTGGTACCAGCTGCACAAGACAGTTCCAACTTGGTTAGCTGAAATGGTGCACATCTTATACAACATTTTGGCCAGACCTGCACAAAATACTCAGAGACTATTTGCAATTTTAAAAGACATTGATCTTGAAATTTAACCATCATTTCACTTTCACAGGATCCCCCAGAAAGAACGTCGCCCCCATGACAGCTGGAAGTAATTCTAGAGGACGACGTCCCCTTTCCCAATAAAACTTGCCCTTGGGTTTAGGGACATCATTTAGGGGTCGATTATAATTAGTATACGATTGAGGGTTGGGGGAGGAATTTTATACGCTCAGGGATCATTTTGAAAGAAAAAAAAAGAGGGATGATGGGATAATAGATTTGTAATTGTGAGTTACTGTTTTTAGACAAATACATTGCTATAGATTCTTGTATATTGATACAAAGTTAAATTATATTGACTATTGTACGCATGCATGTTTCTACCTCTGTTTAAAATATTTTTTATGTATTGACATATATTGTATTGATATATATATATATTGTATATATTTACCATATTGCAGTGTACATTTCTACCTCTGATTAAGATACTTATATAATGATTGTGTATTGATATATATTTACCTACTGCAATGTTTATTTGTACATTGTTTATATTTGGAGGTCATTGTCCTCATTTGTTTCACAGTCGTTTATTGTCTTAGTCTTTAAGTTAGATAGATATTGAGAATTATATAGACTAATAGTCATCTAAGTTTGTCATTTATAATAGACTAATCAGGTTCTTTAGATATATAGAGATTATACTCAGTATAGCTAGATAATCTTCAACTTCTTCAAAGAGCTGTAGAAAATGGCCCTTAATCTAACTCAGAGTTTTGTGGTAGTGAGACACAATTGCTCCTGGCAACACCACTCTATTCCCGAGAGAATGTTGAGCACCAAAGACACTCCACCTGGAGCCTTTCTTTTTGGCAGAACTGGCGTTTGGGCAAAGAAATGCCCATACCTCAACAACTGACAAAGATACAGAGCGTGCATCAATGGATAAAACAGGATTGTCATATCCTGCCAAGACAGGGTAAGATAGTTTTGAAAAGTTGCTTGCCTTAGAAAATGGTATGTCAGTTATGTTAGGCCTTAGCCAAAGTTGGTTGCTTCAACGCTGCTAATGTGACTTTGGGTGATTGCCCAGGTAGCTAGTTGTCTCTGTAATTTGTTGCATGTTTTGGAAGTTGTTTTACTGAACTTCCTAATTACCCAGGTAACATCATTTCCCTTCTCAGATCTTCGATGGGGTTGAAGACTATATAAATGTAGTTACTTTCTCTCATGACTTGGCCAAGTTATTTATTATACAAGACCTAAGCTAGTTAGAATAGGATATTTGTACTTATTGTATATAATTTCATAGTAGGTTTAGAACTCTCTTATTTAAACAAAAGGGGGAGGTGTTGCGGGAGGTCCTCCCACTCCTCCAGCCTATCACCGCTGAGGTACCAGCCCACTGGGGCGTGGTTTCTCTCCCTTTAAAAAAGCGGCCACTTCCCTCTCCTCTCTCTTCATTTCCTGCTCCGCCTGCGACTAGACTCCTTTCCTGGTTGCGTAGAGGGCTGTTTCCTGGAACAGTGATCTGTAAGTTTTTTCCCCTTTAAATAAATACCACCCTAATAATCATAACCCTGAATTGGTGTGGCATTGTTTGTGACTTACGCCTTCAGTTTATCAATCTTGTTGATTTTCTCCAGGAACCAGCTTTTTGTTTCATTGATTCTTTGGATTGTTTTCTGTGTTTCTATTTTGTTGATTTCAGCCATCAGTTTGATTATTTCCAGTCTTCTACTCCTCCTAGGTGAGTCTGCTTCTTTTTTTTTAGAGCTTTCAAGTGGGCTGTTAAGTCTCCAATATGTGCTTTCTCTGTTTTCTTTAGGTGGGCACTTAGTGCTATGAACTTTCCTCTCAGGACTGCTTTCATAGTGTCCCATAAGTTCGAGTATGTTGTTTCTTTATTTTCATTGAATTCAAGGAAGACTTTAATTTCTTTCTTAATTTCTTCCTTAATCCAGGTATGGTTCAGTAGTTGACTGTTCAGTTTCCATGAGTTTGTAGGCTTTCTGGGGGTAGCATTGTTGTTGAATTCGAACTTTAATCCATGGTGATCTGATAAGACACAGGTGGTTACTAATATTTTTTTATAACTGTGTAAGTTAGCTTTGTTACCGAGTATGTGGTCAATTTTCGAGAAAGTTCTATGAGCTGCAGAGAAGAAGGTATATTCTTTCCTCTTTGGGTGGAATAATCTATAGATGTCTGTTAAGTCCATTTGCTTCATTACCTCCATTAATTCTCTAATTTCTCTGTTAGGTTTCTGTCTGATTGACCTGTCCATTGGTGAGAGAGGAGTGTTGAAGTCTCCTACTATTAGTGCGTGTGGTTTGATGACTGCCTTGAGTTTTAGTAATGTTTCTTTTACGTACGTGGGTGCTTTTATATTAGGGGCATAGATATTCAGGATTGAGACTTCTTCCTGATGAATTTTTCCTGTTATGAGTATAAAATGTCCCTCTCCATCCCTTCTGATTGATTTAAGTTTGAAGTCAACTTTGTTAGAAATTAGTATGGCCACACCTGCTTGTTTCTTAGGTCCATTTGCTTGATAAGCCTTTTCCCAGCCCTTTACTCTGAGTAGGTGCCTGTCTTTGTGGTTGAGGTGTGTTTCTTGTAGACAGCAGAATGTTGGATCCTGTTTTCTTATCCAATCTCTTAGCCTGTGCCTTTTTATAGGTGAGTTGAGCCCATTGATATTAAGTGATATTAATGACCAGTGGTTGTTAACTCTGGTCACTTTTTTAGTAGTAGGGTTTGTGTGTTTTCCTTCATTGATTTGCGCTGGTGAAGGGTCTCTAGATGTCTGAGTTATTGTGGTCATTGTTGGACTCCTTGGTTAGTGATTTTCCTTCTATTATTTTCTGTAAGGCTGGATTTGTGGCTACGTATTGTTTAAATTTGTTTTTATCCTGGAAAATTTTGTTTTCTCCATTTATAGTGAATGAAATTTGGCTGGATATAGTAGTCTGGGCTTGCATCCGTGGTCTCTTTGTTTTTGGAGTACATCTATCCAGGACCTTCTGGCTTTCATGGTTTCCATAGAGAAGTCAGGTGTAAGTCTGATAGGTTTAGAATTACAGGTAATTTTCTTATGAACATAATGCAAAAACACTCAATAGAGCACTAGCAAATTGCATCCAAGAATACATTTTAAAAAGATCATCCACCATTGCTCACATATGCATTATTTGGTGGGGTGGTATTGTTAATCCTTATTCTCTTTAAATGCCTGCTGCAACAGAACCAATATCAGTGGACAGAAACTAAGGTGACTCTTTAGGTGTTAATGGCTCTTAGGCATCATTCTGGCAGTCCTCCCCAGGAGGTTACCTGTAATTCAAAAGGTGACTGCCTAGTCCCCTTACTTTGGCAGCAGTCCAGGAATGAGTTCACTTAGGGGGCTGATAGTCAAGATGGGTAAGAGTTTGTTTGGCAGGCTAACCTAAAACAGGCACAGTCGAGTGGCTGAGCTCTCCTGAGGTAGTGTCAACAAGGCCTGAGCAAAGATCTCTGGCTCCCAGTGAGTGTCCATGTAATAAATAGAGGCGAATATGTAGAAAGTTAAGGCTTACCAGGCCAAAAGGAGAAAACCCAAAGTCTGCCTGGTGTTTGTCAGAGGTCCTGATCATGCCTAGCCAATGAGGGATGACCAAGCAATAATTCCCAAGGAACTAGCAACAGATGCTGTCAGAGGTCCTGATCATGCCTAGCCAATGAGGAGCAACTACACAATGTCAACTGCCAATGGATCAGAATAACTGGGTGCTGGAAGAGTATGTAAGCTTTTCTCCATTGTTAAATAAATGAGTCTGCTGTATGCCTTCTCCCTGACTCCTAGTGTCTGAGACATTGACACTGTGCCTTGGTGTAGGAGGGTCTTGTTTCTATGTGTTGCTTTCATTGGTTAAACAAAGAGACTGCCTTGGCCTTTTGATAGGACAGGAGCTTAGGTAGGCAGAGTAGACAGAACAGAATGCTGGGAGAAAGGAGGCAACGGCAGATATCCGCCTGCCATGAAGCTGCCAGGTCAGATATGCTGAATCTTTCCTGGTAGGCCACAAGTTTGTGGTGATATACAGATTGTTAGAAATGGGTTGAATCAAGATTTGAGAGTTAGCCAATAAGAAGCTAGAACTAATGGGCCAGGCAGTATTTAAATGAATACAGTTTCTGTGATTATTTTGGGGTTAAGCTAGTCAGGTGGCAGGAAGCAGCCCATGCTCCTTATACAACAGTGCCCTCTTGCCCCATTCCCTGAGGAAGATGTTAGGGCCCAACACCACACTATTTTTGAGTAGGTTTTATCTTACAGATACAGGGATGGCTCGATACACAAAAAATAATAATATAAAATCCATCATATAAATACATTTAAAGAAAAAAATCACATGGTCATCTCATTGCATGCAGAAAAGTTCATTGGCAAAATCCAACATCCCTTCATGATGAAATTTCTGGGAGAGATTAGGGATTCGGGTGTATGTGTGACAAATTTGAAGGAAAAGTTATCCTGGCCATAGGAAGCCAAGGAACACCTACAGAACTGAAGGGAAAGGTATCCTGGTAGTCGGAAGTCAAGGATTAACTACATCTCTGAAGAGAAAGCTATCCTGATAGCCAGAGGCCAAGGAATACCTGCAAGTGTTACAGTTTTGAAGGAAAAGGTATCCCAACAAAAGTGTTGCAGCTCTGTTTTAGTGGGAGACTATTTCCCCAATAAATTGTCACAGTCCTTGCTACAGGAAAAGTTTTCCTAATGCTAGTTTTAACAACTTTCCACCAGCATGAGAGGGATTCCCCAATGAGGTTGTTACAGTTCTATTCTGCTCAGCTTCAGAGAAATGTTACAGCTCTGTTCCACTCCCAGTAGGGAAAGTTTCCCCAGCCAAAGTGTTACAATTCTGCTCTCTTCTGCTCTACTCTGACTCTACTCTGGCAAGAGCCATTACAGCTCTTCTCTGCTCTGACAAAAGTTGTTACAGTTCTGCTCTACTCCAAAGAAAGTTATTACATCTCTGCTCTGTTCCCCTCTGCTCCAGTGAATGAAAATAGTTACAGCACACCTCACTCAAGAGATTTATGGGGAAGGAGGAATCCAGGAGAGTTGCTGCCTCTGACAGGGTAGAAAAAGGCATCCCTAACCTGAACAGATTCAAAGCTTATATAGTGTTCTTGGGTTAGAGCTTTCCAGGGTAGAGATTTTGAGGGTGGGGATTGGTAGGATCTCAATTCCTGAGCTTGGCACAAACTCAGAGATTGGTTGATTTCATGCTTTTGAATTATATCATTTTCATGTTCAGGAATTGGTTGGAGTTCAATTCCTGAGTCGGGTACAGCAGGGTACATTTCCGTGACTCTGGTCTCAGTGCTAGGGTGCTCTTTCACTGGTCCTTTTTACCCTATACAAGGGACATACCTAAACATAATAAAGGAAATTTACAGGAAGCCTATAGCCAACATCAAATTAACTGAAAAACTCAAAGCAATTCCACAAAAATCAGAAACAAGACAAGGTTGTCTACTCTCTCCATACCTATTCAATATAGTACTTGAAGTCTTAGCTAAAGCAATAAGAAAACAGAAGGAGATCAATGGGATACAATTTGGAAAGGAAGAGGTGAAATTATCTTTATTTGCAGATAATATGATAGTATACATAAGTGACCCTAAAAATTCCACCAGAGAGCTCATATAGGTAATAAACAATTTCAGCAAAGTATCTGGATACAAGATAAACTCACAAAAATCAACAGCCCTCCAATATACAAATGAGAAAGAAATCAGGAAAACAACTTTCCCAATAGCCTCAAATAATTTCAAATATACCTGAGTAAGTCTAACCAAGCAAGTGAAATACATGTATGATAAAAAAAACTTTAAATCCTTGAGGAAATAGATTAGAGAAGATATCAGAAGATGGGAAATCCCCCATCTCTTGGATCAGTAGGATTAACATAGTAAAAAATAGGCTGCGTATCAAAAGCAAACTACAGATTCACTGTAATCCCCATCAAAATTCCAACACAATTCTTCATAGATCTTGAAAGGATAATTTTCAGCTTCATACAGAAACACAAATCCTCATGATAGTTATAACAATCTTATAGAATAAAATAGCTTGAGATCTAACCATTCCCAATTTCAAGTTGTATTTCAAAGCTATAGTAATAAAAACAGCATGGTGTTGTAGTGTGGACAATTGTCTATATTCTGTCAATTATATTTTAAATAAATGCTTATTGGTCAGTAGCCAGGCAGGAAGTATAGGTGGGAGAATCAGACAGGAAGTAGAGGCAGGTCAAGGAAAACAGGAGAATTCTGGGAAGAGGAAAGCTTATTCTGTAGTCCTGGTCCAGCCACAGAAGAAACAAGACGTGACTGCCTTGCTGAAAAAGGTACTGGGCCATATGGCTAACAAAGATACGAATAATAGGCTAATATAAGTTTTAAGAGTTAATAAGAAGCCTGAGTTAATGGGCGAATCAGTTTATAACTAATGTAGACTTCTGTGTGATTTCTTTGGGACTTAACGATTGTGGGAACTGGGCAGGACAGAAACCTCAGACAACAGTGTTGGTAGAAAAAAAAAGACATGTGGATCAATAGAATCTAATTGAAGACCCAGACATAAATCTACACAGCTATGAATATTTGATTTTTGACAAAGAAGCCAGAAATAAGCCGGGCGGTGGTGGCGCACGCCTTTAATCCCAGCACTTGGGAGGCAGAGGCAGGCGGATTTCTGTGAGTTCGAGACCAGCCTGGTCTACAAGAGCTAGTTCCAGGACAGGCTCCAAAACCACAGAGAAACACTGTCTCAAAAAAAAAAAAAAAAAAAAAAGAAGAAGAAGAAGCCAGAAATAGACTCTGGGAGGTAGGGAGATAGCATCTTCAATAAATGGTCCTGGTAAAACTGAATGTCTACATGTATAAGAATGCAAATAGATCCCTATCTATCATTCTGTACAAACTCAACTCCAAATGGATGAAAAACCTCAACATAAAACCAGATTCATTGAACTCAATAGAAGAGAAAGTGAGGAATATTCTTTTTATTTATTTACTTATTTGTTATGTATACAATATTCTGTCTGTGTGTATGTCTGCAGGCCAGAAGAGGGCACCAGACCTCATTACAGATGGTTGTGAGCCACCATGTGGTTGCCGGGAATTGAACTCAGGACCTCTGGAAGAGCAGGCAATGCTCTTAACCACTGAGCCATCTCTCCAACCATGAATATTCTTTAGTTAGCACTGGGGAAGACTTTCTGAACAAATTACCTTTAGCATAAGCACTAAGATCAACAAGTGATAAATGGGACCTCAGGAAACTGAACATTTCTCTAAGGCAAAGGACAATATCATTCAGACAAAGCAGCAGCCTACAGAATGAAAAATGTTTTTACCAAATTCACATTCAATAGAGGACTCATATAACGAACTCAAGAAACTAGACATCAAAGAATTAGTAATGTGATTTAAAATGTGGTGCAAGCCAGGCAGTGGTGGCGCACAACTTTAATCCCAGCACTCGGGAGGCAGAGGCAGGCGGATCTCTGTGAGTTCGAGGCCAGCCTGGACTACAAGAGCTAGTTCCAGGACAGGAACCAAAAGCTACGGAGAAACCTTGTCTCGAAAATCCAAAAAAAAAAAAAATAAATAAAAATAAAATAAAATAAAATCTGGTGCAGATCTAAACATAATTATCAAACAGAAAAATTCAAGTAGCTGAGGAACACTTTAAAATGTTAAACATCTTTAGCCATCAGGAAAATGCAAATCAAAACTACTTTGAGATTCCATCTTAGACCTATCAGAATGGCTAAGATCAAAAACAAAAGTGACAGCTCATGCTGGCAAGGATGTCAACAAGGAGAAAACTCATCCATTGCTGGGGGGAGTGCAAACTTGTGCAGTCACTATGGAAATCAATATGTTGTTTCCTCAGGAAGATTGGAATTTATTTACCTCAAGATTCAACTCTACTATTATGGGGCATGTACCCAAAGGATATTCTATCCTACCACAAGGACAATTGCCCATTAATGTTCATTAGTGTTTTACTCATAATAGCCAAAAACTGTGAATAACCTAGATGTTCCTCAACAGGAAAATGAAAAGAAAAATGCGGTACATTTACACAGTGGATGAAATGACATTATGAAATTTGCAGGCAAAAGGATGAAACTAGAAGAAATCATCCTGAGTTGGGTAACTCCAATTCATAAAGATAAATATGGTATGCATTCATTTCTATATGGATATTAGTCTTTAAATAAATAACCATGCTACAACCTGTAGATTCAGAGAGGTTAGGAAGAGGAAGGGACTAGAGGGGACACATATATCTCCCAGGGAAGGGGAAATAGAATAGATCTTAAGTATGGACTAGGGCTGGTGACAAGAACAGGAGTATAGGATGGGGACAAGGAGGGTAGATGGGTTTGTGGGAAGGAATCCAGGGCAAGGCATACAGAATTGAGGGGCATTCGAAGGGTGATATGGAAACCTAGTACAGTGGAAACTTTCTAAAATGTATGAAGGAGATCCAAATGAAGTCTCCAAATAATGAGAGAAATGAGTCTCAGCTGGCCAACTCTTGCTACCAAATGAAGCTTCTAGTAACAGGGCTGGTTTATATCCAATTGAGTTGATGGCCAAAGGATTCATATCGATATCTCCAAACACCTCAGCCTGTTACCAAGACAATAGGTTGCTCTTCACAATCTGACAGCAAGGCCCCATTGCTGAAGACAAGACCCACATAATTCATTGAGCATGGAGAGTTTGATCTAGTACCTACATAAAACCTACACCCCCATGTTCTAGTGTCTTTGGTATGGAAAGGTGCCCTGTATGCCTCCAAAAGATAAAGGTAAACACCAACCCAGTCACAAAACCTTTGATCTACAATCTGTCCTGTCTGCAAACTATGATAGGAAAACAGTGTCAAAAATCTTGTGGAAGTAACCAACCAATGTCTTATTTAATTTAAGACCCACTGCATGAGTTAGAACCCATACCCAGCACTGCTTTGTTCAACAAGAACATGAAACCAGATAGCCCAGAGGCATAGGGTAAAACCAAATCAAATACTTCTGGTATAAAAATGGCAGTAAAATGACTCCTAATGATGTTCTTTTATACTCACAGATCAGTATGTTACTCAACTATCATCAGGGAAGATTCCCCATGAAGAAGATGGGAACAAATACAAAGACCCACTGCCACACATTACACAGAGAGTGACACCTTGGAACACATAGCTCTAAATATGATGTTTCCATCAAATCCCTCCCCTCAGAGCTCAGGAAGTTGCAGGAGAGGAGGTAGAAGGAGTATGGGAATCAGAGGGGATGAAGGACATAAGAAGAACAGGCCCTCTAAATCAACTGAGCAAGACACATATGAACTCACAGAGACTGAAGCAGCATGCACACGGGTCTGCACCAGGTCCTCTGCATATACATTGGACCTTCCACTCTAGTATTTCTGTGGGACTCCTGGGTGTGCTCATGAGTTGGTCTTTGATGTTTGTGTCTTCTTTTGGGGCTATTTTCCTTCTGTTAGTTTGCCTTGTCCAACTCTGATGTGATAGTTTTTGCTTTATTATATTTTATTTTGTTTTAAAAAACACAAGAAAATGCATACAAAATCAAGAATCATAATATAAAATCAAAAGCAGTAATATAAAAAGGCTTAAACAAGGTCACATGGACAAAGTCTCCAAAAAATACCATTCAGTTCATTTTGTTTTGTCCATTCACAGCTGGGCATGGAACCTACCCTTAAAAGTGGTTTATATACCCACTGAGACTCCACTGGAGAAAACTAATTTCTCCTTTGCAAGTGTGTTTCAATTATAGATGGCTTTTTGGAGATGGGATTCTGTGTCTATATCCTCCTCTCTGCATTGGGACCCCACCTGGCTTCAACTTGTGCAGACCCTGCACATGCTGCCACAGTCTCTCTGATTTCATATGTTTATCTGTCCTGTTGTTTCTAAGAGACACCATTTCCTTAGAGCCATCCATCTTCTCTGGCTCTTATAATCTTTCTGCCTCCTCATCTACATAGTTCCCTGAGCCATGAATGACAGGGTCTGATGAAGACATCTCCTTTAGAACTCAGTGCTCCAAAATCTTTCACGTTTTGCATATTGTCCAATGTGAGTCTCTGTATCAGTTCCCATCTACTACAAAAGGAAACTTCTCTGATGGTGGCTGAACTATATTCACTGATCTATGAGTAGAGCAAAATACCCTTAGAAGTAATTTTACTTCTATGTTCCATTAACAGCATAATGGTATTTGGCTTCCTCCTATGTCCATGGCCTATCTAGTCTCAGGTTTTTGGCCACCATAGAAATACCAGGCATAGGTTCTATCTATGAAATGAGCCTTAAATGTTATAAGATAATGGTTAGTTATTCACCCAACATTTGTGGTACTGTTTCACCAGCATATCATGCAGGCAGATCACCATTGTAGATTGCAAGGGCTTGTAGCTATGTTGCTGTTTATCTTTCTCTGGAAGCATACAGAGTATCTTCTAGTACAATGAACACTAGTTAGGATAGGTGAAGGCTCTATTGCATCACCAACTCATTTACATGAGTTCAACAAAATATGTAAATGTTGTCTTTAGCAATGGGGATCTTACCAAGATCAGTTTGTAGAGAACAACCAATAGCCTTGGCAATAGCCTGAGATATTTGAGGGTTTCCATAGAGCCCCTTTGGCCAACAATTCAACTAGATAGATGTAACCCATTTATGGCATTGGAGGTTTTACTTGTCTATTTGAGACATTGTCTCCCCTCTTATTTGGTGACTTTGTTTAAATGGATGCTTCTACAATTGTAGGTTTCCATATGACCCTTCAAGTGGCCTTTATTGCTCTATATCCTCCTCACATTCTTTCTCTTACCCCTCTCATCCATAACTTCTTCCCCCCATTTACTCTACTTGTTTTATTCTAGGCTCCTCACATCTCTCCACAACTATATTTTCTATTTCCCCTTCCTTGGGAGGATCCTCCCCTCCCACAAATTTTTACTTGATACCTAACCTCTGGTTATATGGATTGTAGCAATGCTAGTGAAGGCTTAAAAGCTAACATCCACATATAATAAAATGCATACAATATTTGTCATTTTTTAGATCGAGTTGAGTTTTTCTAACTCCATCCATTTTCCTGAAATTTTCATAATTTCAGGTTTTTTAAAAATAGTTAGATAATAATTCACTGTATATAGACGCACCACATTTTCTTTATCCATTCATAAGTTGGAAGACATCTAGGCTATTTTAAATTTCTGGCTATAATTAATAGAACAGCAATGAACATGTATAAGCAAGTGAACATGGATCCTGGGAACCCAACTCAGGTCCTTTGGAAGAACAGAGACTTTTAACCAGAGTCACGTGTCCAGCCTCACAAGAATAGATTTCTAAAAGTCAGATAAAAGTTGAAAGACAAGCCAAAAAATCAAGCACCATATTGTTAGCAAGCAAAGTAACCAATGAAAAAGTAGTCTGGGTTTACAACACTCATCTAAAGCATTGCAGTTCATATTTTGCAATGTTAGAGATGGAATGGGTAAAGATAATGTTTTCTGCTTTGTAGAACTTTTAATAATAGGAAAGAAGAATCACGATATTTTGAATTAGTTTTAGAAGTTGTCAAAATTATGGAAAATGTGTGCTGGAGAGATGGCTCAGCAGTTAAGAGCACTGACTGCTCTTCTGGAGGAGCGGGGTTCAGTTCCCAGCCCCAACATGACATCTAACAACTGTCAGAAACTCTGAGATCTGACACCCTCACACAGACACACATGCAGGCAAAACACCAATGCAGATAAAATAAAAATAATTGGAGAGAAAGAAGAAAAAAATATGGAAAATGTGCAAAGATTGGTTAAGATTTAAATGGAAAAGGTTTTTACCTAGAAAAATATGTTAGATACCATATTTTTATAGGAAATAATTGTTCATTGTTTGGCTAAACTAGCTAAATTGTCAAGAGCCTGAAGTAAAGATTTGAAAACTTGACAGGGGTTGGTGGCACACCCCTTTAATACCAGCACTTGGGAGGCAGAGGCAGGTGTATCTCTGAGAGTTTGAGGCCAGTGTGGCCTACAGAAAGAGTTCCAGGACAGTCAGAACTGTTACACAAAGAAACTCTGTCTCAAGAAACAAAATAAAATTTAAAGGTGTAAAATTATCAAACTGAATTAAGCAGGATCACATCTCACCTGATAAAATCTGTGATGCACAAAAATATTGGATACAAACAACATAGGAGAGCAAGTAGAGAAATTTCTCAAATTACTGATTCTGTAGATAATCACATTACTGCAAGTAAGTGGGACACATGAAGAACCTTATTGATAACATGAAAATGCCAAGCTGCTTTCCTGGTAAAGTAACTTCGGTGAAGTTTTAAATTGTCTATTAGAAGCAGTCACCTCAGAAGATCCATGCACTAATCTCTCCAGTGAGGTGAAATTGGCTGGAATTGTTGTCAAGACACATGAGTGTGCTTTTAAAGTGGACCCCGGGTCAGAGAAAAAATGAGTCAGATCAAGATTCAGCTGAAGATGAATTTCCCAATTAAAATAATTCCTTACTGTGGGGAATGACCAATCAACATCCACATAGATATTTGCAACAGAACAGTTAAAAATCACTTCTGTAAAAATAAAGCCTCTTAAACTCTAAATGTACCATATATCTACAGCAGGACAAAGCATGGAATCTCAGAGAAGAATGCCAGTAAGTGGAAATTACTATTTCACGGACTCATTCACAGCAATATAGAAAAAGACACAATGAATCACATTCGACAAGGCTGGACAATTCGATGTAAAACTACCACAGATAAGTTTGAAAGGCATTGGGCAAAAGAAATGAAGAGCTAGTGAGACCTGGGTGCCCCTCTGTGACTTGGTTCTTCAGAGAGGTCTATGAAATGCATTTGTAAAATAAGGTCAATTTGTCCCAGTCCAGTGGAATTGAATAGTCTTGATTCATGCAGTATAACCTTCTGCCTTCCTGGAGAATATTTCATTAGCTCTATGGCTCAGTATAAATGTATCAATGTAGTTTACATTAGCCAGTCACACTGACCTACCATTTCTTAAGGAATAAGAATACAGGGAAATAGCCTGGACAGCAAACCGCACTTGAATCAATCTAGCAATCTTTACAGTTCTAACATCTTTTTTGATGAAGTCACGGTATCATGACTCTATAAAGATGTAAATGGGTTGGTTATATCAACTAACCTAGCCTTCACTACGCATTTAAACTAACAAATTTAAGGCTCTACAATAGTTCCAATTTTCAAAAGCATTCACCAACGGACTGCAGGCTCCAGGGATTTCACTCATCTAATTTCAATTTTATGACCTAAAAATTTTCTCAAAGATGGATGTACAACTTTTGACACCATATTCTCATTTAATACCAAAACCCTTTGATACAAATAAATCTCTAACATTGATGCTCTGCTTGTGAATTAGAATTGAAGCCTGTGGCTTAAAACTGAGGAGATTTGAGGACACCAGCCTGCCTGAAGCATAAACCAGGGAGTATGTATTACTTACCATTATTTTCCAACCCACTGGACTAAGTCTTCAAGCTGGTGAGTGCATTGATGGGTATACTCTTCAGTCCCAAACACACAGAATTTTATGGGCTTGGACTTTTCATTCATATGAAATTTCCTTTGTACTTAGATAATTGAACCTGATGAAAATCCTTTCCTTCTCTAAAATGGTCTTTTCTCTCTGTGTTCTCAAATTTACATTAACTTTCAGTACATAGTTTTCATTTTTAGGTACGTATTTTCTTGGGCACAGATATGGATTACTATAGTGGCAATTAATTTGTATTTTGATGAATAAAGCTTGCATGGGGATCAGAAAAGTAAAACAGCCACTGGCAAGCCTTACAGATCAGGCAGTAACAACACACACCTTTAATCCCATTGTAGTAATTGGAGCGGCGGGGCTGCGTCCCCAGCACCCCGGCTGCCTGGCTAGCTTATGCCCGAAATAACGACACACAAACTGTATTCATTTAATCACTGCTTGGCCCATTTCTATCTAGCCTCTTCTAGGCTAATTCTCACATATTAATTTAGCCCATTTCTAATCATCTGTGTAGCACCCCTAGGTGCGCTTACTGGGAAGATTCTAGCCTATGTCCATCCTGGGTCGGAGCTTCATCGTGTGCGTCTGCCTGGGAGCTGGGAGCATGGTGTCTCTCTGAGGCGTCTGTTCCCGAGAGGAGAGCTGTGGAGTCTGAGCTCACTTCCTCTTCCTCCCAGTGTTCTGTTCTGTTTACTCCTCCCACCTATCTTCTAACCAATGAGGGCCAAGCAGTTTCTTTTTATTTAACCAATGACGTTCCTCCATCATTTCCCCTTTTTCGGTTTAAACAAAAAAAAAAGGCTTTAACTTTAACATAGCAAAATTACATATAACGAAACAGTTATCAAGTAAAAGTTACAATAATCTTTATCATAACTAAGAAAAACTATAACTATAACTATTCTTAACTCTATCAAAGACTCCAGAAAGATACAATACTTATTACTACATCCCATTAGCCACACTGGCTTGCCATAGAAACCAGGCAGTAGTTGTGCACACCATTAATCTCGGAACTAGATAGGATTATAAAACAGGAGGAGACAGGTCTCAGTCTCATTTCTTGTGGAAGGATTGCCATTTTCAGACTGAGGTTGATGTAAGAGCCAGTGATTGACTGATATGCTTTTTTGGTCTTCAGGTTGAACCCCAATATTTGTTTCTGAGTTTTTGTCAATCGTGCTTCAGATGGCCCAATTGTAGGACACGATCCCAAGTAAAGGTTTAATCAACTATAGAAACCTCTACCCCAGTTCTTATTCTTGGTTACTTGTGCTTTTCACTTGAATCCTTTATCAGTGTGTTAACCATCTCTTCATTGCACAAATTGAGAAAATATTATTTAATACAAAATAATATTTTCTTTTTTACTTTATCTTAAATTTGTAATCATGTATACCAATTGTATAGAGACAGTTAATTATATTTCCATATATGTATATGAGGTACTTTGAGCATGTTCACCTCAATTTCTTTTTCTTGACCTCTTCCACCTTCTTGGTGGTTCCTCCTTCTAGTTTTATCCACTACCCTTTTTCCCCATAGCATCCACAGATGAGAGTAAACATAATATTTCTTTTTGTCAAGCTGACTTACTTCACTTATCACTATTGCATCCCATTTTATCCATATTTTGCTGGCAAGTTCAATATTCTTTTTTATAGTTTTATTCCTTTTAAAATTTTATTTAATTATTTACTTACTTACTTTACATCCTGGCCCCGGTTTCTTCTCCCTCCACATCCCCCCTTTCCAACTCCCCCAAATCCAGTCATCCTCCATTTCATTTCAGGGAAAGATAGGCCTCTCATGGATATCAACAAAACATCGCATACCAAGTTGCAATAAAACTAAGCACCCCCACCATGTATTAAAGCTACACAAGGAATAGGGTCCCAAAAGCCACTAAAAGAGAGACAGCCCCTGCTCCACTGTTAGGATTCCCACAAGAAGCTCAAGTTGCACAGCTGTAACATACATGCAGAGGGCCTATGTAAATCCATGCAAGCTCTCTGGTTGGAGGGTCAGTGTCTGTGAGCCCCAATGAAACTGGTACAGTTGATTCTGTGGGGTTTTTGTGGTGTCCTTGACTCCTCTTACTCTTATAATCCTTTCTCCCCCTTTTCTGGACGATTCCCCAAACTCCACCTAATGTTTGGTTGTGGATCTGCATCTGTTTCCATCAGGTGCTGGATGAAGCCTCTCTGTTGACAATTGGGCTAGGCAGAGGTATAGCAGAATATCATTCATCATCATTATATTGACATTTTTTTCTACAGTCATATTTGGCTTTATCCTAGGTCTCTGAGTTATCCAGCCTCGGGGTCCTGTTGCTCCAGGCAGTGTCAGAGGTGAGCTTACTCTTTTGGCATGGGTTTTAGGCTAGAGCAGTCACTGCTTGGTGACTCCCTCAATCTCTAGGCCACCCTTACCCCAGCACATTCCATAGGGAGGCCAGACTGTAGGTTGAAGGTCATGAGGCTGAGTTGGTGTCCTAGTCCCTCTACTGGAAGGTTGCCTAGTCACAGGGAAGACCAGTTCAGGCTTCATATCCCTCATTGCTAGGAGTCTTAGCTGAGGTCATCCTTGTAGATTTCTGGGAGATTAACATTGAGCCAGGTTTCTACTTGACCCCAAAAGGCCCCCTTTTCCAGTAGTCTCTTTCAGTGCTCTCCCCCTCCATCGCCTCCCAACCTGATCACTCATGTTCCCATCCCCACCCTCCTGCAGTTCACTCATGAAATCTCTTCCATTTCCCCCTCCCAAGGAGATCTAGACATCCCCCTTTGAGCCCTCCTTGTTACATTGTCTCTCTGGGTCTGTGGAATATAACATGGCTATTCTTTATTTTGCAGCTAACATCCATGTATGAGTGAGTACATGCCATGTTTGTCTTTCTGGGTCTGGGTTACCTCACTCAAGATATTTTTTTTTCATCCATTTGCCTGCAAATCTCCTGATGTCATTGTTTTTAATAGCTGAGTATTATTCCATTGTGTACCACATTTTCTTCATACATTCCTTGGTTGAGGGACACCTAGGTTGGTTTCTAGTTTCTTGCTATTACAAATAAAGCTGCTACGAACATAGTTGAGCAAGTGTCTTTGTGGTATGATTGAGCATTTTTGGGTATATGTCCAAGAATGGTATACCTGGGTCTTAATGGTAGATCAGTTCCCAGTTTTCTGAGAAACTGCCATAACGATTTTTAAACTGCTGTATAAATTTGCACTGCCACCAGCAGTGGAGGAGTGTTCCTCTTCCTCCACATCTTCTCTAGTATGAGCTGTCACTTGTGTTTTTGATCATAGTCATTCTGACAGGTGGAAGATGGAATTTCAAAGTCGTTTTGATTTGCATTTCCCTGATGGCTAAGGGTGTTGAACATTTCCTTAAGTGTTTTTTAGCTATTTGAGATTCTTCTGTTGAGAATTCTGTTTATATCTGTACCACATTTTTAATTGGATTATTTCTATGTTTGTTTCTGTTCTTTTCTGTTCTCTTTTTTATTTTATTTTCTAAATTACATTTTACACTCCTCCACAGTTCTCCTCCCCTCCTGCTACCTCCCTCCTACCCCCAGTACACCCCTTCCACTCCTCCCAACAGGTAAGGGCTCCCATGGAAAGTCAACAAAGTCTGGCACATTAAGTTGTGCCAGGACTAAGCCTCTCCTCCCTGCATTAATACTGAGTATGGCATCCCATCACAGGTAATGGGCTTTAATAAGCTAACTCATGCATGATGGATCGATCCTGATCCTACTGTATCACCTCACACAAAATTCAAGTTCAAGTTGATCAAAGGCCTCAACATAAATCTAGATACACTGAACCTGATAGAAGAGAAACTGGGGAATAGCCCTGAACACATTGGCGCATGAGACAACTTCCTGAATAGGACTCCAGTAGCACAGACACCAAATCAACAATTAATCAATTGTACCTCCTAAAACTGAAAATTTTCTGTAAGACATGGGATACCATCAATCTGTCACTTCCTGGTTCCAGACCCTACAACTGCTAAGAAGTCCCTAAAACAAACTAGAGTGACAAAATTAATACATTTTTACAACTCTCCTCTTTATTTCTTCTCTACCTCTGTTACTATCTCACAGAAGAGCCACAATATTTATTTTATTCTTTATTTTTCAGAATAACTTATTTATTCCAAGCTAAATATGACTGATAGTTTCAGTGCAACCTGGGATACCTGAGTTCTTAAAATGGTTCTACAAGGGACCTGGGCAGTGGTGGTGCACATCTTTAATTCTAGCGCTTGGGAGGAAGAGACAAGTGGATCTCTGTGTTTGATGCTAGCTGGTCTCCAGAGGAAGTTCCAGGACAAACTGAAACTGTCTTGAAAATGTACCACATTTTCTTTGTCTATTCTTCTGTTTTATGAGCATCTAGGTTGTTTCCAGGTTCTGGATATTATGAATAAAGCTGCCATGAACTTATTGATCAGTAATTTTAACAAAATTTACCAAAATCAATCTACAAATTCAATGCAATCCTGTAGCATGATTAATAAAAACCCAGAGATAGATGTTGGGTCTCAACTTAAAGGTCAGAAAAGCAAAACAGCCAGTCACTGGCTCTTATTTCTACCTCAGTCTGAAATGGCGATCCTGCCTCCAGAAATCTCAGAATGAAACTGTGTCTGAGAGCTGTCTCCTCCTGTCTTATATTCCTCTCTAGAATTGGTATTAAAGTCGTGCACCACTTCCACCCAGTTTCTAAGGCAACTGGTGTGGCTACTGGAATTAAAGCTGTGTGTTACCACTGACTGGTATGTAAGACTGACCACCTGGGCTGTTTTTTCTCTGATCTTCAAAAAACCTTTATTTATTGAAATGCAAATAAGATTTGCTACAGAGTTTCCATCAAAATGCCAACACAATTCTTTATAGACCTTGAAAGAACAGTACGCAACTTTATATGGAAGAGAAAAAACCCCAGGATATTTAAAAACAATCCTGTACAATAAAAGAACTTCTGGAGGTATCATCATCCCTGATTTCAAGCTCTACTACAGAGCTATAGTAATAAAAACAGTATAGAATTGTCATAATAACAGATGGGTAGATCAATGGAATCAAATCGAAGTCCCAGACATAAATTCACACACCTATGGACATCTGATTTTTGACAAAGAACCCAATGGGTAAAAGAAAGCATCTTCAAGCAATGATGCTCCCTTAACTGGATGTCAGCATGTAGAAGAATGCAAATAGATACATATCTATTACCTTGCACAAAACTCAAGTCTTACAAAGGCCTCTACATAAATCCAGTTACACTGATCCTGATAGAAGAGAAAATGGGAAATAGCACTAAACACATTGGCACAGGAGACAACTTGCTGAATCACCAGTAGCACAGACACTAAACTCAACCATTAATATGTGGAACCTCATGAAATTGAAAAGATTCTGAAAGGCAAAGGGCAATATCAATGAGACAAAATGGCAGCATTCCGAATGGGAAAAGATCTTTCCCAACCCCATATCTGGCACAGGGTAGATCTCCAAAATATATAAAGAACTTAAGAGGGGCTGGAGAGATGGCTCAACAGTTAAGAGTACTAGCTGCTCTTCCAGAAGTCCCAAGTTCAATTCTCACCAATCAGATGGTGGCTCACAATCATCTATCATGAGATCTGGTGCCCTCTTCTGGCCTTCAGGCATACATGCAGGTAGAACACAGTATGCATAGTAAATGAATATTTTTTTAAAAAAGAACTTAAGAAACTAGCCATCAAAAAATGAAATAATCCAATTTTAACACAGGATACATATCTAAACAGAGAATTCTTAACAGTAGAATCTGAAATGGCAGGGAAACAATTAAATGTTCAATTTTCTTAGCCATCAAGGAAATTCAAATCAAATTGACTCTGAGATTCCATCTTACAGTGCTGTAATAGTTAGAGTTTCTATTGTTGTGAAGAGACACCATGACAGCAACAACTCTTACAAAGAAAGCATTTAATGGTAGTGACTTACAGTTCAGAGGTTCAGTCATTATCATCATGGCAAGACATGGTGGTGTGCAGGCAAACATGGTACGGGAGAGGCAGCTTCTACATGTTGATATGCGGACAACAGGAAATTGATTCACCCACTGGGAGTGGCCTGAGCATAAATGAGACCTCAAAGCCTGCCTCCATAGTGACACACTGGTGTGGGAGAATTGTCTGTATTCTGCCAATCATGTTATAAATAAATGCTGATTGGCCAAGCAGGAAATATAGGTGGGAAAACCAGACTGGAAGTAAAAATGATATAATGAGAACAGGAGAATTCTGGGAAGGAGGAAGTTGATTCCTCCCACTCCTGCCCAGACTACCGAAGCAGCAGGATGTGATATGCCTCACTGAAAAAGGTACTGAGCCACATGGCTAACATAGATCAGAAAGATGGGTTAATCTAGATGTGAGAGTTAGCCAGTGAGAGGCTAGAGCTAATGGGCCAATCAGCTTATAATTTATGAAGACCTATGTGTGATTTTCTTTGGGTCTAAACAGTTGTGGGGTACCAGGCAGGACAAAAACAACAACAAGCAGACTGCTCATACTACAACACACTTCTTCCAACAAGACCATGTCTACTCCAACAGGTGCACACTTCCTAATAGTGCCACTCCTTTGGGGGCAACTTTCTTTCAAACCACCATAACCTATAAGAATGGCAGTGTATGATGGAGAGGATGTGGAGTAGGGAACACTCTTCCACTGCCAGTGGGAATGCAAACTTGTACAGCCAATTTGGAAATCAATATGGCGGTTTCTCAGAAAATTAGGAATCAATCTACCTCAAGACTCAGCATCACCACTCTTGGATATATACCCAAAGGACGCTCAATCATACCACAAGGACACTTGCTCAACTATGCTCATAGCAACTTTATTTGTAACAGCAGGATCTGTTTCTAAGATAGTTCTTATTTTGCATAGAAATATTTGTGAAGTGGCTCCTACCCTGCAGTACAACTCTCCACCACCAATGTGGGTCTGAAATATTACTGTGAATATAGACTGTCATTTTCAGGTTGTTATACAACTCTCTGACTTGAACTACACAGCAGTGGAGTGAGAGACGCTAGAAGTACATTTATTAGGTACCAGCTATGTATCAGACATTCTGCTAAGGGCTTTTCTCCATCTCCCCCTATCTGACTGATTAAACAGTTCTGGAAGTGAAACAGCTTACCACTCTGTGCCTCTTCTGTAAGTTATGTCCTACTGCACAGAAGAGGAAATAGATGTTGCACAGCCAGTCAATGGCAGAGCCAGGTCTCAAACCCCTGTCACAGAATTTGTGACTTTCATCCCAAACACCTTCTTCCTGAAAACCTGGCAATGCAATCCAGTTACCACTGCATGCCAGAGTTCAGTGGAGAGGAAAAGGAACATAGCTAGGTTTCAAGTACCATGGCCAATCAAGTAGTAAAATCTCATCCTTTCCTTTGACATATACTTCCTCTCCACCCTGATGCTTTTGTCACCATAAGAACTCATTGAACAGAATTTATAAAGACAAATACCAAACCTCTGCTCTGAAACGGTGGATGGAGAAAAAATATATAAATGGCCAACATTGTGTTGAGATGCTAAAAAAAATGCTCACAGAATCATAATTTACTAAAAGTTACAGATATGGGGATAGGGATGTAGCTCAGTTTGTAGAGTACTGGCCTAGTATGCAGGAAGTCCTGAGTTTGACATATATTTATACATAACCTAGTCATGGTAGCTCATAACAGAAAACCTTGGGAGGCAGAGACAAGAGGGTCAGAACTTCAAGGTTACCTTTGGCTACATAGTGAGACTGAAGCCATTCTGGGTTTCTTGCAACCCTAACTCTAAAAAGAAATAAGTGGGGACTGGAAAGATGGCTCAGAGTTTAACAACACTTGCTATAAAATCATGAGGACTGGAGTTCAGATCCCAAAACCCACATACAAATCTGGGTGACCTTTGCATGCCTTTAACCCTAGCTTTAAGGGGAATGGAGGAAGGAAGATAACTGTTGAGTTTTTTGGCCTCTAACCTAGTTGAAAAATCTGAGTCTTAGGTTCAGGAAGAGACCTTGTCTTTGATAGAAGATACCCAAAGTTTGTTTCTAGCCAATATTCACACAAAGGCACGTGCACCAGCACATACAGATGTACACACATACACACACGCTTGTGCACACACATGCACACATGCATGCACACATACAACACATACAAATAAATCTTTTAAAAAATAGTGAAGAATCCAAGATCCTCCCCAAATCTGTTCACTTGGCATCTTTGGGAATGATGTTCAGGCATTTGCATTTTTAACAATATTTCCCAATTTCAAGCAAAACATAATTTTTCCTCCAGAAAGATATTTCAGAATACTGTCTTGCAGTACATATCTTAGACCTGTAATTAAGTCTTTGTCTAACTTTTTCAGAGACTAGAGCTCCTCATTCAAGCCTTTGTGTTTGACTCCTATGGGTTTTGGCTTTGTCCCCATTAATTTTTAGAGCATTCTTGGTATTTAAAACTACCAGGACATTCTAGTGCCAATATAAATTGGGGTAGCTAAACTTTCCCAATTTATCTGGAGGGTAAATTGCCACCTGTTATTTTTACTTGGAACATTTTTTTCTGAAAAAAGATATATTTTATTGAAAGTAGGTTTCTCTCATACAACATATCCTGATTACAATTTCTAATCCCTATACTCCTCCCAGTTCCTCCCCACCTCACCTTCCCTCCACACCCACTCCCTTTCTGGATCTCACTAGAAAACAAGCTTCTAAGAGTATAGACAGAGACTGTACTTTGTTTCCTGGCCACCCTGACCTGAATTATCACACAAAACTATATTAATTACAACACCATTTGGCCAATGACTCAGGCATATTCCTAGCAAGCACTTCCATCTAAAATTAACCTATTTCTATTAATATGTGTATTACCACAGGCTGTGGCTTACTGGTAAGGTTCTGGCATTTTTCTCCTTCGGTAGCTACATGGCATCTTCCTGACTCCACCTACTTTCTCCCTGCATTCAGTTTAGTTTTTCTACCTACCTATATTCTGCACAGGCCTAGGCCAAAGAAGCTTCTTTATTAACCAATGGTAATGAAACATATTCACAGCATACAGAGGGGAATCCCACATCGTAAGAGATATTAATAAAATAAAATATAGTGAGATAAAAGCAAAACTTAACACATCAGAATTGGACAAAGCAAACCAACAAGAGGAAAGCAGCCAAGAAAAGGCACAAGAGACAGAGACTCACTTGCTTACACACTTAGGAATCCCCAGAAACACTAAACAGGAAGCCATAACATGTACACAAAAGATATAGTGCAGATTTATGCTGGCCCTATACATGCTGCCTCAGTCTCTATAAATCCACATGAGTTTTGTTCATGTTGATTTAGAGGGCCTTGTTCTTATGTTGTCCTCCATCTCCACTGGCTCTTATATTCTTTCTTCCTCCTCTTCCACAGGATTACCCAAGCCATGGAGGCAGAGATTTGATGGAGACATCCCTTTTAGGGCTGAATGTTCCAAGGTTCCACTGTCTTCGCAATGTCTAACTGTAGGTCTCTGTACTTGTTCTTATCTGCTATAGAAGGAAGCTTCTCTGATAATGGCTGAGCAAGGCACTGATCTATGAGTATAACAGAATGTCACTGGGAGTCTTTTTATTGCTATTTTTAGAACAGTAGTATTTAGATTTACCATAGCTCCCTTGGTGATCTAGTTTCAGGTTCTTTATCACCCAAACAGTGTCAGGTATGGGTTCTATCTCATGGAGTTGTCCTTAAGTCAAATTAGATATTTATAACTCCCACAAGTTTTGTGCCCCCAATACACTGGTTAGGCAGGACACCATGGTAGATAAAAGGTTTTGAGGCTGAACTGATTTTTATGTTTCTCTTTTGCTGGCATGCAGAGTATCATCCTCTATATAGGCACCAGCTCCACTTCTCCATGTTCAATGAGTTGTGTAGGTGTTATCTTTAGCAATGGGGTCTTATTATTAGTTGTTGAAAAATAACCAGTCTTGGATGTTTAAAACTAAAATAGAGACAATAAAGAAAACAAAATCTGAGGGAATTATGGAAACAGAAATAATGTGAAAATAATCAGGAACCACAAACACAAGCATGAACAGCAGAATACAAGAGATGGAAGAGAGAATCTCAAGTGCTGAAGAAACAATAGAGGAAATAGACTCATCAGTCAAAAAAAAAAACATTAAATCTAGCAAAAGCTTAACCCGAAATATTCAGGAAATATGGGACACCATGAAAAGACCAAACCTAAGAATAATAGGTATAGAAGAAAGAGAAGATCATTTCAAAAGCACAGAAAATATATTTAACAAAATCATAGAAGAAAACTTTCCCAACCTAAAGAAAGATATGCCTATGAAGATACCAGAAGCTTACAGAATACCAAACAGGCTGGAAAAAAAAGTCCCCTTGCCACATAATAATCAAAACACTAAACATACAGAATAAAAAAAGAATATCAAGATCTGCAAATAAAACATGCCAAGTAACATATAAAGGCAGACCTATGAGAATTATACATGACTTCTCTTTGGAGACAATGAAAGCCAAAGAAGGTCATGGTCAAGCACTATGCAGACATTTAGAGACCACAGATGCCAGCATAGATTATTGTATCCAGCAAAAATGTCAATCACCATAGGAAGACAAAATGAAATAGTCCATGACAAACCAGATTTAACCAATACCTAGCCACAAACCCAACCCTACACAAAATACTAGAAGAAAAACTCCAACCCAAGGAATTTGGCTACATCAATAAAAACACAGACAATTAATGGTCTTATAGCAGCAAATTCCAAAGAAGGGAAAAATGCACAAATTAACATCACCAACAACAAAAACTAAATTAACAGGAGATAGCAATCACTGGTCATTAATATCCATTAATATAAATGGACTCAACTCACCTATAAAAAGGCACAGGATAACAGATTGGATACAAAAACAGAATCTATCCTTCTTCTGCATACAAGAAACACACATCAACCTCTAAGACAGATATTGGCTCAGAGTAAAGGGTTGGGAAAAAAATTTCCAATCAAACGGGCCTAAGAAACAGGATGGTATAGCAATCCTAATATCTAACAAAATAGACTTCAACTAAAATCAATCAAAAGAGACAAAGAAGGACACAGGAAAAATTCATCAAGAGGAAATTTCAATACTGAACATCTATGCCCCAAATACAAGGGCACCTGCGTATGTAAAAGAAACATTTCTAAAGCTTAAATCATACATTAAACCCCACACACTAATAGTGGGAGACTTCAACACTCCACTCTCACCACTGGACAGGTCAGTCAGACAAAATATGAATAGATAAATAAGAGAACTAACAGATGTTATGACTCAAATGGACGTAACAAACATCTATAGAATATTCCATCCAAGCAGAAAAGAATATATTTTCTTCTCAGCACCTCATGGAATCTTCTCAACAACTGACCACATACTCAGTAACAAAACAAAGCCTCAACAAATACAAAAAAAAATGGAATAACCCCATGTATCTTATCAGATCACTATGGTTTAAAACTAGAAGTCAACAGCAATACGAACTCCAGAAAGCCCACAAACACAAAGAAATTAAACAATGTTCACCTGAATCATCAATGGGTCAAGGAAGAAATGAAGGGAGAAATTAAAACTTCCTAAAATTCAATTAAACTGACCACACAACATACCCAAATTTATGGGACACAATGAAAGCAGTGTTAAGAGAAAAGTTCAAAGCACCTAATGCCTATATAAAGAAGCTGGAAAAATTCCACACTAGAATTGAAAACTCTAAAAACAAAAGGAAGCTAACTCACTCAAGAGAACTAGAAGGCAGGAAATAATCAAATTGAGGGCTGAACTCAACAAAAATATAAACAAAGAAAACAATACAAAGAATCAATGAGACAAAGAGTTGATTCTTCAAGAAAATCAACAAAATAGACCAACTTTTATCCAAACTAACCAAAAGGCAGAGAGAGAATATCCAAATTAACTAAATCAGAAATGAAAAGGGCAATATAACAACAGACATGGAGGAAATACAGAGAATCATCATGGCATATTTCAAAAACCTGTACTCCACAAAATTGGAAAACTTAAAGGAAATGGGCAACATTCTGGATAAATATCACTTAACAAAATTAAATCAAGACAAGATAAGAAAATTAAACAGACCTATAACTGCTGAAGAAATAGAAACAGTCATCAAAAGTCTACCAACCAAAAAAAGCCCAGGACCAAATTGTTTCAGCTCAGAATTCTACAAGATTTTCAAAGAAGAACCAATACCAATACTCCTCAAATTATTCCACACAATAGAAACAGAAGGAACATTGCCAAACTCTTTTTATGAGGCTGCAATTACCCTGATACCCAAACCACATAAAGACATTACTAAGAAAGAGAATTGCAGACCAATCTCACTCGTGAACATTGATGCAAAAATACTAAATAAAATACTGACAAATTGAATCCAAGAACACATCAGAACAATCATCCTGATCATCATGATCAAGTCGGCTTCATCCCAGAGACGCAGGGATGGTTCAACATATGAGAATCTGTCAACATAGTTCACCATATAAACAAACTGAAAAATAAAAACCACATGATCATCTAATTAGATGCCAAAGAATCTTTCAACAAAATACAACATCCCTTCATGAAAACGATCTTGGAGCGGGTAGGGATACAAGAAACATACCTAAATATAACAAAGGCAATATACAGCAAGCCAACAGCCAACATCAAACAAAATGGAGAGAAACTCCCAGCTATTCCACTTAAATCAGGAACAAGACAAGGTTGTTCCCTCTCTCCATATCTATTTAATATAGTACTTGAGGCCCTAGCTAGAGCAATTAAGACACCAAAAGAAGATCAAGGGGATACAAATGAGAAAAGGAGAAGTCAAACTCTCACTGTTTGCTGATGATATGATAGTTTACATAAGCGACCCCAAAAATTCTACCAGGAATATCTACAACTCATAAACACATTCAGTAATGTAGCAGGATATAAGATTAACTCAAAAAATCAGTAACCCTCCTGTACATGGATGATAAATGTGCTGAAAAAACTCAGAGAAACATCACCCTTCACAATAGGAACAAATATCATAAAATATCTCTGAGTAACTCTGACCAAACAAGTGGAAGACTTGTTTGACAAGAACTTTAAATCTTTGAAGAAAGAAATTGAAGAAGACTCCAGAAAGTAGAAAGATCTCCCATGCTCTTGGTTAGGTAGAATTAACATAGTAAAAATGGCAATCTTACAAAAAACAATCTACAAATTTAATGCAATGCCCATCAAAATCCCAGCAAAATTTTTCACATACCTTGAAAGAACGGTACTCAACTTCATATGGGAAAGCAAAAATCCCAGGATAGCCAAAACAATCCTGTACAATAAAAGATCTTCTGGAGGCATCACAATCCTTTACTTCAAACTCTACTACAGAGCGACATAATGAAAACAGCTTGGTATTGGCATAAGAACAGACAGGAGGACCAATGGAACCGAATACAAGACTTGGATATTAATCCACACACCTTCGAACACCTGATTTTTGACAAAGAAGCAAAAATTATCAAAGGTGAAAAAAGAAAGCATAGAAGTCATGCTGGGATAACTGGATATTGACATGTAGAAGAATTAAAATAGATCCATTTCTATCACCATGCACAAACTCAAGTCCAAATGGATCAAAGACCTCAACATAAAGCTTGCCACACTGAACCTTATAGAAGAGAAAGTGGCAAGTACACTTGAACACATTGGCACAGGAGACCACTTCCTAAATATAACTCCAGTAGTACAGACACTGAGGAAAACAATAAATGAGACCTTCTGAAACTGAAAAGCTTCTGTAAAGCAAAGGACACGGTCAACAAGAAAAAAGGACAGCCTACAGAATACGAAAAGATCTTCACCAACATTTCCTTAAGTGTCTTTCAGCCATTTTAGATTCCTCTGGTGAGAGTTCTCTGTTTAGGTCTGTATTCCATTTTTTTTGTAGTAATGAGGTTTGGACACCTTGTTCCATCCCGCCTGGCTAGTGTACACCTGAAATAATTACATGAAAACTGTATTCACTTAGACACTGCCTGGCCCATTTGTTCTAGCCTCTTCTTGGCTAACTCTCACATCTTGTTTTAACCCATATCTAGTAACCTGTGCATCACCACAGGGTCGTGGGTTACCGGGAAGATTCTAACCTACGTCCATCGAGGGCCGGAGCTTCATGGCGTCTGCCTGTCTCTGCTTTCTTCCTCCCACAACTCTGTTTTGTCTTCCCCACCTACCTATGGATCTAATCTACATGGGAAGTAGAAAAGCCAAGATCTCATCAGTAAATTGGGTGCATGGGGACCTTGGGAGAGTGTTGAAGGGGAGGGGAGAGGCAGGGAGGAGAGCAGAGAAAAATGTAAAGCTCAATAAAATCAACTTTAAAAAGTAAACACTTATGCTAGAAGTAAAATTTTCATATCCAAGACTGGAAAGATGGCTCACAACCAAAAACATAAAGTTTTTATTTCCAAAATCATGAAATAAATTGAGTTTATGTCATCCTGAACATTATTTAATATAATATATTAATATCATATTATTACTTAGGTATTTTATTTATTTCAGTTACCTCTATTGATAATGTAGCATATTTTATGGTCTAGCCCATATAAATAAGTATATTTTAAAGATAATATATATACTTAACAATATTAACATAAATTAAATTGAGTTACCTTTATCAATATCTATCATAATAGCATTATATGCTCAGTATGTCTCTATTTGTAAGCTAAATGATGTTTGGAGTTAAGTACCCTGCCTTCAATTCTCAGGGATTTGGACTAGTAAAACTTACCTACTTAAATATGCAACATGGAAATCTTGGGCCTAAGAACTACAATATATAGGTTCAGAGTATGAGGATTTTTCTGCTGTCATTACACTGAAAGCATTTGAATAATATTAAAATTAGTTTAATTTCATATGCTATACTTTGTCTATCTTGAGAATATATCATTTTATGATTCATAATTTATAGATTCACTTCATTAAAATGATTTAATAGTTGATAATGCACTATGTATTGTTAATTGAAAGGCATGAGCTTTTATTGTACTTGTTTTCCTTTTAATCAAACTTTTATTTCATAGTACATTAATTTCTCTTTTGTATTTTCATGATTTCCATAAATAAAACTAAAAAGAGAAAGTATGTGTTTTAGTAGTCGATCTTTTCATGTAGCACCACATCCGATGATGCTGCATCAGCAGTGCAGACTAATGCTCATTTCTGCCCTTAGAGATAAAATAATCATTCTGCTAATGCAAACCAGGATATGCTTTAAAAGACCAATGTACTAAACAACTGACGCAGAAAAATGAACCCAAATGGAGACTCTTATTTGCCACATGTGTTATTTATAGCTCACACAACAAATCACTTGGGAGTCGATCAACTGAAAAATTGTCCAAAGTGATTGAGAAACAATTGCCACTTTTTATGCACTACTGCTGCCACCTGGACATTCTGAAAGGGACACTTACACTGCAGGGTGGAAAGTTACCTGTTCAGCTAGGTTCGTGCCACAGCCATTTTTTTTTCAGTTATCTATTAGGATAAAGAAGTAACACTATATAAAGTTAGCTCAAGAAAGATAAGGTAGGACCTGATGGCTCATAAGAGCACTCACTACTCTTCCAGAGGACCCAAGTTTGGTCCCCAGCATCCACATTGCTGTTCACAACCATCTGGAACTCTAGTTCCATTGGGTCTGACACCCTCTTCTGGCTTCTGTAGGCATACATCATGTACAGACATACATGTTGCAGAAACACTCATACACATAATCAAATAAAATAATTAAAAGAAGCCTAGGCAGAAATGAAGACTCATGTTTGTTATCTCAGTACTCTGGGGATAGAAGCAAGATGACAAGTTTAAGGATGCATGGGCGATGGAATGAAACCATGTCTCCCTTTTCAATAGGATGAAGGGGAGAAGGAGAAGAAAGGGCGGCAGGGATAGAAAAGTGAGGAAAGGAAATACATAGAAAATGGAAGAAAAGGAGCATTAGGGTACAGAGCACACAGAAGTAGCCCTGTGCCAACTTGGCTACTGAAGTTCTACCCATGAGGTCTTATCTACGTTATCTAACCTAACTGGCCTTTCCTGTTTCTTCATGGGCATATGAAGTGGAAATATACCATTTGTGGAAGCACTTTTAAGACCACACATCATTCTTTAACTGCTGCTTTCAGAGTCTTAAGTTCTCAATCTCCTAGCATAACAGACTCACCAGAAAAACATAAATGCTTGCACATCTTTTACTATTTGTTCACAGAGTCTATTCCCAATACTTCCAAATGGGTGTCCGATGTGACAAAGAAGTCATCAGTTCCATCAAAGGTGCTCTCTGGATCCAATGCCAGTATTTTAAACCCTTTTTTACCCTTACGTCCACTCCTACCCCCTGATCATGGCAAAAGGAAAAGCTTCTATGTCTGACATTCCTTTAAAATTAACTATGGAGGGAGCTAAAAAGATGGCTCATTGGTTAAGAGCATCACCTGCTGTACCAGAAGACCCACATGGATGTTCCCAACCACATGTGACTTTAGTTCCAAGGGATCTGAGTCCCTTTTTTTGACCTCCGTGGGCACCAGAATGCAAGTGGTGTATAGACAGCAAAATTGGAATCAGCCAGTCTTTAGCTCTGCCTGCAACTTCCACTGACACCACCTGGTGGCCAACTGGACCACAAGTCACCGGCCTAAGAAGAGTGCTTTAAGAGCAACCAACTGCAAGACCAACAGCAGCACAGAGAGAATAAGAGGCATTTAGGTCCGGGTCTGGCCCAGCCTGGCCCTGAGCCCCCTCATGCCTGGCCCCAACGCTGGAACCACTAGACATACATGCAGGCGAAACGCTCAAACACATAAAAGAAAGAAAAAATAAAACTAAATGTGTTTGGAAGATGGCATGTCATCTGTTCCCAAGCTGAGTCCCATTACTGAGATAAAGAGAGTTTTAGTGATGTTTTTCTAAGGATTCTAACATGAGAAGAGGACTAGGCCCACATAGCGATACATCTTCTGTACTACATTTCCTATACTTGAGGGCCCTGTGGCTACAGAACCCAAGTTTAGTTCCTAGCACCCATGTCAGGTAGCTCACAGCTGCCTGTGATGCCACCTCTGGCCTTTGAGGTCATCTGTACTACCATGCTCACCTGCAGACACACACACCCTACACACAATTAAAAATAACAAACATAAATCATAAAAAAGACTGAAAATCAAAATGTTATTCCAATAAGACAGCATGTCATAAAGGATAGGGGCACTCTGAGGAGGATTCCAAAAATGAAGTCATTTTTGTAAAATAGAGTGGTCAACATTGAAGTTTTCAGGAAGAAATTTAAAAGCATGGGTAGATTTAGGTGGGAGGGAAAAGCACCCAAGAGGTCTGTACTATGAATCACAATCACATTCAATTCTACTGTGCCTGAAAAACTCAGTTCAGTGATATACAGAACAATGCTCTGTAATAGTGAGTGCCTTAGTTAGAATTTCTCTTGCTCTGAAAAGACACCATGACCACAGCAACTGTTATAACAAGAACATTTAATTGGGGCTAGCTTACTCAGAGGTTTCGTCCATTATCAGCATGGCAGGAAACATGGCACATGGCCCTGGAGGGGTAACTGAGAGAGTTCCACAACTTTTTTTAAACAATCTCATTTTATATACCAATCCCAGTTCCCTCCCCTGTCTTTCTACTCCCCTCCTTCTTCGCACCCCACCCTCCATCCACTACTCAGAGTGGGTGAGACCTCCCATGGGGAGTCAACAATGTCTGTCACCCACTTGAGGCAAAAGCAAAGCCCTCCCCCCTGTATCTAGGCTGAGCAAGGTATCCCCTCATAGGGAACGGGCTCCAAAGAGCCAGTTCATGCACTAGGGATAAATGCTGGTCCCACTGCTAGTGGCCCCACAAACTGCCCATACCACTCGATTGTCAGTCGCATTCACTTGGTCTTAGGCTGGTTCCTCAGTGTCAGTCCAGGGCCAGTGAGCTCCCACTAGCTCGAGTCAGCTGTTTCTGTGGGTATCCCCATCATGGTCTTGGCCCCTTTGCTCACAATATTGTTCCTCCCTCTCTTCAACTAGACTCCAGGAGTTCAGCCCAGTGCTAAGCTGTGGATCTCTGCATCTGCTTCCATCAGTTGCTGGATGAAGGTTCTATGATGACAATTAAGGTAGTCATCAATCTGATTACAGGGGAAGGACAGTTCAGGCACCCTCTCCACTATTGCTTAGATTCTTAGCTGGCATCATTCTTGTGGTTTCCTGGGAGTTTGCCTAGTGCCTGGTTTCTCGCTAACCACACAATGGCTTCCTCTTTCAAGGTATCTCTTTCCTTGCTCTCCCTCTCTGTTCTTTACCCAACTTGATCTTTCTGATCCCTCATGTTCTCCTCCCCACTCCCCTTCTCCCCTCCCCACTCCCTTACTACCCTTCCACTCTCCCCCTACACTGTTAATTTACTAAGGAGATTTTGTCTACTTCCCCTTCTGGATAAAGAAAATGTGGTACATTTACACAATTGAATACTACTCAGTGGTAAGAAACAATGGAATCTTAAAATTCCTAGGCAAATGGATGGAACTAGAAGGAAAAATAATGAGAGTTCTACATCTTGATCCTCAGGCAACAGGAGATTGCCACACTAGGCCTAGCTTGAGCTTATGAGACCTCAGAATCCACCCCTACAGTGACACATTTCCTCCAACAAGGCCATACCTACTCTAACAAGGCGATTAATGACACCCCTTGAGTCTATAGGAGATATTTTCTTTTTTTAATTGGAAATTATTTTTTTCCTTTATTCCTTTGTTGATATTTATTTATTTATTTTCTTTATTCACTTTACATAACAATCACATTCCCCCTCCCTCCTCTCCTCCTGTTCTCTCTCCCTTCCTCCCCCATCCCCATCTACTCCTCAGAGAGGGTAAGTCCTCCTATGGGGAGTCAATTAAACTGACATATTGAGTTGAGGTAGGACCAAGTTCCTCCCCACTACATTAAGGCTGAGCAAAGTATCCCACCATAGAAATGGGCTCCAAAAATCCAGCTCATGCATCAGGGATAAATCCTGGCCTAAAGGAGCCATTTTCATTCAGACTACCACAGTGACCTTGTTCTACCTGGATCATCTAGTATGTTACTCATAAACCTCATGTAGCCATTGGCCCATTACTGTGAGGAAGAAACCGGAAATTACGTTTTAGTTTATTTCACATGTAGGGGCTAGAGAGATATCTCCGCAGTCAAGAGCACCTATTGTGATTGCAGAAGACATTGCTGTGATTCCCAATACCAATGTGGTGGCCACATCCATCTGTAAACCCAGTTCCAGAGGATCCAAGGCCCTCTTCTGACTCCCATGAGTACCCGGCATGCATGTGGTACATAGACATACACACAGGCAAAATATTTATACTTGTGAAATTAAAAAAAATAGCTACATGTATTGAGTAACATTTATTTGGAAGTGCAGGTCTTATCAATGTATGACCTCATGGAAATGAGCCAATTCATGTAAGGTGTGTTCTCTTGAAGTTCAGGTCCTAAATCTATCCAAGCAACTAAGGCAGTGCAGAAATGTGATTCCTCAGAGGAATCTTGAAGCCTCTGGGTGCTGAGCTCTTTAAGACCCACGCATCACCAATGTAACCAGAAGCGAGCTCATACCTTTTAGTCACACAAGTTCCCGATATTTTTTTAAAATCAGATTGGTCAAATATAGGCCCATCTAGAATACTAACATCACACAATCACTAAAGGCCATCTACAACCTGTGCTCCTCCCTCCCCCAACCCAGAGATTCAAGCACAACGCTTGCTTTGAAACTAGCTTCCACACCCAGAAACACTGCTTTGGTACTAAAAACACCATTCTTATTCCCCTGCCCCCACTAGCCACTCAGAACACAAGAGAATGATCACTGTTTTCATACCCACACTTTATCCAAGAAGCTGCATCAGATAAAGGGGCCAGTTTTATGTACACCTCCTTGGGGAGTCAAGGCAAGGAAATTTCCTTTGTGTATTTGTGTTGCATAAATTTTAGTAAGTAGGATGGCAGGCAGGTATGCTCAGATATCACCTACATCCAAATTTAGCCGCTTTTGTCTCTTCAGTCATTACTGCCTGTGCTCAAATACCAGAGTTTATTGCATGCAGCACCATGAGTTTTAAAGTCATTTCTTAAATGTCCACAATAATAACAAACACTGATCTCATATGTGGTTTTAAATCATCTTTATTGGTAACATACACCTGGAAAAGAATGCCAGCCTGTGCTACATGACCATATATCAAAAAAAAAATACAATAAAATTCTAAAGTACAAAATATAGCATGGAAATTGAGCTTTTCCCCTTCCTGTCCCCTCAGCCAACTAATTGGTTTTCCAGAAGCAATCTATACAGTTAATGAATTGAACATCCTTCCCAAACAGCCTGTGGAATAGCAAGTGTATTAACAGCTGTCTTTCTACTCTGAGCATCCTCTCTTCAAAAGAAGCAGAAAGCAGGGAGGGAGGGGAGAGGAGAGAAAGAGATAGAGAATATCAGTGTGCTTTTTCTAGAGTCAATGTTCCCTCTTGGTGATATTTGGATCTTGTTTATATGTTCATAATTGTGGCTTCAAATAAAGTAAGCAGCCCCTCCTATACAAAAATGTTTTTGACCAATAAATGTCTAGTGCCAAAATATGAAAAAGATACTCAACATAGGTTTTTAAAGCCTGCTCACAAAAATACATGAAAAATTATTAAGCCAATATCTGTAGCCTTTAGAGTTGGAGCGCCATTTACATAGAAAGACTAATACTAAAGCACTATAGGAAATAATACATATTAGTCCTCATCTGCAATTAAAAACATTCAAATTAGAGGACATAAAGTTGCCAAAATACACTTTCCAGAAAAGATAAAAAGAATCAAATGATAAAATCCAATGGAGTTCAGGATGTATGGAAGAATTACACTTGAAGTACTTGTGGGTGGTTCTACAGACTTTGGCCTTTCTGATTAAGTAACCTGAAAATAAGATGAGCTATGGTTTCATCTGCACTTTTGCAGCTGGCAGCTCCGCTTTGCAGAGTATGATCCAAGCAAAGACTTTGGATAATGTCAGCCCTGAAAACATACATAAAAGTAACTTTACACAGACTGAACAGATATAGCCATATATATATATATATATATATATATATATATATATATATATATGCAGGAAATAACAGTAAGAAAAGAGGTCATGAATTGAATTTGAAGGAGAGCAGGAGAGAGGAGGTATATATGAGACAGTTGTGAAGTAGGAAAAGTGTTCTGGCTAGTTTTATATCAACTTGACACAAGCTAAAGTAATCTGAGAGGAAAGAACCTCAATTAAGAAAATGCCTCCACAATATAGGGCTGCATGCAATTCTGTAGGGCATTTTCTTAATTAGTGCTTGATGGAGGAGGGCCAGCCCATTGTGGGTGGTGCCATCCCTGGGCTTGTAGTCCTGGGTTCTATGAAAAAGCAGGCCGAGTAGGCCAAGAGGAGTAAGCCACTAAACACACCCCTCCATGGCCTCTGCATCAGCTTCTGCCTCCAGATTCCTGCCCAATTTGAGTTCCTGTCCTGACCTCCTTTGATGATAAACTGCTATGGAAGTTTAAGTCAAATAAACCCTTTCCTTTCCAACTTGCTTTTTGGTCATGGTGTTTTATTTCAACAATAGAAACCCTAACTAAGATGAAAAAGGGGGAAGGATAAATGTTGTAATTAGATTATAATCTCAAAAACAAAAGAAATAAATATTAATTTCAATTTTTTTAATGTTCATAGACACTTTCTTCTTCAGAGTCTAGCCTGGTAAATGGACGGAACTAGGAAAGATGATATTGAGTAAGGTAACCCAAATCCAGAAAGACAACTATCACATGTTATCTCTCATTGGAGGCTCCAGAGATAAGAATTTTCAAAACTGAGTACATAGCCTAGACTAAGTACAGAAACCAAGAAAGTAAAAAGGGACCATTGCCTGGGTCAGGAAGGTGTAGGAGCATTAGAGAGGGGTTTTCAGAGGACAATTGATCTGATTGGGAAAATAGGAATAAAGGGAGCCTAACTAGGGAGGGGAAGCAGATAAAGACAGAAGGAACTGGGTAAAATAAGAGCAAGGGTGTCTGGAAACATTATAAGGAATCTTACCATTAAGCATTCACCTAAAAAGCACTATAATATACATAAGTCTGTAGATAAATAAACATATATATTTTAAATGAAATTTTCACATCTGGGCTGGCAATGTTCCCTCCAATAGCCAAAGACCACCTATAACACAAACACGAACACCAGGTGTGGGAAGCCCTCTTTTGAGTTGTAAGAGTTTCCCAAATGACTCCCAAAATTTTACATGCTATTTGTATTGCCTTTGGCTGTCCATACTAAATATCTAATGCATTACAGACGCAGGGCTCTTTTCTGAGGACTAGTTTTCATGGTACCAAAAAAAGCCATGGAAACTTCCAAAGAAGGGAAGTATCCAATAGTACTACGCAGATATGATGCTTATGAACCAACTCAACCACCAACATGGTACGACAACCGTAACAGTGCACTAGTGGCACACATGCCTTGATCAAAACCAACAGCTCTCTAATTGGACTTAAAACACATTCAACAAGAGAGAAATGGCTAGTATTAGAAACCTAGTCAATTTTCCAGGGCTAGTAAAGTCACGGCTCTTAGAGGGGAACTTACAACTGCCACTTTTCTAAATCAACATGACTCCTAAGTTCATTCTAGATATTTGTCCTAATACCAACAGATGAGTGTAGTCCTCACCCTTCTCATTAAGGAAACTTCTCCTTCCAACAGAGACCATTACAGAAAACCACATCCAATCAAAACCCAGAATTGTGCAGCTCGGAACCAATGGATACATCTACAAAACAACTCCTGCATCTAATGTTTAGAAAACACTGTAGAAGAGCGAGCAAAAAGATTATAACGGAGGATCGGGGATCTTTTTGTAAGAGTGTGCCTCCTAGTAATGTCAGAAGCTACACCCATGAAGTCTTGCCAACATGACTACTTATAATGAGCAAGCTGTACAATGACAACGCCAATGGGCATGCTAACATGGACAAGGGAAAGCCCATGGGGCTTCAATCCTAGACAGAGAACTACAGGCACCTATGGAATGCTGACAGCAGGAGAAATAGTCATCCTCAGCGAAGAGTACACCAACTGGTTATCCAATACCAAACAATAGGAATTTAAAATACACATAAAAGCAACATTATACAGACTGGACAGGTTGTATTTATGCATTTAGGAGTATGTGTGTGTCTCTGTGTGTGTGACAACAATTAGTGAAAAAAAGAGGCTATGAATTTGAAGGAGTGAGGAATGGTATATGAAAGAGTTTGGAGGGAGAAAAGGGAAGGGGACATGCTGTAATTATAATCTCAAAAAAGAAATGAATAATAAAAGTTTATTATTGTTAAAAAATAAATAAGGGCCAGCAAGATGACTCAGCTTTGATACCCATAACCCATGCTATAAAGACACCCATGCTATAAAGACAGAACTAAATCATGAAGATTGTTCTCTGAACTACACATGCACACTGTGGCACATATACATCTGGATTCAGAAGCACGCACGCACACACATGTACACACATGAACTAAATAAAACATGTCTGGATAAATAAATAAAAATAGGAGTTTGGAAGATATGTCATTCAAGAAAGCACTTGAAGATCAGAACCATGTAAAAACTAGGCATCCTACTGCAGCTGATTTCTGGGGCTTGCAGGACACCTAGCCTTGTCTAATTGATGAACTCAGGTCCCAGTAAGAGACTCTGTATCAGGCAGAGGCAGGCGGATCTCTGTGAGTTCGAGACCAGCCTGGTCTACAAGAGCTAGTTCCAGGACAGGCTCCAAAACCACAGAGAAACCCTGTCTTGAAAAAAAAAAAGAGAGAGACTCTGTATCAAAATTCAAGATGAACAACTCCCAATGAATAACATCTGAGGTTGACCTCTGTTCTACACACACACACACACACACACACACACACTGCAGTGCACCTGTATACATATGAACAAGCAATAAATAAATAAATAAATAAATAAATAAATAAAGCCAGGGGGTGATGGTGGCGCACACCTGTTGTAATACAAAGCGGCCGGCTGTGTCCCGCCACCTGGCTAGCTTTACCCGAAATAATTACACGGAAACTGTATTCTTTTAAACACCGCTTGGCCCATTAGTTCCAGCCTTTTCTCGGTTAACTCTTGCACCTGGACTAGCCCATTTCTAATAATCTATGTAGCCCACGAGCTGGCTTACCAGGAATGATCTTAACCTGCATCTGCCTGGAGTGGTAGAATCATGGCGACTCTTGATTCAGTTTCTTTCTCCCAGCCTTCTGTTCTGTTTACTCCTCCCACCTATGTTTTAACCTATGGGGGCCAAGCAGTTTCTTTATTGCTTAACCAATGAAATCAACAGATTGATATATGACACTCCCACATCAATTCCCCTTTTTCTGTTTAAACAAAAAAAAAGGAAGGCTTTAACTTTAACATAGCAAAATTACATATAGCAAAACAGTTATTAAGCAAGAATCACAGTTACAATATTTATATCTATTTTATCTTTTATCATAACAATGGAAAACTGTAACTACCTATCCATTCTTCAACTCCATCAAAGACTCCAGAAGGATATAATATTATCTAAGCAAACAAGAAATCCAAACTCTAGAAATGACAGAGACATCTCGCTGCCTGGACAGTCACCCAAAGTTCTTTTGTACTGTTGGGGCATCCATCTTCAGCCTTCAGGCCCATAGTATCCAGCAGACATTTTCATGAAGCAGGAAATTCCAAAGACAGTTCAGTCACTATCTGTTGTGTCCTGCAGAATGTCTCGCAGACTCTTTCATGAGTCATGAACCCCAAAAGACCGTCTCACCTTTAGGCAAGTTCAGCAGTCCTCTCTCTGCGGGTTCTCTGTGTCCATTTTATGCAACAGTCCAGGGAAGAGCAGTTTCTTGCCCAAATGGCTATCCAACTCCATAAGGATCCTCTTTGATGCCCATCTTCCTCTCGAAGTAGATTGGTGCCGCCAGGAGCAGATATGTCTCATTGTCATGAAAAGTCGTAAGTTATTAAAACATTAAATGCCACATTCTGCAGTCTTTGAAAGATATGAAGAATGTCTAACTGAAATGTATCTCTATATATCTAGAAAATCTAATTAACATGACTACAATCTTGACTATTATTGATGATCATCCATTAACCTATATTTCTTAATTATAGATTACATTTTTAAATGAACTACACAATCACAATACCTTAATCACGATCAGAAATACATATATATATAACAAAATTGACCTTAAAATCCATACCAATGCAAATTACTCATACCTATATCATTTCCCCCTTTAAATGTAAAAGAACATTTATAAACAATATTTTGGGAACATGGGCGCAGTTTTTTCTCTCCAAACTGCTTCCTGCTGAATGGGGACGCTGTTAATCAGATCATAGGGTGTAACCTGTGTGCCAGGTTTATCTCAGTTGGCAGTTGAGTGAAGTAATTTTTTGAGGGTGTTCACAGGAACTTTTCGGGAGGTCGTGGTCTATCATACCATATCGGGATAGATGCAATCCACAGGGTCTGGTCCTCTGTGAAAACAAAAGAAGACCCTTTCCAAAGCATCATATCCTTAGACCCAAATTCTGAAGTCATACCCACATAATATCCGTTTTGGTTCCATTTGGCAGCCCATAGAATGAAATGTCTCTCTGTACTTAGCTCCTTCACAGTCAAAAATTTTAAAGAAAACACAATGTACATAATCCAGACTCTGTGTGAATTTTCCATTTTTACGTGGCTTATTTTTCTTTATTTCTTTTAATCTCTTAACTATCTGTACTCTGTCTCTTTAAAGACTTTACTTTTTTTTAAACCATTAACTTTATTCTCTATTTTTTTTTCTTCTCTCTCTCAAGCCTATGTATATTCATCCAACAGTGTGGTCTTTTATGTCTGAATCTGTTTTATTGTGAATCTGTAACATTTTTTTTTACTATCCAGGAGCATTTCTTAAAATGTTAAGCAGTTCTTAAAAACTTAAGTTGCGCCATGTACAGGTAATTCGGTACCGCCAGTGTCCTGCCCAGTTGAAACCTTAAAGCCTTTTTTTTGTTTAAACCGAAAAAGGGGAAATGATGGAGGAAGGTCATTGGCTAAAAAAGGAACTGCCTTGGCCCATTTTATTGGTTAGAGGATAGGTGGGAGGAGTAAACAGGACAGGACGCTGGGAGGAAGAGGAAGTGAGCTCACTCTCGACAGCTCTCCTCTCTGGAGCAGACGCCTGAGAGAGACGCCATGCCCCGCTCCCTGGATGAAGCTCCGACCCAGGATGGACATAGGCTAGAATCTTCCCGGTAAGCGCACCTTGGGGTGCTACACACAGATGATTAGAAATGGGCTAAATTAATATGTGAGAATTAGCCTAGAAGAGAATGGGCCAAGCAGTGATTAAATGAATACAGTTTGTGTGTTGTTATTTCAGGGCATAAGCTAAGCTAGCAGAGCAGGCGGCTGGGGTGCTGGGGACGCAGCCCCGCTGCTTCCTATTACTACACACACCTTTAATCTCAGCACTCTTGAGGCAGAGGCAGGGGGATCTCTGTGAGTTCAAGGCCATCCTGGTCTACAGAGCTACTTCTAGGATAGCCAGGGATACACAGAGAAACATTGTCTCAAAACAGACAGACAGACAAATGTATAAATGAAACTTCTTCTTGAAGAAGAATCATCATAATTATCACCAACATCACACCTTAAGCAAGTTCTAATATTAATCTGAAGTAAAAAAGATTACAAAAAATGCTTAATCTGATCCCGAGGCAAGAGACAGAAGGAAACATTCATTTAGATTGCATAAAGAAGAGAACTAGGTTACCTCACAAGATCTCCAAAGTATCCTTCTAAATTCTAAGGTATAAAAAGTAACCAGCTCTTACTGATACTCACACCAGAGGGCACTAAATATGCAACCTCCCTGCTTTTGTGACACAGCATTTTCATTAGAGTGACATTCATAATATACACCATTTGTTCCTTTACAGGACCTTGCACATAAAATGCCAAATGTTTATCTCTGATGTAATTGTGATTATTTCCTATTAAAAAGAAGACCTGCTCTTATCATCCATTTATGATGCAGTTTCCAGTAACTCTTCGTCAAAGAAGAGCTCTAGGTTAAATCACTCATACTGCAAATAAGCACATCCCACATTATGTATGGTCTTCTGGGTTTACATTATCAGATAAAATGAAGACAGCAGGAAGCGTCTGGCCTTATTCCTTGGTCATAACAGCACGGTGTGGAACATGCTACAATTTACTAGAATGCCATTTAGATGCAAGCCAGGTTATTCTTTTCCAAGAGCTTCACACATGTTTACAGAAAGTCTAACCTGCAGCAGATACAGATTATTTCCAATTTAAGATCCAATGAGCATATAAACTGCCAAGACAGGTACATACTAGATACATGCCCCAAAAGGTTAGAGGAAGTGCAGCAGAGACAGATAGACTATGGTGATAATGAGGCCACATCAATAAAATAGATGTGCCAAAACCATTCTTTGTGAGCATCTGATTCAATGTGAATACTCTTGTCATCCCTAGGAAACTGTGCACCAATGAATTCCTGCTGCTGTCTGTGAGCAGAACCATGAAAGGAATGAGGAAGTATTCAGGATTTGCAAAGGTTAGCTAACCAGTAGCTGGTGGATTGCTTCAGGCTGTGCCAAGCAAGGGATGAATCGGTATCTCTGCCTGAAGGGAACTTAAGTGACTGCTGGCCCCAGCCATTGAGCTTGGTAAAAAGGATGTTGCTAAGCTGAAGCTGAAAGTCCACGCTGCTAAAGTTCAGCAGCCATGTCTTCGCCAAGCCCTAACTTTCCAGTTACTTCTCAGTGTGACTTACCATTCCTGCAATATATGACACTCCCCTGACAGGTCACTTATATCCAAAGACACTATCAGAGAAGAGACCCTAGTCTCATGGATGATGGCAAGAAATGAACTTGACATTTACATCCCAAGTATGGGAAGAAGTCTGTAGTGATATTTTGATAGTTTACCAAATAATGCTTACGTGAGGATCAGAGTGCAGAGCTAGCCACACTAGTCAGCCATACAGACCAGAGAGTGAGGGCACATACCTTTAATCCCAGGAATCAGGAGACAGAGGCAGAGGGATCTCTGTGAGTCCAAGGCCACACTGGGCTACACTAGATTAAATTTAACCAATAGAGAAACAGAGCTCACACAAAGGTGAACCCAGCACTTGGGATCCCATGCCTTTAATCCCAGCACTAGGGAGGTTGAGACAGGAGTGATATGGCTGGGCAGAGAGAGAAATATAAGGCAGGAGAAGACAAGAGCTCATTGAAGTCTGGAGGATTCAGTAGAAGTAAAAAGTTTCTCTAGTGGCTGGTGCTCTGCTTCTCTGATCTTCGGCATTAACCTCTATATCTGACTCTGGGTTCTTATTATTAATACCAATTAGAATTTATGCTATAGAAGTCAGTGAGCATTTATTGGTTAGACCAGGGCTTGTTTCAACACAACAAATGGCATGAACATTCATGTAGATCAGCAGTTCTCAACCTGAGATTCTCAACCCCTTTAGGGGTCAGATAACCCTTTTACAGGGGTGGCCCAAGATCATCAGAAAACACAGATATTTACATCACAATTCATAATAGCAGCAAAATTACAGTTATGAAGTAGCAATGAAAATAATTTTATGGTTGTAGGTCACCGCAGCATGAGGAACTGTATTAGGTTCATGGCATTAGGAGGTTGAGAACCACTGGTATAGATTATCCTGCTACCATGCCTTCAGATCCTACCACTACAATGCAAGGCTTAGATGTTACAAGTGTGGGGATGCTGCACTGTGGCTGTGGAAGAAAAGACTCCTTGGGCAGTGACCAAACAAACCAGTGACCTTCTACCTGGGAAGTGAGCAGTTAATCAATAGCTACACTGTGATACTTGTGGGCCTACTTCGCTGCTCATGGGATGCTGTGCAATGGCATGATAATCCTTGGAGTCCTAGACACTAAGAATGTGACAGGTTGCTCAGGGTCCCAGTTGTATAATCTCTCCCAATAGACACACGTGCACCCCAATTCTGCTTACCTCACAGTCCCTCCATATCCTCCTCTCTCCTCTGCAGTGGCACTCCAAATGAAAAAAAAATTTTTTTTCCCTTGATGGTTTTATTTATTTTTTTTTCATTTTTTTATTGAGAAAAGGAGAAGAAAAAAACAAGTTTCCACCTCCTCCCAGCCTCCCATTTCCCTCCCCCTTCTCCCACCCTTCTCCCCCTCCTCCCACCCTTCTCCCCCTCCCCCCACTCCTTTCCCCCTCCCTCTCCAGTCCAAAGAGCACCAAATGAAAAATTTAAAAAAGCAAAACAAAACGGCAAACAAACAAAAAGTAAATGAACCAAAATCACAACAAAACAAACCACTTTGCTCTTCCATCTTTCTTGTCTCTCCAACACCTCTTCAGCTTCCTGATGGTGTTGGGAGTAGGGGAGTGTCACACAGTATACCTTTTGTCTAATCAGCTTTACTTGCAAATGCTAACTTCAATGAGTCACTGGTCTGGTTCAAGGTGTCTGGTTTCTGGTACACCACCATCACTGAATCCTCATCGGAACTTTTCTCGGATATCCTGTGGTTATCATTTCACAGTACCAGTTCCTTCGCAAGTTCCAGCAAGTCCTATATGGAGTAGATGTTAGAGTGGACCGAGCCAAAACCTGGCTGTGGACCTGGGTAGTAGTTTAGCTGGTCAGTCCAGGCCACTGGGGGCACCCACCTCAGGAGATGAGCAGGGTCGGCTCCCCTATACCCATGCCATCAGAGTCAGCTCTTCCTCCTCTCCTGCTGTGGTGAGGGGTGGGGCCATCTCTCCTGAGTGGGTGGAGGGAGGGGCAGCTTGCCCATGAAGTTCAGGGCCAGCTCTCTTGCTACAATATCCAGCAAGGGGCAGGGCCAGCTCTCCCAAGGCCATTGAAGGGCAGGGCCAGCTCAGCATGGTCCTCTGATTCCATCCCACATGGTTCCCAGAGCAGGACCACAGACCCAGACATGGCAGCAGCATGGCCCAGATGGTATCCTGACTCTAGCTCAGAGCACAGGCCATTCAGATCTGTATGGCTACAGCTGAAGCATGATCCCCAGACTCCAACAAGGCCCTGATAAAGATTTCTATGGAGATGACCTAGGAGATAAATGGCATTTACAGCATATTGACTTTTATACTTGTGAAAAAAATCTGGATGAAATGGGCTTATAAAAAGAATGGAGATGGTTGGGAAACTCAGCAATCAAAAGCTACAGAAGGTGTTCCCTATATTTGACAATTAGCATCCCCCTGGAAAGAGTGGTCAACAGCCTCTCCTGGTTATTAAGCTGAGAAGGAACACAAGGTTTGGGTGGGGAAGCACTGGGCTTAACAAAGAAGAGTACAAACCCAAAGAGCTTACGGGATCAACATAAGTCCAAAAAGCACGTGGGTGCTATTATTAAGAGGGTTGGAAAACCAAGATTTCAGGGGCTGGAAAATCAGTTTAGTTGATAAAATGTTTGCGGCACAAATTAGAGAACCTATGTGAAAATGTCAAATGATGGGTACCTGTAATCTCAGCACTGAGAAGGCAGAGAGGAGAGGATCTCTAGGGTTAGTGGCCAATGGCTTGCCCTAGTTATTGCTTTGTTGCTGTGAAGAGACCCATTACCAAGGAAACTTTAAAAGGAAGCATTTAATTGTGGGCTTATAGTTTCAGAGGGCTAATCTATGACTATCATATTGGGGAAGATGGAGGCAGGCAGACATAGCACTGAAACAGGAGCTAAGAGCTTTCATCCTCATCTTCGAGCAGCAGGCAGAGAAAGAAAGACTAGGCCTGTCATGGACTTTTAAATTCTCAAAGCCTACCTCTAGTGACACACCTCTTCCAACAAGGCCACATCCTGATTCTTGAGATATATGAGCACAGGGGGGCATTCCAATTCAAACCACAATACCACCATAGTCTTATCATCATACTCGAAATTCAACAGTGGACTCGGTCTCAAAAAAAAATCCAGTGAAGGGTGACTGAAGAAGGCACTTGTCATCTACTGTTGGACTCCATATATGAACACACACACACACACACATGGGTATACAAACATGTACATGCATACAAATAAATAAAAGAGTTTAGAGTTAGATGTCTTCTCTCAGGACACAGAATCTAGCCCCATGAAAAGGACCACGAGTCAGATGTTCCTACTATTGTAGCTCACAGAGACCGGGTGCAGTAATAACCAACACTGAACAAAAAGGAGAGGCCTGAACAGCTCTGGAAAGCTACAGAAAGAGGAATGAAAATGCTGAGGGAAAGACTACATAAAGCCAAAATCACAACCAGTAGACAGTATCTGCAGAGAGCCAGAACCAGAGGACATGAACAGGAGGGCACAAGTGAGAAGGACACGAGCTCTCCTAATGTTAGAAATGGACTCCTCTACAGTAAGGAAGATTATTAGAAGAGGGTTTATTAGCATCCACAAAGACAAAGGGGCCCGTGAGCAAAGACATCAAGCAGAGGTGTTTAACCACAAGACTCCAGGAAGCCACATACTGAATAACCACGTGGTCTGAAGGGAAACCAGAGAGACTTTATTTTCAAAGAGTCTGGAGATGGCAAATGAGACACCGCGAACAGCTGAACAGCCAATAGATAATAAAGGTGCTGCTCAATATTTATAGACTGGAAAAGATCAAATAAAAGACCAAAAGAAGTTTTTCCCAATGAACTCTTCATTCATTGTTCAGTTCACCAAATTCAGCCCTTTTTCAGATGGGTTCTTGTGAAGAAGGGTAATGGTGAGTATATAATGACTTTCACAGTACTTCCACAAATGGACCTATAGCCACTTACTTGGGTGTCTGTCCTCTGGAATAAGAATATCCTGTCATTTCCTTTCTTTCTTTCTTACTTTCTTTCTTTCTTTTTTTCTTTTTTTTTTTTTTTTTTGGTTGTTCGAGACAGGGTTTCTCTGTAGCTTTTGGAGACTGTCCTGGAACTAGCTCTTGTAGACTAGGCTGGCCTCAAACTCCCAGAGATCTGCCTGTCTCTGCCTCCCGCCTGCTTGGATTAAAGGCGTGCGCCACCACCGCCGTGTCATTTCAAGGAGTATATAGAAGCCAAGTAACACCTTAAGGGCTGACTCCAAATAGAGCTCATAGGAGGCCTGCTACCCTACCCAGGAGTAATTTCAGCCCCATTTATGTAACTTGAATTGACTTGGCAATAATCTCCTGTAGATATGGCCCTGTTGCTGAAGACAGCATTTACATATCTCATTGAACATGGAGAAGTCAAGCTGGTGCCTAACTAGAACCTTCACCACTATTGACTAGTTTTAATGGTACTGGAAGGTACTTTGCATGCTGCCAAAGGATAAAGGTAACCACCATCCCGGCTCTAAATACTGTGATCTACAATGGTGATCTGCCTGCAATATACACTAGTACAATAATAGCCCAAAATTTGGAGCAACCAAGCAGTCTTTAATTGCATTTAAGACCCACCCCAAGAGGATGAAACCCATGCCTAACACTGTTCAGAACCTGAAACTTATTAGGCCATACGACTAGGGAAAAACCAAATACTATTGTTCTACTAAAGGGACATAAAAATTAAATGAGTTCTAACAACATTCTGCTATACCCATAAATCACTGACTCCTTCAACCAAGGTCTGCATCATAGAAGCTTCCTCATATAGTAGATGAGAACTAATATAGAAACCCACAACTTGACAATGTGCAGAGAAAGAGACACCTTGGAGTATTCAGTACTAAATGTGATGTCTTCATGAAGTCCCTCCACTCAGGGTTCAGTGAACAATACAGATGAAGAGGCAGAAATACTGTAAGAGCCAGAGGAGCTGGATGACACCAAAGAAAGAGTCTTCCAAATACAACAGGACTGACACACATATTAACTCATAGTGTTGGTGGTAGCATGCACAATGCCTGCAGAGGTCCAAACCAGACGGAGTTCCAGGACTAAGAGGGGAAGTAGACATGAGTTCCCATCTTTAATCAAGAAGTTATGTCCAACTGACATCTGCTTGCAAAGGAAAAATTAGTCTTTTTCAATTGAATCTCACATAAATAACAAGGCCCCCGTGCCTGTTTTGTCAACACAAATATGGACTTGTCCACAAGATCTCCTGAGTAAATTGGGAGCATGGTAGGGTAGGGGAAGCACAGAAGGGGAGAGGAGAGGAGGGAAGAGGAGAGTTGACCATGGCAACTCTTATTTTTTTTTAAAAAAAGCATTTAATTGGGGATTGCTCAGTTTCAGAGGTCCAGTCATCATGGCAGGGAACATGGTGGCATGCAGGCAGACATCGCGCTGGAAAAGTAGCTGAGAGTCACTGTGAGGTCAGGCTTTGAGATCTTAGATGCTCAAGCTAGGCCTAGTGGGGCAGTCTCTTCCTGCTGTCTGAGAATAAAGATGTAGAAGTCTCACCTCCTCCAGCACCACGTCTGCCTGCATGTCACCATACTTCCTGCCATGCCAATAATGGTACTAAATTTCTGAACTGTAAGTCATCCCTAATTAAACGTTTTTCTTTATGAGCTGCCATGGTCATGGTGTCTCTTCATAACAATAGAAACCCTAAGACACACACACCTTTAAATTAGGCAGGTCAATAATAATAATTTACTTCACAATAAGTTCCAAAAAGAAAGTGAACAATGAGGTGGCCAGAGGTTTGTTATTTAGTTATGTTCAGGACCTTTAGTGGGAGCTGACTAAAGTTTTTTCCTCATGGTTTAGAAACCACATAAATTTAAGAAGTCTAGGCAGAGGACTGGAGAGATGGCTCAGCAGCTAAGAGCCCTGGGTGTTCTTCCAGAGGACCTGGATTCAATTCCCAGCCCCCACATGGTGGTTAACAATCATCTGAAACTCCAGTCCCTGAGGATAAAGTGGCCTCTTCTGGTCTTTGTGTGCACCAGGCAAAAGATCCATATACATAAAAACATAGGAAAATAAATAAAAGTAAAATAAAATCTCAAAAGGACATTTTAAAAGATCAGTCTGGCCAAAACTGACAAGCTTCCTGATCAATGGGAATGTTTCAAGACAGGAGGAGCTAGATGGAAGCCACCCAAAGGCCTGCTCTGGCCTCCAAATGCACACACACAAATCTGTGAAATAAAATGATTCCAACTGTTATGTGGTACTGTTCAATTTTTCCTCTCCACCCAAGGTCAATTTACTGGAAATGGCTGACACTAAAACTGTGCCATTTCTCCTGCCCATGGCTCACCAAAGTTGTTACCAGAGTTGTCAGGCTCACAACCTGGATTCTACCTCAGCCACCCATCTCCAATAGATCAATTAAAGAAACAATACTGAAAACCAAAAAAGGCAGATTTATTGCCCAGCCCTGATATGAGGGCTTGTGCCTATCCTTATTGTTACTTGTTATGCCATATTCCAGTGATATCCCAGGGAGGCCTGCTCCTTTCTGAAGGGGAACTGAGGAGCAGTCAATCTGGGTGAATGCATAAGTGACAAACAATCCCACACCAGTTTGGAATTATGATTAATAGAATGGTGATTTATTTAAAGGGGAAAAACTTACAGATCACCGTCCCAGACAACAGCCCTCTGCGCAATCAGGAAGGGAGCCTAGTCACCAGAAGTGGAGCCGGAAGCCAAAGAGCGAGCCAGGGCAGTGGCTGCTTTTTTAGAGAGAGAGAGACCATGTCTCAATGGGCTGGCATCTCAGCGGCTATTAACTGAAGGAGCGGAAGGAGCTCTGGAAACATCTGGGGAAGAAGAAAGGTGGAGGAGGGGTTGGAAAACTATAGTTGGTATATAATGTAAGAGAGAAGAATAAATAAAAACAATGCAATACTCAGGAAAGCAGGCCCTGAACCTCGTCAAGGTAGCACAATAGAGCCAACCTCATTGGCAGAGGTGTGGGTGAGCCAGCCCTGAATTTTTAAGCATGGGAGAGCTGTCCCCATTACTCATCTGCCATGTGTTATCATAGGCAGAGAAGAGATATCCTCCCCTTACCCATCAACACCTGAGGCAGATGGGAGAGCTGGCCTTGAGATCATAAGTGTGGGTGAGCTGTCCTTGCCCCCAGCAGCTGCAACACTCAGGAGAGCAGGCCCTGTACCACATCTGGACAGCACAGTAGAGCTGTCCCTGAAGGGGTAGGTATGGGAGAACAGACCCTGAGGAAGTGAAATTGGGACTGGCCTCACCCCTTGTCCATTGCTGCAAGGGTTGAACTAGCCAGGGCAATGCAGGAGAGCTTACTCTGGTGGTGAGGATGGGGGAGAGTTGGTGGACTGACCAACCAGGGTTATGAGTTGGCCCACCCCATCTATGATCTGTTGGAGCATGTTAAGGAGCTGGTCCTGCAGACCCAAAACTGCAAGATCTTCAGACACAGGGCAACATCAGAATATCCAAGAGGAGTCCAGGTAAGGCCCACCCAGCATTAATAGTACAGCAGAAACCAGAGGCCTCAAACCAGACCAATGACTCTTTGCAATGAACGCTTGAAAGTAAGTCTATATTGATTAAAAAGGGCTTACTGCGTGACTTTCACACTGCAGCTTTCAGGACAAAACTGATTTTTCTTTTTGTCTCTCTTCAATTGTATTTTATTTTATTTTGAGGGCAGCGGGTGGATATGAAGGGACAGGAAAATGAATGGAATGGAGATGCATGGTGTGAACAAAGAATAAACAAAGAAAAAAGTTAAAAATGGCCACTTTGAGAAAAGGAACAATCTAGTCAGGGATACACCAACTCTGCAAGTCCATCTTTGAGGGTTTGATATGAGGCTTAGGTTTAAATAGATATCAGAAGGTATATAACTAAGCAGTGTGTTCAAGGTGTGGCTCTGCCCATTATCCTCTCTCCTTGAAGGTATTCTGACAATTTTGCATATCTTTTCCAGATTATCCCCTCTCTGCCTGATACCAGGGACCCAGGTTTTTCCTTCTTCCGGCATTAACCGCTAAGGGAATTCAAATGCATTTGTGTCTATTGTTTTGTAGTGTGACATATAAAGGGAGGGGTGGGTATATCTCTTTAGAATATCCTCATTCCCATGAGGATGGTTACTGATCCATCCAAATATGGACAGCATCATCCCATGGGCTGGTGTTCCCGATTAAAGAAATAGAGGAAAAGGAGAAAAAGAGTTTTGGTAGTTGGAAGGAGAAATGTTCCCCCATAATCTAGGGCATAAACCCCACTTCCTTGTTTATCCATGTTAATAACTCCTCCTCCGCGTTCAGCTTTATGTAATAACCCCACTCCTCTGTTCACCTCTATATAATAAACTCATTGAGCTTCCCCTGTGCTGCAGCTTCTCCTAGCCCAGGGCGAGATCATCTGATCCCAGTTCTCTGTCTATGAATCTGTCTGTGTCTGTGTCTTTTCCTTCATTCACTCACTGCCCCAGTCAGTCTGTCCCTGGAGCCATACTGGACACTTGAACTTGTCACAATAGAAAATTCAATTCTTTTTTTAATATTTATTTGTGTATTATGTATACAGTGTTCTGCCTGTATCTATCCCTGCAAGCCAGTAAAGGGTACCAGATCTCATTACAAATGGTTGTGAGCTACCACGCGGTTGCTTGGAAATGAACTCAGGACCTTTGGAAGAGCAACCAATATTCTTAACCTCTGAGCCACATCTCCAGTCCCCCACAATGGAAAATTCTTGACTCTCCTTCATATCCTCCAATTCCAGTTCCCCAGTCTCATTCTCAGCCCTGTAACAAACAACATTAAAGGATCTGACTTTTTTCTCTTATGCCAATTTCTCAAATTATTTCACAAAATAGAAACAGAAGGGACATTGTCCAGTTTATTCTATGAGGCCACAGTTACCCAGATATGCAAAGCACACAAAGACACAACAAAGAAAGAAAAGTACAGACCAATTTCCCTTATTACCATAAAAGCAAAAACACTCAATAAAATACTTGCAAGCCAAATCCAAGAACACAACAGAAAATATCATTTAGTATGATCAAGTAGGCTTCATCCCAGAGATACAGGAATGGTTCAACACATGCAAATCGATAAATGTAATCCACCATATAAACAAACTGAAAGACAAAAACCACATGATCATCTCATTAGATGCCGAAAGGGCCTTTGACAAAATTCCAACACCTCTTCATGATAAAAGTCCTAGAGCGATTAGAGATACAAGGGACATACCTAGCCGGGCGTTGGTGGCGCACGCCTTTAATCCCAGCACTTGGGAGGTAGAGGCAGGCGGATCTCTGTGAGTTCGAGGCCAGCCTGGTCTACAAGAGCTAGTTCCAGGACAGGCTCCAAAGCCACAGAGAAACCCTGTCTCGAAAAACCAAAAAAAAAAAAACAAGGGACATACCTAAACATAATAAAGGCAATTTACAGCAAACCTATATCGAAAATCAACTTAAATGGAGACAAACTCAAAGCAATTCCACTATAATCAAAAACAAGATAAAGTTGTCTAGTCTCTCCACATTTATTCAATATACTACTTAAAGTCTAAGCTAGAGAAATAAGAGAATCCAAAGAAGAACAAGGAGATGCAAATTAGAAAGGAATAAGTCTAAGTATCTTTATTTGCGGATAATATGACAATATATATAAGTGACCCTAAAAGTTCTGCTTGGAAACTCCCATAGATGATAAACACCTTGAGTAAAGTAGCTAGATACAAGATTAACTTAAAAAAAATCAGTAGCCCTCCTATATACAAATGGTAAACAACATCTTTTACCTCAATAATATAAAATATCTTGGAGTAACTCTAATCAAGCAAGTGAAAGACTTGTATGATTAAAAAAACACTTTCAGACATTGAAGAAGATATCAGAAGAAGGAAAGATCTCCCATGCCCATAGATCAGTGGGATTAATATAGTAACATGGCCATCCTACCAAAGGAAATGTACAGATTCAATGCAATCCCCATCAAAACTCCAACACAATTCTCCACAAAGCTAGAAAGAACAATTTTGTGCTTCAGATGGAAATAGATAAAAACTTAGGACAACTAAAATGGTCCTAAGTAAGTAAGGAACTGCTGATGGCATCCTCTGCCCTGATTCTAAGTCATCCTACAGAGTTAGAGAACTAAAAATCACATGGTTGGCACAAAAACAGACATGTTGGTCAATGGAATAAAATTGAAGACCCAGAATACACCAATGTCCATACACCTATGGACACCTGTTTTTATATAAAGAAGCCAGAAATATACAATGGAAAAAAAGGCAGACTCTTCAGCAAATGGTGTTGGCTGCATGTAAAAGAATCTAAACAGATCCATACATATCACCCTGCATAAAACTTAACTCCAAATGGATCAAAGACCTCAATATAAAACCATATACACTGAATCTGATAGAAGAGAAAGTGGAGACTAGCCTTGGCACAGGAGAAGATGTCTTAAACAGAACACCAGTAGCACGGGCAATAAGATCAACAATTAATAAATGGGACCTCGTGAAACTGAAAATTTTCTGTAAGGCAAAAAAACACCATCATTCAGACAAAGCAGCAACCTTGAGAATGGGAAAAGATTTTTACCAACTACACATTCAATAAAGGGTTAAAAATATATAAAGAACTAAAAATCCTAGGTATCAAGAAAACAAATAACCCAATTAAAAATAGAGTACCGATCTAAACAGAGAATTCTCAATAAAGGAAACTCAAATGATTGAGAAGCACTTAAAGAAAGGTGGATTAGTCTTAGTCATCAGGGAAATGCAAATCAAAACTACTTTAAGATTTCTTCTTACACTTGTCAGAATAGCTAAGACCAATAAAACAAGTAACAACTTGTTGAGGTCACAGAGGCCCTTGTACTGGCACAGGCACACTAAGAGAACCAGAATGTTAATCAGGCTTGGCCTTCTCCTCAAGGGAGGAGATAAAAATCAAATACCTGAATTCCATCCAGAAAGCTGAGAGTGGATTTTGTTAATGGCAGGGTGACCTGTTGCTATCTTTGAGGAAGACCCCACCCACCTTTTGCTATAGAGGCAGACTTCACTCAAATTCCCCAGAAGGATTATCCCAAACTCTTTCCTCCTTAGACTATTCCCCATTCTTAGTGGAGGCGTCATGTGTACTCTATGGTCTGCTGACCTTTATGCTATCAGTCGGAGGCTAGATTCTAGGCCTTTTACCTATAGAACCCACCCTCACTGTCACATGTACTTTGTAAAGGCATTTCTATGTAGTCACACCGTAAGCTTAATGTGTACCTGGCATTGGACTGACTGGACTGATTGTTTCCTGGAAACCTTTTCTAAAATTGCACTGTCTTAAATATGCTATGAACTACCTGGCATTAGACTCTCTGAAGTCTGACCCAGGTTGACAAAGTCAGTCTGTACCAGGTTTTCATTCTTATCTCTTCATGAATCACTGCCTGCATTGACACCTGCTGGGACCTCCACACCTGCTTATGCTGGTGAGGATGTAAAGGGAACATTCATCCTTTGCTGGTGGGAGTGCAAATTCATACAACCATCATGGAAATCTACTAGTCTGTTTGTTCCTCAAGAAGATGGGAATCCATCTGCCTCAAGATCCAGCTTTACCACCCTTGGCAAGGGAATATGGGGAAAGACAATTAAAATTAAGGACCATTAAGTAGTATGAAAATCTAATATAGTAGCAGCTTCCTAAAATATAAATATTATGAAAGTGATCTAAATGAAATTGCTAAATAATAAGAAAAACAGAATCCCAACTTGACATCTCATTAACAAATGAAGCTTCCAAGACCTAGATTGGGTCACACTTTATTGAGTTGCTGGCCTAAGGGAACCCAGGGAATCTACAAACAATCCAGGCTGTTGCCAAGACTATAGGTTGCTTTCCACAACCTGGAACCAAAACCCCACTACTGAAAACAATGCCTACACAACTCATTGAACATGGAGAAGTAGAGCTTGTGCCTACATAGCGCCTTCACCCCTAGGTTCTCTTGTCTTTCATACAAGAAGGTAGTCATCATGCCCCCAAAAGAAAAACATTATCCCAAATCCTTTGATGCACAGTAGAGGCTTGTCTGTAAGGTATACTAGTGCAATGGTGGCACAAAGTTTGTAGGAGTAACCAACCATATCTCATTTGACTTAAGACCCACTCTTCGAGATGGAACCCATACCTGACACTGCTGCAGTGACCAAAAACCTAAGACTAGATAACTTAGGGACCTAAGGGGAAATCAAATACTTTTAAATATTCTTTAAAAGAAAGTATATAGTGATCAAATGACTACTAATGACATTTTGTTATATTCATGAATCAGAGCATTGCTCAGCCATCATCAGGGAAGCTTCCTGTATCAGATGGGAACAAATACAGAGACCTACAACCAGACATTATACAGAGTGAGAGACTTTGGAACACTCATCCCTAAATGTGATAGCCCCATAAGTCCCTCCCCTTCTTTTTTTAATATTTTATTTATTTATTATGTATACAGTGTTCTGCCTGCATGTCTGCTTTCACATCAAAAGGAAACACTAGATCTCATTACAGATGGTTTTGAACCACCATATAGTTTCTGGGAATTGAACTCAGGGCCTCTGTAAGAGCAGCTGGGACCAGGTGGGACAGGATCTTCTGTTTACAAATGGAGCCAATGTGGGGCAACTACATCCGCATAAAACCTGAGAGAGCTTGGGAAGAAATTCTAGACACAAAAGAACAGAATTAAGCATAGCTTCTTGGTAGCAGCATTTTCTCAGGTGGAAGCGCTCTGTTCGCTAGAGGCAAGCTCATCTCCTTTAAGAGAGGTTTCCTGATTCAGTGTTAGCAGCAAACACCTCACAGCTCTTTTAAGGGGCCCTGCCACAAAAACCTTAAATGGTGTTTATGAGCAGCTGGCATCAGGCTTCTTGGTGGTGGCATGGACTTAGAAACTCCAGCGAGATGTGATAAAAAACACAGCTCCTGCCAGTATCTCTACCATGAAGCTAATTCTCAGGAAGCCAAGGAGTGGGGCAGATCCAGCTGCCAAAGATGTGGCTTTAATCCTAGCCAAGTTGTTTAGCAAATTAAAGACTCATGTGGTCAGAAAAAGAGAGATATACAGTAAAGCCCTCTAAATGGTTTGCAGTGTTTTTAAAATTATACGTAGGCTTGGGAGAGAAAAGAAAAAGTACAGGTCAGGGAACCCTGATTGCTCTTCGAGCAGATGAGGGAGGGGGACTTGTTCGGGGGAGGGGGAGGGAAATGGGAAGCGGTTGCGGGGACGAGGCAGAAATCCTTAATAAATAAATTAAAAAAAATAAAAAAATAAAAGATAAATTTGGTCAATATAAAATTTTGTAATAATAATAATAGAATGAAAAACAAAACAAAAACAACAAAAAAAAAGAAACAGAATAGTTGGGTGTGGTGGCACACATCTTTAATCCCAGCACTTGGGAGGCAGAGACAGATAGATCTGCTGTGGAATAATGCTCTTGTACCTTGTAAAGATTTGTCACTCATATTGGTTTAATAAAACGCTGATTGGCCAGTAGCCAGGCAGGAAGTATAGGTGGGGTGACTAGACTAGGAGAATTCTGGGAAGAGGAAAAGCTCAGTTGGCAGTCACCAGCCAGATGCAGAGGAAGCAAGACGAGAATGCCTCACTGATAAAAGGTACCAAGCTACATAGCTATCATGGACAAGAATTATGGGTTAATTTAAGTTGTAAGTGCTAGTTAATAATAAGCATGAGCTAATAAGCCAAACAATTTATAATTAATATAAGCCTCTGTGTATTTCTTTGGAACTGAACGGCTGTGGGGCCAGGCCATTTACAAAAAAAAAAAAAAAAAAAAAAAACAAAAAAAAACAGGACAGAAACTTCATTTACAAGCAGCTAGTGCTCTTAACCTCTGAGCCATCTCTCCAGCCCTTACCAAGACTTTCTATTGACTAAAAGCATGTCTAAGCAGTCTTCTCTGGTGCATGACCCAAAACATTTCTGGAGGTTCCACTGAGATCCCCAGAGACAACCAGACCTTGAGACACCAGAGGTCTTAGAGTCCCTCAGATCAAGGAAGAGTGTGGTGGTTTGGGGACTCCTATGGGGTACACAACCTGAGATGTTCTAGCGCCCCAGGATTCCATTTTATCAATTTTTGCCTAATGCTTTGGAGGAGCCTGGCACCTCTGCCCCCAAAGGAAACAAATTACACAGTCATACCAGGCTGTGGTGGCCCATGCCTTTAATCCCAGCACTCAAGAGGCAGAGGCCATCCTGGTCTACAAGAGCTAGTTCCAGAACAAGCTCCAAAGCTACAGAGAAATCCTGTCTCAAAAAAAAATAGAAAGTCAACTGGTCTCTCACTTCTGGGGGTAAATCTGATTAAGGCACTTTCTGATTGGACACATAGAGGTTGGATGCTGCTACTGATCCTATATCCAGGATCTATGCGAAATACCATTAGATTTCCTCCTATCTGTTCAGGTGTATGAATGTATAGTGGCCACCCCGGTTGTTTTTATTGTGTGTCTCTTTGTTCATGTGTGTCTCTGTGTGTCTTTCTATGTGTTTTTGCCAGTTTTGTTTCCCTTTATTGACCAATGGTTTATTCTCTGGTGACACACACACAACTTAAGACTTGTTCTCTATAGTTTGGAATCCAAATACTTTTGGTGCTGCCAGGTTGTCCAAAGAAACCAAAAACAAACAAAAAGCAAAAAAAAAACCTCCACCTTTCCCATTTTTGGAGTGTTTACTTGTTTCATCCCTTGACTCCTGCTCACAGTCCTGGGTCATCCAGGGTCCTGGTCCCTCTATGAAGCCAGGGAGGGGTTAAACTTCTCATCCAGGGCTTCCTGATATCTAAGCAGAATGAACACAGGGAGGGGGGAAATAGTTCCCTGAGGTGAGTGTTACCTCCTACACTAACCTGCCTGCTCTAAGCAATCCCAGGGAAGGTGAAAGAGGAAGACCCACCACTTACTCCTTCATGATTTATGTCTCCATTTCAACCAATATCTGTATAATTACAAAACTAAAAACCAACCATTCTCTGAAAAGATGTAAAAAATGCCCTTAGGGCAAGAGGCCTGCCTCAGAGTAGGACTGCTGCCATCATTCAGATCCCAACTACAAAGACTAAGAGACAGGTGTGAGAAGAGTTTCTAGACGCTACTAGGTATTGCTGCCTCGGATACTGGAGTTTGAGAAACAGCAAGGCCTCAGTAGAGAGGGGCAATCTAGACTGAAACAAAAAGGCACTTGAAATTTTAAAAACAGCTCTGACTTTGGCTCCAACCCTAGCACTTCCAGATGTCTCAAAACCTTTTCATCTGTTTGTCCATGAAACAAAAGACATTAGAAATGGGGTTTCAACCCAAACCTTGGGGCCATAGAAATGCTCTGTGACATACCTGTCTAAACCATTATATCCTGTAGCCACGGGAGGATCCACCTATCTAAGAAATGTGCAGCTACTAATTTGTCTTTTTTGTTTGTTTGTTTCAAGACAGGGTCTCACTATGTAGCCCTGGCTGTCCTGGAACTCACTATATAGACCAGCCTGGCCTTGAACTCACAGAGAACCTCCTGCCTCTGCCTCCCAAGGGCTGGGATTAAAGGCGTGTACCACTATGCCTGGCTTACTGCTAGTCGAATAAAAATACACAAAAATCAAAGTTAACTCTGAGTCAGGGATCAGGATCTTATAACTCACAGAATCTTAAGCCACTGAGGCCCTCCTCCAGAACACCAGAACAGTGGCAGTCTGTGCCCATGTGACCCAGTACCAGGCCCCATTTCTGAACCACCCTCAAGTCTGGCATGAGAAACCCACTGCCAGCAATCCTGCTATGACCCTCTTGCCTGATGACAACCCACAGGTGCTCATCCTTAACTATCACATGACAACAGATGAAACCAGGAATGTGGGAGCTGCAATAGTTACTTTAACCAAAACAATTTGGGCCCAAGCCAGGTACCTCAGCCCAGAAAGCAGAACTGATAGATCTGACACAGGCTCTCAGATGGGGAAAAGGAAAGTCTACCACCATATACTGGACAGTTACTGTGCTTTCACTGCCAAGCATGTATACCGTCTGAGAGAAAGAGGGCTTTTCCCTGTTGGGGAAAAGGACATTAAAAACAAAAGAAAATCTTGACCCTACTAGAGGCTATCTGACTTCTACTACGAATTACTATCTTCCACTGCTCTACTGCCAAGAACATCAAAAAGATGACTCCCCTGAGGTAAAAGGTAATGGACAACTGACTTAGCTGCCCTATGACCCCTAGGGCCTATTGAAATTCTGATAGCATACCCCCACCCAGTGCTTCCTGAGACTCCATGGTACAACTAAGAGGAAATGGTGATGCAAATGGAAAAAGTGGTGAGCTCAAACACAACTTGATGGAGGATACCAGAGGGAAAGATCATTCTCTGAGAAACAACTGGCAGAACTCTGGTAACTGACCCCTAGCAGGCTACTCATCTGGGATCTACAAAACTTTCTGAGTTGTTCAGACCAAGGCAGGCTATGCCTAGACTGAACAGCCTGGCACAGTATGTCTCAGTCAGATGTCAGGTTTGTGCTCACTTAAATCCAAAACAGAGAGCCCTTACCCAGGGAGGGTCTAAATGGGAGGCCAGCCCTCCAGAGAACTCTGGGAAAACTTATTTCACCAAGATCCAGCCTGCCGGGGAGAATAGAAGTACTTGCTAGTTTTTATAGATAACTGTTTTGAGGGGGTAGAGGCGTTCTGCCCACAGACTGAAACTGCTCAAATAGTAGCTAAAAAGCTCCTCCAGGAACTGGTTCCCTCATTTGGCCTCCTCTTACCAATGGGGTCCAACATTGGCTTGGCTTTCATAGCTAAAACCTCATCTTAGTTAGGGTTTCTATTGCTGTGAAGAGACACCATGACCATGGCAACTCTTATAAAGGAAAAATTTAACTTGGGCTGCCTTACAATTCAGAAATTTAGTCCATTATCATCATGGCAGGAAGCATGGAGGCATGTAGACAGACATGGTGCTGGAGAGGTAGCTTAGAATTCTACATCTGGATCCACGGGCAGCAGGAAGAGACAGTGGGCCACTAGGCCTGGATTGAGCTTCTGAAACCTCAAAGCCTACCCCCAGTGACACATTTCCTCAAACAAGGCCACACCTTCTCTAGCAAGGCTACACCTCCACAAATGCCACTCCCTATGAGTCTATGGGGGGTCATTTTCAATCAGATCACCACAACTCTCAACTAATAGCTAAAGCTTTAGACATAGATTGAGAACTTTATTGTGCAGACAGACCTCAGAATTCTAGGCAGGTTAAAAAAAAAACACAGCACATTAACCCTAACAAAACTATCATCAGAGTTCAGTAAAAGATAAATAGACCTCCTTCCTTTGTTTTGGGCCTGCTGAGTCCCATAGAGGGTGGAATTAGCCCACTATGTGATTATGTTTAGAAGACCTCCCCCACTGTTTCCCAGGCTCCGAGACCAGCAGTTGCCAGAACTCTCTAACTATTCCTTTCTCAAGTTACTACAGCCCCTCCAGTTCTTGAATAAAAGATATTCATGAGACTATCCAAAAGACCAAACTGACCTGAGTTCACCATCAGTTTCCCCTTGTTCAGTCTGGTGATACTGTCTGGGTCAAGCAGGTACCCAAAGGGGCACTGAAACCAACTCGAAAAGGACTCTACATGGTGATTCTCTCCATTCCTACAGCTGTGAAGAGAGCTGACATTACACCATAGATCCACTACACCCAGGTCAAAATAAGTCACAGATGCAGCCAAATGGAATGTCTCCAGACTATGGACCCAGGAAAATTAAGGCTTCATTGGACATAAGGTCCTTCCTCTGTCTGCCCTCTACATCCTCCTGGGTCTTATGTTTGGTATAAATACAGGGTCAGGTCTAATTCCCACTGCCCTCAGGGGTGGTGATAGCTAATGTGTCTGCAGACCAGCAACCCATATTCTGTCTTGAACTTTAATGTCTGGTTACATGGGAAAAAAAGGAAAGGTATGGAAGTTTATATTCTGAGATAGGAATACAGAGCATACAATTCTATGCATGCCCTGAGGCTGGGCCCCTTAGTTACCAGGAACAAGAAAACTTCCATTGCAAAAATTAGGGTTGTAAAACAGAGACTTCCTTAAAACATACAGATGAATATACAGAAAAAAGCCCCCTCCCAAGAAATGCACAATAGAAAAATGTAATCCAATGGCCATAAAATTAAGAATCTGGAAATTCCATAACAAAGATTCTGGACTTTAAAAAACAGGGAAAAACCTGGGGAGTCAGACTCTATGCCACAGGAAGCGACCCTGGGGACAGAGTTAATCATTCCCAGTCTGAAATCAGCAAGGATTGCTGGTTACTTAGACTGCACACACACACACACACACACACACACGCCGCCAGACTACATAGGGATAGGAACTAATCAGCCTGTCAGTCCACTGACAAAACTCACTAGGACTAGGGCCACCCCAAATTAACATTAGAGGATTTACAAGAGGCTGAAACGGGTCTACTATCCAAAACCTTTAATCTAGGCACTTCCCCTTCTTCTGATGCCTGCTATTCTGCCTTAAGGGTTAATTCTTCTGGACAACAACCATATTACCTAGCTTCTGAGGCTACTTGGTGGGCATGTCCTAATGGTTTGACTAAATATGCCTTTTTGATGCTTGCCAAAGTAAGTAGACAGGTTGATCTGGACCTAGAGGTATTAAAAGATTTCATTTCTGAATGAAAGCAACAGTTAGATTCCCTTGTAGAAATGGTCCTACAAAATTGGAGAGGCTTAAACTTATCTCTCACAGGATAAAGGAAACTATGAATGACTTTGGGAGAAGCTTGTATTTCTAAGCCAATTGATCAGGAGTAATTAGAGAAAATCTTGCCATGGTTGGGGAAAATCTTAAAAAGCAAAAGAGGCAAAGATATAAATGAGATAATTGATACCAGTTTCTGTTCTCTTGGTCCCCCTGGCTAACTACTCTGCCATCAGCACTGACTGGGCCTTTAATTCTCATTCTGATTGGATTAATGCTAGGACCCTGCATGTTAAACTATATGGCCAATTACATATTAGTTCATTAAAATTAATGTTCCTTAGGACCAACTACATGATTTAGAGCAGAGTAAGTCCATGATTTGACTCATTCACTAAGACCATTGGGGAATGTAACAGAGTCGTAGACCTTAGCAATACTGACACCATGATAGAAGAATCATTCAGACTGTAAAATTCAGCACATAGCCCACCTACGAAAATGAAAACAAAGGCCTTTGGGGAAAGGCTCTAAATGTACTAACCTTGCTTTTTGGCTTCTGTAGTTCTGCTTCAGGCTTGTTAACTGAAGTATATTAACCCAGAATATGTTTTTTTGTACTTAAACGCTCACCCTGAGAAAGGTGGGTGCTACACTGGGATCCTGAATAGCCAGTGTAGTCACTGACCAGCAAATAAAGACTTTCTATTGGCTTAAACTCAGTCTTCTCTTCTTGGCAGTCTTCTCTGGTGGATACCCCATGACACCCTAGGGCTCAGGGAACCTGTGGAAAAGGAGTCAGAAAGAGCGTAAGAGCCAGAGGTGATGGAGGACATCAAGAAAACAAGGCCCTCTAAATCACCATGAACAAAGCGCATATGAACTCAGAGACTGAGGCAGCATGCACGGGACCTGCATGGGTCTACACCAGGTCATTTGTGTATATATTATGGCCTCCAGTTTAGCATTTTTATGGGAATCCTGAGTGTGCAAATGAGTGGGTCTTTGTTTCTCGTGCCTTCTCATGAACTCTTCCTTCTGGTTGTTTTGTACAATTCCAATGTGTTATTTTTGCTGTATCTTATATTTCATTTTATTATTATTGTCCCTTAAATGCCTGCTTGTTTTCTAATGAGATACAGAAAGGAAGTGGATGCAGATGGGAGGCAGAGGTGGGCAGGAACTTGGAGGAGTAGAGGGAGCAGACACTGTAATCAGGATATTTTCAATAAAAGGAGAGAATTTTAAAAAGAGCCCTAGGCTATCTAATAAAAATCCAAGTACCAGGCATGAGAAATCTCTGTTCCAGTTGTTGGTCAGGAGTCCAAGAGACTCCCCCAAACAATATAGGTTATTGCTGTGGCCCTTGGTTGCCTCCCTGAAGTTGAAAGTCAGTCTCTATTGCGAAGGCACCACCTACTTTGGAAACTACACTCAGGGGATTTGAGTTTGATCTGACCTGAAAGCCTCCTCCCCGGAAGACTAGCTTCAGTAGCACCAAAAGCTATTAGCAAGCTGCCAAGGGAGGAAGCAATCAATAATCCCATGCAGCTGTGATACCTACAATGCACGACGAAGCGTGCATTACATGCACTACAAATCTGTGTAGCGAGTTACACCTAAAGGTTCACTAGTGGCACTTACATATTGGGGGTAACCAACAGCTGTCTAACTGGACTTAGGTCCACTCCACAGAAGGGAAATCATGCCTAGTACTATAATCCTAGTCAGCCATCCACGGCTAATGAGGTCGTGGATCTTAAACTACAATTACCACTTTCCTAACCCAATGTAATTCCTAACTGTGTTCTAAATACTTCATACACATATTAGTGTAGCTTTCACCCCTTATCTAAGAAGCTTCTTTTCACAGCAGAGATAATTACACAAAGTAGGAACTCGTCAAAATGCAGAGAACTGACCATAGGGTACCCAGCCCCAGTTGAAACATCTACATCATAACCCCCACACCTAAGGCTCAGGGAGCATCTCAGAGGAAGGGGTGGAAAGATTCCAAGAGCCAGAGGATTAGGAAGTCTGCTGCAAGACTATCTTCTACACATGACAGGCAAGATACATTCATGAAATCTCAGAGATAGGGCTACTAAATGAAGACCTGCATGATGACATCAGTTGACTTGCCAATGTGCCTGGTGGAAATCACAAAGGCCCAACCATAGATGAAGAGATACGGGCAATTAAAGACTGATGAGAGGGAAAATTAGTCTTCTCCAAGGATGAGTCTTTTAAGCATTTATCTCAAACCAAGTGGCCAGCCAGAAAACATATACATACAAGCCAACACTAAACAGGCTCAATGGGTGGCACTTATATAATTATTCATACATTTATATGTAACAGTAATAATTCAAGAATAAGAGGCTAGGAATTTGAGTGGACATGGGAGGTCATGGACGGAGGAGTGGAACAGGGGAAATGATGCAATTAAATTTTCCATCTTAAAACCTTTTTAAAGAAGAAAGTTAAGAAGGAACCGCTAATTAGACTAGATAGACGATAGAGATGACAACTTCCCATCTTAGCAGAGTTGAAGGAAGCCTGGCATGTCTGGAACACCAAAAGTCACAATGATTAGCCAAACAGTAAAAATTCAAAATGTCCATCCATGAACAAAAACTATAATCTCTTCATTACTATGAAGACATGAAAAGGAAAGCACTACAAACATGCTACAATAACAGCTTTGGAAACACACTAGGTTAAAAAAGGAGACACAAAGGACCACTCCGGTATAATTTCACTGAAACATGCAAAGCAAAAGTTATATTTAATCATCACTGTCAACCTAGTAGATATACCTCTGGGTGTGTCTGTGATGATAATTCCTGAATGTGGGTGGCACCACACCATGGGCTGGAATCCTGAACTGGATGAAAAGAATGAGAATGTGAGCTGAGCACCAATATTCGTCTCTCTCTGCTTCCTGAGTACACAATGTGGCCTTGTATCACTCAGACACCTGCTACATGTCTTTCTCACCATGCTGCACAGTATTCCCTAAAACTGTAAGATAAAATAAAGGTAAGGAAAAGGGCTCAGTAGGTAAAGTATGTTGTGGGAATTCATTCTGCCAATAGCTTGGGGATACAGGCCTTAGGCTGTGGCTTCTGTGTGCAGATGTCTGATGTGACCTCATATAAGGAAGGGGGGTCTCTCTTGCCCCTTTGGGGGGTTAGAGCAGAAGCAAGCCAAACAGTGGAACATGACAGCTCGACCCCATGGGGGCTTCCACTTTGTCCTTTGAGGTTTATTTCCCATTGAATTCCCATAAGAGACTTTTGTAAATTCTTGCGTCACCTGGTGCCAAACAGGGAGCTTGAACCCGCGACCCTGAGATTAAGAATCTCATGCTCTATCAACTGAGCTAGCCCAGGCCTCAGGGTGGGGGAGGCAGCAGTTGCAATTTGGAATCTCTGCCTTGGCAGTGGCCACCCTCTCAGTTGCACGGGGGACAAGGATGGCTAGTGGGGAGCAGGGGCCTTCTGGGTTGAAACTGCAGCAGTCATGGCCACTGCCAAGGTGGGGACTCTGGCTCTCCACTGCCACCTCCTCCACCAAAAGTGCTTGCTAAACAGCACCTAGATACCTGTAACCCTAGTGCTGGGTGAGGAAAAGAGGGGGGATGAACCCAAGGATATGCCAGTCGGACAAGTTGGTCTACCCCAAACATCTCTCAGGGGAGGAAGAGATACTGTCTCAAATAAAGGAGAAAAGTGACAGACACAAGTTGTCAGTAGCCTCCACAAGCATACAAACACAAGAAAACAAACCCTTCCTTAAACTGCTTTCATCAGGGATTCTGAAATTGGTCACAGAAATGAGAACAGTAAGCAATAGGTGAATCCATAGAAACAAAAGCCCATTTATGATTTTTAGAGACAATAGAGAAAGATATAAACAATTTAGAACTACATGAAAATGGTTTTAGTCCAACACTGTATTACTAAATGCCACTGAATTGCTTAAAATGGTTACTTTTATTTTATATGTATTTATCTCAATACAAATAAATAAGTTACAAAGAAAAAAATGCATAAAGAGATAATGTAACCATCAAAAACCACAAACAAAATAAAGAGAATTGGGATATAGCTGACTCTAATAGAGCACTTCTCTAGCATGTACCAAATCCTGGGTTCCATCCCTGCAAACAGAAAAGAGACGTATTGGGGAGGGAACTGGCTCGTCTTAAGAATCCTATCACATCCACATTAAGCTGTCTAAACTTCAGAAGTTGCAGCTCTCTGCAATTGTGCCTGCCATCTGTAAGGTCCTACACTGCTGGGCTCTAAATGTCTAACATGAAGACTAGAACTCAGCATTGCCTTCTTTGCCTTTGCTAGCAATCACAAATCAGGTCTATGGGTTTAAGAGCCAAGTCTATAAACCAAATTTTAGCCACATACTCTGGCCAGTGCCAACTATTTTCCATGAACAGTGGATGGTGTTGGTGTAGTTTTTCAAATTCAAGGTATCTAGCTATTGAAACTAAAGCCTTCTGAACAAGTCTGCCGTGTAAGGGATTGAAAAAATTCAGTCCCCAAAACTTTATATAGAGAAATATCAACAACAAAGAGAATCTGATATTAATACATGAAAATTCATAATTTTGTTGGCACAGGCTTCAGTAATGTCTACGGTCACTGGCATGGAAGGACTCCCGCTCCCGGGAGTGCCTATGCTTTTTATGCCAATGGGACCTATCCAGACTCCTACTTCTGCTTCTATGACTCCGCCCTTCAGAATGCCCACCATGCCTGCTGGAATAAGCAGCACCTGAGCTCCTCCCTCTATCCTTTTCTCTGCTCTTTTCTTCTCCCTGCCTCCTGCTCGAGGACTTCTGCTCGTGCTTGGGTTTCTCTTTCTTTGGCTCCCACTCAGGATCCCCTGCTCTACCATGGAAGGAACTCCTGACATCAGGGGAGTCTGCTTGGTTCTTCTTTCCCTCTCTGGATTCAGACTTCTGGGCTTTCTCTGAGTTCCTGCTGTTGTGCTTCTTTGGGCCATGGTCATCCTTTTCCTTTGCTGTCTTGCTGCTGGAGGACAAAGAGCAGGACGGCGGTTCTGCTAGTTTCCTGTGTTCAGTCTTCTCTTTTCCTTTCTTTTTCTTTTTCTCTTTTTTGTCTGCGCAGGGAAATCAATAAGTAAAAGAAAACAAAGAAATCTCTTTAAAATGTGCCTTTCTTCTCTCAGTAGATCACATAAAACTGAGACATTCCAAAATGTTCCCATGCAAGCAGATGGAGAATATGCATGTGAAAAACATCCCAGGCAGCAGCAAGAAGCAGTCACAGGTTGTGCCTCCAGGGAAAATGTCTCCCAGAATCAAACTGGATATCTGTTAGTCCTGATAAGTCAAGTTGTACAAAACAACCCCACACCAAAGGGCTGTATCTCCAAATACAATCTCATTTTGAGATACAGACGAGTGAAGGATGGCAATATATCAACTTAGGGAGCCATAATTCAGCCCCTACAAGTAGCCTTCCTTCCTCAGAAACATCTGCTTTCTCAATTAAAATAAGGATTGTCACACCTTCCCTTTTTCCACTTAAGAGTGAATTACTGACTATATATGCATGCTGGAAAAGAAGACGCTAAGACTACCCAGAATCTTCTCCTGAGTTTGAACACTCCACCTTTTTTGTGTTTTTTTGTGGGTTTGCCATCTTCATCTTCAGAGACCTCAGGAGAACTTGATGAAGGTGTATTAGCCCCACAGCCCTTCTCCTGCAGCTCTCTGGTCACATCATCCACATCTTCTGATTCCTGAGGAGTCCGGTAGTTTGACACATGGTCCACGCGGATAGTCCTTCCCTTGATCTAAGCAAGACCAGAAATGTTTTAGCAAAGACAGCCCCAGCATCCAACTCTCTGAACAAAACTACAGAGAATCAGGTTTGAATCATATCCATCACCTTAAACAGGAAAACCATAAAAGAAAACATGCTCAACTGGTATGTTATAGCATATATATATTAAATATATATAAAATAAATAAATAAATAAATATAAAAATATATATTTAATAACTAATAATACACAGCTGAATAAATAAATATATAAATATATAATATATATAACATAATATAATATATGATATAATATATAATATATATAAATATATATAAATATGTATATATAAATAAATAAATATAAAATAAAAATATATAAAAAATATATATATTTAATAACTAATAATACACAGCTGAATGGGGCCTAGGGCAGGTGAGATCTCTGGGGCAACTGTGACCAGAGTTTCCCTTGATATACTACGGGGACTATGCAAATTTCTTCATGTCCTGCATGTATCATGAAGTTCAAAAACACTCAGAAGTACTACCCTAAAGCACATCATCAAGAAAGTCTATGAGAGGGCTGGAGAGATGGCTCAGAGGTTAAGAGCACTGGCTGCTCTTCCAGAGGTCCTAAGTTCAATTCCCAGCAACCACATGGTGGCTCACAACCATCTGTACTGACATCTGGCGCCCTCCTCTGGCATGCGGGCAGAGGTAGAATGTTGTATACATAATAAATAAATAAATCTTTAAAAAAAAGTCTATGAGAATATAGGATTTAAAGCACAGTTGATTATCTATAAGGATAGGGAAATAATACAGTTGTTAAAGCACTTGCCTTGTAAGAAAAGAACCTGAGGTTAATCCTAAAAGCGCACACAATCTGGGTGTGGTAGCACACACTTGTAATTCCAGCATTGGGAGGGAGAGACAGGAAGACTGCTGGAGCTCACAGTCAAAGCAATCCTGCCTACTTGACAAGTTCCAGACAAGTGAGAGATCTTGTCTCAAAAAAAGGAGGAAGAGGAAAAGGTAGACAGATCTTGAGAAATGATGCTGATGCTGTCCACCTATATGCGCTCACGCATGAATACACATATACACAAAGTTATACACATTTAACAAGAAAACAACATGTCCTAGAAAAGAATGAAGACTAGAACATGAAATCTGATGTTACAGCTGCTTTTTCTTTTATTATTGATTTTTATTGAGCTCTACATTTTTCTCTGCTCCCCTCTCTGCCTCTCCCCTCCCGCCTTCAATCCTCCCCCAGGGTCTCCATGCTCCCAATTTACTCAGGAGATCTTGTCATTTCCTACTTCCCATGTAAATTAGATCTATGTAAGTCTCTCTTAGTGTCCTCATTGTTTTCTAAGTTCTTTGGAGTTGTGATTTGTAACAGCTGCTTTTTCAACAAAGTAATCAGGAGGCAAACTCAGACCAAGGGAACAAAGTTCTTTTGTTGAGGGAGTGGTACTGAACTAAGGGTCTCATATATACTGGAGAAGACTCCAGCACTGAGTATCACTGAACAATATTCCTACCTTTACTTCCTCTTTTCTTTTTAGTGTAAATAAACTGTAGTTTATTTGCAAGGTTGATAATTCTTCCTTAAAACTAATTAGGCCATCTTTTAATAAAGTATAAATCATTACAGATGATTTTTACACAAGATTTTACATATTGAAATCTTTACTTGAGTTTTAAAAGCCCAAATGGAGAATATGGTAAAATTTCATTTTATCACCATTTGTACATATAAATAGGAGCACATGAATCCCATTTAGTGAAAGTAAGCTGACCCTGAACATAGCTGAACAGGTATTAACTACAGTTAACTATTTCTCACAAGTCTCAAGCTCAGGAAAAATTCCTAGCCTCATGACTTGACCATAGTGAAATACATTGTCCTGTAGGCACAGGTCAGAGTACAGAAAAACACAGAAGGTACTAGTCCATCAAGATAACCCCTAGAAGGGAGAGTGAGTTGCTTAAACAAATATTGTCAAGGATGATATTTACTGGTTTAGAGAAACTGACGAATTTTCATTACATTTTATAAGGCCAGCTATCCTTACATTTAACTTTAGACATCTACACAGTACAATCAACTTACAAATACTACCAAGTTTCATAATCAAAATGGCTACTATTTCTCCTAAAACCAAAACAGAGTAAAGCATATGTCTTTGGCGCTCCTTAAAGAAATAACAGGTTATCATTCTTTACCAGACCTTTGCTTGCCTGCCAGTAGGGCAAATACCACATCTGCGCATCACTGAGTAATAACAGTAATAACGCCATTAGAAAAGGCAACTTCACAGAAGTCATGGGCTAAGCTAATTCATTTGAATGCTCTGCTTAGAGGCAGCAAACTGTCACTGGTAGAGATTGGGTAAGTCAAGGGGAAATTGCAGAATGGCAAGGGGTCAGGAAAAAAAGAAAATGGGCTCATTCTGTTTTTAGTGAGTCTTCGGAAAATGATAAAATTGAGAATAAAATATCTAGACTCACTTTCCTAATTTATAGTCACAAGATAAATCTAATAGCTACCCTCTCCAGGGATAACTTACAGAGTCTGATGTGACCAAAGAGTCATTCCTTACTACTTTTCTAATTAAACAGAACCTGTCACCTAAGTTTCTAGTATTAATGTTCAAGTGACAAGACATTATTAATGTCAACTACAGATACTCAACTACTCCGAATATAAGAACTCATCTGGTGCGGCATTAATGTGTGTTACTACTCCCTTCCCTTCTGGTTTTTTTCCCATGTATTTATTTTTTGCCTAAAGGCAGAAGATTGATGTGATTCTCACTTGCTACTCGGATACATGGTCCCATCAGACACCCATGAGCTTCACTGTGGGAGCTTGAAATTTAGTTCCATGATTATCTTTTTACTTCCTTTTTTTTCTTAAGCTCTCATATCTTTTTTCTACTCCTGTCACACAGGACCTTTCAGTTTCCACTGATTATTGGACTATAGACTATAGTTGTGCAGGTGAACAACAAAAAAATGTACCCTTTGCTTTATAAACAGTCTATTTTCAAGTAGATACACTTCTATACAGGTAACAGCATCTGAACGCGGAATTTCAGTTTTACTGTTCCATTCCAAGACTACATTTTTACGTGTGCCTTTAAACCTGAGAAGCTTCTGTCATCCATTCTATTTCTCATTTTGATCCTTTTTTTTTAAAAAAAGCAATTTTCCTTTGATGACAACTTCTTCTGAAGGTCATTCCCTTAAAATTCCAGAATGGCCTATTTTTATAGAATTGGTCAGCAGATTTAAGTAAAGAGTTTCCAAGAGCCAATAAGTTAAGTCACTAGAATCATATACTAAATACAGATGTTTGTCTTAGCTCCTAAAGCCCTGATGAAGCCCGGTTTTCTAGCACAGCACAATATCCAAGAGCAGTGTTTCCAGTCTCTAATGCATTAGAACAGATGGAAAATGTGTATAAGAAAAACATCCTCCAGATAAGGGGGCATAGTACCCATGTTTCTGGAATGACAGTTTGCTAACACATAGGGAAAAAGAATAAGTCCCGGCAGATGTATGAGCGAGAAAATGGTTTCCTGGAATCATTCCCTATCCAGTGTGTCTAGGCACCTCTACAACCCCCACAATACATCCAGCTGACCAGGACTTTTTCTGCACCTATAAACAGCAAGCAAAAAAAGAATGAAGCCTATCTTGGACACAGGAGAAGTCCAGCCAAATCCTGCACAGTAAGCATATTTACCTTAATTCCATTAAAATTGTCAACAGCCAGAACTGTGCTCCTCTGATCTTCATAGCACAGGAAACAGAATCCTTTGGATTTCCCAGTCTTCTTGTCTCTCACAAGATTAATGTTGACAATCTCCCCATATCTGTTGAGTTTATAAAATGTATTATTCATTTAAAATGCAAAAATTTTCATACTGAAACAAAATTCAAATACTCGGTACAGGAGAAATCAATTAAGATGACACAGTAGGTTGAAAAGAAAAAGTTAAATAAGAATATAACAGCCGGGCGGTGGTGGCGCACGCCTTTAATCCCAGCACTTGGGAGGAAGAGGCAGGCGGATTTCTGTGAGTTCGAGAACAGCCTGGTCTACAAGAGCTAGTTACAGGACAGGCTCCAAAACCACAGAGAAACCCTGTCTCAAAAAACCAAAAAAAAAAGAAAAAAAAAAGAAAAAGAAGACTATAACAAGGCCAAAATGAATGCATTAAATGAAACTGACTAAATTATTTTACACTGAAAAAAAAAACATAACTCATGAATCAAAACTTTTGAGCAGGTGTGGGTGAAGGCAGAGATAAGCAGATCTCCATAAGTTTGAGGCCAGACAGCCTAATTTATATTTCAATTTTCAGGTCAGCCAGGGCTACACAAAAGAAATAGACACTTATCAGAGATTTTTACGTTTAAAACAAAGTTGACAAAAATAAGAGTAGATGAATTAATATCAAATAAAAATAATTACCAATAATCCAATAATGTCAGACTAGGAAACGTATAGGTATTTTTGAAGTGTATAATGATATAAATTATTTTCAAGAATTCATGAAACAAATTAAATTCACTATTTGTAAGGTCCCAAAATAAATATCAATAAGCACTAAAGCTTCTAAAAAAAAAGACAGCTCAGCAGTTAAGAGCACCTACTGCTCTTGCAGAAAACCCAAATCTAGTTCCCATTATCCAAGCCAGGTGTCTCACAACCTCTGTACCTCCGGGGGACTCCGATGTCTCTGGATTGATTCTACAGTGCATACTCACACTCACACAAACACATGCGCACACAACCATATATATATATATATATATATATATATATATATATATATATAATTTAGTTAAAAATAGCCAGGCAGTGGTAGCGCTCACCTTTAATCCCAGCACTCGGGAGGCAGAGGCAGGTGGACCTCTGTGAGTTTGAGGTGAGCCTGGACTACAGAGCAAGTGCCAAGACAGACTCCAAAGCTATACAGAGAAACCCTGCCTCGAAAAACAAAACGAAACAAAAAAAACCTAGTTAAAAATAAACTCTAAAAATCTACAGTATATACTTCCCAATTAGTGTGATAAAACTCGAAATACTATTTTAAACAAAACCTGCTACTGCAGCTAAAGAGATGACTCAATGGCGAAGAGCACTGGTTTCTCTTCCTAGAGGACCCAGGTTCACTTCCTAAGCGCCCACTTGCAGGCTCATGACCATCATGGTATCCTCTTCTGTGCCTGGGCACTTACATAGTACAGACATACATGCAAGTAAAATACCCATACACATAAAATTTTAAAAAAAATAATTAGAAAGAAAACTTCCCACTAACCTGAACTTAAAATCTATTCTCTTAGGTAATAGCTAGATGAAAGAAAAATTAAACAAAATTTAAAATGTCAAGGGTATATCACTTAAAAACTAACAAAAAATTTAAAATACATGAAAATTTCTAGAAGCTACACTCAGGAAAATCTGTAACCTTGAAGAATTTGACTCCTTAAAAAGAATGAATATAAAATAAAACTAACCTAATAAAGATAGGCTTTAATAAAGATCAAAGCAAAAATTAATTGAATACAAAAATGGCCTACCTTACTTCTTCTAAAACGAATTCTAAATATGCTTTATAAATAAAAAAATCAGAAAATAAAATGGGAATTGATATATGTTACATGACTTTATACACACACACACACTCCAATCCAAAATTTAGAATCTTAGTGCAAAATAGTAAATGTGATTCAACAAAGGTTGAGAACTATTTGACAATATAATGGAGCTATAGCCAATACAATTAGATAAATAGATACAAGAAATGGAAAAGTAAAAGTATCTGCTTGCAGAATATATACAATAGCTTATATAGAAAATTAAACAGCATCGATGTTTAATAAACAATGATAAACAATGACAAAAATAAACAGTAAAGTAACAGGATAGGGAGTTCCAGTACAGCCAGGGCTATACCAAGAAACCCTTTATCAAAAGGGAAAAAAAGGATTTGGATAAATAGGCATTTCAGTGAAAGCAGAAATTAGTAAAACCATTTCAGACAGCAATGCAGCAATGCTGATAAAACATACCAGGCTAAAACTATGTCTGTTTTGCCCAATTTTTCAGTGCTTTGCCCTAATTCTACAATGCCACACAGATAAGGTCAAGGGGCCCTGGCACTGCACCCTCCTGGGAATTCCACTTTGTTCCAATGCAAGCCCATGCTGAACAAGGTTCAGTAAAAACTTAACAGAAGTGGACTCTAAAAGTTCCAAGCTCTGGAATCTCCCACGTGCTAATGTTCTGGAACCTTATCTATCCTGGGACTGATCAAAGCTCTAGCCTTCCTCATGCAGGGATGTCATTCAGCCTAGAATGAAAATTGGTGGCTTTTTGAGACAAGGTCTCACTCTGTAGTGCAGGCTGACCTAGATAGAATGTATTATGTAGCCTAGGCAGGCCTCAAACTCATGGTGATCCTCCTACTTCAGCTTCTTCTACCGGTGTCAGAGGTGTAATACCTTTTTGGCATTACAAAAATAAACTACAGAAGCAAAGTGCTCTGTGCACCCAGAAGGTAGGGAATGAAAGAAGACTTACTGTGAGAACACACAGATGATGTCTCCTTCTGTCAGTTCATAAGGAAGCCCTCCTAGAAAAGAAAAAAGCACAGTCCAGTTCAGCAAGCATTAATCAAGTGTTTACTGCATACTATGCACTAACAGACACTGGAGTTGCAGAGTCAGTAAGCCTTGAGCTCACAGAAATCAGCCTCATACCATGACAGAGTGGGGAAGGTGACAATAGTCCAGAGGAAAAGTAACTCTTGGATCTCTGAGTTTGAGGCCAGCCTGGTCTACATAGTGTGTTCCCGAACAGCAAGAGCTACATAATGAGACTGTCTCAAAAAAAAAGGAGGAATAAAAGTGATTAATTCTGAGTGGAAAGGAGTCACCACTTACCAAATGAATCTTATCATTCAGTCCTCACAACCAAAATCCTATAAAGCAGATCATTTCCTGCAAAAGACTCATATCTCACAAACACTAAGTTCAAATATGCCTTTATGCTCAGCTACACACAAACTAGGAATTATAGACATAAAAAAGCTGTTATGCATTTCAGAGGACATAAATTCCCCTCCATGACTTTCCCCTCATGTGTAGACAGGGGTCATCAGTATACTTGCCTCACGGGAATGTCACAAACACAAAACTGTGCATAGAAAGTGCTTAGCACAATATCTAGTGGAACAGACTCTTTCAAAAGTCATAAAGTTAAGAAAAAAAACAAAAAACAAAAGTCATAAAGTGAACACAGAATAGTAATACTGTTACCAGAGACGTAACAGGTCCCCTTTGCAGGTTCTTAGTCTCGCTAGTAATTTTAAAACAGATTAAGGATGGACTAAGGATGGACTGGAGAGGGAGGGGGAGGGGGATGGAGGGAGGGGGAGGAGGATGGAGGGAGGGGGAGGGAAATGGGAGGAGGTAGAAAATTTTAAGTAAAAATAAATAAATTAAAAAAAAAGATTAAGGAAGAAGCTTAAGGTTCAGCAAGTCGTCAGTTACACCAGCTACTGGGAGGAGGGAAATAAGAAATATGTTGCCGTGCCTACTGAATTAGAGGGTCAGGCAGGCAGGCATGCTCAGAATTGGAGGCTGAGAAGCGGCTGCAAGGGAACAGCAGAGCCTTTAGATTTGAAATAAGGAAGTCTAGTGTGTTGGGACAAGCACGCTCAGGATTTCAGTCAGTATCCAAAGAAGGGATATAAGGGAAGGGGGTAGATAAGTAAGAAGTCAGAACAGCAGGTAGACTTAACAGCAATCGGCAAACACCCGCACTGAGAACCTCCTCAGGTGTATAAGGACACTGTTTCATTAATGGGATCGTTTTTCTTCCCATGTCTTCAGGTGAATGAACTTTTCTGGCAGGCGACTCCTAGCCAGATGATTTTTTTTTTTGATTTTCGAGACAGGGTTTCTCCGTAGCTTTTGGTTACTGTCCTGGAACTAGCTCTTGTAGACCAGGCTGGCCTCGAACTCACAGAGATCCGCCTGCCTCTGCCTCCCGAGTGCTGGGATTAAAGGCGTGTGCCACCACCGCCCGGCTAGCCAGATGATCTTAAACCCAGTTGGATTAAGTCTTAAGGAAGGGACACATTAGTATGTAGTACTTAGGTTTGCTTAAAATGTCCCATAGCCACCGAGGGCCAAGAGTGTAATACAGACGGTATTCTTTTCATCAGGAGAAGTAGCTTTCCCTTAAAGAACAAACCGCGATACCGCCACCTTTTTCAGGTAGCATTTTAAATCTTAAACAGGAGTGGAGCTGATTTTGAGTGGGGAGTCTGCCTTCAGTGTCTTCCACGCTGGCTAATGTTTGTCCTGATGCCTAGCAATACAGCAAAGGACTAGAAGCAAAAGTCAATCAGAGGAGAAAATAATTTTGAGGACAGATAGTAAACGTGAAATAATAAGCACTAATCTTACAGTTTTCAGTGCAGCAGTGTGTGACCTTAAAGAACTCTATTAATCTGTCTGCACCTCAGTTTCTTTGATATCATAATGGGTTCATTGTGGAGTTACCTGTGTTTCAGCAGCCAAGTGGCAAAATTTTAAGTACAAGATTTTAAGTAAATAACAATCCTTAAAAGCACTGGTTTTTAAGACAACTTAAAATGGACGAGTAAAAAAAAATAAAAATAAAAAACGGACCTGCGGGCAGACAAGCTACAAGAGGGTGGGTGACTAGATTGGTCAGAAGTAATGACCAGAGGTGCAAAATACCCGGAGCGGGGGCGCAGCGACTTTGAACAGCACTGTTAGAGAAAACTGTGGACCTCACCAAGAAAAATCCAGGCGCTGTCCTTGTATTCCGAGTGCCAAGACACCTTTTCTGCCACCCCGAGCTGAACCTCTCGCTCATTCAGTTCGTTGATCAGCTTCACCTTGGTTAAAGGGCTGCGCGGGAGAAATGAAAGACATTAAGCAGCTTTCCTCTATGAGGTACCTTCTAGATACCAATCTTCTCCCGCCCCGAGGCCATGAAGGCCCTACCACCCCGGTGAGGACCGGTCACCGTCTTTGTGGGCGACCACCCGCATCCCACTCCCCCTTCCACAGAGAAACTAAAGCCTTACTTCATATTTGCGCCTTCGCGCTCCAAGCTCAAGTCATCAGCTTCCGGGTGAAACTACAAAGAGCGCACGCAACCTGATCACACAGCTCAGATTGGAGCCTGCAGAACTCGAGGCGGAACTTCCGCTGTAAGTTCCCTGCTACTGGCATCTGCGCAGTAGGCGGAAGCGCTTTCTCACGCTTAGTAATCTTTGCTCCTGAGGCAAATAGTTCCCGAGTTATTCGTTGCTTCCTTTTGTGATGTAAGCAGGGGCGGGATCGTTGGCTTTCTGGATAAGGCATTATTTGATTTAGCTTTAAACGTTTTCTGAATGAGGTAGTGTGTCTGCTCCGGGGTCTGAAAGTCCCAGTTCTATCTCTTAATCTAAAGCCCTGTTCTTTTACTCTTGGGTAGCTGCTCAGAAACAGTCCCTCAAAGCGTCCCTTTTCAGGACGAAAACAGCGGAAAAGTAAAGAAGATAGCCATGAGATGCTAGATATTGTTTCCTGCCCCAATATTAAGGATGGACCGGTGTTGCTCTACAAACTGAATTAAATACCCACAGATTTATGTAAGAAATGTGGCCTCTTTCCACCAGCAAGCAGAAATTAATATAGTCAAATTAGTATCTATCAATTGAGAAGATAGTGAACAAGCGATGAATGATGGGGTAGACAACTTAAACAGGCTATCTCTGTTAGGTCTCATTCAGTACCTGTGACTCCCACCAGCACTCTTCACTCCTCCCCTACCCTAAACCTCTCCCTCCCAAGGGCTGGGCTTCTGCTTCCCTTTCCCCAGCCGGATCCCCATAGAACTGAACCATTTTCATTTTTTCATTCAATCTCTACCCTCCCAACAACCCCAAGAACTCAAACTCCTAACAGTTATTATCCCCATTTTACAGAGGGAGAAACTGCACTCCAAAGCAATTAGCTAGCTTGAAGGTCTGGAGATACTGCTCAGTGGTTACAACTATTTGGTAATCTTCTGAAGGACCTGTATTTAGCTTCCAGCACCCACAACAGGCAACCCACCACTCCAGTTTCAAAAGACCCATCCTTCTCCTCCAGCCTCTGTAGGTACCTGCACGCACATGGCATACACACACATACATACACATGAATAAAACTAATTAATCTTTTACATTTTGAGTAGTTCGAACTGCTCTGCTTGTCCCAATCAGGTCAGGCCAATTTAAGCAGCCCTTATTGAGCATCTAGGTTTGTCCTGTACAGTTGGTCTGTGGAAAGGAATCTGAAGGGGCAATACATATTTACTTGGATAGTTCATGTCATAAATATTCAGAAGTCCATATGCCAGCAGAGAATAGGGGTGCCATTTTGTGAATTCTTAGTCTCTTTAATAATAGAATTTTTAAATGGACTCAGAAGAAAACGTAAAGGCCAGTTTATTAAATTTTGAATGACAACAGTGCGAGGAAACTACAAATCTTGGCAGCTAGTGGAAGGAAGATGTTTAAAAGGAAACAAGAAAGCGATGCCTTTTGATTTAGGGTCTACAGGCGAAGCAGCTTTGCTGAGGGATAATCTCATGAGTAGGTGATCAACAGATCCTACTGGGTTAACTCACATTAATTGTTTTATTTCAAACTTAATTATTTCAAAAGAGAAGATTGCAAGTTTAACACTGAAATTAACCAGACCCAAAGACAATACAACCCAATGAACTTGTACACAGTTTGAGTAGCATTCAGAACAGAAGCTGTGCAACTTCATTTTGGACTTCATGCTATCACTAATAAATATATTTTACTCACTTGTCCACCACATTAGAACTAGAAGAAGAGGGAAGTAGAAAAAAAAATCTCCTGAGTAAATTGGGAGCTGGGGACCTTGGGAGAGGGTTAAAGGGGAGGGGAGAAGCAGGGAGGAGAGCAGAGAAAAATGTAGAGCTCAATAAAAATCAATAAAAAAGAACTAGTAGAAGAATTTGATTTATATCCTCTTTCGCTCATGTCCATTATTTGCATTCAGTCCATCCTTATCACCTAATATTGAGCCTTTCTTGTTCTCTTTTCTACACAATGTACTGCACTGGCATGTACATGTATAGCTAGCTAGAATATATATATATATATATATATATATATATATATATATATATATAGCTAAATTATGCATATGAGGGATGCAGAGACTTTCTGAGACTGTGTGACCTCACTTAATGTTATACATTGTAATTCCATCCATTTTCTACAAATTTTGTGGTTTCATATTTTTTCTTATAGTTAAATAGTATTCCACCTTTTACATATACCAAATTTTAATTATCTATTCTCTTGTTGCTGTGTAGTAAGGCTGATTCTAGTGAATAAAGAAGTAATAAACATAGGGATGCAAATATGTCTATGATGTATGGAACTCTCTGGGTATATGCCAGGAGTAAAACATAAGGGTCATATGGTAGTTCTAGTTTTAATTTTTTTGAAAACTCTGAAAGTTGATTTCCACATTGGTTGTATTAATTTGCACCCACCACCACCACCAGTGAATGAAGTTTCTTTTCTCTCCACGTCCTCTCCAACATTTGTTGTTAGATTCATTGACTATAGCCACTCTGACAGGTGACACCTTGTGGTGGTATCTCTAAGTGGTGATTTTTATTTCCTATTTAAATTTAATTTTATTATTTGTAATTTTTATTTTCCTGATGGCTTTGGATAGTAAACCTATTTGTTGACTGACAAATTTCTTTAAATCCTTGTTGTTTAATTACAATTTTTTTGTAAGTTTTCAAAAGTAGACCTCTGAAGTATAGCTGGTAAATATTTTCTCCCATCCCGTGGGCTGTCTGTTAGCTCTGCTGAGCATTTCCTGTAACATGAGGGCCGACTTGTTGGGGTTTCTGTCCCGCCCAGTACCCCACAGCTGGCAAGTCCCAAAGAAAAATCACACAGAGATCTCCATAAGTTATAAAACTGATTGACCCATTAGCTCAGTCTTCTTATTAGCTCTTGTAGCTTATATTAACCCATTACTCTTATCTATGCTAGCCACACGGCTCTGTACCTTTCTCAGCCGGGCAGGTCACATGTTGCCTCTTCGGTGGTCTGGGCTGGACTAGTGAGAATGGTCTTCCTCCTTCCTAGAATTCTCCTGTTCTCATGGCCCTGCCTCTACTTCCTGTCTGGTTGACCTGCCTATACTTCCTGCCTGGCCAATCAACATTTATTTAAAACATGATTGACAGAATACAGACAATTCTCCCACACTAATTTCCTTTGCCATAAAGAGACTTTTTATTTCCATGTAGTCCCATCTGTGAAAACATAGGGTTAGTTCCTGTGCTATTGGTGTTCGATTCAAAAAATTCTTGCCTATCCCAATATCTTAAAGAGTATCCTCATGTTTTCTTCTAGAAGTGTCCGTATTTCAGATTTTTAATTAAGGTTCTTGATCTATTTCTGAACTGATTTTTGTACAAGGTGAAGGATAAGAATCTAATTTCTGTCTTCTGCAGGGAGAAATTCAGTTGGTCAGCTGTTTGCTGAATAGGCTCTCTTTTCCCCAGTGTATGTTTTTAACCTCTTTGTCAAAAATTAAGTGGGCATAGATTTGTCATTTTATTTCTGGTTCCTCTCATTCTATTCCACTGGTGTTAATGTCTATTTTTACTCCAGTACCAGGCTGTATTTATGACTATAACTCTATAGGAAACTTTAAGGCCAGGTATCATAATACCTCCAGCACTGCTTTTACTCTTTGGGATTTCTTTGGCTTTCTGTAGTCTTTTGGGGTTCCATATGAAGTCTTGTTTTTCTCCTAAACCTGTGAAATGTATCAGAAGTTTGAAAGGTGTTACATTTAATTTACAAATTAATTTTGATAGTATAGTCATATTCACAATATTTGTTCTACCAATCCAGAAGCATGGAACTCCTTTCTTTTCTTCTTCTTCTTCTTTTTTTTTTTGAGTCAGGGTCTCACTATATAGCTCTGTCTTTCCTGGAATTCACCATGTAAGCCAACCTGGTCTCAGATTCACAGAGATCTGCCTGCCTTTGCCTTCCAAGTGCTGTGACTAAAGGCAGCATGGACCTTTTACAGTACAGGACAATATGTAATATTCTCATTTGAGACAGCTCAAAATGTCTTGTCTCCACCTAAAGCCAGAGGTAGAACTCACAATACAGTCCTTTACCAAGAGGAAGTAGCTTTCCATTAATGGACCTTAACAAAGCTCTGATACCTCTACCTTTACATATGGTATTTTAAACTTTAAAGAAAGGCAAAGCTGGTTAAGATGGAGGGGCCCATCTTCAATGGCTTCCAAGTTTACTAATGTCTGTCTAGCTACCTAGCAAATAGAATAAATAATAACACATAACATGTGACATGAGCCTTACAGAATATATGTATGTCATATGTATGCTATCCTGTATGTCTATATCAATATCTGGTCATGAAATATAATACTCTAAAAGTGAAGCTTCAGAGGGATAGTTAGTAGTTTTAGTGGCCCTTATTCAGAGCACCAGATATAAGGACATTCACAAAAGTATTTTGCTGATGATAATTGTACTATCAACTGGCTCAACCTACATCCGGGTTCCTGCAAGAAGCAAAGGCTGCCTACCAAGGACAGTTTCTCCTCAGGTGTTCACCTGTGAATTAGGGGCCTGCCTTTGACTTCCTCACTTCAAGCCAGCTACACCCTCTTCTCCCTTCCTACCCTGCTATTCATTAACTTTGCTGAATAATATTGCTGGTGAAAACTAAACAGTGACAGATTGCATATTGGATTTTATCTGTTCCTAGAAATCTCCACTTGCTTTGTTGGTAGGACTATAGTAGCCACTTGCAAAGTGATAAGCTTGCAGGCAGTATTATCTTGCTGGTGTCTTCTGGTAACTGTGAAATAAGCAAGTTGGGGATACACCTGGGGCTCAGTCATCTGAATTCAGAAGGAAGGTGGAGCATAAGAGAAAGTGGGGTCAACCAAATGGAAGGATAATTTATGTTGAGAATGGGGAATATTTCTATCGAACTTTTGGGTTTCACAGAAATGCTCATTGGTTTAGTTTGGTTTCCTTCCTTCCTTCCTTCCTTCCTTTCTTCCTTCTTTTCCTTCCTTTCTCCTCCTCTCCTCACAGAAATGCTCATTGGTTTAGTTTGGTTTCCTTCCTTCCTTCCTTTCTTTCTTCCTTCCTTCCTTCTTTTCCTTCCTTTCTCCTCCTCTCCTCACAGAAATGCTCATTGGTTTAGTTTGGTTTCCTTCCTTCCTTCCTTCCTTCCTTTCTTTCTTTCTTCCTTCCTTCTTTTCCTTCCTTTCTCCTCCTCCCCTCACAGAAATGCTCATTGGTTTAGTTTGATGTTGTAATAGGAGTGGCAGGGCTGCGTCCCCAGCACCCCAGCCTCCTGCTAGCTTATGCCCCGAAATAATTACACAGACACTGTATTCTTTTAAACACTGCTTGGCCCATTATCTCTAGCCTCTTCTCAGCTAACTCTCACACCTGGACTAGCCCATTTCTAATAAAGTGTGAAGCACCGAGGTGCACTTACCGGGAAGATTCTAGCCTACGTCCATCCTGGGCCGGAGCTTGATCGCGTGTGCCCCCGAGAGCTGAGATATGGCGTCTGTCTTACCACACTTCCTCTTCCTCCCAGCATTCTGTTCTGTTTACTCCTCCCACCTATGTTTTAACCTATGAGGCCAAGCAGTTTCTTTATTACTTAACCTATGAGGCCAAGCAGTTTCTTTATTACTTAACCAATGACCTTCCTCCATCATTTCCCCTTTTTCTGTTTAAACAAAAAGGAAAGGCTTTAACTTCATAAAGAGAACTTCTTGGATTCTTCCTCAAATCGTCCGTGATGCTCCAATGACTGGAGCCCGTACATTCTATACTGATGCCAATAAATCAGGGAAGGCAGGTTACAAATCAGAAGAATTGGGTAAGGTGGAACAACATCCTTATGATTCTGTCCAGAAAGCGGAATTATATGCCATTCTTATGGTGCTAAGGGATTTTAAAGAATCTATTAATATAGTTACTGATTCACAATACACAGAAAGAGTTATTTTACATATTGAAACTGCTGAATTTATACCTGATGATAAGAACTAACCTCATTGTTTCTCCAGGTTCAAAATTTGATCAGGAACAGGCTTTGCCCTATGTACATAACACACATCCGATCCCATACAGGTCTGCCAGGTCCTCTAGCACAAGATAATGCAGAAATTGATCAATTACTGATTGGTAGTATGCTACAAGCCTCTGAATTTCATAAAAAACATCATGTTAATAGCAAAGGTTTGAAGAAAGAGTTTTCTATTACATGGCAACAAGCTAAGGAGAATGTAAAGAAATGCCCTACTGGCCGGGCGGTGGTGGCGCACGCCTTTAATCCCAGCACTCGGGAGGCAGAGGCAGGTGGATCTCTGGGAGTTCGAGGCCAGCCTGGTCTACAAGAGCTAGTTCCAGGACTGGAACCAAAAAGCTGCGGAGAAACCCTGTCTCGAAAATTAAAAAAAAAAAAAAGAAATGCCCTACTTGCTCTTTCTATGACCAAACGCCACTGCCTGCAGGGGCTAATCCAAAGGGCACCCAAAGGAATGAAATCTGGCAGATGGATGTGTTCCACTTTGCAGAATTTGGCAAATTAAAATATGTTCATTACACCATTGACACTTATTCAGGCTTTCAGTGGGCAACTGCTTTAAGTTCAGAAAAAGCTGATTGAGTAATCACTCATTTATTAGAAGTCATGGCTATCATGGGTATACCTACACAAATAAAGACAGATAATGATACTGCTTATGTCTCTAGGAAAATGAAACGGTTTTTTGATTTTTACAATATCAAGCATGTTACAGGTATACCATACAATCCTACAGGTCAAGCAGTCATAGAAAGATCAAATCGAACTATAAAGGATATGTTGAACAAACAGAAAGGGGTGGAAAACATCCCCAGAAATAGGTTACATAATGCTTTGTTAACCTTGAATTTTCTCAACGCTAATGAGAAGGGAACAATGGCTGCAGAACGACATTGGATAATGGAAAAGTCTACTGAACTAAATCAACCAGTTTATTTCAAGGATGTGCTGACCTCACAATGGAAGCCAGGAGATGTGTTGCGTTGGGGAAGGGGTTTTGCTCTTATCTCCACAGGTGAGGAAAAATTGTGGATACCGTCAAAATTAATAAAGGTTCGGTTTGAAGAAGAGAAGCCACTTGGAAAAGATAAATAACAATTCATTCACAAGGATGGCGAGCATACTGATGGTAAGAAATACAGATAGGTTGGGGGCAGGGTTCTTTTCTTATCTCCACAGGAAAATACTCATCTTCAAAGAAATTAAGGGACCCTGAATATTTAATTACTGATGGATGGACACATTTTGTAAGTATTAATTATATATATATATATATATATATATATATATATATATGTTGTATTAAACATTTCTTTATAAATATATATATAGCTGGTTTTGAAGTTGGACTCTGGCTCAGTCCCTCTCCAATTCCAAGCCTGTTAGTAAGAGAAAAACCCAGAGTTTCTGGAGTTTCTGTCTCATGTCAAGAGCCATGATATGGGACAGAAAGAAATATGAGTTTAGAAAACATCTTTGCTTTTCTTCATATCTATCATACTTTTCATTAAATATATCTATCATGCCTTTAATTGAATATATATATATATATGTATGTCTATATATGTCTATATGATTAATGTTTAAGTTTTTCACAATGAACAATGAGTTTTTCCTGAAGTGACTTTTGAAGTTTCCAGGAAGAAGATGGAGCCCCACAACATCAACTCTACCTGGTTGATATGACGTCATAATACTGATAGCGCTACTACAAGACCTGTTTTGGGTACCAGCTGCACAAGACGATCCCAACTTGGTTAGCTGAAATGGTGCACATCTTGTACAACATTCTGGCCAGACCCCCACAAAATACTCAGAGACTATTTGCAATTTTAAAAGATATTGATCTTGAAATTTAACCATCATTTTACTTTCACAGGATCCCCCAGAAAGAACGTCGCCCCCATGACAGCTGGAAGTAATTCTAGAGGATGACGTCCCCTCTCCCAGTAAAGTTTGCCCCTGGGTTTAGGGACATCATTTAGGGGTTGGGAGGTTGGGGGAGGAATTTTATAAGCTCAGGGATCATTTTGGAAAAAAAAAGAGAGGGAATTATGGGATAATAGATTTATAATTGTGAGTTACTGTTTTTAGACAAATATATTGGTATCAATTCTTGTGTATTGATACAAAGTTAAATTATATTGACTATTTTATGCATGCATGTTTCTACCTCTGTTTAAAACATTGCTTATGTATTGACATATATTGTATTGATATATATATTGTATATATTTACCATATTGCAGTGTACATTTCTACCTCTGATTAAGATACTTATATAATGTTTGTGTATTGATATATATTTACCATATAGCAATGTATATTTGTACAGTGTTTATATTTGGAGGTCATTGTCCTCATTTGTTACACAGTTGTTTATTGTCTTAGTCTTTAAGTTAGATAGATATTGAGAATTATATAGATAAATAGTCATCTAAGTTTGTCATTTATAATTAGACTAATCAGGTTCTCTAGATATATAGAGATTATACTCAGTATAGATAGATTATCTTCAACCTCTTCAAAGAGCTGTAGAAAATGGCCTTTAATCTAACTCAGAGTTTTGTGATAGTGAGACACAATTGCTCCTGGCAACACCACTCTATTCCCGAGAGAATGTTGAGCACCAAAGACACTCCACCTGGAGCCTTTCTTTTTGGCAGAACTGGCCTTTGGGCAAAGAAATGCCCATACCTCAACCACTGACAGAGATACAGAGCGTGCATCAATGGATAAAACAGGACTGTCATATCCTGCCAAGACAGGGTAAGATAGTTTTGAAAAGTTCCTTGCCTTTAATAATGGTATGTCAGTTATGTTAGGCCTTAGCCAAAATTGGTTGACTCAACATTGCAAATGAGACTTTGGGTGATTGCCCAGGTAGTCAGTTGTCTCTGTCAATTGTTGCACATTTTGGATACATCTTGTTTGTTAAGTAATATTTATTCCCTTCTCAGATCTTTGACGGAGTTGAAGATTATATAATTGTAGTTACTCTCTACATTATTTAGACTCCTTGAGATAGAATGTTTAGCAAAACTTTTGTTCTCAATATTGTTTGTTATATTTATTATTTGTTATTATTGTATATAGTTGTATTTGGTTTAGTTCTGTCTTATTTAGACAAAAGGGGGAGATGTAGGGATAAGTCCCGCCCCTTAGGGTGCATGTTCGCCTCAGGCTAATGTTTACCTATAAATCTAGTGAGTGTGTTTGCAGCACTTGCTTCTGCTTTCCTGGTCTCCGCTGAATGGTGGTTCTGTAAGTCTATTTCTCCATTAAAGCTGTATATATTTTTACAATCTGTCTGCATTCATTTACGCCGTTACAGTTTGGTTTTCTTCCTTCTTTCCTTCCTTCCTTCCTTCCTTCCTTTCCTTTCTTCCTTTCTCCTCCTCCTCCTCCTCCTCCTCCTCCTCCTCCTCCTCCTCCTCCTCTTCTTCTTCTTCTTCTTCTTCTTCTTCTTCTTCTTCTTCTTCTGTTGTCTGAGACAGAGTCTTATATAGCTTGAACTCCCAATCCTCCTGCCTTTCCCTGCTACCATGCCCAATCAGCAGAGCTGTTCTAGAACTGAGGGAGCTGAACACTATCCCAATGTGCTAGTATTAAGGACTTCCTGAGACCTTAGATTTCACTGTTCTAAAAGGCAAGCCAGGCATAAACTTGGAAATCTGATCACCCCAGAGGAGCCAGAAGAAGCAAGAAGCCATGTTTTTCATGGTGGTGTTTATAGTTAGTAGGAACTGTTAAGTAATGATGCCTAGAAAATATATGGAAGTCTAATTTAAAAGGGATAAAGGTCGAAAGTGCCCTCAGAATTTAACGCTGGAGAGGAGAAAATGGATTTGCCATCCATGAAAGATAGCTGTTGGCGATATCCATAAATAACATTCATTTAGTAATTGCTGTATGTAACATGTAGTACTAGCTAAAGAAGTCAAAGGGAAAACCCATATTAAGGAAAGACTGGAAATTTTGTTTATCAATATTCTCATCATCTTACCACACCACACCCTCAAACAGTTTCCTTTACTGGTTTCCCTATTTACATCAGTGAAAATGGTTTTCCAGATTTCCTAGGCTCCATTCTTATTTCTCCCCTTACATTCCTTATCCAATCACCAAGATCTACTACAGTGCCTGTGAGATACATCTATTCAAATCACAATTCTACTACAAACATTTATCACCCCTGGCTTTTTTGAGCATGCATCAAAGCTGCCCTAACTCCTATCTAGCTATCTTCCTGATCTCTCAACATAAAGCCTTCACTTCATCTAGCCTCCCCTTGTGTCGACCTTCCCTTGAGGCCCAGCTCATTATGCAAACTACACACATCTGCCAAGAAAGTCACATGCCCTGGGCCATCATCCTCTCTCTGATTGAAACCTGCTCAAACTCCAATGCCCCATCCAGTCTTCTGTCCTACAAAACAAAAGCAAAACAAAACAACAACAACAACAAAAACCCACTCCATTCTGCCAGTTCCCTGTGATGGCTCCTACTTCTGAACTCTGTAGCACTTTAGAAATCCTTTACACTCTCCCAATGAGACTATGAGACCCTGAGAGGTAAGGCTCTGGCCTTGCACACCCTCAGGGTGTAGAAGGTAGAAGATGCCTTTGTTCCCTTTGGTACCTAGCTATACAATTATAATAGTCTTATCCTTATCCAGATTCTTCTGTTTTTATTGCTAAGCTATCTTGGAAGAGCATTCTTGGCATTTCTTTTTTTGCCATTTATTTATTCACTCAGCAAATATTTAACAAGCATCTATTAAATGTCAAATGCTATCCTAGATGCTAGAGATTTAACCATGAACAAATCAAGCAAAGTTCCTGTCTCCGTGGAGCCTGTATTCTTATTGGAGAAGATGGGAAATAAATGTGTAGATACATCCTGTATCAATGAATGCTATAAAGGAAGAGTGAAGCAGGCTAAGGGGACAAAGTATGGTGTGGTTTTGCTGCTGTATAAAGGGAAGGTAGTTGATTAAACTGAAAAACCATGGCATCTTCAGCAATAGGATAGTACCCTCAAATTCTGGCAGGCAACAAAGAGCAAAAGCATGAGCACCTGAGCATGTGTATGTGTTGTGTGCGTCTGTGTATTATCAGTCACATATATGTGTGCTGTACATGTGTGTGGAGATAAAAGTTTGACAGCAGGCATCTTTCTTGATCATTCTCCATCGTGTAAGTTAAAGTAGGGTCTCTCTCTCTCTCTCTCTCACACACACACACTTGAACCTTGTGGGTTCAGCTAATCTATCTTGCCAGCTGGTCCCAGGGATTCCGTGTCTCTGCCTCGTAAGGACTGAGATTACAAGCAGGTTGCTATTTATGTGCATGTTCGTGATCCAAACTTTAGTTCCTCAAACTTTCACTGAGCCATCTCCCTAGCCACAACTTGCTGTTTCTTAAACAGAGACCTGTCTCTGGACATCTGTACTGAACATTCCCAATTCGTGGAACACTCTGATCCCAGAGCCATGAAAGCATGACTTGCTCTTCATTTTCTTACAGATCTGCCCCGCTGTTTTACATTGCATTTTGATCTTAACTACATCTCCATCGTCCCCTCAGCTCCTCCCTCCCACTTCCACCTTAATACCCTTCTCTCAAATTTCTGTCTTCTTCATTTATTATGTATTTATGCCCCCCCCCACGCTTTTGCCTTGGGCTGGAAATCTACTGGAAATGCTCTCTGCATGGTATCCATCTCCTGCAGTGTCTGTCTCCAAGGCCCAGCTCAACTGTGAGCCAGTTATCTGTGTGTACTTTCCTCTGACAATCTGTTTTCTATCCCCAGGCCTTAGAGTAATCAAAATTATTTCTTCCTCACCCCATCCTGACGCCAATCACTCACACCTTCTTTATGACATTAAGCACTTTGTATTTTGTTTATTCAACTTATATCTGTTTTAAATAATAAAGTTTTTTTTCTGGCCACAGAACTCAAAAAAATCAAACTGGTGCTGACCTGGAAGTCTCTTCTGGGTGGCCAACTCTCATAGTGTTGGAAGATCTTGTGCAAGTTGCCAGAGAAGAAGGGTTATCAACAGTACTACCCAGCTATAAATCCTACAAACTACGATGATTGGCTCAGAAAGATATGCTCAGTGGTGCAATAGTGGCACTAATGCCTTGGGAGAAACAAACAGATGCCTGATTGGACTGAAGACCTGCTCAAAAGAAGGGAACTATGCTTGGCATGGAAAACCTAGCTAAGACGTCATGGCTAGAGGTCACAGACTCTAGTGGAGAACCTACTACTACCATTTGCTAAATTAATAACTGTCTTCTAAATAGTTATCCTCATACCCAAGGATTAGTGCAGCTCTCATCCCTTATCAAAGCAGCTTTTTTTTTTTTCAGAAGATGGCGGTTGAAGTGCAGATAATAAGGGACTGTCAAGTGCCCACCCTCAAACACACCCAAGGCTTAAGGAACATCTCACCCCTATTTGAGGAGATTTGTGAGCCCACCTTCCCTTCAATGCTGGAATGTTGACCAATGTGTATTGTGCAGGTCTTAGGAAGGCAACCATAGCTATTCAGCAGCATCCCTGTCAAGTCCAGTAAACACAATATTGTAGCAACCTTGCTGTTCTTCTGACTCTTACAATCTTCCCATCACCTCTTCTGACATAGTCTCTAAACCTCTTTGTCAACTTAACACAAATCTAGATATATCTGGCAATAGGGAATCTCAACTGAAGAACCGACTCCATCAGACTATCCTGTGGACATGTCTGTGAGGCATTTTCTTGAACACTGGTGGATGTGGGAGGGCCCAGCCCACTGTGAATAGTGCCACCCTTGGGCAGCTTGGTCCTGCGTTATGTAAGAAAGCAGCTGAGCTTTCTCATCTGCTCCTGCTACCATCTCCACATCACAAACCAACAACTCAATGAGCTGGATTTATTCCTGATATTTATGCTTGATAAGTATAGCTGTGATAGAGACCATCACAGAAAACCACAACTGGTCAAAATACAGAGAACGTGCTAAAGGAACATCAAGGAGAAGGTAAACAACAATTGTAAAAGCTGGGGGAAGTCTGCTAGGATATTGTATCTCTGACGAATTACAGGCAAGAGGAAAGCTATACCTATGATACCACAACAGTATGACTGCCTAATCAAGACCCAAAGAAAGACAACACCAAAACACATGTTAACACAAAAGGGGAATAGCTCATAGTGCCTGGCACCTAGACTTAAAAAAATCAAGCAACTAATGAATTCTGAGAGAGAGAGAGAAAGAGAGAGAGAGAGAGAGAGAGAGAGAGAGAGAGAGAGAGAACTTGTCTTCACCAAGGATGAGCCCCCTAATGAGATATACAATGCCAAGCCTGAAATTCTGTTCATGCAAGCAACACTAAATGGACTCAACAGTCACAGAAAAAGAGAGACTATAAATAGGATAGGGATTATGGGAGGAGTTGGGCGGGGAGAGGATAAAGGATGCATTGGAAAGACAAAAGAGAAGGGGGAAATGTTGTGTTTATATTTTAACTAAGGTTTAAAAAAAAAGACAAAAACAAGCTGAGCAAGCCACAGGACTCAAACTGATAAGCAGATTTCCTCCACCGTTCCTGCCTCTGCTCTTGTGTGAGTTCCTGTCAATGACACTGTGATCAGATGTGAAAACCAAAAAATCCTTTACTCCCCAGTGCCTTTTAGTCCTGCTGTTGATCACAGCACCAGGACAATCTTCATTCATCCAGCCAATCACATTTGTTGGGTACTTGTTTTCACCCACTAATTTCAATTGACCCAAAACAAAGTTACTATCAAAAAAAGTTAATTCAACATCACAGTTCTGCCATCCTATATTTTACCTAATTTTGCACCGACGACATTAGGAATAATGCTATTTAATGAAACAAACAATAAATCAAAACGAGTGAATGTGGGCTTTGTAATGATTTCAGCCACATAAGCTGATACTTCCAGGTTCTAGGGGTCAAGCAGGTGCAGACAAGCCCTCAGGCAGAAGTGCCTAATTGCACCCCCCCCCCGTCCGTGGATGTTAACCTCCCTCCCCACATGACCCACCCACATGTGGCATGGATTATATCACCCATGTATGATTCAGCTAAGCCCTTGTGTTCATGCATGAGTCCTTTCATCTGTGTATGACGTAGCCATGTCAACTGGCTGAATGGTGAATTGAGTGGGAAAATAAAGAGAATAATAAATATGTGCTCCATCAATAGAAGCTCTTATCACTTCTTCCAGGTATACTAAGTTGGGATCCATTCATGGGCCTCAAGGAGTCTATGATGATCCTGAGTTTGTATGTGTGTGCACATACGAGCAAGTACATTTTGAAAATGAGTTGTGGTGCCTCTTAGATTCTAAAAGAGTTCTGTGGCTCAAACAAACAAACAACTAATGACCACTGCTTTAGAGTATTAATGATTGCCTGTGAATACTGTTACCCAGAGACAACCACGAGCTGTTGCTTAGCTTTCAAGAAGTTGTTGCAAGAAAACTAGCATGAGTTAAGAGAGTTAGCAATCTCATGCTTAAGAATAACATGGAGCGCACGCCTTTAATCCCAGCACTCGGGAGGCAGAGGCAGGCGGATCTCTGTGAGTTCGAGACCAGCCTGGTCTACAAGAGCTAGTTCCAGGACAGGCTCCAAAACCACAGAGAAACCCTGTCTCGAAAAACCAAAAAAAAAAAAAAAAAAAAAAAAAGAATAACATGGAGATGCTGAGTAGAGAACCTAAATTCTTAAGAAGAGGCCAAGTTATTTCCAGGGGTGACTGTGCCTTCCAAAAGACATACAGATGATATGTATTTTGTTTTCCTAAAGACATACAGATGATATGTATTTTGTTTTCTTAAAGAAAAACAGATGATATGTATTTTGTTTTCCTAAAGACATACAGATAATATGTATTTTGTTTTCCTAAAGACATACAGATCATATGTATTTTGTTTTCCTAAAGACATACAGATGGTATGTATTTTGTTTTCCTAAAGACATACAGATGGTATGTATTTTGTTTCCTTTCCACCCGGCTGCCACTGTTTACATTTACTTTTCTTCCTCTGCCCAGGTCAAAGCAGTAATTTTCCATACCTCAGTCAGCACAAATTTCAGAGCTGAATCTGCCAAAGTTGATTAAAAAGCAGAATTCCGTTCCAGGGAGAAAGAAAAGATGCTTAAAGAGGCACCATTCATCACAAATCACATTTACACCACATTCATGTGAAGTCCACACTGGCATGCAAGCCTAAAAGACAGGAAGGCCAGGCTAAAAAAAGGGGGAGGGGATAAGCAGACAGGGTTTGATAAAATATGTTACCGGGTCAATCTAAACTAGAACTCAATGAAAAAAGAATTTTAAGGACTAGCAGAAGGCTGCCCAGGGCAAGAGTTCCCAAATGACTGCCACAACTACATTGAAGCAGGTTGTTTCAAGCCACTGAGTAATGGCCACCTTCTCTTCTCCAAAAGATTGTTTGCAAGGGACACTTTTCCCCTTTTCTCTGTCACTTTCACTGTTCTCAACCCAGATTTTTCCAGGAGTGCTCTATTGCTGAGACATATCACATGATAGTATATTATACTGCAAGAATACCAGGTGAAACCCGTCCAACAGGAGACAGTCTGTGGGAAGGGAGAGGATAGGCCAAAGATCAGGAATGCCAAGTAAAACATGGCACTGGAACAGACAGGTGACAAAAATGCCATAGGACAATACTAAAACCTCAGAGACAAAGCATGGTGGTGTTGGCCTGTGTGATGGTTAATTTTGTCAATGTGATACACTTTAGAATCGTCTAGGAGGCAAGACTCTGGGCATACCTGTAAGGAGTATTTAGCTTCTTGGTCTGCGTAGATTATCTAGCTGAGGTTGGTTGAGGTGACAAGAGCCACCTTACCCATGGGTGGCACCATCTCCTGAGATGGGGCTCTGGACTGAAGAGAAAGGAGAAAGTGAGCTGAGCACCAGCATTCATCACTCTGCCTCCTGACTTTGGGTGTCATGTGGCCAGCTGCCTTAGGCTCCTGCTGTGACTCACGACTTTCCCATCACGATGGACTGTATCCCAGAACCTTGAGTTAAAAAAAGTAATCCGTCATTAAATTGTTTTTTGGTTTCCTTTTGAGAGAGGGTCTCAACTACATGGGCCAAAGTGGCCCAAAACTCACTGTATAGACCAGGCTGGCCTCAAACTCAGAAAGATCAGCCTGCCTCTGCCTCACATTAAGTTGTCTTTTGTGAGAACATTTTATCACAGAAAAAAAAGGTGACTAATGAAGCCAGTCATGGCTCAAATTGCAATGAATATACATGAAGGCTCGGAGCCATTATTTTTTTTTAAACTGGAAAGCTTTGGAGGGCTGGCCACAGGTTTTCAGAGTCATAGAATAATGACCCAGTTTTCATCCTGTGTCAGCATCTTCTTTCATTCTGGAAAGACCACACGGCCTAGTTAAAACACAGAATCTAAGGTTTAGAAGACCTGTAGCAAGTCTTGGTCCCACTACTTGCTAGCTTTGAGACTTTGGATAATTTAGCTCCAATTCTCTTGTTTGTGTTAGGATGCCAAAATTACGAAATGGTGAAAGTATCTCCTCAGGATTGTGATAATGGTTAGATGAACTGATCTCACCCCTTTCTCTCTCTCTCTCTCTCTCTCTCTCTCTCTCTCTTTCTCTCTCTCTCTCAAAAACTGATTTGTTCTTCCCTATACTTGCCCAGATCTATGTAGCCCAGGCTGCCCTCATATTTGTCAATTCATTGTTGGTCCCAAAAATCTTATTCTCTTAGGTAAAACTTGAGAATAGATATCTTGGAGTTAGAGAGGTGCTACATAAACTTCAGGCTAGAATTTTCTCTTTAGTAAAGTCTTTCTTTAAGACAATCCTTCAGTGAAACAAAAAACCCAAGAAAGAATATATATAGTTTCTCCCCTGACTCCACCTCATTCCACAAGACATTAGCTAAGAACGTTTGTACCTTATTGCCCAGTTCTACAGGGTAAGGAAGGATTTCAATATACTTGTTCCAGTGATATAAATAAACTTTTTTTTAAAAAAAATCTTTATTTTCATGTGTATGGGTATCTGCATGTATGTCTGTGCACCGTGTATATGCCTGCTGTCCATGGAAGCCAGAAGTCAGCCTTGGCTCTCCTAAAGCTGGGACCACAAATGGTTATGAGCTTCCATGTGGATGCTGTGAACCAAACTCGGATCCTTTGTGAGAGCCCCAAGTGCTCTGAGCCATTTCTTCAGTCCCAAAGATAAGTTTGAAATGAAGAAGAAAGAGAGGTCCCAGCAGAGAGCTAAATGGGTAAAGTGCTTGCCTTGCAAGCATGAGAACCTGAGCTCAGTCCCCAGAAGAAGCTACATAAAAATGTTGGGGCATGGTAGGGTGAGCTTGTAATCCTGGTACTGCTGAGGTGCCAACAGGAGGATCCGTGGGGCTAACTGGCCAGCCAGTCTGACATAATTGGTGAGCTTCAAAACAATGGGAAACCTTGTCTCAAAGGAGGTGGAAGGTTCTCCTGATAATGATGCCAAGGTTGTTTTCTAGCAGGAACACACACACACGGGGGGTGGGGAGGGTACACGCACACAAAACACAGGAACTAAGTTCTAAATATCAAGTCAAAAATTGTGTATACTCAACAGACTAGAGCTCCTCTGACCTGCATGAAAGCAGCATCTAAGATGCAGCACAGCTGGAGCAACCCAGAAGTGATGAACTGCATCTTTTCTTTTAAACACCTTTCCTACATTGTTTTTTCCATGCATAGTGCCCTCTGCTGGACGTTCTGATCACTGGTACCTTGGTGTCTTCTGCCAGCATGCTTTTGAGGATATCTTTGTATTTTGGCAGCCAAATGCTTCACTACTGAAAAGCAATATAAACAGAGCCAAATTTTTTAAATTTTCTCCTCATGTTAACCTTTAACCTCATACCTTGTTTTTCTATTGTTGCTATAATAACTAACTGCAAACTTCAGTGGCTTAAAATGACAGATTCATTTTCCTTCAGTTGTCTTTTTTTCTTGGTATCTATTAATTGGTGTGTATTTATTTTTGTATACACGTGGTGCAATGGTGTATACATGTTCATATATGTGTCCATGTGTATGTGCACGCACACATGAATGCATTCATATGTAGAGACCAGAAGTCGATATTGGGTATTGCTATCAATTCTTTTTCAGACAAAGTCTCTCCCTGAACTTGGAGATTGCCCATTTGGCTAAAAGGCTAACCAGCAAACCCCAGAGATCCTTTAACCTCTGCCTCTAATGCTGGGATTATAAGCATGATTATAACTGCTGTGCTGAGCTTTTTATTCATGGGTGCTGGAGATCCAAACTCGGGTTCTCATGTTTGTACAGCAAGTCCTTCATTGATGGACCCATCTTCCTGGCCTCTGGATCTTTCTAATTAGCAGGCAAAGCAGCAAGACTAATTGTGGCATTCTCGTAATACTTTGTTTTGCCTGATCCTTCCTCCCTCTCTTGTCCCCTTCTACTCCCTGTAGTCTTCTTTCCACTTTCATGGTTCATGTATTTTATTACCCTCTCCACCCACTTCTTTTAAAACCATTTCCTTCCATTCTTGAGGCCAGAATTCTGAAGTGAATTTCAGTGAGCTAATGTCAGTCAGAGTGCTGAGCGACATGGTGTATTCTGGAAGCTCTGAAAGAGGTTACTTGACAGCGATTCTTGGTTGACAATCTCTGCCTTGCATCACTCAACTTTGGACTCTCTTGTCAGACTGCCAATTGTTCATGCTGATCATTCATTTGATCATTGCTCACAAGGACACTTGTAATGATATTTTTGGGTGCACCTGGAAAATCTAGAATAATAAGTACATCTCAAGATCCTTAACTTATTCATATCTACAAAGTTGCATCTGCAAAGTAACTGTTTCACTATAAATGGCATGTTTCTAGACTACAGGGATTACAACATGGACATCAGTCAGACATGGTGACATGAACCTCTAATCCCAGCCTTCAACAGATAATGAGTTTGAGGCTACCCTGGGCTACATGGTGAGACCCTGTCTCAAAAAACAAGGGCTGGTGATGCTCAGTCATCCATTTGCCTAATTTATGCTAGGTTCTGGGCTCGATTTTTAGCATTACACACATAATAAGTAGGTATCAGTATGGTGGGACTTTATCTGGCCTACCAAATGGAGCTAGAGAAATTGCTCAGCAGTTAACAGTACTGGCTGCTCTTGTAGAGGTCTCAGATTCGATTCCTGGTACTTACATGGTAAATCATTACTGTGGGACAATGGTCTTTTATCCTATCACTTGTATTATTTTTACAAAACAATTACAAAATTATAAAATGCTGATTGGCCAGTAGCCAGGCGGGAAGTATAGGAAGGGTGATGGCGACCAGGCAGGAAGTAGAGGCACGGCAACAAGAATTACAAGAAGAGGGAAGTTTCAGTTTGCAGTCATCACCCAGACAGAGAGGAAACCAGACACAGATGTGACTGCCTCGCCGTAAAACGTACCAAGCCATGTGGCTAACATAGACAAGAATTATGGGCTAATATAAGTTATAAGAGTTAATAAGAAGCCTGAGATACTAGGCCAATCAGTTTATAATTAATGTAGACCTCTGTGTGATTTCTTTAGGGGCTTAACAACTGTGGGAACTGGGCAGGACAGAAACCTCAGTCAGCAACTCACAACCATATGTAACTCCATTTCTAGGGAATATGATGCCATCTTCTGGTCTCTGTGGGTAACGGGCACACAAGTGGTGTACAGACAAACATGTAGGCAAAACACCCATACACATAATTTTTTTTTAAATCAATAAAAATAAAAAAGAAGCAACAAGGTTATTTAACTAGGAGCAATGAGGACTGAATTCTTTTTTTAATATTTATTTATTTATCTATTTATTTATTTATTTATTTATTTATTAAGTTTTCTGTCTCTTCCCCGCCACCGAGGACTAAATTCTAATTCCAAATCTACCACTCCTTCCTAGCTGAGTGACCTTGGGTAGGATCCTTCACCTCTAAGCATCACCTCCTAAGCAGGCTAGCAGGGATGCTAATAGCCCCTCATTCACATGTTTTAAGCAAATGTATGAAAAGCTGCTACAGAGCAGAGTAACTAGTACAGAGAATACACTCATTAAATTATCCGGTATGGTGGGTATAGGCATGGGGAAATTGGAGGAGAAAGATACAATAATAAAGAGGAAAGGTAATACCATGTTTGTCATGGTTTGGATAGAAAAGGTTCCCCCCAGCCTTATATGTTTGAAAACTAAGTCCTTAGATGATGGTGCTATTCTGAGAAGTTGTGACATCTTTAGGAAGTGGTACTTGGTAGGGGAAGTGGGTCACTAGAGAACAGACCTTGAGTTATAGCTCAGTCTCATTTTTAGCCCTGGCCTGTCAATTTTCTAGCCCACCAAGATATAAGCAATTCACTTTTGGCTTCTGCCATCCCAGAGATTCTAGCCACCATTATAGACAGTATTCATTCAAATTGTGAACCAGAGTAAATCCTTCTTCCCTGAGGTTGCTTCATGTCAAGGACTTGATCACAATGATGAGAAAAGTAAGTAATACAGTGCTGAATACCAGAGACAATAACAAGAACTTTAACCAGGTATAGGAAGTTAAATGATGTAAATGTGCCCACATTTCTGTTTCTATGGGCTCAAGGGAAAATGATCTTCATTTTTCATGACCATTGGATTTCATAAACAAAGAATGGCTTCCACTCATTCTCAGCCAAGCCACCTGAGATTGCACACTTCTGCCAATCTCTCAAGTCATGCAGATGCTTCTGACACACACTTGTATTGAAAGTGTTGCAATCACTGATGCACACATTGATTAGCCTTTCTCATTGATTTTTTTTCTATCAATCACTTTTGATGTACAAAATAAGGGGTTGCACTATAAACTTTTCAGACATGTATATCATTGCACTTTCCTCATATTCAGCACTTGGTCCCTTCCTTACCTAACTTCTACCCGCTGGTCACATTCCTTCACCCAAATAGCCCGCCCTCTGCATGCATGCTCTCATGTTTTACACACACACACACACACACACACACACACACACGCACGCACGCACGCAGTTAATATAGATTCTATATAAAAGAAAACATGATATTTATCTTTCCTAATTACTACATTTTGTTTACCACTTAGATATACATTTTTATTAACACTGTGTAATATGACTAACAGAGATTAAAGGGCAGTAATACCCATGCAACTTTCTACAACTTTACAGCCTTTATTTTTGCCAGTCCCACAATCCTGTGATATAGGGAGTATCTTCTCCCAGAATAAGCAGAGGAAAAATAAACAAAGCTAAATAATAAAGATGAAGTCATTTGTCCAATAAAAATCAGTAATACAGAACCCTGGTGCTCTAACCCTTGAGCCTGTGCTTTTGCTATTAAACAGTTGTTCTCACTCCTAAGTATCCAAATTGCCTTTTATGACTCCGGGTGCATGTCCCAAGCTACCTTTGTGTGCTACCTAGACAACAATATGTTTTTGGTTTCGACAGGTGATTCCAAAGCACAGCTAAGGTTAAGAATCATTATTCTGCTGGGCATGATAGTGCACACCTTTACCCCCAGCACTTGGAAGACAAAGGCAGGTGGATCTCTGTGAGTAGAAGGCCAGCTTGGTCTATATAGTGAGTTAAGGCCAGCTAGGGCTACATAGTGAGACCCTGCCTAAAAACAACAACAACAACAACAACAACAACAAAATAATCACTACTCTAGCACCAGGTATGGCCCTTGACTGTAGTCCCAGAACTTGAAAGACTGAGACAGAAGGACTGACCCAAGTTCCAAGCCAGCCTGGGCTATAAAGTTGGACCTAGTCTAGGGGGAAAGTAGAAGAAAAGAAAGGAAAGAAAAGAAAAGGAAAAGAAAGGAAAAAGCCATAAAGAATAAAATATTTAAGTGACCCACTTAAGGGAGTCTATTACATTCAGATATTATGATCTACAAAGCAAGGGCAATTTGGCTCAGAACTGTGAAAACTTCACCTGATGAGTGATAACTTCAGTACCTTCCGTACCATCCTTCAAAGGCTGCTGAGAAGTCTGGCATCCACCTACTTTTCCATGAATCCTCCTTTGCTATTTCGTCAATCTTACAAATAGCACCTACAAATCTGTGGCACCTACAAATGTTAACTGCCATGCATTAATCGTGTATCTGTTCACCTGTCTATCCCACAAACATTTCAGAGGTAGGTGCTATGAAACTGCATCCTTCCTGGGGTTTCTTTTAGAGGTGCACACTGATGTATGGGATATATTTATTAAACCTTTTGTATTATTAAAACTACCTTTAGTCATTTTAGAAATATTTGAAAATACATAAAATCATTCAGGTGCTTATAATTACACCCTCCAGAGATGGCCACTTCTATTCTCCATCTTTTTTTTTCCAATTTATATTATATTGTGTGTATTTTCCTAGGTCACTGTGTCTTCTTCAAAAGTGTAACATAATGGTTGTATGTGTGTTTTCAACAAATGAATATGTAGTATTTTAGTCACTTCTTATAGTTGTGTTCAAATTTAGTATTTCTCATTGTTATATCAGTATAAATATCCTGTGCATAAATCTCTGATGTGCCTCTGTTCAATCACTTAAGGTTACAGCCTCCAAAGCAGCATTACTAAATCAACAAGTATTAAGCCTTGATAGGAATTTTTATTCAGGCTGTATGTGGTGGCACATGCCTTTAATCCCAGCACTCTGGAAGCAGAGGCAGATCTCTCTGAGTTTGAGGCCAGCCTGGTCTCCATACTGAATTTCAGGACATCCAGGGCTATATTGAGAAAACTTGTCTCAAAAATGACAACAAAGTAATGATACTAATTTTGATTTAGGGTTTTGTTGGCATTCCTTGGTGTTAGGTTTCCCTGGGATAGCTACTAAAAGACATCATAAATGAACCACACATGAACAGACAGCACTGACATAACTATCTCAAGGAAATGAAAGCACATACATTGCTGAAAGCATAAGCCATCCCAGGAAAATTGGTTTAGGTTAGGACTGATTTGATTTACCAGAATGAAATATTTTGATACACCCTGCTATCAAGATGCTTAACCCATCTCCTGAAACACAGAAAGCTGGACTACAGAACACGGTAGTTTGAGAAAACCCTTCCCTGTGACTCCATCAATACAGCACACAGTGTGATATCTAGAGAGCTGTCAGTTTTGGTGCCATCACTCAAAGTTTTCTGAGGCAGTCTGTGTATAATATCACAAACTGCTCAGTGAGCCTGAGAGCCAAACATTTACACAGAGAACAGGGAGGTGAGACTTGGCACAGTAGAAGATGAGACGCTGGAGTCTTTAGGAAGACTGAATGAAAAGGAAAGATGTGTTCTGTCTGATGGGTCAGGCACGACAGGATAAAGTGCATGAGTGTTTAACATGCTACCCAGCCATATGGCCCCTGGGTTTACAAGCTGTTAGGATCACAATCAGTCGCTGGGCTCAAGCAGCCCTCTCAGAAGGAAGCCTGGAAACAACCAATGCAGCCGTTAACGGTCTAAGATCTCTTTTTACAAAGCACCCCCATTTCTTTAACCTGCACACCTTTATGGTGGGGCATGCAGGATTCATTTGCTCCTGAGGGCCAGAGGAAGTAAGATCACACAGGGTAGAAAGCCTGAGGAAGGCTTCACACATTTGTTCTGTTTTGATATATGCTGCCTGACAATCTCATGCTTTAATCCCATTGCCAATTCAACATAATAAATGTGCATCAGTTCCAGTTCTGTCTCAATTGTGTTGACATGAAGGCACTAAACAGCTGATAAATACACCGAGATAGCACTGTCTTAGGTCCTGTCAATGACTGTGCTGCTTTACAAAACTGGTAAATGTATTTTTACAAATGTTTTCATCGAGACAGTCAACAGATGTGAAAACTCGTCACACAGAGGAGCAATTGAAGGTCCTATCAGCTCAGCAGTAATTTGGAAAAAGGGTGAGAGCAAAAACCAATAAATTACAGCAGAATGGCTATGAGCTTATTTCAAGTGTAAAACACTGATTCAGAGTTGAGTGGCTCTTAGACTATTACACCTCTTTAAGATGACATGGTCCCCTCATAATCTTACATATAGTAATATTAAACTGTTTTTCTTACTTACTAAATGCATGATAGGGACATAGATGCATTAAAAAGTATTTATAATGTGGGGCGGGGATGGTACATGCCTTTAATCCCAGCACTCGGGAGGCAGAGCCATGAGGATCTCTCTGTAGTCCAGCGTGGTCTACAGAGTGAGTTCCAGGACAGTCAGGGCTACACAGAGAAACCCTGTCTCTAAAAACCAAATATATAATAGGTAGATAGATAGATAAATAGATAGATATAAATATATTGGAAGAGAGGGCTAGAAGTCTAGCCCCATTTCCAAATTAAAAATTTCAACACTTCATCTATACTAATAACTCCATGTTCTAAACATCTTTCTGAACCCTGCTGTGTTACTGGCTATGAACTGTGCTGGCTTTGACTGGAGGAAGAAGGGATAGAGTGACAACGAAGGTAATGGAAAAGAGAGGGCGACAAAGGAATGTAGTAGGAAGTGGAAAATAATTGGGGAATAATATACATACAGTCAAGGTCTTCAAGAAAACCATCAAAATGAAGTATTACAGTTAAGTGTCGAAGAGTTAACAACCACAAAAATACTATAAAGATTGGGGAATTCATGGAATCAGTATGTTTAGTGATCACCTGCTATAAACTTTACGTGGCTCCTAACAAGGTAAGTCAGTATACCTCTCCAATAATCATAATAAACATGAGCTCATGAGCTAGACTTTGGTTAGCATTTGCTACTTTCAATGAGCAAAGTACTTCACTTTCCTGTGTGTCAATTTATAATCTGAAAAAAATAGGACCAGTACCTGCCTCGAAGGGTGATTTTAAGGATTTCATTTTATAAAGACAAGACATTACACTTACAACAGTATCTGGTACATAATAAATCATTGAAGTCGCTCTCATGTGTGTGCACACGCACACACACACACGCACGCACACACACACACACACACAAATCTACAGTACCTATTAGACTTGATCAGAGATGTGGAGTAGGCACTGGCACTGGCACACACACACACACACACACACAAAAAAACCAAACTAGTATGCAGGCAAGGGGAAAGGCATGGGCTGAAGATGTCCATCTGGAAGTCATCAGTATATATATACATACAGTACTTAAAATAATGGCAGTACTGCCCTTCTATTGGCTCAGGTTTGAAGTAATCCTTATCTTAAATCATCTATCTGTTAATTCAATTTTTAAACAAACATATACTATAGTACCTTATGAACCTTTATTCTATTTTTAGGAATTGTATCTGATACTTTCGCTACAGATTAATTCATTTACTCATTTGACAAATATTTACAGGTCCCTTCATCTCTTTTTCCTGCTTCCTGGCTACTACAAAGCAGATAGCTTTCTTCTGTCATGGCTTCCTGCCACAATGGGCCTCATCACAGCACCAAAAGCATGGTCAGTTCACCTAATTGAGCTGAGACTTCTCCAACCATGAACCAAAATTAACCTCTCTCCCTTTAGGTTTCTCTGGTATTCTGTCACAGTGGCTTATGCTGTCTAATGTAGCACTAAACCAAAATGAAATATACAGCCATCAAAAGATCTAGAACAGGGAAAAAGAGATGGATCAGTGGTTAAGGGCATTTGTTGCTCTTGCAGATGACACAGGTTCAGATCCCAGCATCTACATGGCAGCTAACAATCATCGGAAACTCCAGTTCCGGGGATCCAACACCCTTTCTTGGCTTCCAAGGAGCACTGGTGGTACACAGACATACAGTGCAGGCAAAAACACATGCACACAAAATAAAAATAAATCTCTAAAAGACACAGAGGACAATTAAAGGACATCACTACAGGAAAGGAGCCCATGTGAAAGGCTACTGTATGATTCCAATTATGATACTCTGGAAAAGGCGTTACCATTGAGACGGTAAAAGTCATGGTGGTTGCCAAGGGTTAGGAGGATTTGTAGGGTAATAAAACCATTCTTTATGATTCTCTAATGGCAGATATATGTTGTTAAACACTTGTCAAGATATATAAGGCCTTATCCACGTGGTACCATCCCCTCGTCCTTTGGCTCAGTTTAAATGTCAACTCCACTCTGAAGCTTTGGCAGAGCCTCTAAGTAAAGCTTTCTCCTCCATCCTCCTGCAGCTCTTTGATTGTCCCTCTCATAGTACTTAGAGCCAACTATTATTGTTTACTCTCAAGCCAGTTTCTACTCTAACGTGAGCTTAAAAACCAGAGACAGGATCATTCTTCATATCCCCAGCATTCAGGAAGTAAAGGACATATGACATTTGAATAAACACATGAGCAGATGATTATGAAGACCTTAACTCAGACCACAGGGCTATTTTGTAAACCGTGGTTAGCATTTTATCTGCAGAACCTTCCAAACGATCCACTTGCTTACTTGTTTCACATTCTGGAAAGAACCACTGCCCTGATGTTTAGAAGCAGGTGGCATTCTGTGGACAAATTTGTGTTTTAAGAATCCCATCTCAGGCCGGAAGGTGGTGCTGCCGCCTTTAATGCCAGCACTTGGGAGGCAGAGGCAGCTCCCATAAATGTGTTGTAAGAGTCCAGTCTCAATTTCAATCACTTTCTCTGTTTCAGTTTCTAGAAAAGGCAACTTAGAGTTAGGAAAGAAGAGAGTAAATGAAGACAAAGTCAGAATGATTCAGCCAATAAATAGTTTAATGAGAACCAAGGTCTATAACATACATAGCAGGACCTGTGCTGGTCGCCTTCTGCTGTAACCTGTCTGGGGATAACCAACTGCATTTAACCCACATTTGAAAAGAAGGCCCTTTTGAATGTCACCCATCAGTATCCATCTTCACAGAAGACACCAATCTGGGGTCACACTCTCAATGTGAATACTTCCTCTTAGGGAAGAGGTAACACAGATGCATAAACAACCTTAAGTCATCCTACTACTCTTCAATAAGAGGACCCTCGGGAGACCACTGGTTCTGTAAACACACACGTCTTTGTCAAAATACATTAGGAACACAAAGGAGAACAGTAGAAAGGGCGGTAGTGTTGGGTCCATGGATTTTTCAGTTCTTAGATCTGAAGCCTCTTGAGCTGCTCGTATGTAATAAAAAACTGAAAAGTGAGTCATGGAAGATTTCTGAGTTGACACTGAAAGTTAAACCCATTTTGAAAATTGTACATTGCATTTTCTTAAATTAATGTACTTAGACTAAAGGGGGTTTCCTTCAAAGACTTTTCTATTTAAACTGGATTTTAAAAAATATTTATTTACTTATTTATTTAATATACAATATTCTGTCTACATGTATGCCTGCAGGCCAGAAGAGGGCACCAGACCTCATTACAAATGGTTGTGAGCCACCATGTGGTTGCTGGGAATTGAACTCAGGACCTTTGGAAGAGCAGGTAATGCTCTTAACCACTGAGCCATCTTTCCAGCCCTTCAAAGACTTTTCTTAAGATGAGATGTGTTGGGCCACGCAGTGGTAGCACACACCTTTAATCCTAGCACTTGGAAGGCAGAGGCAGGCAGATCTCTGTGAGTTCAAGACCAGCCTGGTCTACAGAGTGAGTTCCAGGACAGATAGGACTCTTACACAGAGAAGCCCTGTCCTGAAAAATCAGGAAAAAAAGATAAGATGTGTTGATTGCCTACTATTTTCCATTATGATCAATGGTACTGAGCAATGAAAATGAATTATAATATAGTTATAGTTTTCAAAAGCAAACAGAACAAACACAACACAATACAAAACCCAATTCCAAAGAGAGAAAGAGATGTACTCTCTGTTCAGTCTACAGATTCCAGAAGGGTGGGGAATTACTTTTCAACCCTGCCAAGCTCACAAGTACACAAAGTATCCAGTGCATGGCTCTACCCATACAAGGCACTAAAGCACGGCTGAAGGAGAGAAAGGCACCCACGATAATAGAGTCCTACTTGGCTGTGGTTTTGTTCACTCTACCAATGCTTTGTGTCCTGCTGGCATTTTCTAGCTATTTGGGTCTCACAGTTAAGAACTCTAGACCACAAAAGCATGGAGTTTCCAGTGAGCATCTTCTATCAGTGTCACTAAATTTTGTTTTATTAGATTTATTTGCTTACTTATTTATGTATTTGCTGGGGAGGACATGTGCCTGCCAGAGTGTGTGCATGAAGTTCACAGGACAACTGGCTGTGCTTGATATTTTGTTGTATTACATTTATTTGGTTATTTGTTTGTTTGTTTGTTTGCTGGGGAAGGTATGTACCTGCCACAGTGTGTGTGTGTGTGTGTGTGTGTGTGTGTGTGTGTGTGTGTGTGTGTGTATGTATGTATGTATGTGTGTGTATGTGTGTTTAGAGTTCAGAGGACAACTTACAGGAGCAAATTCTCTCCTTTCACCGTAAGTCCCGGAGATTAAACTCAGGTCACCAGGTATGGAGGTGAGCACCTTTACACACTGAGCCATCTTAGACATTTTGATTTAAAGAGGAACATCTGGCACATCTTTTCTGTCCCTTTAAGTATATGTATTTGCCTCCAAGGGAAAGTTATTTCTCTACTTGGTTCCATTCACACTGGTCTCCAATGGGATGCTTGAGTTTCTTACTTTTCTATAAAGGATTTAATAATCAAAATTATCTTCCCATAACCTAGAAATACCTGGGACTTTGAAGGACTGGCTTGTATTCTCAGTTTCTAAAAGGATACAATGATGTTCCAGGGTCCAAGTCGAAGCCAGTTTGGCCAAAATCCTTTATAGAGGGCAAAAAAACCCTCATGTTTCCACATCTGAGGTAAAGACATAACGGAAAATAGTGAATTTCCTTTTTTTTTATTACATTTGACAACCATTTTCCATGCCCACTCCCAGAAACTTTGGCTACTATGAATGGTCTCTTTTCCGAAGATATACTTCATAGTCTAAATAATTTGAATCTAAATGCATCAAACCATTATTCAATATTTATTTCTTGAGCACCCCACATATACAACACATACTTCTTAACTCTGGGAATATAACCATAAGTAAGAGCTGGGCATGGCAGTACATGCCTATAATCTTAGCACTCTGGAAGCAGAGAAAGTAAATCAGGAGTTCAATGCTATCCTTAGCTATACAGTGAATTTGAGACTAGCCTTGGTCTCTACATGAGACCCTGTCTCAAAACACCCTAATTAAATGTAGTGGGTCACAAACAAATAAAAACAATGAGAAATAGGAGTTGTTGGGTATTAGAAGGGAATTTTGAGGGAGCGGGACAGAAATAAGAGAGGATAATGCAAGATAATCGATTCAAGTACATTATATGAACATGTGAAATGAAATTGTGAGAAATAGTAACTTCCCAGGCAGTATGTCTGCAGTAACTAGAAATAGCTACATAAAGTGACGGCACACCTAAAGGACCCTATCCTTGTCATCCATGTCCTTGTGCAGCTCTCACATCATATCAGGACTGTTGAACAGAGCAGAAATTAACACTGCTAGATTATAAAAAAACATTTGATAGATAATGAGGTGTCTATTGCCTCCTCTCTTGAATTATTCACTCTGATGGAGACCAGCTGTCATACTATGAAACGAGGCCTACATCATAGGGAGCTGAAGCATTTAACTAACATCAATGAGTCACCTTTGAAGGAGATATGCTAGCCCCACTCAAGCCTTGATGATGGCTGAAGTCTTGGTTGACGTACGGCCTCTTAAGAGGTCTCACTCTCGAATCATTCAACAAGGCTGCTTCTTAATTCCTGATCCCCCAAAACTGGAAAAGAATACTGTACTTTTAAGACACTGAGTTTTAGAGTAATTTGCTATACAGCTATACATAGCTTATACAATCTGTGCCTCTACTGAATGTATACTCTATTGTGGTAAGCAAATACACACATCGTTTCGATAGATAGATAGATGATGGATAGATGGACAGATATTGGTAGATATTATATTGATACATATTGTATCCAGAAATGATAAAAGGGATGAAGAAAACCAAGGAAAGAAATAAGGACTTGAGAAAGTCACTTTCCTTCTCTGACTCTGTTTTCTACTTTTAAAGTTACTGTGACTCCACGGGATATTTCAGGTGAGTGTTTGGAGGACTATGGGTGACGAACAACATGAACTGCTGTGTATTGTGGTGCCCTGACTTACATAGCAGGGGGTCTCTATATGCACCAAATGGTCTCAAGAACTAGATGACTGACTTAAGGCCAAAAGCTGATGCCATATGCTGAATTCTGCCAAAAAGTAGTTTATATAATAGACAAATATCTATAAAGTAATGGCAATATGTCGGGTGTTTTGTCCGATACTGAAAAATGTTGTTCTGCCTTTCAGTGGTGAAATGAATTTTAGCACTGTTTTGAGAAATGAACACATTTTAATAAGATAATAATATGAGAAGCCAGATTTAAAAGTATCTCTTTTCTCATCCTGCAAATTAAGAACCTAGAAATAAGTGTCTTTATTAATCACTTGGGGATGGGAAAGACAAATAATAACATAGTAATAATACTATTGATAGACAGTCATAAATAATATGCTTCTACCAATGGACCTCCAGCAAATACTGAAACACTCAATCCAAAATTCATGTTTTAATTTTGAAAATTATCCAAAATAAAGTTGAGATGCAGATAACCTAAAAACATATAATTAAATGACAAGAGACCTCAGAGATTATCCAATTATCATTATCTCAATTATCACACTAAAATCCTAATTGGTTTAAGATCTCCACCTACCAACTAAAATCAACTTTTAAGAATTATAAATCAGACTATACGACAATCCTACTTCAAAGTTCTCAGGTGGCTTTCATTCTAATTCTAAATGCTTTGTAGCGACCTCTAGGATCCTACATGATTTAGACTATGTCCCTGTCTGCAAATTCACTTCCTATGACTTCTTCTTTGCTTACTGTACTCAGCCACACAATCCTTATTTTTAACTCTAATAAAGTCAAACTCATTTCAACTCAGGCCTTTTATAATCTGTTCTTTATTTATGAAATGGTTTTCTCAAGATTTGCGTGTGGTCACCTCCTTCCCATCATCCAAATTATCAAAAAAAAAAACCCAGATTTTATAGGGGACATGGTTTTTGATGCTTAGTTTGATGTGTATGAGGAAGAACTCATAGTATTTGGAGATATTAGGCTTAAATTGGTAGAATTCTGTGGTTATAGGGAAGCGTTCTTAGGATCATTAACATACAGATAGGTATATAACCAGAGAAGGTTTACAACATCTGGTCACCAAATCCAGACCCGGGAAGTCATCTTCGACACACCCTCTTCCCCACACATCTCCATATCATCTCAACAAAACTCTATTATTCCAATTATTCTCAATGATTAAATTCTTCTAACTAAATTATTCCTAATTCTGTCCCATCTTCTACATTCCCAGTCACACTGAGGCTCAGGCCTTCATCATTTCTCACTCAGATCACTACATAAAACTTTTAATCAACATTCTTATCTCCAACTCAATGGCTCTTTAAGTCAACTAGGTTAGAACCTTGCTGGAAATATAAATTCTCAGGTCCCATTTCTGACATGCTGAATTAATTCAGTTAATTCTAAAACATGTTAAACAGAGAAGACCTAGTCACTGTCCCACCCTCATCCCCTTAAATTAGTGGTCTTCAAACTTGGATGAACACACAACCACCTGTGAAATTCTAAAACTCTTAATAACCCAGGTTCTGAGTTGACTGATCTAAGAAAAACATGGGAGCTGTGAAATTAATGAGTGATTCCAATGTGTACCCAAGATTGAGACCCACTATCTTAGATACTATTTCCACAAAGACAGAGTGACGTACTTAAAATACAAATGGGACCTGTTTAAAGCTCTCAGTATTTCTAAGCATCTCAATATAATCCACTCAACCTATAGTTACTGATATCAGGAAAGTATCAAGCGTATTAGTTAAGAATGCTTCCTTAAGCCAAAAAGTCTGAGTTTATTGCAGCACGCCTATTTGCTAACTGTAAAATTCTAAAGAAGGTGATCCTTCAGTGCCAAAATATCTATCTCATGGGATAATGAGGAGAATGAAGTGACTGAATGCATGTAAATCTCATTAGAACAGCTCCTGTCATACAACAAAGCATTCAGCAAATGTGAGTTATTTAAAATTCTCAAGTATGGGCCATAATTTCCTACCATAGCGTTCTAGGTTTTATCAGTTATTATGCTATATTTATTATCTATTTGTAACTGTCAGTACTTTAGTAATACCTATAATTCCCTTTAGCTATTAAAATAGTACCTCATAAATAACAAATATATGTTCATTGAAACTGATAACAGCAGAAAAATCATATGGTCCCTTCACATTTTATCCCTGAATTGTTTTTTATAGTAATAATGTAACCAATACTTTTGTAAACATTTATGATATCCAACCCCAACAGAAATACTCAAGGCAGAATGTGATCAACAGAACAACCTGGAACCTAACCCAAGTATTGGGTTTTGAAGCTTCTTAAGTACCAGGACTTCTACTATGGAGTCTCTCCTTATTTGAGGTTGGAAAGCATGGGATATAGTAATCCTATTAAAATTTTTATTTTATGTATAGGTGTTTTGTCTGCATGCATCTCATGCAACATGTGCATGCAGTGCCTATGAAGGCCAGAAAAGGGTGTTAGATCCCCTGGCATTATAGACAGTTGTGATGTATCATGTAGGTGCTGGGACTTGAACACAAGGCCTTTGGAAGAGTAACCAGTACTCTTAAGTGCTGAGCTACCTCTCCAGCTTCCTAATTAAAAAAATAGAATTTCATACACCAGTACTCATTTATATCATTTCCATCCCTCTTGCTCCCCTTTTAACTTCCCCTTCCATGACCTGGGATATATTAAATATTGATAGTAATAATTCTACACAATGCTATTATATGTATTACTATATGTATACATATATGTATTATATGTATCCTGTATTTTCAAGCATTCAAATTGGAATAACATTAAGAAGCACTATGCATTAGCAAATTTTCTGGGAGTGGTTATTTGCCTTTGGATGATTCTCAGAGGCTACTAAAAAATACACCTAATGGTTGCTTAATGTTCAGAATATGTAGCAAGAAGAATAAAATGTTCTCAAACATCAAAGAAAACAGAAACCGTAGCCCAAACCCACAGTGCACATACCTTTAAAATACCATCCAAAGTACCCTTGTAGAGGTCCACATGTCCCACTATTGCCCTCTGATTCATCATTCGTGTTCTCACCACGTCAACCGGGTTAGATGCCAGAGCCCCAGCCAAACCACAGGTAAAGCTAGAACTAAAAGTGACAACTAATTTAAGAAGATTATCCATACTTCAATCACTTGTCCACTGAAACAGAATTTAGGCTAAATGCAAAAGCTCTAATAACTCAGATCCATTAGCTAAAACCTGATAGTCCTTCATTATACAGAGAAAGAAAATCCTTTCTAATGAAAGGCTGTCCCTTCACATGGATTGCCCTTGGAAGGGGAAATAGATGGGATCTCCTGAGTAAACTATGGGCAGGGAAGGGGGTGCTAAAGGGAAGGGGATGGGGCATGAGAACATGAGGGGATGGGATTGTCAAGTTGGGGGAGGGGTGGGGTGGAAGAGCAAGGAAAGAGATATCTCAATAGAGGGCTCCATTATGGGGGAAACTGGATGCTATGGAAATTCCCAGGAGTCCACAAGGATGATTACAGAGAAGACTCCTAGCAATAGTGGACAGAGTGCCTAAACTGGCCTTCCCCTGTAATCAGATTGATGACTACCGTCATCCAGTAACTGATGGAAGCAGAGCAGAGTTCCACATTCAAGCACCAGACCAAGCACCAGTCCAGTCAAAGAGAGGGAGGAGGGATTATATGAGCAAGGGGGTCAAGGTCATGATGGAAAAACACAGACAGATAGCTGACCTAAACTTGCAGGAGCTCAGACTGACAGCTGGGGATCTTGCATGGTACCGAACCAGGCTCTCTGTAGGTGGGCGACAGTTTTGCAGCCTGGTCTGTTTGTGGGACCCCGACAGTATGACCAGGACCTACCCCTAGTGTATGAGCTGGCTTTTTGGAGCCCATTCCAAACGGTAGGATGCCTTGCTCAGCCTTGATGTGGCCGGGGGGGGGGAGGAGGGGTAGGACAGGAGACACTTGGTCCTGCCTCAATTGAATGTGCCAGGCTTTGATGACTCCCCATGGGAGGCCTTACCCTCCTGAGGAGTGGATGGGGGTGGGCTTGGGAGAGAGGGAGGAGGGGGGAAGGGGATCTGTGGCTGGTATGTAAACTAAATAAAATGAAATAAAATGTCATACTGAAACACATAATCTTCTAAAATGAATATATACTAATTAAATAATGAGAAATGTAAATAATAGGAAATGTCACAATAAAACCCACTATTTTATATAATTAATACAGAGCAATAAATTTAAAAGTATCAAATATTCAGAAGGCTTGAAGTATTGGTGACAGGAGACAAGTATTAAGGCCGTGAATATCAGTTATAAATCTACCTGAGGACATCAGTAAAAGAGGCTTTTTATGTTCAAGCTGCTGAATCTGGAGAATGAATTAAACACTGCTCACTTACACAAAGTGTGTTAAAATGGTGTCTCCCAGCATTCCTGACAGTATCAGGTGCTTCTTGGTAATATCATAAACTGGCAACTCTACTCCCACCACGATGGCAGCACGCTGAGCAGTTGGGACCATGCCCTACAAAACCAAGGTGATATCAGACACCTGAGAAATACTGAGAGTGATATATATCTTAAAGTGAACAAAAATGAGTCGATGATGGAAATTGCCAGAAAAATAAACTCTGAAATGTATAGTTCATTCTGTCAAATAAGTGACTAATGCTGGGATGTTTCTAATTCCCAGTCCACATGCTGTACTACAAATAAAAGCATTCATAACTTCTAATGCACAAGAGACAAAAAAATTGATAAAATATGTTAAGATAAACTTCACCATAATTAAAAACTTGCAATTTAAAAGATATCATGAAGTGAGTGAGAGAATAACCCACACAAAGGAGAAATACTTGAAAATCATAAAGAATTCAGTCATTAGAAAAATGTACATCAAAACCACAATGATAGTCAGGCAGTGGTGGTGTGTGCCTTTAATCCCACACATGGGAGGCAGAGGTGGGTAGATCTCTAAATTTGAGGCCAGTCTGGTCTACAGAGTGAGTTCTGGGATAGCCAGGGCTACAAAGAGAAACCCTGTAGGAAAAAAACCACTCACAGTGACATGCCATTTCACACCTCCTGGGATGACTGTAGTCTTTTTTTTCTTTTTTTCGTAAAATAGGAAGTCTTGGTAAAGGTGTGAGGAAACTGGAGCCCTTACCACTGCTAATAAGTGGATACAATGGAGCGCCAGCATGGCAAACAATTTGTCATCTCCTCAAAGCATTAAACAGAAAATTACCAGATGACCTAGCAATTCCATTCATAGATATACACCCAAAAGAAATGAAGGAACATTTTCTTTTGTTGTTTTTGTTTTCCAAGATGGGGTTTCTCTGTGTGACCCTGGCTGTCCTGGAACTCACTCTGTAGATCAGGCTGGCCTCAAACTCACAGAGATCCGCCTGCCTCTGCTTTCCAAGTGCTGGGATTAAAGGTGTGCACTGCCACCGCCCGGCCTGAAAACTCATTTACATGCAAAAATGTACATAGCAATGTTCATAGCAATAGCTAGCATATTATTGAAAAACACAAAATAATACAAATGTTCATTATCTAATGAATAGATAAATAAAAAATATAGCATATGCCCAAAATGGAATTGCTATTTGGCCATAAAAAGAAGTGATATTCTGGGACTCAGGGCTTGGCTCAGTGACAGAATATTTGCTTCGAAAGAGAGGAGAGAAGGAAGGAGAGTGTGCATATCTACTCCCTGAAGACTGGCATCATACAATTCCACTTGGATGAAATATGTGAAGTAAGCAAGAAGAGTAGTGGCTCTATAGAGTTCTGAGGATTACCACTGATGGGAATGACTATTAAATGGTAGGGAGTTTCTTTTTGGTAGTGAAATTTCCTCAACTTAGACAATAGTGATGGTGGCATAAATCTATGAAACCACCTGATAGAACTGTATATTTTAAAGATAAAAATTTTTGGAATATGTGAATTTTCCTAAGAAAGCATTTAGGACAAAATACAATGATAAAGGAAAAGGCACTGAAGAGGGCAGAGTTCAGTGGTACAATGGCAAGTCAGATATCTCCATCCATAGGACTCCCAAATTAATGAGTCAGGGCAACAATGGGGAGCCTGTATGATGAGGACAGAAAGAGAACATGAGGAATCAAGAAAGAGGTGAAAAGACAGGCAGAAAGACACAGAAATACAGAGAAGTGAAGCAAAGAGACCAAAGGAACAGTTCGCAGCTCTAGTACCATCAAGAGGGTGGGAAATTAACAAGCAGTAACCACACATAAGCAGTAGAGTCCAGGCAGCCCAAGTAGCAGCTAAGTGGCAGTCCTGCGAGCCTTAAATCAAACATGGAGATTTGGGTTGACACTGAGTGTTCCTGGATGGCAGGCTAACATGGGAGAGGCAGTCCACTGCATCACTCCCCAAATGCTGGGGTGTAATAATCAGGTACCATCTTGAGAGGGGGCCTGTTGTTTGACTGAGCTATTCTACAGAACTGAAAAATGGGAAATCACAAGCTCAGGAATAGGGATACCTAAGACACCTAGAGATACCCTGTCACGGTGTCTGGATGGAAGATGCCCATCAGAAGAAGCCACATAGAGAGCAAATTAGACACAGACATACTGAATTTTAAGTGGAAGGAAGTGTGAGGCATGGAGGATGAGGATGGAATCTGCTCCCATCCTCCACAGTAAGCAGTGAGTCCTGTCACCCATGGATTACATCAGAGGCTGAAAACTCTAAGCTCTTACAGAGGACCTGAGTTCAGTTCCTAGCACCTACATCAGGTAGATGACAACTACCTGCCTTCCAATTCCAGAGGGATCCCCCTACCTCTACTTTGATGTGGTGAGTCCTCTCTGTGTGCTGTGATTGCCACTGATGAATAAAGAGGCTGCCTTGGCCTGTTGATAGGGCAGAACTTAGGTAGGCATGGAAGACAGAACTGAATGCTGGGAGAGAGAAGGGCAGAGTCAGGGAGATGCCGTGGATCTGCCACTGGAGATAGACGAGCTTTGCCAGTAAGCCACTACCACACGGCGATACACAGATTAATAGAAACGTGTTAAATTAAGATGTAAGAGTTAGCCAATAAGAAGCTAGAGCGAATGGGCCAAACAGTAATTTAATTAATACAGTTTCTGTGTGGTTATTTTGGGGCAAAGCTAGCCAGGTGGCCGGGACGAACAAGCAGACCCTCCTCCTACACTACTTTAACCTCCAAAGGCATCTGCACTCACGAATACATACCAATACATAAATATAAACAAGTATACATAATTAAAATAATAGAAAATATTTTAAAAATAAATAATTATGAATCCTTAGGAAAGAATAAATTTTGATAGAGCATGTAAATAAGAATTAGGAGAGAAGAATCAAACACCATTAACTTTTGAAATGAGGTAATGACTAAGATAAAGAAGGGACAGATGAGTATATATGTTTGCAATAACAATATTTTTTGAGACAAGGTTTCTCTGTGGCTTTGGAGCCTGTCCTGGAATTAGCTCTTGTAGACCAGGCTGGCCTCAAACTCACAGAGATCCGCCTGTCTCTGCCTCCTGAGTGCTGGGATTAAAGGCGTGCGCCACCACCAACCCAGCTGCAATAACAATCTTAAATGCAAATGGTATTTAGTCACTACTTTAAAAGCCAGACTGGCTATAAGAAATTAAAAGAATAACAACACTCAAGTCCTAATTGTTTGTTATCTGTAAATGACTTGCCTCACTAATAAAGACATACTGAGACTAAATGAAAAGTAACAAAAAATGAAATTCAAACAAAGAGAATCTAAAAGCAAACAGAATTAGCTATTCCCATAGGTGACAAAGCTGATTTCAAAACAAAATTATTAAGAAAAACTAAAGACGGTCCCTGAATGGGGTTATGGCTTAATAGTACACTATTTGTCTGGCATATGCAAGGCTCAGAGTTCAATCTCTAGCAAAGATAATAAAAAGATGTTTATCACACATTAATAAATAGAATAATCAACCAAAAAGCATAACAACTGTAGATATACATGCACCAAATATTGGTATAGCCAATTTCATAAAACAAACACGGCCAACATAAAGTTACAAGTAAGTACAGATACAATCATAATGAGTGACTTCAGTAACTCATTGCTACCACCAGATTTTATCTGGGCAAAATAGTAAAGAAACCAGTTAAACAACAATACAGATAAAATCGACAAAATAGACATACTCATCTACAGAATATCTTCCCAATGGCTGTATAACACAAATTCTTCTCAGTAGCCCACAGAACTTTCTACAAAATACATCATATTTTAGGCCTTTAGAAAAAGTTTAAGGGGGCCAGACATGGTAACACCACCTTTAAATCACAGCACTCGGGAGGCAGAGGCAGGCAGATCTCTTAAGTTCAAGACCAACCTCGTCTACATAGCAGGTTGCAAGCCAGCCAGGGTTATATAGTTAGAGTCCTATCTCAATTACAAACAAACAAACAAAATATCCTATGGAGCTAAAGATGGCTCAGCAGTTCAGAGTACTGGCTGCTCTTCAACAGGATTAGGTTCAATTCCATCAACTATGTGGCAACTCACAAGAATGTGTAACTCCAGTCCCAAGTATCCAATACCCTTGCCTGGTGTCTGCAGGCACCAGGCACTATGTGGCAAATAGACACACGTGCAGGGAAAATATCCATACAAATAAATATAGTTTTTTTTTATTTTAGTAGGGGCTGGAGAGATGGTTCAGTGGCTAAGAGCGTGCACTGCTGTTGCAGAGGACCTGAGTTCGATTCCCAGCACCCATGTCAGGTGGGTCAAAACTGCCTGTAACTCTAGTTCCAGGACATCCATTAGTACAGCTTCCAAGAGCACCTGCAAACACACACAGATACAAACAATTCAAAAATAGTAAAACTAATTTTTTTAAGTAAGGGGCTGGGTAAATGGCTCAATCAGTGAATTGTTTGTTATACAAGCATGAGGACCTGAATTCAACTCTCAAAATCCACTTTTTTTTAAAAAAAAAGAGGGGTGTGGTGATGCACACTTGTAATCTCAGTATTGAGGAGGAAGAGAGAAAACTCCCTCCAGTGAGGGGCCTGGTCTCAAAATAATGAAGTAGACAAAAGAATGACAGCCAAAGTGATTATTCTCTGTCATCCACAAAACACTTACACACACCACACACACACACACACACACACACACACACACACACACAAGATATTAAAGCAGAAAGGGGATAATCTGTGACAACGAAGGGAATTAGATGCAAGTACATACAACAGGGATGAACATAATCAAAGCATGCCATATGCATATATGAAAATGTCAGCACAAAACACCTTTTCTATAAGATACACTGACAAAATTTTTTTAAATGATAGGCCTGGTGATATAGCCTTGGCAATTAATCCCAGATACTCATGATGCTGAGGCAGAAGAATCCTAAATTCAAGGCTAGTGTTGATTACAGAAAGAGTTCATGGCTAGCCTTACCAACTGAGTGAGACCCCATCTCTCAAACTTCTTTGCATAGGATATACAAGGCCCTAACCTCAATCTGAAATACTAGAAGAAGAATTTCTCTAAGCAAGGTGAAACATGAGTCCACACTCATTACAATGACAAAATAATAAAAACATTGGCAGCTGGATGTGATAATGCGCACCTTTAATACCAGCACTTGGGTGGCAGAAGCAGGTAGATGATGTGGGATATCCTTCTATATGTGTGTTACTTTTATTGGTTAATAAATAAAGCTGCTTTGTCCTATAGCAGGGCAAAATATTGCTAGGCTGGAAGGGATATATAGAGAGAGCAGGTGGAATCAGGGAGATACCATGTAGCTGCCGAAGGAGGCAGATGCCATATAGCTTCCCAAGAAGCAAGAGGTATCAAACCACGAGCCTTGTGTTAAAATATAAAATAACAGAAATGAGTTAATTTAAGATGTAAAAGTTACTTAGTCAGAAGCCTGAGCTAATAGACCAAACAGTGTTGTAATTGATATAGTTTAGGTGTGATTGTTTGGGTCTGGGTGGCCAGAAATGAATGAGCACTCTCTACCTACAGGTAGATCTCTGTGATTTCGAGTCTACGTAACAAGTTCCAGGCCAGCCAGAACTACATGGTGAAATTTTGTCTCTTAAATAAAAAAAAATTTAAGAGACAAACAAAAGTCAGTTAGGAAGGGAAAGTTTCCAGTGTGACTCCCAGAATTTGAGGATGAGAAGAAAGGATGACACTAGGGTGAAAGAAGTGGAAGAAGCTGGGGAAAGGGCAAAGGAAAGCAGTTCTTCCTTTCCAGGCCCTTCTGCAGTGAGAAAGAAGTGAACCAACAGACCACAGGCTGCTGGTAATGCACGACAAGTCAGATTTTTGTTGTTATCCCAGTGATGGGAGCAAAGACAAACAGATCCCTGGGCTTTCTGGATACCCACTCTAGCCGACTTAGCGAGTTCCAGGCCAATGAGAGATACTGTCAAAAAAATGGTAGATGACACTTGAAGTTGTCCTGATGCATTTTTTAAAATGCATGATATGAAATTATATCAAGCACTCCTATTCTACTTGAGACAGGGATAGTGGTGCCACATGCAATAAATCCCTCCACTCAGGAGACAGAGATAGGTGGATCTCTGTGAGTTTGAGGTCAGCCTGGTCTACAAGAACTAAATTTAGACTAAAGGAAATATACTGTTCAGAAAAGATTAGAATGGAATATATTAAAATATTCTCTTTGTAGGATTAGAGATAAAGTAATTTCATTTGTGCTTTCCTTTTTCCATTTTTACTATATTTTAATTTTGTGTGTGCCTGTGTTTGTTATATGTGTAAGTACACATATGCATGCTACCCCTGTGGATGCCACAAAACAACTTGCAGGAATCAGGTATCTCCTTCCACCACGTGGGTCCTAGAAATTGAACTTGGATAATCAGGCTTGGAGAGAGGTATCACTGCCCAATGAAACATCTCACTGGTCCCTCATTTTTATGCCTATCATTTAAAAAACTACAGTGAATGTTTTGCCTTTATAAGTTTAATTGAACATTACTCCTTTTGTGTATGGCCAGGGGTGTGTGAACAATCCTCTGGTGCTGTCCACCTTGACTTTTGAGACTGGGTCTTTCCCCGAGACCTGGGCCTCACATATTAGGATATACTGGCTGGCTACTCCTCTCTGTCTCTCCAATATACTGGGATTGAAGCACACACAACAGTGCCTGGCTTCAGATATTTTTTTATGGGGATTATGGTAATCAAATTCAGTTCCTCATGTTTGTACATCAAACATTTTACCAACAGAAACATCCCACAACCCGCATTACTCCTTAATTATGTATAAGGGATTTGTCAAGAACACTTGCAAAATAGAGAATCAAGGAAAATCGATAAACTTTAAGAAATGAAAATAACATCTCATGTAGGTGATTGTTTTCTGAAGCAACTTTTATATTAAAGTACTTCATCATCTCTGAATTCTCAAACCCCATTTTCAGGTCATGAGACTACGCCAAGGTTGATCTTGCTGACCTAGCCTACCATTAGCTTGTTCGACGTCTCTCCCCATCTGCTTCACTCTGCTAAAAAGAATGACCATTCCCATGGAGACCAGTAAGATCCTATAATTTAGGACTATTGGCTGACATAAGTCCACAGATATTATTTATGTAGCTTATAGAACATTTCTAAAAGATTTAGTTAGTTGTCAATTAAGGGATTTCACATAGATATGCAAGTTTCTAGTTTCTCCTGAACAGTCAAATCACAGGGCTGGAGTGATGGCTCAGAGGTTAAGAGCCCTTGCTGCTTTTGCAGAGGAACCAAATTCACTTTCTAACACCAACAACTTTCCCTAACTCCAGTTCCAAGGTATTCGGTGCCCTCTTCTGGCCGCTGCTGGCACTACATGCATGTAGTACACTTACATAACATTCTGACAAAAGACACATAAATATAAATAAATAGAAAAAAGAGAAGCCAAAATTCAGCCACACGCAGATTCCCACTAATGCACGACAGAAACAGACTACAACTAAGGAGTAGCTATCCTCTTTGAACCAGTAAGGTGCACTCCAGCTCACTAGAAAAGCCTTACCACACAACTGTCTCTCCAAATCTTATATAAGTTCCATTTTGCTGCCAATTCTCCATATGGAGGAGTTAGGCACACCATGAAATATTTTCAGGACCAAATGTTACAACCAGGCAGGAATATGAGACAGACTGAAGGGATCACATATTGGGGGGTGTATTTCTTTGTTGAAATTTTTAAAAAAATATTTGAAACAAAATTGGAGTTTATTTTAAGAAAGGTTTCAATATAGATTTGTGTGCAGGCATAGCAGGGACTGGAATGTATAGATTCATGAATGCTAGGAAAAAAGTATCCACCACTAGGATATACTATTCTCAGAACTATATTTTTACAGGAATCCCAGAACTATATTTTTACATGTAAATAAAATATGCATATTGTTGTGAAATAATCTTTTTGTACACTGTGAAGATGTGTCACTCAGACTGGTTTAATAAAAAGTGAACAACTAATAGTTAGGCAGGATTTAGGGAGTAAAGATAATGCTAGGAAAAATAATGAAGAGATGCCATAAGATGGAGAGAGAACAAGATGGACATTACAGAGGTGAGGTAATAAAGCCACGAGGCAGAAAGTAAATAATAATGGGCTAATTTAAGTCATAAGAGCCAGTTAGAAACAAGCGTAAGCTATCAACCATGCCTTCATAATTAGCAGTAAGACTCCATGTCATTATTTGGGGCCTGGTTGGTGGGACAGAGAAAGACTCGCTACATATGGCACCCACCATATAAGACCTAAAAAAGCTTTAAAAAGATTATAAACACACAAAAGCAGAACCAAACACAGCTTCCTAGTCCTGTAGTCTCTTATGTGGGATGAGGCACACAGTTGTATCTCTTAATCACTGCCTGAGGGCTTGAGCCATAAGCTGTGTGGTGGTTTAATATTTTGCTATGCAAACAGAAAAGGTTACAGAAATGAAGTAAAGCAGGTTCAGACTAAAAAAAAACTCTAAACAGGTTACAGTATGTTTAACAATATGTGTAGACTTAACAAAAAAAGTATAGTCAAAAAATGAATGAATAAATATTTTTTGCATTTCATGCATTTATTTTATTTTAAAACAAAAGCCTTTATGTAGGGTTCTTTGCATTGGATAAATTCCTAAAGAAAGTATTGATTGAAAAATCACATTTCTAAAGCCCTCAGTAGTTCGGGACACTTGACTTTCCAAGACTATGGCAATTATTATTATTTATATCAGAGTATGTGCTTCGCCAAGTCTTATCCCGCACTATTGGTTTTCAGGCACATTTTTACCACTTGATCACTGAGAAATGACATCTGCTGGTTTGCACTAGTTTCTCATCTGCTGGGATTTTAGAATTTGAACATTTTCTGGGATGCTTAAGCTTGTCAGTCAGCAGCTTGTGTATGTTGGCTCTTTCTCACTTGCTCAAAATAAATTTGTTTTCCCCATAACCCTGATTTGTTTTTTTCAGGCCTTTCTGATGCCATAAACCTTTTTAAAATCACCTTTCACAATAAATATTTTAAAAATAATAGATGAAATGCTTTAAAGAAAGAGTTAAGTAATTAAAAAAATAAGCCATGTCGAGATGGGAAATACAAAATGAGTCTGGATCATATATGTTATTGTGCTGTCTTTGAAATTTTTGATTGCTGATAAGCAAATGACAGCTGCTGGGAGACACTGGACTCTGAAAGAGACTGTGGAAATAAGCCAGCCTAGAAATTTTAAGAATGCCTTAATTTTAAAATGGAACTCAAAAAATGTATTGCTTTGGGAAGCAGTTTGTTCAAGATTAGTAGACATCAGTCTCGATCAGGTAAGACCCCCGAAAATCCTGGTTACAGACATAAAGAAATAAACCTAAAATAACTACAAGACAGGTGACATATATTTTACCCACTCAAACATAAAACAAAAAAATCATCTTTGGCTGGTTTGTATACAACACACAGTCCATACTTGTGTTAATGCAGACATGTATGTTACCTTTAAAAGTTTGTGTGTTTTCAGAGCAAGGGAACCAAACACCAATGAAAATGGGTGATCCAGGTGACCTAGCCTCTCAGAGTGCCTATGTTACAATTTCCTCAGCGTTCTGCATCCACAACAGCTTCAAAGCTGCTGGTAAAGATGGTCCAGCCCTACAGACTATTCTAGTCAGGACTTGAACATTATCCTAATTTTCTCAGGGTTCCCCAAAGATCACAGTTCCCTCAGACAACAGGAAGCAGTCTAAAGAACACAACACTCGCATTCCCAAGAGATGGGGTGGAGGGTTTTTGGTCATTCAGTGGGTTATAGATGTTTATCATTGTTTAGGGAGTTACAAATTGTTATTGGGTCATGATCAAAAAAACTGAAGGGGATTAGATTCAAGGATCTCTTTTAGAAAAGTATAGAAATGATAGGATATAATGATTGTTGAGTCTACTTTTGAACAACGAGTAGTCATAAATATTTTACATCGATATGGATTTTAGTATATTGATAAAAATAGTTATTTTGTTATACTGAATATATGCTTATATTCTTGTTTGGGATATTGTGCTTATGCAGTTCATTTAAAAATCTAATGCATAATTAAGAAAAAGCTGGTTAAGCTGTGCGGTGGTGGACACGCCTTTAATCCCAGCACTCGGGAGGCAGAGGCAGGTGGATCTCTGTGAGTTCGAGGCCAGCCTGGTCTACAAGAGCTAGTTTCAGGACAGGCTCCAAAGCTACATAGAAACCCTGTCTCAAAAAAAAACAAAAAAGAGAAAAGAAAGAAAGAAAAGAAATGGAGGTTAATAGTCATTTATAATAATCAAACTTGTAGTCATATCAGGTATATTTTCAAGGTAAAACATATATTTTAGGTAGATATATGATCTTAAAACACTTCAAGAACTTAAAGAATATAGCATTTAAGATGTTTAATAACCTGAGGCTTTTCATGACAATGAAACATGTCTGCTCCTGGCAGCACCAATTTACTTCAGAAAGGATGATAGGCACTTAAGAACCTGCATATGCAGCTTGCTTTCATTGTGGCAAAAATATCCATTTGGCCAAGAAACTGCTCATGTTTTAACTGATGACAGCATGCTATACAAACTGGACAAGGAGGACACTAAGGAAAAAGACTGTTTAGTTTTGCCAAGATAAGGCAAAACTATCCTTCAAAGTTCTTGCTTCCTAAAAAAGTCTGCCAGATATTCTAGGCCTGTAGGCTGAAGACTGGGTGCCGCAACACTGCAGAGGAACTTTGAGTAACTGTCCAGGTAGACTGATGTCTATGTTGTTTCCTTATTTTTGGAAGTTGCTTACAATGCACTTTATTTATTCAGGTAATATTATATCCTTCTAAGCTCTTTGATGGAGTTGAATACTAGATATTTATAGTTAAACTTTTCCATATTTATGATAGAAAGACAATTGGGTACAAAACTTTCACCAAAATAGGATAAACAATGGAGTATTTTCTTTGAAATTGTCAAATACAAATGTACTAGATATTGTAAATGCAATTCTTACTTGATAATTATTCTTATTATATATAGTTTTACTACGTCTTTCCTTTTTATTTAGACAAAAAGGGAAAATATTGTGTGATGGAGGAAGGTCATTGGCTAATAAACTGCCTTGGCCCATTTGACAGGCCAGCCTTTAGGTGGGTGGAGTAAACAGAACAGAATGCTGGGAGGCAGAGGAAGTGAGCTGATATGCCTTAGTTCTGCTCTCTGAGGCAGACGCCATAAAGCTCCGACCCAGAATGGACGTAGGCTAGAATCTTCCTGGTAAGCACACCTTGATGCCACACACATTAATAGAAATGGGCCAAGCAGTGTTTAAATGAATACAGTTTGTGTGTTCTTATCTCGGGGCACAAGCTAGCCAGGTGGCTGGGAGCAGGGCGGTAGGAATGCAACCCACAGCTCCTTCAACAATTGTGGAAAAGTTTCTTTGTTCATTTGAAGGTGTGTCACTCAGATTTGTTTATTAAAAAGCTGAACGGCCAATAGTCATGCAGGATTTTGGGGCAGAGAGAATGTTGAAAAGAAGGAGGAAATACCAGGGGCACAGATCAAGCAACATGGGCATTGCAAAGTAAAGGTAACTGAGCCATGTAAAAGAATGTAGAATAAAAAATATGAGTTAATTTAAGTTGTAAGAACTAGTTATGAAACAAGCCTAAGCTATCATCCAAGCTTTCCTAATAATAAACCTGTGTGATTATTTGGAAACTGGAAGGTGAGACAAAAAAAATCTGCCTAATAACCTATCTCAACACATAACAAAATATACTTTTACTTCTTTTCATTATGTGCCTTAATAATGTTAAGTCATCTGGAAAATAAAGGTAGCTATTTTCAACTCCTAAAAAATTAAGCAAGATTTCCAGATAATCTGGAAAATCCACTTCTATATATGTACCCAAAAATATTAAATACAGTGTCCCCCAAAGGATATTTGTATACCCATGTTCACTGCAACATAATTCACAATAGCCCCCAAAATGAAAGACACCCAAACATCCATCAGTGGTTGGATATATAAAATGTATACGTGTTTGTACATGCATATATACAGTGTATCTGTGAAGTGTTTAAGTAATATACAAACATATATATTATCCAGTCTTTAACAGAAAGGAAATTCAAAAACATTCTATTGCATGAATAAATCTAAGGAAAACTGTGCTAAATGAAATCTCATAAAAGGACAAACTTATATGAGCCCACTTATTTGAGTTACTTGACAAATTCATAGAGACAGAAAGCAGTTTGGGGGTTGCCAGAGACTAGGGGAACTGAGAATGGCTGTTTAGTGGTTATAGAGTCTCAGTGTTGCAGGATGAAATGAATTCTGGATTCATCATATAGTACAGAAAGGCTCATGAGGCCCCAGCCCTGATTAAGAATTTAAAGGCAGTTAACAGGTGCCAGAAGGGAGGGGCCCACGAGGATCTATAGACAGCTAATGGTTGCTAGAGAAGGAAAAGACAATTTATTTCTGTGATGTAGACATTGGTAAGATATCTGTGCTCCTGTAAGTAAATCTAATTAAGACAATGGTTCACAAATAAAAACAAAAATATGGAAGTAGAGGAAAACAAACTAGGAAGATAAAAGGTTTCAGCAGGAGTGTGTGGGGGGGCAAGAGAGGGTAATAAGGGATGACTATGATAAAAATACAATCAGATAAGTGTATTAAAATATAGTGAAGGGCTGGAGAGATGGCTTAGCGGTTAAGAGCATTGCCTGTTCTTTCAAAGGTCCTGAGTTCAATTCCCAGCAACCACATGGTAACTCACAACCATCTGTAATGAGGTCTGGTGCCTTCTTCTGGCCTGCAGGCATACACACAGACAGAAAATTGTATACATAATAAATAAAATATATAATGAAACTCACCTGGCAGTGGTGGCACAAGCCTTTAATCCCAGCACTTGGGAGGCAAAGACAAGTGGATCTCTGTGAGTCTGAGGCCAGCCTGGTCTACAGCGAGAGTTTTAGGACAGGCTCCAAAGCTATAGAGAAAACCTGTTTCAAAAAACCATACATAATATTGGAACTCATTGTTTATAATTAATATATGCTAATAAAAAATAATTTTTAAAACTTCTGGATATTGGTTGCAAACAATGTGAACAGATTCAATATGACTGAAATCTATGTATACTGTATAAAAATTATCAGAAATAAAATGTGTGGGTTCCCCTAACCTAATTTATAATATCATTGTTTGGTCTTTGTCTCTTGATATCAGTTCATGAAAATGTTCTAGTGAGTTCTACTCCTGTTGTAAGATGGACTAATCAAGGAAGTACACCCTACTGTTATCAAAAAGCAAACCTCAAGGATCATTAATGGTGCTATGATCATTAAGTAAAAAGTTATGCCTATATCAAAAGAATATGTAACACAATGTACTTTGCTTCTGTACATTACCATGTGCCAGAATCATACAAGTAGCGTGGGCATAAAAGTAGTTACATTCAATTATTAGGTATTGGGATATACGCATGTTGTCAGAATTTCACCTCATAAATTACCTGCTAATTGCAAAAGGAAGAGGCATTTACCTTTTAAAACAGCAATACCTGCTGGACATCATATGAATAAGTAGGCAATCTCTGCCCTGCTTAATGTGGCATAACGAAACACGCACCTCTGGCCTTGATGCAAAAGGTTCAGAATGAATGTAATAAAGCCAATAGTCTCAAGTTTCAGGCAACAGAGGAACAAGCCAAGGACCACATGGAAATACTATATATGAAATATATGAAAACTATCCTGGTTTCATAAATAGGTGAATTTTTAATATGGTCTAGGTTTTAAGTATAGGGTTATTCAGATTTACTTATGCATATGCACGTTTTGCTTACATGTACATCTAGGCAACATGTGTGTGCCTGGGTTCATGCCAAAGTCAGAAGAGGGCTTTGATTTCCCTGGAACTAGAGTTAAGGATGGTTGTGAATTGCCATGTAGGAGCTGGCAACGCAGCTGGGCCCTCTGCAAGAGCAGCAAGTGTTCTTAACCACTGAGCCATCTCTTTCCCCACTTAAGTATTGTTAACCTTCTTACAATTGACAATAGTATTGTCAGCCCAGAAAATGTTCTTGTTCTTTTTCTAAATTTTATTTTACTTTTTATTTTTAATTATGTGTATGTCTATGAGAGGAGATGTTCACATGACTACAGCTACCTGCCATTCATTACATGTAGCCCAATCTCGGGTCTCTGCAAAAGCAGTCTGTGCTCTTATCTGGTGAGCCCTCTATACCTTCTCCTTATGAGACACATCATGAAGTGTATAGGAGACTTTCATAATGTCTATAACATCCTATTATATTGTTAAAAAAATAATGTGTGTATTTCTGTACTCAAAGAGACGGTTTAAGTAATTATGACAAACCTTTCAGTTGTCTAATACAGATCATGGGTATTCATAGTTCAATTCTTTCAGCTCTATTTTGTTTTAATTTTAAAGTAAGAAATAGCTGTAGAGAATTACAAAGGAAAAAATAATAAAGCTCTCATTTTTATTTAAAAGTCTATCAATAGACTTGCTATCCCATTCAGCTCTCTCTGCAGATTCTAATAGTCTTATTTATTCAGTGATCACAAGAGAATAAAAAGTTATTCAAGGGGCTGGAGAGATGGCTCAGAGGTTAAGAGCATTGTCTGCTCTTCCAAAGGTTCTGAGTTCAATTCCCAGCAACCACATGGTGGCTCACAACCATCTGTAATGAGGTCTGGTGCCTTCTTCTGGCCTGCATGCATACACACAGACAGAATATCATATACATAATAAATAAATAAACATTTTTAAAAAAAGTTATTCAATAGCCTAGTGTGGTGGTACATGCCTTTAATCTCAGCACTCAGGAGGCAAGGGGAACTCTGTGAGTTCAAGGCTACCCTGGACTACATAGTAAGCTCTAGGTTAGTCAAGACTACATAGTAAGATCCTATCTCAAAAGGAAAAGTTGCTGGGCAGTGGTGGCGCACGCCTTTAATCCCAGCACTCGGGAGGCAGACGCAGGCGGATCTCTGTGAGTTTGAGGCCAGCCTGGTCTACAAGAGCGAATTCCAGGACAGGTTCAAAGTTACAGAAAAATCTTGTTTCTAAAAACAACAACAACAACAACAAAAAAACAAAAAGGGAAAAGTTATATGGGTATAGTGGTACAGGTATCTATATGTACAGGTAGAGTGGAACAGACCTGACTTCTTAGCACTCAAGAGACACAGGCAGGAGGATTACAAGTTCAAGACCATACTTACTAAATTCTGTCTCAAAACAAAACAAAACCAAAGAAGTTATTGCAACAATGACAGCAAAAGGCAAAGTACAATAACGATAAAATGGTCAAAGCGATTATCTCTAAATTGTTGAACTACTGGAATTTTTCCACATATGTTTAATATTTATGGTACATCTGATGCATTATAATTATATGGTTAAAAATACTGTTATGCTCTTTGAACATAAGCACTACAGAGACCATTATAGACAAACATTACTGTGTTTAATGCAAAACTGACAGAGCTATACTGAAATACTAAATTCACTGTGAAATTTAGAAATTGTATGTATGAGACATACATACAATCCTAAACTATATGTATAGAAATAGGAACCACTGTAAATTTTGATCCTTTCATGGGTGGCAAGGAGCTTTTTACCTTGCTTGGGGTTAGTCACAATCTCATGACTTAACATGAAAATTCAAGTAAAGAATATAATACACCACCAGTAAAAGAGTACTCACTCTCCACAGACCCCTGGTACCTTCTTGCTGGTATATATCAATGAAGCTGCCAATCATGCTCCCTTGGAACAAACTTCCTTGAGCCTGCATTCGAATCTAAAATGAAAAAAGGGAACATTCTATTTTGACAGAAAAAAAACCAAAGTGAGACAATTCAGTCCTTTAAAATTAAGGAATTATTTTTAAATCTCTGCTATTATGATGAATTAAATTGTACACAAAAGCATAATTTGTGCCAAAGTATAGTCTATAAAGGTTGTATTTAGGTCTCATATTTCCCACAGTAAATCTATCTTTTCTAGACTTGTACAATAACAAGTATTCATGAAATATAGCGTAGTGGCACAGGCCTTTAATCCCAGGACTCAGGAGGCAGAGACAGGTGAATTTCTGTGAGTTCAAGGCTTGCCTGGTCTACACAGTGAGTTCCAGGGCAGTAATGGCTACATAGTAAGACCCATGTAATTAATTTAGTAAAGAATTAGGGACTACTCAAATGTCCAAAAACCAATGTCAACAACATATTGGTTACATAAATGATGAAACATTAATTTAACAGAATACAGTAGAGCCATAACATTTTCCCCTAAAGTATTTGTAGACCTTAGAAGGCATTAAAAATTAATTGTTAAACATGCCAGGTGGTGGTGGCATGTGCCTTTAATCCCAGTATTTAGGAAGCAGAGGCAAGTGGATCTCTGCAAGTTCAAGGCCAGCCTAGTCTACAAGAGCTAGTTCCTGGCCAGGTACCAAAGCTACACAGAGAAACCTTGTCTCGAAAAACCAAAAAAGAAAGAAAGAAAGAAAGAAAGAAAGGAAGGAAGAAAGATTAATTGCTAAACATAAAAGTGCTGTTTCTTACCAAAAATGTGAATTAAAAAACACAGCGAGAAGAGTAGGTGATCATATATACCTAAATATTAACAGAGGTTTACATATGAATGGGGAGTCTATAAGTGAGGATTGTTCTCTTTTGAGTTCAATTTCTAGAACTTATGGCCAAAACAGAGCTGATTCCAAAAGGTTTGACCTAACCTCCACATGTACATACACATACGCCCCCCACAAAATATAGTAACGGTAGTGATGATAAATTTATTTGGGGGCTAGAGCACTGGCTGTTATTGCCGAAGACCTGGGTTTGGTCCTCAAAACCAATATGGCAGCTCACAACTCTCCTTAACTACGGTTTCAGGGGCTCCAATGCCCTCCCTCTTCAGGTTCTATGGGCACTAGGCACACATGGTACACAGGCATACATTTAGGCAAAGTACACATACAAAAAAACTAAATATTTAAATTTTTAATTTAATTTTCTTTCTTTTTTGTTTGTTTTTTGAGACAGGGTTTCTCTGTGTAGCTTTGGCTATCTTGGAACTCATTCTGTAGACCAAGCTGGTTTCCAACTCACAGAGATCCATCTGCCTCTGCCTCCTGAGTGTTTGGGTTAAATGTGTGTGCCACCAATGCCCAGCTAATTTCATTTTTTAAAAAATAATGACAATTTATACTAGACAATCAAATTTATACCAGACAATCAAATTTATATCAGATAATCAAATAATGACCAGTTTTATATTTGTAGATTTAATCATTCACCAGTTGAAAAATATTTGGAAAAAACTGCATTTGTACTGAACACATGTAGAATTTTTCTTTGTCATTATCTCTGGAATAATATAACAACTATTTACATATGTTTACATTATATTAAACATCTTAAGTAATCTAAAGTGGACTTAAAATATCTAAGGGAATATGCACAGGTTATACATAAATACTGCTTCATTCTATGTAAGCATCTTATTGAGCATCTAAAGATTTTGTTATTCACTGGGGAAAAGTCCTGGAAGAAATCCCTACAAGATTGGGATGAACAAACTCTGCTGTAATCGCTATAAGGTGAATCTCCTATCACTTGGTTTGCATTATCCTGGATCCTGATTTATACTTTCTCTTATTATAAGCAACGAACTTGAAATTTTTTTTCCTTGTAACTCACAGCTGGAAACATGACTCAGCTGTTAAGAGAGCTTGCTGGTTTTCCAGAGGATCCAGGCTTGACTGCTGCACCCACATGGCAGCTCACAACTGTCTGTAACTCCAGTTCCAGGGATTTGGATGTTCTCACCTGGCTTCCATGAACACTGCATGCATGTGGTACATGGACATACTTGCAGGCAAAATACCCCCACATATAAAATAATATTGTTTAAACTTGAGATTCATGGTTGTAAATACCTCTATACCCAGTAAGAAGACCAGACTACATAAGATTCTCTCTCAGGAAAAAAAAAATCCTAGTTTGTGGTCCTTCACATTGTTTAATCACATATTTTGTGCTTTATTAACTAAGAAGGAATGAGGTTTTTTTTTTTCAAGACAGGGTTCTTTTGTGTAGCTTTGGAGCCTGTCCTAGAACTCACTGAGCTGACTCAAACTGACTGAGCTGGCCTCAAACTCCCAATTTTTGCTATAAGTCAACACACCATCTGAAGATTTGTAATAGGTAAAGGATATGCCTTTGTTTTGTAAAATGGGAAAAGGGCTATTAGAAACACAAATCCATTCTCACACCACTTAAGGAAAACAGAGTAAGGAATTTAGAAAACAATTCCCTAGAACTGCGGAGCTCTGAAAATATCCCATAGTTGGGTTAAAAGCCCAAGCTGAAAACCACTGGATTAATGCATATCACATTAAACTACTCCTGAACATCTACTATGAAGCATGTTATACAAGTTTACATGTATTATCACTAATTCTTACCAACTTTATGCTCTAAGCACTGAGTAGTTAGGAGATTTTCCCAAGAGTTTAGAACTAACAATGGACAGTGTAAGACTCAGAACTCGAACCTGAGTTAAAGTTGCGGTCTTTCCACTCGCATGGCAGACACCTATCTCTCTTACCTTTAGAACATCAGTGGGATTGGCTATAGTCGATGAAATCACTCCTGACACTACCCCACAGATCATATTAATTAGGAGAGTTTCATCTGTAAAAATGTAAAATAAACAAAATGAACAGATAGATAGAGAGAGATAAAGAGAGAGAGAGAGAGAGATAGAGAGAGAGAGATAAAGGTTCATTTTATTAAGTACTGTTTTCTCAGAGTACCAAGGAAAGATTTCCTGGAGAGATGACTTAAAAATTAACTTCAAGATTTATCAAAGTAAAGACTCTCAAATATTTGTAGCACATCCCAAATTTATACAAAATATAAATTATAAAATATAAACCATTATTTCCCTAAAAACATTATTTTTTTTAATTTTTATTATTTTGAAGACATCACATTCTTCAACCTAATTGTGAGTATAAGACATAAATTAGAATGTGGTATTTCCTTTTCAGCCACTTCAAACATAATAATACATCCACTTTTAAGTCTTTTAAAGTTTTCTGAGATTATAATCTATGGGGTGTTTTTTGTTTTATTTTGTTTTTCTGTTTTTCAAGACAGGGTTTCTCTATGTAGACCTGGCTATCCTGGAATTCAGTCTGTAGACCAGGCTGGCCTTACACTCAGCGATCTGTCTGCCTCTGCCACCCAAATGTTAGGGATTAAAGGTGTGTGTCACCACCGCCTGAGATTATAATTTAATTACAATATTTCTTCCTTACCTTTCCTCCCTCCAAACCCTTCCATGTACCTGTTCCTGTTCTTCAAATTTATGGCCTTCTTTTTCACTAATTGTTATTACATGTAAATATGCAAATACATACATACATATTCCTAAATATAACCTGTTCAGTCTCTATAATACTATTTGTATGTATGTTTTCAGGACTGACCATTTGGCATTGGACAAACAATTGGTGTGCTCTTCTCTGGGGAAGACCACCTCTTGCGCTCCCAGCTTTCTGTAATTGCCTATAGCTCTTTGTGTAGGGCTGAGGCCTCATGGGCTTTTCCCTGTGCAGTTTGGCATACCTTGTTCAATTTTTAAGTCTTTTTATGAAAAGTTAACTTTAAAGAATAACAAGATGCTAAAAAACTATAGTCTTATGTGTAATAAAGTTATCTAAATATTAATGCTAAATGGCTTTAGAGCTCTCCTAGCCTCCATTTATGTAAGAAGGTTTCTGTAGTCAAATATGAAAAAGCAGGAGTATAATTCCTGCTGCTGAATAATGAATGGAAAGAATTAGATATAGACCAGCACTCTGCTACCGAGTTACAAAAGAAATAATTTAGAGCTAAATTCCCTCAGCTAGAAACAAGAAAGGAACAACAGAACATAATGTTCTACAGAGAATATCTAATCTTCACCAGTTCCTACTTCTCATGAAGGGCCTATAAATAGAAAATAAGTAAACCCACATTAATAAACTATGAAAGGAAAATATTTTCAGGAGAGATGAAAGTGAATCCTTCAGGATTCCCACCTAAGAGGCTCCAGAAAATGCTGATTTAGAATAAAACAAGTCCTTCAAGAGATACTGCTAACATGAAGTCAGTCCAGCTTTCTCCATCATCCAGTAACCCCAGGCCTATGATAAAAATCCATGGTGCAAGTATCAGACTCAAATGGAAAAACCTACAACAACTCTGAATTTGGGTTAACTGGCCATAGGTACATTAGAGTTCAGACTATAACAGACTAAAATTTATCTACCTACCAAAAGCTTATCAAAATTGACCTCTAGATGCCAGGTGGTGGTGGTGCACGCCTTTAATCCCAGCACTTGGGAGGCAGAAGCAGGTGGATCTCTGTAAATTCAAAGCCAGCCTGGTCTACAGAGAGAGTTCCAGGACAGCCAGGGCTGTTACACAGAAAAATCCTGTTTTTGAAAACAACAACAACAAAGAATTGACATCTAGGAAATGCCTCTAACTGATGAAGACAGCATTCATTTTCAGGCTTCATTTCTAGGCTTCTTCAAGAATGACAACAAGTTTTTTTTTAAGAATTATTATTTTAGGAGCTGGAGAGATGGCTCAGTGGTTAAGGGCAATGACTGTTTGACCAGTTTCTATTCCCAGTACTCACATGGCAGTTCTCAACTGTCTGTAATTCCAGGTCCAGCATCCTCACACAGACATACATACATACAGGCAAAACAGCAATAAAATAAAAAAATAAACATTTTTTTTTAAAAAAGAATTATTATTTTAAGCAAGGCGATGATGGTCCATGCCTTTAATACCAGCACTTGGGAGGCAGAGGCAAATGGACTTCTGAGTTTGAAGCCAACCTGGTCTACACAGAGAGTTCCAGGACAATCAGGGCTATACAGAGAAATCCTGTCTTGAAAATCAAAAACAAAATGACAACAAAAAGAGAACTATTATTTTGGGGGTAAGACATATATCATGGCATATGTATGGAGGTCGGAGTTCAACTTTATGAACCGTGTTCACTCCTTCCACCTTTGCATGGGTTCCAGGTATCAAACTCAGGTAGTCGCACTTGCATGAATTTGCCCATCTTGCCTGCCTAAAAGTTTCTCAGTTGATAGCAAATGATAAATTTGAAGAGCAGGTGCCTCTAACCCACATATGCCCTCTGTAGGGATTTAGCTCAAGTCAACAGAAGCCCACTTATCCCTGCAGTAATTGTCTTTCATTCTCTAGCATCGTGAGATAAACATTTCACAGTAAGCATGATTTCAACAATCCCTTTGAGGATAACCTCAAAAGAGAGTTGAGCATACTGACCTTCCAAACGTTCTACAAATAATCGCTTCAAGCTTTGGTAAATACCAATTTTGATGGTGCCATATGATGCCTGTCTTAGTAAAGCAGGAGCAATTCTTCCCAAAAAGAGAGAGAGAGAGAGAAAAGTTAATTTTATATAACACACATTTGTAGATTTTACAATTCTTTTATCTATATCCTTCCAAGCAGTATAGCATGCTTTTTTTTTACTCACCCAGGAAGAAAGAAATCTCAAATCCCACGTCATAAAACAAACATCAACAAAGTAAAAAGAACTAAATTTATATAGAATATATTTCCTGTCCATAATGGAAACAAACAAGAAAATGATAAGGAGAATGCTCAAACACTTGCAAATCAAACAATACACATCTAAAACAACATGTGGGTTAGAGAAAGCTACAAAAGAAGTTTTCTCAATGTATAGATATGAGTAAAATTTCAAATACATCCTATAATATACATGGGGAAACAACAACAAAAGAAAAGGACATCATGAATATGAGAGTGAGGAAAGAGATACATGGGAATGCATGGAGGAAGAAAGGGAAAGAGGAAATAATGTAATTATAATTCCAAATTTTTAAAAATATTAATAAAAATTTTAATACATGGGATACAGCTAGGTCTGAAAGTATAGGTCTGTAACCCGAGCTACTTGTGGGCTAAGGCAAGAGTTCCAGACCTGCTTGAACTAGAGTGAGCATAAGACAAGCATGAGCAGCTTAATATGGCCCTTTCATATAAAAAGTAAAAAGAAAGTAGTTCACAGATAGAGTACTTACATAGCATTGCTAGGCTCTAGGTTCAATCACCAATATTAAAAAACAAAGAGGGGGCAGAGAATATGCAACCAAAGCATAGTTGAGAATAATTTATAGTCAAATTCTTACCCTAGCAGAGTAAACTCCCCAGAAGCCAACCTCTAGAACTATGAAAAATTAATGCCTACTATTTATAAGTGACCAGGCATATGGTACTTTGTCACAGTGGCCCAAACTAATAGTATTAAAAATTTTACAAAATAAAACTTAAGTCATAGTTTTTTAATTTTTCCGATTTTGTTTACTTTTGCTTTACATATATGGGTATTTTGCCTACAAGTATGTTGGTGCACCATGTGCATGCAATGCCCATAGGGGCCAGAGGAGGGCATAAGATCTTCTAGAACTGGAGTTACAGGCAGTAGGTTAGTTGCCACGTGGGTGCTGGAAATTGAACTCAGGTCCTACAGAAGAGGAGCCAGTGCTCCTACCTACTGAACCACCTCTCCAGTCCCAATGAATTAACAGTTTTATTAAAGTTCATAAAATAGAAATTCTCAGTCCAAACAAGTTTGCTGAGGAGCTCTATAAAACCACTGAAGAATTACCATTAATCTTATACAAGCTCTCCAGGAAATGGAAATGGGAATGTTTCCCAAATCATTTTGGCTAATATTACCTTGGTAGAAAAAAAAAACCCAGACAAAAACAGCATAAACAAAAAACAGAGCTATATCGTTCATAAACTTAGATGCAAAATCCTCTAGAAAAGATGAGTAAATTGAATGTAGCAATATACAAAAGAGTTAAAACACTAACCCATACGTCATAGGTTAAAAAAAACCTTGACCTTTATTTCCTAACAACTGCAGATACATCTTTAACTTAATCAAAAAGGAAGCCAACAGCACCAAGATTTCAGCCTACTTAAATTCTGCTCATAAACTGAAGATGTTCTCACTCATGCCTCCTTTGAGATTCATCCAAATTGCAGAACTATACTTTAGGAGATATAAATAGAAATAAAGCAACAGCTCAAATGGTTAGGATTGAAGAAAAAAACAGATGACTAAATCTGCATATTTCTGACTGTTACTTGCATTAGAAAAAGAATTCCAAGGTTATCTATGCTAATAGAGGGACAAGGTAAAAGAGATGATCAATCCATGGATAATTTAATTATGAACAAGGATCTTTTTTTTTGTTTTTTTCTTTTTGTTTTGAATTTTTTCTCCAAGAAAACTATAATTTAAATAAACCCAACCCAAATTACTAGTAAAATTGATTTCCAATCTCTCAGCAATACTGGTAGCCTAGATTTAGGATAGCCTAGGAAATCAGCAGCAGGTGAAGTACAAACTGGACAATAAACCATAAACTGATGAGTAATCAAAAGGTGATGAAAAAAGATACTCCCTTTCTTCTATTCTTCATTCCTATTTAATCTGCCAGAATATTTCTTTCACAAAGAAAATCTTAAAGGAAGCCAGTGCTTGCCAAATCAGGAAAATTCTCAGAAGAACGTACACAGCTAATTGGTGCTGCTTTTTACAACAGTCATCAGTAAATGTCAGGAAGCCAGAAAAAAAAACCTTATGCTGAAATGATATTATCCACTTTCACATTTATTCCATACAGCCTGATTAACACAAATTCCAAAGCTCAAGACTTACAAGCAAATGAAATATACAAAAGCCCACCAATACAGAATTACAAGTAAAAATGGTGACTATGAAGGATATAAACTAGCATGTAGTTGTTCATGCTCCAAGGAAAGAGGCCAGACTTACCCTGAATACAGAGCCAAAATCCCCTCTTCTTTATAGATTCGAAACAAGGCATGAAACATCCCTCTATATTTAATCTCTTTGAAGCGGACATCGATGCTCTGGCCTTGGACTTGCAGCCGTGTTTTAGTAAGGTCCACAGGGAAAGTGCCTATGAGGGAACACACTCCTGAGCATTTACAAAGAACACAGGTATGTTTTGGCTAAATATAAGGCAATGCAATAGTGGAAATCTAACACAGGGTCCTTTTCATAACACTCAGATATGCACTACACTGCCACTGACAGAAGGTAAAGGCTTTTAAGTGGAGTGAAATGCACTAGGCTCTCTAGGAAGCACGACTTGCCACACAGTATATTTGACACTTTCTGCCAGAAATGCAAAGGCGTTTGGATACTTCTTTTCCTTCGTCTGTAACATACTAATGCCAACGGCATTTATTAGTCTTTTCCTCCCACCCTTTCCCACCGCAAGTCTCCTTATCTCTCCTTCATAAAATCTCCCCACATCATCGCAAGCACAAGAACATCCAGGATTGCTGATTCAGAGGTTCTTACATGCAGTAACAATAGGGTATGAGCATGTGTATTTACGACTTCCTAATACTATGACAGAAATTGGCCAAGTCTCACTTGGTTCTACTTACCATGGTGTCTTTGATAGTTCAGGAGTAATACCAATAGAGTACTTGAGCCATTAGTTTTTTCAATTATGTGCTACTTATTTGTATGCATGTGTATGTATGTGTGTGGGTATATCCTCCACGGCTCATGCATGGAGGTCAGAGGATAGCCTGCAGGAGTTGGTTCTGTCCTTCAACCACATGGGTCCCAGGGATCAAATTCAGGTTCGTCAAGCTTGGCAGCATGCATCTTTACCTGCTGAGCCATCCTGTTGTCCCTAGCCGGATTCTTCAAAAAACAAAAACAAAACTCCCTTTTCTTATCTCAGCACATAAAAGTGGTTATTGCATGAACAAAATGGGTTTTAAGAAAGATTTTAAGATCTAAACCTAACAAGGTGTTTATATATGTAATTCTGAACTTTGGGGATCTAGATAGTGCAAGACCAGAGCATATACCAAGAAAGGCAGAAAACACTGCGGGATTGTAGATACTTAGGAAACATTCAGGGAAAAGAAAACTCTGGAAAATGAAAAGTTACAATCTAAAAGTATTTCAAAATTTAAATCAAAAGAGAGATGACTCTTGTTTGATCTTATTTACTTCTAAAATGGAAGAGAGCTTTGCAAAAAAGAAGCCTGGATAAGAAGAAAATTATAGCCTTAGCATAAATGTAAGACCATTAGTACAGGAATACACAGAAATCATTGTCATATATTTTCCTCTATGATTACACATATTTGGCTTGGAAAAATTAGCAAGTCACTAAGTTATCAAAAAAAAAGGTTCAAAATTTGACTTCTTAACCTCATTCACCTTATCATTACTAGTACCTTCTCTGTAATGCTGTTTGATAGCCATGCAAACAATAATATTATTTTTTGTTTTTTCAAGATAGAGTTTCTCTGTATAAGAGTCCTGGTTGTACTGGAACTCAGTAAGAGTCCTGATTGGACTGGAACTCTGCAGACCAGGCTGGCCTCGAACTCTTCTGAGATTGACCTGTTTCTGCCTCCCAAGTGCTGGGATTAAAGGCATGCACTACCACCGCCTGGGGCAACAACAATTTTTAAAACAAAGATGACACCTCTCTTTTGATTTGTTCTCTGTTTACTCAAGAAATAACTGGTAGCATGCATAACCATCTGTGGCACAAAACTCATATTTATCATCCTGTTTTTCAGATTCTTACCGAACTCGGCAACAATAGAGGCAAGGCCGCCATACACAAAAGGTTTCCAGTTCAGACCAGACATCTCATGGCTTAAAGTGGGACTTTTCTGATGCTAAAAATAAACACGAATTAGAACAGGGCACAAGAATGAAGAAAAGTACCAGTTAACGCTTGAGTATATGATTTGAATCAACCCAACTGGCAAACCAAAGGAACATGGAAGAAAAACTAAAAACCACCAAGTAGGATGAGACAAAACTGAGAGTCCTTCCTCAAAGTCTGGATGCTTATGAGTTTCTTCTCTAATGTCATTCTGTAGGGTAGGTGTACAATCACTTAAAAATGAACATGTGCCCTTCATGCTCTCTAATTTAATCGTCCACTCTTCCCCACCCCAAGAAGCTTCAGCCCATTCATCCAGAACTCCCATCTCTGACATTCATCTAGACAATCACAGGTCAGGGAAACTGAAACTGAAGTTACATAGGCTGAGGCATCTTATAAAAGCAGTTCATGGTATTCAGTTAGCTTGATTCAGGCACAAAACACAAGCTACCAACACTACCCCCCGAACATTCTCAGCCTGTTCAGCTCTCCACTAAAATTTAGCATCTCAGTTCTAGGAACTGAGCTAGTTTTACACCAAAGCAGCTAACTCAGTGAGACCCATGCTGAGATAAGGAGCAATGTACCTTGCTTCTGGCTCCTGGAGAAATGACAGCAGTGTGGATATATCCCATTTCTGACCCTGAACATCATCCTTCCAGTGATCTCCTTTCCCTTACCCCTGCACTGTAATAACATATCCTAGTACTATACGTTTTATGTTCTAATTCTTTATTGATGTACTTCTGTCCCCAGCCCTTTTTACTCCCCCCCCATCAAATCAATCTTGGATCTGTCATCCTAAAAATCTTCAGTTTTGTCAGGGAGGTGGTGGTGCACACCTTTAATCCTAGCACCCAGAGGCAGAGGCAAAGGCAGGCAAATCTCTTTGAGTTTGAGGCCAGTTTGTTTGACAGAGTGAGTTCTAGGACAGCCAAAGCTATACAGAGAAATCCTGTCTCAAAAAACAAAAACAAACAAAAAAAAAAACTTCAGTTTTATTTTTTCTGCCACTCTCAGCGCCTTCACTCTTGGATTTGTTTTTCCACAACTCTAGCATCTAGGCAAATATTTATCAAATTGTAGCATGCAACAGAATCATCTAAAAGGTTTTTAAAACATGGACTGCAGAGCCTCTTTCTCAGAGTTTCTTACTGTTTTAAGTCTTGCTCTGAGAATCTGCAAGGTGTCAAAGAATACTGATGCTTTAAGAAGGAACTATTGCTGTAGGTATCACCTGCTAAATCCTGGTCCTCTTGAAAACACTACTTTTTTTTAAAAAAAGAATCTCATATTTCCTTGAACTATTCCCTTCTTTTTCAGTGCTTCGATATATACTTCTGATTTCAAAAGGGTTTACAGTCAAAAAGGAACACCCTGAAATCAGATCATCTAACATTGAATCATGGCTCCAGATTCACATCTTGACTATCACTTACTAGTTGTTTGTAGGAATGTTATTCAATCTGTATCTGCCTTTATTTTCTGAAAACAATAATAATAAAAACATATTATAGGGTTGTTGTGTTGTATATAAGTAACACATTTTTAACACCTAGAAAAATCCTTGAAACTTTGCTTAATAAGTTAGATAGTTATTACTACACATTTTAATAAATACATTTATTAAACAAATAAAATAAATACTTTATTAATAAATAAATAAAATAAATACATTTTCATAGACAGCATTTGCTGTCCATCTTCCCCTTGCCAGTTTGGGTTAGTACCATTGAGCTACCTTCTGTTCTTAGAGGAAACAGGGTTTTGATTTATTTTTTACAAAAGTAATTCTCTGAAACAAAGCAACGAGCAATTTTCCAGAGAGGCTAGCAAGCATGTAGATAAATGTATTAGTTATACTACAAAAATAATTGTGGAAGCATGCTTTCAAACATTATATATATATATAAAATATGTGAGAGATACCCCTATTGGAGGAAAGTTCATTAAAACTCTAAAGGGCAAAGTAGGAATTGATAGGAAAAATAGGACTATGACATAAAAACAACAACAAAAAATCCTTTAAATCAGATGTGGTGGCCCATGCTTGTAAATCCAGCAACTAGAAAGTGGAGTCAGGAGGATCAGTAATTTAAGTCACCCTTTCCTACATAGGGAGTTTGAGACCAGCCTGAGCTACATAAGACCCTGTCTCCAAAAGAAAGCACAAAAAGGAAGGAAAAAAAATCACTCTCTGGTGTCAAATTTAGAGATTTCCCTAAATAGCCTTTGATATTTCAAATGTCTGCTGAGCTTCTCCCCCAGATTTTCCGTTCACAACTTCACGCACCCTTTCTCAGTACAGGAAAAAAAAATTCTACCACATCTTTAGTACCTACTAGTCAATGTTTCAAAAAATATTTAGTGTTTTAGCATTATTTTGTGTGTGTGTGTGTGTATGAGTGTTTGCTTACATGTATAACTCTGTACCACATGCATGCCTGATGACCACAAAGGCCAGAAGAGGGTGTTTGAATCCTTGGAACTGGTTACAGGTGGTTATGAGCTGCCATGTGGGTGTTGGGACTTGAACCTGGATCCTCTGGCAGAGCAGCTACTGCTCCGAACAGCTGAGTCTTCTCTCTAGCCCTCTACTCAGTCTCTTAATGGAAAATGTGCTCAGGATTCAGGAGCAATAACAAACCACTAAAAGTTGGGCCAGAGTCAAACTTCAGTTCCCAATGAAGTTTCCACAATTCAGAGGTGATAGGAAAACAAAACCAAACCTAGGGCTGCTTTCTTTTTTCAGTTAAATGTATGTCATTTAAATGGCTATTAAATCATATTGTTTAGCCCTAGAGCACTGGCAAATCGCCTCTCTTACATAAAATGATAATAGTAGTAGATAGTTGATAATATTTAGTGTCTTTATTTGGCAAAAGAAGCATAGTGATCTTTATCTGTCTCCTCTCCACCACATTTTCATTTCAATTTCATTAGTCTATAAAATTATACAAGCCTGGAGAAGACTAACCAAAACCAACAATGTCCCTTTACCACCTCCCCAGTCACATCTGATAGTAAAATCTTTCGCGCCAATATCAGAAATCAAAGTCATGAAAGAAATTTTTTATCTCCTTTGATTAGACTTTATACAGCCCTTCCTCACACTAGAACAACTTGGAGGCACATTGAACAAATTTATGTTTCCACAACGGAGTCCTTAATATTTAAAGGCAACTTTCATATTCCTACATTTTTCTTTTCTAAGGCTAAATAGTCCTGATCATTTTCTTCATTCTATATGTTTTACTTCAGCTACTATAGCTGAAATACCTTTGTTTCTTTTCAGAGAGGCTTATTATACAACTGAAGCATTAAAGTTCCAGCAAATACCAGAGTCTTTTACATAAAGCTGTATATATATATATATATATATATATATATATATATATGTGTGTGTGTGTGTGTGTGTGTGTGTGTGTGTGTGTGTGTGTGTATGGAAGTTATGTCTCACCTATTATTGTTCAACTATGTGATTTTTTTGAGAAAAATTTTGAGAAATTTGTTTATTCAACATCTTAAATTCAGGCATAAAATGATGACTAGGGTGAAGTATATTCTCTAGTTGTCTCGTCTCTTCTCCTCCTCTTTTAAATAGGGAAGATTCCCTAAAAGATGACACCATATTTCACAAAGCTTTTTATAAACCTCATAAAAACTTGTATAGAATGAGGACAAATGTCAAACAGTTGAGTGTCTTACATACACATCCTGTATATAAGCAGTTATAAAGCAAGCCACAAAAGTAATTTGCTGGACCTGGACAATAACACACACCTTATACAACACTCTCCTGATTCCCAGATTCTCTACCTATAAACACTTGTCTCTTGCTTTTGATGAAGAGGATTGCTCTGTAAAGCAATTCATATCCCAACTCCTCATAAAGTTATTTTGACTTGTGGAGGCTAACCTCAGTTTGGGGTGAAGGGACAGAAATAACATCTAAGTAGCAATACAGTACCCTACATATTTTATTATTTAAAAAGGCCAATAAAATTTGTCTTCACAATTTGTGCATCTATTCTTAGAATATAGCCCCTATATTTATTTCAAAGTCTGTTCAGGAAATTCTGGGTGATGACGTTCTTGGTTTCTCCTTTAAGAAAGAGTAGGTGTTAGACATGTTCATGATTGCAAGATAGCAATAGGGAACCTAAAGTTATGTGTTAAAGGCATACTAAATACTCAAACCTGAAATTGTCTATGAATATAATTGTCAAACTTTTAAAAATCACAGCCTGGTGTGGTGATGTCTTTAGATCCAGCACCTGAGAGGCAGAAGCAGGTGGATCTTTGTGCATCTGAGGTCAGCCTGGTCTATATAGTGAGACCCTGTCTCCAAAAAAATTTCACAGAAATATATTCTAACATAGACACTATTTGCCATTCCACCTATCTTTCCTGGACAATCATCTGGTGGAACAAATTAAATATTTTTGCTAGAGAAAAATTGTTAGAGACAAATTGTTACACTGCATAGAAATCTATAAAGCAGGGAAGCATGGAAAAGAAAACAACAGGCATGCGTTTGAATAATTTGGAAAAACTGTTGGAAGTGAGAGAACTTAAATTGGATCTCAACAGTGAGCAGACTGAATCCGGGTAGGAACAAATATCTGGGAAGGGTAAGCAGGGTACATAAAGACAAATGTGCAAACACACACAATTGCGTGGAGGTAGGCACCGATATAGTTTGTACTGAGACAGAAATCAAGGACCCAAGCCGAATACACAATATGCGTATTGGATGAACAAGTGAAAGGAGTAGATTCTACTGAGAGGCTTCAAAACAAGATGTTGGAGGAAGACTAGTTCTATTAATAGGGAAGTGAATTAAGGTAATGCCCTATTTTAATTAGTTACTGGGGACTACAAGCACAGTGGATTGCAAACAGAGAGGTAGGGAAATAGCTTAGGAGGGTGTGAAGTAGGCAGAAAAGAATACTTGTTAGCATTGGGGTTAATCTGTTGAAATGGAGACAAAAGACGTTTCATGATATAAATGAAGAGGAGGAAAGAGTTAACATCTACTCTAAGCATCTCTAGGGGCTGGGCAAGGAAGCACTGGTAGAAAACTATAAATGTCCTTGCTTATTATTGTCTGAGAAACAAAATCAATGTTAATAATATCTGTGATCCCGATCAAGTAACTGAACTGCATTTTAATAGATGCCTTCAATGCCTCAACCTCAGGAGTGACAGGGGTATAGAAAGTGATGGGGAGCATCTCTCAACAGCATCCCTCACACTGATACAATGGAGATGTTTGCTTACTCCGCTTGCAATCACAGCCGCCGTTGCAAACTTCACCCTTAGAAAAATTAGGATTATTCCGGGAAAGATACCCATTCACCCTGTGGGTAGCAGGATCTTGCCAATTCCTCAGCTGTCAGAGCGAGTTCGCAGAGAGAAGGGAGGCGCCTGAAGGAGGCAGCCTCCCAGGGGGGTCGAGGAAGCAGGGTTCAATCGTAGAAGTAAAGCCACCGGTGCCAGAAGAGTGAAAGACAGGGAAGGGACTCAGCTGAGGGGAGAGAGAGAGATCAAAGGACCGTTAAGCCCCTCCCAGGCCGAAAACCAGACCAGCCCGGCCCGCGAGGCCTGCCGCAGCCCAACCCCGCTCCCCAACCTGGAACTCCAGGAGCTCCCCCTCACCTGCTCAGGCTCATCAGACGACTGGAAAGCAGAGGCTCCCAAGGTAGGAAATGCCACCGCAGCACCAACCCGGAAGCATTGAAACGAACGGAATTAACAAGGCGTCGCCTTGGCAACAGTGGCGCAGCCATCCTAACTCCGCCTCCTCTTTGCCCGAAAAGGAAGGCGCGAATGAAAGGAAACCATTAGGGACGAAAGGCCTGAGTCCCAAAGGCTGTGCAAAAGGGTCAGGAGCCAGCCACCTGCCTTTCCGGAGAGGGAGCTAAGGTGGGAGAATGGGGCCGCTTCTGCAGCAGATGTGCTCTCCAGAGAGGGCAGAGGAGATGCCTTGTCACCCACCCGGAGTTTACCGGAGCAGATGGTCCGCGAAGCCTCAAAAACGCGAGGCAGTAGGAGGTGCATTGCATAGAGGGAGGTGGGACAAAGGATTTAAGATGGAAGTGGGAGAATTTCTTTTGCCTGCTTTTGGGACCCTTTTCCTACGGGGGCGGGAGACTGGGAGCAGAGGAGGGAGGGGCAAATTGCGATGGGGATGTAATATATGAGAGAAGAATAAATAAATACGTACATAATTTTTTAAGATTGGGAGAATTTAAGATAAAACTGAGAATTAGGACGTGAGCGGAATTTAGACACTGAACCCGGGCTCAGAAAGAAAAATAAAGATGAGAGAAGCAAATAAGCCTCACCCACTGAATGTCAGCAGCAGTAGCTGAAAAATACTAGCCTAGAGACAGAAACTTTGGAACAAGCTGCGAACAGAAAGGGGGCCAGGAAAAGTTAAAGCAAACGAATCTGAAGAGACTAATGGGAGAGTACCAGCTAATCCGCACCTCACAATTGGCTAGAAAAGCTTGACCACCAGCTTCAGACCCCAGTTCCCACAGCCGCTGGACGAGAAAACCAGAAACTTCTGGGTAAATCCATTAGCTAAATTAATACATGAAGGCTACCTCCATTTTTTCACTATATCACAGTTTCCACAATCACACAAGTGTTAATAATAGTGTTTTTTATTTACATAGGCATAAGTCAATGAGTTCAAGGCACACAGTCCTGAGGTTATTTGTTGAATAAGGTAATGTTTTGAATTGATTTATTCCAAAAGAATCTTCCTCATCTCGTTCACATCTACTTTTAAAAAAATTTCTTCAGGCAGCACACATGATATAATAAATGACATTATGGAGCACTTAACCATGTGCCAACGTGATGCTAACAGCTCTTTTGCTTGAAGCTGCCTTACAAGGTTGATACTTTTATTTTCACCTCCTAACAACTAAGAAAAATTAGGTCATAAAAGTGAAGCAGAGTTATGTCATAACTGGCAGAATTCGGATTTCAACTTGAGATTGACTTCAGTGCCCAAGTGTGCAACTCTAAGAATGTCTTCTTTAGCCGGGTGTTGGTGGCTCATGCCTTTAATCCCAGCACTTGGGAGGCAGAGACAGGTGGATCTCTGTGAGTTCGAGGCCGGCCTGGTCTACAGAGCAAGTTCCAGCACAGGCTCCAAAGCTGCAGAGAAGCCCTGTCTCAAAAAATAAAAAATAAATCGAATGCCTTCATTAATGTCAGAAACTTCATTACTCTAAAGATAAGAAACACGTGCATGCATTCCAAAATGAGAATTCTAGGAGACAGAAGAGATGTCTCAGCAGTTAAGAGCACAAGCTGCTCTTCTTAGAGGACAAGAATTCAATTCCCAATATTCAGTTCCCAAGGCTCAAAAGACTCCAGTCCCAAGAGATTCGGTGGCATCCACTGACACCAGGCACTCAAGTGGTGTGGAGAAATAAATGCAAATAAAACACCCATACACATAAAATAAATATTTTCATTATAAAATGTGAATTCTTTCATTTTAGACAACAGCAGAGCAACACCCTCTTAGACAAATGGGTAAAATCCTGTGTGTATAGTCCTTATAACTTGGAAGGTTTGGACTCTCTTCAGTGACACATAGTATATGTGTAGCCATTCATGTGGGAATCCTTCTGTATATGTGTTGCTTTTATTGGTTAATAAAGAAGTTGCTTTCAACCAATGGCTTAACAGACTATAGCCAGGTTGGAAGATATACAGAGAGAGAACAGTCAGAGTCAAAGAGAAGCCATGTACCAGCCACCAGAGACAGAGGGCTAGTGGAGCCTTCTGAAACTGCTGGTAGGCCACAACCTCGTGGTGATGCACAGATTAATGGAGATGGGTTAGTTTAGGATATAAGAATTAGCCAGAAATACGATTAAGCTATTGACCAAAGAGTATTGCAAATAATATAGTTCCTATGTGATTATTTCGAGTCTGGGCGGCTGGGAAATGAACGAGCAGCCTCCTCCAACAAGCTAGGGCCTGGGATTGCATTTCACATCCAATTCACTGAAACTTGTAGAATTATGGCCTGCCCCTTGGGCAAATCACCATCTTAGCTTTTGTACAAAACTGTGTTTTCCCACTCAATCACTACTTCCAACTAGTATCAACTAGGTAAATTTTTAAAGGGTTCATTGTTTTTAAATGACTCATGTTTAAAATTCTACATGTGAGCAAAAACAATAGCAATTTAGGAACATAAGCATATGCCACACTAACTCATTTGCAGTTTGGTTGCATTATTTCAGTTTTAACATTCTTTAGTGCTATAACACGAAAATCTAATCCTCCTTATCAAAATTGTATATTTCCCTTATAAATTAGCTTCTATTATCTAGTCTCTCCCATAAAGACCAGTTTTTGACCACACATATTCTGTCTAATTATATAAGCTATTCAAGAGGATAGAATCATGAATTCTAACTCTAACATAACTTGGAAGTGTTTTATAGACAATTGTTTAGACCCTGGTAAAAAAATCTCTTGCTGCTTCTAAGAGCTACTCTCTCCCTCTCCATTTACCCTTCTTATCAGTGCTGAGTTCTTTCCAGACTGCCACAAAGAAAGAAAAAAAAAGAAATTCTTTAAGACTGTGTCAACTTCGAGATACAAGCCAATTTCCTTAGATTAGCGGGGGTTTCTAAATCTTTCTTTTTCTCTTTTTTTTCCTCTTAGAGGGTCAACCTAGGACCTCATGCATGCATGCCAGACAAGTGTGCTTCCACTGAGCTCCAACCTAACCCAATATATTCAAAACACTCCTATTTCAGATTATAGTCAGTAGAAACTATTAATGAGGCAATTTCGGCTATTTGGGGCCAAATCGCTGTGTAACTTATACTTGCATTACTCCTCAGATTCAGACGAAGCACTTTTCAACTGCTTGGCAGCCACATGTGGTAGGTGGTCACCACGCAAGGTGACAGAGATCTGCCTCATTGCTCTGTCTGATGCATTGTCACATGCCTTCTCCAGAAGGCCCTCAACGGAGCATCTAGCTCCCTGTTACTCAACTGAGACTAGCTAACAATATTAGGAACACTTGGAGCTGGTAAGAAATTCTGATAGTTGGACTCCAGCCAAGTCCTATTTAAAACAGGATCAGCATTTTGCATGATGCCTATGCAATTAGTTTGCATATGAAACCTTAGGAAGACTGCTTTCACCTCTTCTTGAACACATCCAATTCATAACTGAGGCCTATATTACCCTTAAGTGGTTCGAAATTATAACAAAAACATTTATCAATCTTTTATTGAGTATCCTTCATAATCCCAGAACTATATCGTATGTAAAGAGCATTATGAGGTAGGGGCTAATTTTGGTTCCTTATCTTTTGTTACTTATTGCTTTGTGGGGAAAAAATAGAACTTTTCATAAAAATTAAATTTTTTTATCTTTTTTTCTTGTATTGTGGGAAAATGTTTTATTTTAGAATAATTTGGAGGAGGGTTGGTGTTACACGCCTTTAGTCCCAGCACTCAGGAGGCAGAGGTAGGTGGATCTCTGTGAGTTCGAGGCCAGCCTGATCTATAAATCGAGTTGAAGGACAGCCAAGCTTGTTACCCAGAAAAAGCCTGTGTCAAAAAAGAATCTAGAATAATTTGGGTTTACAGAAAAGTTATAAAGATCCTGCTCTCATCAGCTTCTCCAAGCTACCCCTAATTGCTAACATTTATGGAACTTGGCATATTAGTTAAAAAGCAAGACATTTCTGTGTTATGACACTACTAACAGAGACATTCTGAGTTCTCCAGCTTTTAACATGTATTTCCTTGAACCATTATAGCTTCCAATTAAGGATAATATGTTACATTCAACTCCCACATCAGCTCCCATAAATAACAGAGGACCGGGTATAGACCCGTACAGTGCAGAACCCTGCTGATACAGGGTTAGGGTTAGGGTTTGTTGCTTCAGTCTCTGTGAGTTCATATGAGCTTTGATAATGGTGATTTAGAGGGTCTTGTTTTCTTGGTGTCCTCCATCTTACTCTCTCTCTCTCTCTCTCTCTCTCTCTCTCTCTCCTCCTTTTATTTAAAAATAGATTTTTTTTCTCACGTAATATATCCTGATTATGGCTTCTCTACTCCCAGTTCACCCCAATTTCCCCTCCCTTTTGTCTCTCATTAGAAAACAAAAAGGCTTCTAATGTGATATAATATAATAATGCAATGAGATAAATCAAAAACTAACACAGGAATTGGACAAAATAAACAGAAGGAAAGAACAAAAGAGAAGGCATAAGAAACAGATACCCATTCCTTTGCACACTCAGGATTCCATAAAAACACTAAACTGGAAGCTATAATATTTAACAGAGGATCTGGTGCAGACCCATGCATGCCCTATACATGCTGCTTCAGTCTCTGTGAGTTCATATGAGCTTTGGTCGTGTTGATTTAGAGGGCCTTGTTTTCTTGGTGTCCTCTCTCTGCTCCTACCTTTACACTTTTTCTGCTTTATCTTTCACAGGGTTCCCTGAGTTCGGAGGGAAGGGATTTGATGGAGCCACCCCATTTAGGGCTGGATGTTCTAAGGTCTCTCACTCTCTGCATAATATCTGGCTGTGGGCCTCTGTATTTGTCCCCCTCTGCTTCAAGCTGTGTCAGGTATGGATTCCATCTCATGGAATGGTCCTTAAGTCAAATTAGGAATTGGGTGGTTACTCCCACAGCTTTGGGCCACCATTGCACTAGCACATTTTAGAGATGGGACACCATTGTAGATCAAAGGGCTTGTGGCTAGGTTGTTGGCGGTGTTTCTCTTTTGAGAGCTTGCAGAGTACCTTTGTGTATGAAATACTAGCACATAGGGGTGAAGGCTCTTTGAGGAACCAGCTCATCTTCTCCATGTTCAAGGAGTTGTGTAGATGTTGTCTTCAGCAATGGGGACTTGCTGTCAGTTTCTGGAAAACAACTTATAGTCTTGTCAACAGCCTGGGTTGTTGAGGATTCCCATGGGACCCCTTTGGCCAACAACTCAATTAATTGTAACCCAATCCCAGTACTGGAAACTTCATTTGATTTCAAGAGAGATCTAGTTGAGACTCAGTCTCATCTATTATTTGGTGATTTCATCTAGATTGCCTCTTCATATATGTGCATATTTTAGGAAGCTTCTACTCTATTAGGTTTCCATATTACCCCTCAAATGATCTTTCATTTTAGCTGTATCCTCCTGTATTCTTTCCCTCATCTCCCCTCTTCTCCCCTCACAATTTGATCCTCCTATTCCAGGCTCTCCCGCCATCCATAACTATCTATTCTAGTTCCCTTTCCTAGGAAGATCTATCTATTCACAATAGTCCCTTACTCTAGCCTATACCTAACTTCTGTGGTTCTATAGAGTTTGGTTATCATTGATGTAGCAATTTATATCTTCCATGTAAGTTAATACATACCATATTTATCTTTCTGAGTCTGAGTACCTCACTCAGGATGACTTTTTTTGTAGTCGATGCATTTACTTGAGCATTTCATTTTTTAAAATGTCTGACTAATTTTGTAAACATACCACATTTTCTTTATCCATTCTTCTGTTGAGGGGCATACAAGTTGTCTCCAATTTCTGGTTATTATGACTAGAGCATCAATGAACATGATTGAGCAAATATCTCTTGTAGTAGGATGAAGCATCCTTTATGTATATGCCCAAAGTGGTATAACTGGATTGGTTCCTATCTTCCTAATGAACCACCACACTGATTTTTGTAGTGGTTGTACAAGTCTGCATTCCTACTAGCTACAGAAGAGTGTTCCCCTCACTCCAAATCTTTGCCAGAATGAGCTGTCACTTGTTATTGATCTTAGTCATTCTGACAGGTATAAGATGAAATCTCAAAGTAGTTTTGATTTGCATTTCCCTGATGGTTAAAGATGATGAATACTTCCTTAAATGTTTCTCAGCCATTTTAGATTCCTCTATTGAGAATTTTCTGTTTATATCTATACCTCATTTTTAATTGGGTTATTTACTTTCTTGATATCTAGCTTTTTCGGGGTTCTTTTTATACTTATATTAGCTCTCTATTAGGTTTGTAGTTGGTAGAAATCTTTTCCCATTCTGTAGGCTGCCTCTTTTGTAGAAAGATGATGTCCTTCACTGAGCAGAAGTTTTTCAGTTTCATGAGGTCCCATTTAATAATTGTTGACCTTAGTGCTTGTGCTAACAGTATTCTCTTCAGAAAGTCTTTTCCTGTGCCAATGCATTCAAGGCTAGTCTCCAATTTCTCATCTATCATGTTCACTGTGTCTGGTTTTATGTTAAGATCTTTGATCTATTTAGCCTTGAGTTTTGTGCAGAGTGATAAGTATGGGTCTATTCAGATTCTTCTACATGCAGGTGTCCAGTTTGACCAGCATCATTTGATGAAGATGCTGTCTGTTTTTTAGTGTGTATTTCTGGCATTATAAAAACTCAGGTGTCCATGGATGTTGTCGATTTGTGTCTGGGTTCAATTACATTTCAGTCATCAATATTTTTGGTTTTATGTTAATACCATTATGATTTTTATTACTATAGCTTTGTATTATGATTTGAAACAAGGGATGGTGATACCTCCAGCAATTTTATTATTCAGGTTTTCTTTAGCTATCGTGAGTTGTGTGTATGTGTGTATGTTTTCATATGAAACTGAAAAGTGTCCTTTCATGAGCTGTGAAGAATTGTATTTGAATTTAATTTTGATGCGAATTGTGGATCATTTTGAATTTTTAGAGTGCTCTCAGTAGGATGGCCATTTTTAGTATATTAATCCTACTGATCCATGAGCATGGGAGGTCTTCTGATATGAGTGTTGGGGAGGGAGGAAGAAGGCTTTATCAGGTGTTCCACTACAGAGATGTGGATAAGACTGGGTGTTTGGACTTGGAGGAGTGGAGGGAGAGGTAAAATTCTGCATTTATCCTACCTGCTACCCTTGCCAGAATGAGAACTTTTCCAAAAACTTAAGCAAGGATCTGGGTTCAATTCTCAGCAATCCTTCGCCTTGCCATAGTCTAAGAAGTCTTTCATCTTGCTCAAACATACTCAAGAACTTAAAAACAGGATCCAGGGAAAATTCAAGCGTTAGACTTTTATGGGCTGGAGAGATGACTCAGCAGTTAAAAGCACTGATTTTTCTACCAGAGGTCCTGAGTTCAGTTCCCAACAACCACACAGTGGCTCACAACCATCTATGTTGGAATCCGATGCCTTCTTCTGGGATGCATAAAAACTAATACACACAAATAAATAAATCTTTAAAAAATATTTACATTTAAATTTTTTCTTACATCTATTTGTTTATTTTGTTTATTTATTTACAGGGAGTGGGTGTTAGAAGTCATTTCTTTCCTTCCACTATATGAGATACAGGGATTGAACTCAGGCAGTGCAGTTTGGGGACAAGTGATTTTACCCACTGAGCAGTCTCACTACCCCAGCATCCAAGATTTAAATAAAAAATTATCCTAAAACAAAATTGACCTGTCACTTTTCTTGGAACCATAAGTAAAAGGAAGTGAATACATACAGATTGCTTAGTATAATCCAGTTTGTGTGTGTTTGTGGGGGGGGGGTGGGTATTGGCATGTCTACCGGTGCATATGGAGACCAGAGGCTGATGAGTATTTTCACCTATCACCCTCCACCTTTTTTTGAGACAGGGTATCTCACTGAACCTTGGAGCTCCTTCACTAGGTAGGCTGGCTAGCCAGTGAGCTCCAGGAACCTACCTTCCACCACACATACCCCCACTCAACTCTGAGGTTGCAGATGCAGCACTAGCCAGCTTTTATGTGGGTACAGGGATCTGAACTCAGGTTCTCATCCTTGTATACCATAATGGTAAGCCAACTCCTTAGCCTGAAAGTTCAGATATTTTGCTGAACACTTTATAAAGTTGTCTTCACTTGATTCTCGCATGCTCCTTGTGCTTTTATTTTTCAATGGTCTTTGCTTCTGGAATGATTTTTTATTAATTAATTTTTATTCATTTATTTTTCATCCTGTCTGCAATTTCCCCTCTCCTTCTGTTCCCTCCCCTCCCCATCTACTCCTCCTCTGTCTCTATTCAGAAAGGGGCAGACCTTCCATGAGTGTCATCAAAACATGGCATGCCAAATTGAGGTAGGACTAAGATCGTCCCTTTGTACTAAGGCTGGGCAAGGCAAACCAGCATGGGAAGAAGTCCACAAAAGCCAACCAAAATGTTAGTTAGGGACAGGTCCTGATCCCACTGCTAGAAGTTCCACAAATAGACCAAGCTACACAACTGTCACACACATGCAGAGGGCTTAGGTCAGTCCCATGCAGGCTCCCTAGCTGTGGGTCCAGAGTCTGTGGGCTCTTATGAGCCCGGGATAGTTGTTTCTGTGGGTTACCTTGTGATCACCCTGCCTCCCCCTCATTCATACAATCCTTCCTCCCTCACTTCAACAGGATCCCCAGAGTTTGTCTCTGTTCTTGGCTGTGAACCTCTGCATTTGTTTCCATCAGCTACTGAATGAAGGTTCTCTGATGACAATTAGGAGAATGCCTCTTAAAATTATGGATTTTTAAAGATTTGAAAAACAAAACACAGAAATGGAACAAACACTTTAAAATGGAGTGGATTAGTCAAGTATATAAAAGTGATTTTAATGACAACATTCCTGTAGGAATAGGATTTGTCCAATTTTAGACCCTAGTAATTTGAATACAAAACAATCTAACAGGTTACATTTGAAGATCAATCTAAATTTCTATTTATTTGTACAATTTATTTCATTAATATTTTCAATAGTTGTCTACAAATAATGGACCAAAATATCAAGAAACATATTGTTTCTTAAAACTACTTTGAAAACCAGCACTCAGGAGGCAGAGGCAGGCCTCTATGAGTTTGAGGTCAGCCTGGTCAACATAGCCAGTTCCAGGATAGTCAGAGGTACAGGGAGACTTTGTCTCAAACAAACAAACACAAAGACTACCTGAAAAAAAAAAACCCGATTATGTTCTGTTCTGGAAGACCAGTAACTTACATCAAGATTCTAGAATTTGATTTGAGTAATAATTTATTTGTCTATAGTCTTCATATTGGAATGAAATAAATTCCATTAAATTTGTGTTATTTATACATAGGAAGCAAAGAAATCTGCAAGTCTATACATGACATTAAAGTTCAGATGTGCCATTTGGAAGAAGCTGGAGTACCTCTTTCTCAAAGCAGATGTGCTTTACACTACCTAATCACACTGATCCTCTCCTTTCCTGTTTGTTTGTTGTTCTTGTTTCTAAAGTTCTTCAGAATCTTCCTATTTCCCTTCAGTCCAGTGGTTGACTTGGTGACTTGTTGATCCCTAGAGCAGCCAAATGCAGCAACGGAGTCCTTTCTAGAACAGCCTGACCAAAGCCCAAAACAGTGAATAAGGACTCCCCATGGGGCGTTATAGAACAGGTAGGCGATCATGGGATCCATGGCCACTTGTAGTACTTCCCATTTTGCCATAAGGAGGTGCAGGCAAGTCGGGGGACAGCCCAGTAGGATTGGCGAAAGAGGTTTAATTAGCTCCTCTGTTCTGCCAGAAGCCAAGCAGTCTCCACAACTATTTGCCACTCTCTCAAGTGTCCGGGTCATATCTTTTGGTGAGTCCTACCCAGTGATGTGGGCGGCCAGTTTAGTTTCTGCTTAAGGGAGTGGCGGTGGTCAAGGGAAGCTTTGCCATAACCTATGCACAGCGCAAGGGTGAAATTGACCTGTTGCATAGCTGCAGATAATTTGCCCTTGACAGAGCAGGTTTAGCCACTGACACCCTAACACCAGGATATCCATGGTGTAAAGTAGGGGGTGAGAAAACGCCTCTGTGGAAGTGGGGGAGGGGAAAGCAGAGAGGACTAGGAGGGCGGCAGAGAGGGTGGGAGACAGCTAATGCTTCTCTTGTCAGTACTCCTTCCCTATTTGGCCTCATCCCACTTTTTCTACCATACTAGGACTGGCCTTCCCTAGACCTTTGACTGACTTGGAAGTCAGTCCTTAGGTGCCTCCTCTCCTGAACTTCTAGAAGCACATGAGTATGTCTGAGCCACGAGGGTGAGTGTGTGTGTGTGTGTGTGTGTGTGTGTGTGTGTGCGCGCGCACGTGTATATTCTCCCCATCTAGGCCTCCTCTGGCAAGCCTTCTCTTCCCACCCACAATGCTTCATGAATACACCGAACACACTGAGTAGTGGGAATGTTTGCCCTTAGCACAGTAGCTAACTAATCCTAGTTTCCAGGCCTGGCGTCCCCTTTTACCACTAGTGGTCCCTTTGCCCGGCATGGGCCCTTGGATGAGGAAGCTGTCTGTCCCACAGGAAAGAGGTGAGTCTTTTCTTCTCTGGGAGACATGCTCTCCCCTTCTCCTCCCAATGAAGGTGGTTTCAGCCTCAAATGCCTTTAAACCTGGGGAGAAAAGCCCAAGATTACGCGTTAGTCCCCAGTTTGCTTCTGCCACCTGCTGTAAGGAAGTGGGCTGCTGCAGAGGAGCAAGCACCAGGGAACCTTCACGGTCTCAGAGGCCCTAGTTGATGACTGGAGAACAGAGTCCTCAGGAAGGGATAAGCTTTCAGGGCTCTCTGTAAGCCAGGCAAGTAGAACTCCCCTTGAAGTGCAGGGAGCTGCAGGTAAGTAAGGCTCTCTCCCTCCCTCTCTCTCCTCTCTCTCCTAGAGCCTCGTGAAAGTGGGCCAGGAGACACTGCTGCAGAGGCATGCTGCCCATGCTAGATATGACATCATCTGCTGTCCTCAACTCTTGCAAGCTCAGACACAGGGAGGCTGAGCCGTAAGGGGCTCGGAACGGTGCTTAACTCACAGAAAGGAGGAATGGGTGTCCTTGGTAAGACTGGATGTGTGCCCAGTGTTTCAGTTTTCACAAGACAAAGTAGATTTTAAATTTTCAAACCCAGTACTCACTCAATCTGCCAGGTCTGCAATACTTTCCAACATGGAGGCTGCAGAATACCAGCGGGAAGGAAAATGGACAAAAAGCAGTCTTCTTCATTTTACCGAGTAGGAGCAACTACCATTCTGACACCAGTTCCGTATTTGGCCTGAGGAAGAAACTTAAGACAGAGCAGAAAGGAACAGATACCAATACTCTTCAATTTAGAAATGTGAGTAAGAACTTTCCAGAGATAAGCAGTCAAATGTGGGGTCTGTGGATGCAGTTTAGACTTAAAAGGCCTATGCAGAAGAGCCATTGCTGAGAAAGAAAGCATATCTAGAGTAGTAAGTAGTGAGGGAAAAGGCAAGGCTTGCAGACAAGGGCGTGGCACAAAAGAGCCCCTTGAACTCTGGGCTGGAATATAATGAAAATGATTTCTTTTTCCTTCATTTATTTATTTATTTATTTATTTACTTGCTTATTTACTTATTTAGTTTTTCGGGACAGGGTTTCTCTGTGCAACAGCCCTGACTGTCTTGGAACTCGCTCTGTATACCAGGCTGGTCTCAAACTCACAGAGATCCACCTGCCTCTGCCTCTTGAGTGCTGGGATTAAAGGAAAAAGGCATGTACCACCACTACTTAGCTCCTTTTTTTTTTTGGTTTTGATTTTTTTTTAAGAGTGTTTCTCTGTGTTGCCCTGGAACTTGCTCTGTAGACCAGCAGGCTAACCTCAAACTCACAGAGATCCACCAGCCTCTGCCTCCCAAATACTGGTATTAAAGGCTTGTGCCAGCCTGGCTAAAAGTGATTTTTTACAACCCGGAAATGTTCAGTGTGTAGTGTGTGTGTGTGTTGTGTGTGTGTGTGTAGGAGGCAATTGTAGTTAGGGATTTCTGTGATAATGCCAATATGTAAACCATGACCCAGTGTCAGACACTATCATAGCCACCCCCTGTTCATTAGTGTCACATACTTGCCTGAGTATTTAGGCTTCCAATATAAATTAATTAGCATCATCCCAGCTCAATAACTCTTAATAGTTGCATTCTATGCTATTGTTTAGCTGTGATGCAATTGAAGCCACTGAGAGTTGGTTTTAGGATAGCTTTTTGTATTTTTCTTCTGGGGGAATATGCTGGCTATTTTTAAGTCAAGTCACACAAGCTAGATAGAACCATTGGAGAGAGGGGGCATCAACTGATAAAAATGCCTCCGTAATCTCAGACTGTACACAAGCTTGTAGAGCAGTTTTTAAATTAGTGAATGATGGGGAAGGCCCATTCCATTGAGAGTGGGGTTGCTGGTCCTGGGTTCTATAAGAAAGCTGGCTGAGTAGGCCAGGTAGAATAAGCCAGTAAGCAGGACCCCACCATGGCCTCTGCATCAGCTTCTGCCTCCAGGTTCCTGCCTTGTTTAAGTTTCTGCCCTGGCTTCTTTCAGTGATGAACAGCAATGCGAAAGTGTCAGTCAGATAAACCCTTTCCTCCCCAACTTGCTTTGGTCATGGTATTCCATCGCTGCAACAGCCCTAACTTACACAAGGAGTTTTAGAAACAACTAACTCTTCTGCATGTATTCAGAGAAACAAGGGGCCCTGGGACTGTAGGCCACCATCTTCCAGCCACAAGGAAAGACAAGATAAAATTAACTAGACATCTAAAAAGGACAGGAAGAAAATCTCCTTTGATGTCCCTAATGAACTCCAAATTAAAAAAAAAAAACTTTCTGAATACAGTTCTACATTTACTGATTGTTATTAGAATTTGAGATTTCTGTTTCTTATAATACAGTGTTTCTAACTAGTACAGGGCCAAACATGAAATGAGTATATGGACTGGATAAATTTTAAGGATTCCACAATCAGGGGTATAATTCTACGGTTCAGTGGTGAGGTTACAGGGAAGACCTCATGGAGGAGGAGATATATAATCTGATCTGATAGATTAACATTTGTTTTCCAGAGGAATGAGTACCAGTTTGCCACCCTTGCCAGACAACTAATTCAGAAGAAGAAACAGTTCTTTACTCAAATCCTCAGTCATGGCAGCTCCTGTGGGGGACAAGCTGGTGAAATGTTTTCATATTTATTATGACCCATAATGGTCTCCTTTATACTTTCTTCTCCCTGTTCTACATTGGATTCCTTGAAGGTTATGGCTGTCAGGCATCGATTCTGCATCATTCAATGAACAAATGGGAAACTCAAAAGTGAGGGCTAGAATGAAAACTATCAGTTTTTTGACAGACACCCTTTTGGATGTTTTTTGTTTTATGCTCTAATGCAGAGTTTGCATGTGTCATTTCTCTGGGAAGATAAGATATTATACCCACGAATATAATTTCTATAGTAACTGCCTACTTGGTGTTAGAAGAAACCATATAATGTTAAAAAATGGTTTAATAACCATTAGATTCTTCAGTTTATGGAATACCAATCACAGCTGAATTCTGACTATTTTCCTCTATTGGGCAGCAAGAGTATACCACTTACATGGTTTTCTGTTAGAACTATTTATGTTTATAATTATTCACATTGCTAGACACAAGGAGTTCTCTAAGCTCTATTAACATTCATATTTATTTTTGAGATGAAATTCACTAAACATACAAAGAACTGTTTTACAGTGTTCAATTCAATGGCAAGCAATATTTTCATCTACCACCTCTCTAGAGTTTTAAATCCTTTCATTATCATAGGAACAATTCCTGCTCACTAAGTAATCACTCCTCATTCACCCTCCGCCCACACCCTGGCAACCACTAATCTGCTTGTCTCTATGGATACGACTGTTCTGGATGTATGATATTTTAAACATCAGACAGCATGTCACTTTTGTATCTCGCTTCTTCATTTTAGTCCTATGATTTCAAAGCTTACCTGTGTTGTATCTTTTATCCCTTAAGTTGTGTTAATCTCTATTTAAGGCTGTGTTCTATGTAGGGAAAGTCCAGCCAATCACCTTGCTTGAAGGGCGGGATCTCCTGAGGTTATTATTTACTTATAAATATTGCGGGTGTGCTCCCCGCCTTCCCTTTTTATTTCCTGCTCATCGCTGGAACCCTGGTTTTGTAAGCTCTCCCCTTCTTCCCCTTAATAAAGCTGATATTAAAGCTAGCCTGATTAATCCTATTTGCCGGTCGTTTACACCCCTTCATTTTGGCACCAATCGTGAGGCTTTTCTGATACCTGCCCTGCCTCAGAGCCTCCCGGAGGACCTCTGGGAGCCAGCGGCCCCCCTCACCAGAGGCCTCTCCATCCACACAGATTGTACCCTCTCAGCACAGCTCCCTGCCTAGATCTTTCCTGGACCTTCGAGAAAGTCAGCAACTGGAACTCAGGAAGGGCAACTTGGCCCTGCCCGCCATACTACTCGACTGCACCCCTGCCCCTCCCGGGCCGCTAGCCCGCCGCAGTTTTCTTTTTTTCTTTTTATTTATTAAAGATTTCAGCCTCCTCCCCGCCACCGCCTCCCATTTCTCTCCCCCTCCCCTATCAAGTCTCCCTCCCTCGTCAGCCCAAAGAGCAATAAGGGTTCCCTGCCCTGTGCGAAGTCCAAGGACCACCCACCTCTATCCAGGTCTAGTAAGGTGAGCATCCAAACTGCCTGGGCTCCCACAAAGCCAGTACATGCAGTAGGATCAAAAACCCATTGCCATTGTTCTTGAGTTCTCAGTAGTCCTCATTGTCCACTATGTTCAGCGAGTCTGGTTTTATCCCATGCTTTTTCAGACCCAGGCCAGCTGGCCTTGGTGAGTTCCTGATAGAACATCTGTTATGGTTTTGGTCCCTTTAAGAGACAAGCCACGCCCACTCCCTCCCGCATCCGCTTGAGGCAGGCTGATCTTCAGCTTCTGGCCTGAGCTTGTTCTCTTTTCCATCTTCCTCTCGGAGAGACAGCTTCTCTTCTGCCTCTCTCCCCACTTCTCTGCTTCCCCCTTCTCTCTCTCTCTCTCTCTCTCTCTCTCTCCCTCTCTCTCTCTCCCTCTCTCTCTCTCTCTCTCTCCCTCTCTCTGTTCCCCCTTCCCCCTCCATAACCCCCTGAATAAACATTCAACCTCACCCTGCATGTCGTGTCTATCCATGTTTCTGTCTTCTGCCTGCCCGCCATGTGTCTCCCTACCTGGGACCAGCCATCGCTCAGGGACCAGCAGCCATCTCTGCCTGGGGCCCACTGCCTGCTGCCACATGGCCCGCCACCACTGCTCTGGGACCAGCAGCTGTCTCTGCCTGGGACTGTCTGCTCCCAGGGCCCACTGCCTGCCACCACATGGCCTGCTACCACCATTTGGGACCTACAGCGTTTCTGCTGCCTACTGCCGCTGGGATCTTGCAGCATTTTTTAAAAAAGAATATTAATGGTGCCGTGACTCAGATGATTCTCCCGCCCTGGACTTCCACCCGGGGCCCGAGTTCCGGCTTTAGGTGCCATCCGGGACTCTGAGCTCCCTCCCGGGGCAGAATCAGTACCCAAGGACCTTTTCTGCCAAGACCCACGTGTTCCATCTGCCTGGACGCAGCTCCTCCAAACAACAAATCAACTAATTGTGAGTGTCCCCATCTCGGCCAGCTTAACCATCTCTTTTAACCCAACGGATTGACCGTTGAGCTCCCGGCAACCCTTTGCAGTTTCTAGGGATGGGGGAACCTCCAACCGCGGGCCTTCAGGGCCTCGGTTGTTCCCTTCGCTGGCATTCAATTCAGCTTGTCTCCTGTGCTAAGCCTGTGCCTGGGATGGCGTGGCCTTAGCCAGCCCCTCAGCTCACCGGTGCCTGGAGGCCCGGGGTCTCTAGTTTTCCCTCTTTTTCTCTTTTCATTTCTTTTCTTCCTTCTTTTCGTTGTAACTGCCGCTACTGTGTAGCATGCCAGTACAGTGCGGCCTGACCTTGGCTGAATCCTTCCTGCCTGGGAATCCCTCTCCCGTTGGAGGCTTGAGTAGATTCAGCCAGATTATAGCACCCCCCCCCCCTGTGAGCTTGGACACCTGTTCACAGGGCCTGGGTGTTCGTGCCATCTGCATCTTGCCTTAACGGGGAGCTGTTCTCGTTGTGGGCTTGAGGTGCCACGGTTTTTGTGGGTGTTTTCTCGGCCTTGACCATGGGAGCCAAGCCATCCAGACCTATCACTCCGACCTCATGCTTTAAATGCCTCACACTTATCAGTCTCTTTCAAAAATGGCCCCAACTACCTTAAAAAAAATTTAAATGGCCAGTTTTTTGGGTTCCAGCCTTTTGCCCCTCCCCTCTGCGGCTTTTGTTATGGCATGGCGGCTCACCAACAGAGCGGACAACATGTGGCAGTCGCCATCTTGGCTGAAGGCCAGATGGGTAAGGTGACCATTTCACCATCTTGGCTGAGAGCCAGGTCACGTGACCACCCTCTCCTGGTTTTACCCTGCCTTCTCACCCGGTTTTCACTAAAATTCTCCTGTTAACTCTGTTACATGTGTGTTTTTTTTAAATATTTATTTATTTATTATGTATACAATATTCTGTCTGTGTGCAGGCCTGAAGAGGCCACCAGACCTCATTACAGATGGTTGTCAGCCACCATGTGGTTGCTAGGAATTGAACTCAGGACCTTTGGAAGAGCAGGCAATGCTCTTAACCGCTGAGCCATCTCTCCAGCCCCTGTTACATGCGTTTTGAGCAATGGCATGTCTCTGATAGGGCCCATCAGAGTCATCCACATTGCCCAATTACTGTTCACTCTTTCTATGTATAATTGTTCATTACATCTCATTTCAGACTACAAAATCATGAGTCTCATATTTTAAACTGGTATGTACCTTTAAGTTTCTTAAGCTGTTTTCTACCATTGTCAGTTCTGGCATTAACTTCCAGTGCCAGCAGTTTCTTCTTTCTGCTCTTTTACAAATGTGGATCTTACCTGTTAAGAGCCAATATACTGCAGCTATATTTAATCCAGCCCTCAACTGCTCAGAGATTTGGGGAATGTGATATTTAAGTATTTAATATTTAAAAACTTTTCATAACAAAAGAGACAGGTTGACTCCTAGAAGCACACTCTTATTTCCTCCAAAAAAGACAGAAGACAAATGGACACCAGAATAACGTCCTTCTGCAGTTCGCTTTGACTGCCAAGTGCTGACCATTGGGCAAAACTGCCTTTCATCTAAACTAAAGACCTCTAGACGTGGACGGAATCACTGGAATTGACAGCCTAGCTGCTCAGGTCAAGGTAGGCCTGTCTTCCTACAGATTTCTTAGCCCACAGGATCTTCTGCAGCCTGGCAGGCCCTGGGCTAAACAGCAAAGCTCGAGTGCAACCTTCCATGACCATGGAGAACCCAAAAAAATTGTAGCTCTGGGTGCCAACCAAGTAAGTTCTCTGTCATTTTTTAATCAGTAACTCAAGTAAAATCTTATCCTTCTCAAAGATCTCTGGCAGTTTGATAGCTGAGAGGATTTCCCAGATTACCTCACCAAACAAATTTCAAACCAAATTTATCTCTTATGCTACAGTCATTATATGTCTAAAACTTCTGTTTTCATAAACCCAAGGAGTTCTTGTGAGTTCCAGAGAGCTGAATTAAAGAATCTACCTTAAACAGGTCAGATACATCCCCCTCAATTCCCTGGTCCTAAATTTTTTTTTAACCTTAATTTAACTTTGTTCTTTGTACTGCCAATACCTTAGGGACACCAGACATTCCCATGCCACAGACATTGGTCAGAAGCAAAGAGACCAGCTATGCCAGGATGTTCCCAGCACACAGCCTTCTTCAGGTACCCCCCCCCCAAAGATGACGCCCACAAATCAGCAGGAAGCAGTTTTGAGAATTCGCCGCCCCAATTCCTTCAAACTGTGGTGTCTAATCTGATTTTAATTATAAGGAAGACCTGGGAATGTTATGGTTTTGGTCCCTTTATGAGACAAGCCATGCCTACTCCCTCCCCCATCCTCTGAGGCAGGCTGATCTTCAGCTTCTGGCCTGAGCTTGCTCTCTTTTCCATCTTCCTCTTGGAGAGACAGCTTCTCTTCTGCCTCTCTCCCCACTTCTCTGCTTCCCCCTTCTCTGTCTCTTTCTCCTCTCTCTCTCTCTCTCTCTCCTTCTCTCTCTGTCCCCCCCTTCACCTTTCACCCTCCATAACCCCCTGAATAAACATTCAACCTCACCCTGCATGTTGTGTCTATCCATGTTTCTGTCTTCTGCCTGCCCGCCATGTGTCTCCCTGCCTGGGACCAAGCCATTGCTCAGGGACCAGCAGCCCTCTCTGCATGAGGCCCACTGCCTGCTGCCACATGGCCCGCCACCACTGCTCTGAGACCAGGAGCCATCTCTGCTTGGGACTGGCTGCTCCCAGGACCCACTGTCTGCTGCCACATGGCCTGCCACCACCGCTCAGCCCACCTCTCTGGAACCGGCAGCCATTTCTGCCTGGGACTGGCTGCTCCCAGAGCCTGCTGCCTGCCACCACGTGGCCTGCTACCACCATTTGGGACCTACAGCATTTCTGCTGCCTATTGTTGTGGGGATCTTGCAGCATTTTTTAAAAAATGAATATTAACATCGCCATTGTCTCAGTGTGTGGGTGCACCCCTCGTTGTCCTGAATTCCTTGCTCGTGCTCTCTCTCCATCTGCTCCTGGTTTGGACCTTGAGATTTCAGTCCGGGCTCAAATGTGGGTCTCTGTCTCTGATTCCTTTCATTGCCTGAACCCCACTCGCTTCCTTGCCGTGGCTCTCTGCCCAGGTCTAGATCCCAGCTGCATGTCCAGGTGCTGGCACCCACAGAGTGCCCAGTGCCCAGTGTGACACGCTGGTCCGCGCACAGCAAATGGAGCTCAGGCCTTACACAGTTCTTACACAGGCTGCTGGCCTTGAAGCCACTGCTGCCTTGGTAAACACCGAGGTTTACTGCCCACGCCTGCGATCACAGAAGTAAGGCAAATGGACCACAGGGTGTGTGACTTGACCCAAGCGCACCCCCGTGCCACCACGGTCACTCTATCTCCTCAAGCTGCACGTGCACTGTGAGCTTATATTTTTCAGAATTCTGTTCCAGCTCTGACTTCCTAGCCACGTGAATTCAGGTGCACCCCGCCACCTACTGGCAGGCAACAGTCATTACAAGTAAAAATATGTTTTAATCAGTCAATCAATCAATAAATAAGGATAAATAAAAATAAATACAGGTTTGATTGAAAATGTCTGAAAACGTCACCATTCAAGGTTTCCACAGCTTTTTAAAAAACCATGTGGGAGATTTTACAAGAGGTGTCTGATAACCCTTTTCTATGGATATTTCTGGGGTTGGTCGTTTTCCTTGTTTTTGGTACACTATGGTTTGATAATAGAAGAATGATAAAGTTCTTAAAGGGCAAATCCAGGATTCTTAGGGCAGAGGCTGAATGCTTAAAAATTCAGACTGACAACAACTTCCTCAAGAAAGAGGTTGAAGTTCTCAAGGAAGAGAATAGACCTTTGTCTAACATGACTCTGTCAACTGAGCAAAATTTAGAAAAGGTACAGTCTGATATTAAGGAAAGAATCACTACTATGGAGGAGGGAAAAGCTGATCTGGACCATAAACTTCAGTCCCTATCTGTAGGATCTGAAACATTAACTGAGAGAATTAAAACTGCTGAATGTGACAATTAGATTTTGTCTAAAGGATATGACAGATTGGCTGACAGATTATCAATACAAGAAGGCACAATTCATGCCATGAAAATTTTATCCAAAGATGATATATTATCTCTAATGGACAAACATCATCCCTTAGAATCTTCAATGAAGGCTTTGGAGCATAATTCTGGACAGGAGATTCAGGCCTTGCAGAAGGCAATGGTAAACAGATTTGAAAAGATTGAGGAAATTCTAAATTCTGATGAATAGGAGCAGATGGTGGAAAGGCAAATTTTAACTCCATCAGTGAGTAAAACTCTCTGGGATAATTCCCACAAAGCTCTACCTAAAGCTCTAAATGCCTTTCCAGTAATAACAACAGAGAAAGTGACTGGTTCCAGAAACCCTAGGGTCATCAAGGAACATACATGGGAACCCGTCCGTATGAATGATCTGAAAGAAATAAAACAGGCTGTTATGAGTTTTGGGCTACACTTCTCCTTCATTAAAGAGATGCTAAAAACATGGTCTTGAAGCAACAAGGTCACTCCACATGATTGGGTTCAATTGGTTTCAGCCATCCTAGAGAGTGGACCACAATTGAATTGGAAATGCTTATTCAGGCAAGAGGCTAGACTTTTAATATTTATTTATTTATTTATTATGTATACAATATTCTGTCTGTGTGTATGTCTGCAGCCCAGAAGAGGGCAGAGGCTAGACTTTTAGAACAGCAGGAAAGAGCCAAGGGAATTGAGATTTCCCTAGATCAAATTCTAGATGAAGGGTTCTTCTCTGACCCTCTGGAACAAGCAAATTATGATGAACACACCCTATCCATATGTACTAAAGCAGCCTTAAAGACTTGGGACAGGGTTCAAGACCCAGGACAGAGAATGGAATCATATATCAGAAGTAAACAGGGCCAGAGAGAACCCTTTAGTGACTTTTTACAAAGACTAACTAAAGCTGTACAAATAGGGATATCTGACCCAGAAGCAAGGCGTATAATAATTGAGTCTTTGGCTTATGAAAATGCAAATGTGGAGTGCAAAAGGATCTTGTGGCCTTTAAGGATCAGATCAGTGCCCTTGGATGAATGGGTCTTGCATACACTGAATGTTGATACATTTGACTATGGCACTGAAACATGGGTAGAAGAAGCAATTTCCAATGGTAAAAGAAGGCATCAAAATACCAAATGTTTTAATTCTGCCAAAATGGGTCATATGAAAAGGAATTGTAGACAACAGATTTCCAGAAATATCAATAATGCATCTTCTAGAAATAACAGAAATAGAAGGACTTCAGGTTTATGTAGGAGATGTGGGAAAGGCAGGCATTGGACAAATGACTGCGGGTCAACAAGAGATAGACAAGGCAACCTGTTACAGATGGGAAACCTGAGGGGCGCCTCACAGGACCCCATGGTGAATGTGATTCAGTCATTTCTTGTTACTGCAGAGAATGTGCCTCGTCAGGAAAATTAGGAAGCCCCATGCCTACAGTTGCAAGCAATAATGGCCTGAAGGATGAGTTACTTGTATTTTGGCAAACTTCTATAAGTGATCAAAGACCAAAACTAAGAGTGTGTGTAAATGGCATTTTTATTACTGGCCTTCTGGACACAGGTACAGATGTAGGTATCATCACTCCAGAATCTTGGCATCCATATTGGCCTCTTCAGGATGTAATGTTCAGTTCCTGGGAATTGGAACCCTCTCTTGAGTAAGGCAAAACACGAGATGGGTTGAATGCATAGGGCTAGAAGGACAAATAGGAAAACTAAGGCCATAATGTAGCCAATATTGCAGTGAATTTATGGGGCCGTGACCTATTACAGCAATGGAATACCCAAATTAACATGCTTCTATAGCCTATATTTTTGAGAACAATATTAAAAGATATTACAGATGGAGGAAACCATCCATTCGGGCTGTACAAGAACACGAAGCAATTGATGTCCCTTCAGAGATACCAACAGACTTGATTCTAAAATGGTTGACTGAGAAATCAATATGGGCAAAGCAATGGCCTTTAGCTGAGGCAAAGTTACAGGCTTTAGAACAGCTGGTACAAGAGCAATTAGATGCTCGCCATATAGAAGAAGCTACCAGCCCTTGGAATTCTCCTGTATTTGTGGTTAAGAAAAAATCTGGTAAATGTAGAATGGTGACAGATCTAAGGGCTATCAACAAGGTTATTCAACCTATGGGCCCTCTGCAATCTGGAATTCCTTTGCCCTCTTTATTACCAAAAGGATGGCCTCTCATAGCTATTGATTTAAAGGATTGTTCCTTCACTATACCTTAACAAGAGAAAGATAGAGAAAAGTTTGCCTTCACAGTACCTACTTATAATGAGTCTCAACCTTCTAGGAGATACCAGTGAGCCGTTCTCCCACAGGACATGTTAAACAGCCCCTCCCTGTGCCAATATTTTGTAAATCAACCACTGCTAATAATACGCAAAAAAAAATTCCCAAGTCTATAATCTATCACTATGTGGATGATATTTTGTTATCTGATTCAAACATGGATACCTTGGAAAGACTGTTTGAAGAAATGAAGATAGTTTTACCTAAATGGGGATTGCAGATTGCTCCTGAAAAGATTCAGAAAGGAGATTCTGTTGATTATTTAGATTATAAAATAGGTTGGCAAAAAATTAAGACACAGAGACACAAATTAGGAGAGATCAGCTACAGACTCCTAATGACTTTCAAAGACTGTTAGGAGACATTTCCTGCCTATGACCAGCTGTTGGGATAACACCTGATCTAATAATTCATCTGAACAAAACCTTGGATGGTGATAAAGACTTGAACAGTCCCAGAGAATTAACAGCTGAAGCAGAAAAGGAACTGACAATGATTGAGGAAAAATTACAAGAGGCACATGTGGACAGGGTGAATCCAGAGCTCAATTGTATGCTCGCCAATCTTGATATATATATATATATATATATATATATATATATATGTATTTTTGATATTGATTAAGGTATTGTGATTGTGTAGTTCATTTAAAAATGTAATGTATATAGGCTGTTAATTGATAATCATCGATAATATTCAAGCTTGTAGTTATGTTAGTTAGATTTTCTAGATGTACATAAATATATTTCAGATAGACATTTTTCATATCTTTCAAAGACTACAGAATATGACATTTAATGTTTTAATGACTTAGGACTTTTCATAACAATGAGACACTCTGCTCCTGGCAGCACCAATCTACTTCAAGAAGAAGATGGGCATCGAAGAGGATCTCCTTCTTCTACCTCTATTCTTCTTAGGTTTGGTCTTTCATGGTGTCCCCGATTTCCTGGATGTTTTGTGTTAAGAATTTGTTGGGGCTCACAACCATCTGTAATAAGATGGTTGCAGGCATCCATGCAGACTACTAAGAATACTGTATACATAATAAATAAATAAATCTTTGAAAAAAAAAAAAAAAAAAGAATTTGTTGGATTTGTTATTTTCTTTAATCAATGAGTTTATTTCCTCCATAGTATCTTATGTGTCTATGATTCTTTCTTCATTCTCTTCTATTCTCTTGGTTATGCTTGTCTCTGTAGTTCCTGTTCGTTTACCCCAATTCCATATCTAGCCTTCTCTTGGTTTGTGATTTTTCATTGCCTCCATTTGGTTTTTCAAGTCTTGAACTGTTTGATTGCTTTATCTTGGTTTTCTTGGGTATCTTTGAGAAATTTATTCATTTCTTCTACCGTTTTGTTTATCTTCTCCATTTCTTTACAGCAGTTTTCATATGCTGCTTAAGATTTTCTATTATTTTTATAATGTCATGTTTAAAGTCAATTTATTCTACTTCTTCTGGAATAGGGTGTTCAAGTCTTCTTGTTGTGTGATCCCTGGAATCTGGTGTTGGCATGTTGCCTTTTTGGTTGTTGGAGGAATTCTTGCATTGATGCCTGCCTATCTCTCCCTTCAAATATAGCCCAGAGAGTCTTGGCGTCTTGGTCTAATCTATGCTGTGACTGACTCTGAGTTGATCTCCTCAGTGCAGGAGCAAGGACTGTTCCTGGGCCAAGGACAGGTCTGGGTAGTTGTCCTCAGCACAGGGACAGGACTCCTTCTGGTTGGATAGCCTCAGTGCAAAAGTAGCCACTGTTCCTGGGCCAAGAACCTCACAGACAATAAGGCAGGCTTGGGGAAGGCAGGGTCATGTGGAAGGAAGAAGTCCCTGCAGCAGGAGCTGAAGGGGTCCAGTACTCTTTTCCTGGACATTCCGTCCCACCCCGGGATGGCACCAACTCACCAGTCTGAAAGGTTGTCTTCAGCACAGGGACGGGCTCTTAGAGGTCCAAGGACCCCACAGACGAAAGGGTGAACTTGAGGGGAGGGGAGGGTCGTGTGGAACCAAGAAGCCCTCAAGCAATTCCTTTATTAACCAGTAATATTCACCACATACATAGGGGAATTCCACATCAAGTTAAGAAAATCAAAAACAACATTTCTCTATTACTTTATACTTTAAAAGGTAACATACTGGATTCCAGATCAACCAACAAAAATATAGTTATAAATTGCAGAACTGTATTCATAGTTCCTACATATTGAGATGATATTGAACTTTATTTTAGAGAAAAACTAAATAAAAATACATCTACAAAACTGACATTTGTATAATTACATTTACATGACAAAAGATTACGAAAGTCAAGAAGATATCACTAAAAACCACATGCACTTTTCTAGCATATTATTTATTTTTTTGAACTCACATATATGTGATTTTACCAATAACATTTTTAAGAACATATACAACTCATATGTTAAAAATATTGTTTCAAATTCAGAAGATACATAGCAAAATAAAACCAAATCAGTTTGGATGAAGTATGAGAACACATGCTTTAATCCCAGGACCTGCTAGTCAGAGGCAGAGACATGCCTGTGAGTTCAAGGCTAGGCTTTTCTATCAAGTGCCAACCGTGGGTATATATTAAGACCTTGTCTCAAAAAAATTAAATAGGAAGAGAAAGATTTGATTAACTCCTAAATTCATGCTTCAATATTTTCATTAATTAATTTAATTTTTAAGAAAGGATATATTTTCTCTTTGTACATACCAATGCTAGTTTCTGCTCCCTAACCTCCTTCCACCCCCTTCAACTCTCCCACCATTCACTCCTCAGAGAATGTGAGGCTTCCCATTGAAAGGCAACAATGTCTGGCCCATTGTTTGAGATAGGACAAAGGCTCACCATACTATATCTAAATTGAGCAAAGTATCCTTCCAAAGAGAATGGGTCCAAAGAGCCAGTACACAAGCAGTAGGGATAAATCCTGGTCTCACTGACAGTGGCCCCACAGTCTGCCGCAGTCATACAACTGTCACCCACATTCAGAGGGCCTAATTCGGTCCTATGCTGGTTCCTCTACCATTAAGCCAGAAGTAGTGAACTTCCATTAGTTCAGGTATGCTGTGTCACTGGGTATCCCCATCATGGTCTTTACTCCTGTTATCATATTATCGCTCATCCCTCTCTTTGACTAGATTTTAAAACCTCAGACCAGTGCTTGCCAGTATATCTTTGCATCTGCTTCCATCAGCTGCTGGATGAAGGTTCTATAATGAGATTTAAGAGAGTTATCAATCTGATTACAGGGAAAGGCCAGTTCAGGCACTTTCTCCACAATGGCTAAGGGTGTTAGCTGGGTTCATCCTTGTGGATTCCCGGAAATTTCTCATACCAGGTTTCTTGCTAGCCCCACAATGACTCCCTCAATCTAGATATCTCTTTCCTTGCTCTCCCTCTCTGTCCTTCCCCCATCTCGATCATTCCATTCTTTCATATTCTCTTCCCACTCCCACTTCTCTGTTCCTCCTCCCCTGCTTCCCTCACTATTTCCCTCACCGCTATGTTCCCAATTTTCTCTGCTAAGTATGACAGTATAGCACAATCCCTGACAAACATATAATTAATCAACAACAGGAAGGAACCCATTCCAGGAGAAGGCAATGACAATATTGCTGACCTGATGTACAAAGTCACGGGCTTGGCCAGGATAAAGAACCTCACGGGTTCCATTGTTCTCCTTCCCCTTCCCTCTGGTTCTTCTATTTCTTCTACCTAAGCAGCCAGGAAATAAGTGAGGGATAAACAAAACCAGTGAAGTCTGGGCCTTTGACCCAAGGCTGGGTCCATCAGCGTGCAGGTGGTCATAACAGGAGCCTCAATTGAGAAAGAATAATGGAGGTGCAGAGTACAGGAAATGGAGGCAACAAACTCCACACTGATGGTGGCCTTTAAAAGTCAGTTGCAAGACTGCTGGTGTGGATCAGCAGTTAAAGCCTGCTTGGCAATTCTGAGCACGGATTCCACCCCCAGGTCTAGATAACAAAGGCCATTTTAAATCATTCCTGCCTTGGGATTTCAGTGCCTTTGCTCCTTTATTTTCTACCATGGATCTGGTCTCAAATGGATACTGCTGAATCAGACATCCATAAGGAAAACAAATAAAGCAAATATTTTACAAAAGACCTTTTTAATGGTTTTTTTTTGTCTGTGATTCTGATGGTGTGACTCCATATGCTTTTGCTGATCCTGGAGACAATGCCCTGCCCAAGGTCTAAAGATAGTAAATACTCTTTGGATTAGTGTCTTTCCCATGCAAAAATGCAGAAGCCAACTTGCCCTCCATCTCCACACACTTTATGAGTTTTTCCCTAGCCCTAGTCTCCCCAGGGCCAGTTACCAGGTAAGTCTGGACTCACCCACTGAATTCATTCAAATTAACCAGTCTTTAACCTGCTTACCTAGCCGAACACCCTTCCTACCCACACAAATCACAAGAAGCGGACTTTCCTATTACAATGTAATCCCGATGTGGCCAAATTCTTTCTTAGAACCTATAAACTATAAACTGTGTTCTCAGGAATCCCTATAATAGGATCTGATGCCCTCTTCTGGTGTGCAAGAATATATGCAGTGAGCTTGATAAATGACACGGGGTTTAAGAGCCATTGATGCTCTTCCAGAATTCCTGAGTCCAACTCCAGGGATGATATAGTGGCTCACAAACATCCGTTTTGAGGTCTGGTGCCCTCTTTTGGCCAACAGGCAGACATACAAGTAGAACATTTTATCCATAATAAATAAATGAATGATAAAGAAATATATGAGTGAATGAATGAATGAATGAATTAATGAAAGACTATATGCAGAGGACTCATAGATAAAATGTAAAATAAAATTTATTAAATTGCTATCTTGAGACTGGAGAGATGGCTCAATGGTTAAGCACACTGGCTGCCCATCTAGAAAGACCAGGTTCAATTACCAGCACTCAGGTGGCAGCTGAAAATGGTTTGCAATTTAGATACAGGTTATCCCACAGCCCCATACAAATACATATGCAGGCAAAATAAGAATGCAGAGGAAATAAAAGTAAATGAATTTAAAAATAAGTTTTTCCATGTCCTGAACTATCAGTTTCACTCTACCCCTAAAATAATAGATAATCTTAAGGCAGAGTGTGTGCTTGTAATTCCAGCAGTTTAAAGATGGAAGCAGGAAGATCAGGGTTTTGAAGTCATCACAGATTCCATAGACAGAGAGTTCAAAGCAAGCATGAACTAAGGAGATCCTGTCTAAGGGTAAAACAATAAACAACCAAACAGAAGTGGCTTTATCTGGGATTGCAATGCTGGGACTAGAAGGACCTTACACATGCTAAGCATTCTTACTAACTTGGCTGGGTAAATTTTAAATCTTTTTTAAAAAATTATTAGATTTTTTAAAAAAATATCAATTGAAATTTCCATGCCCTCCCCTCCTCCTATTCCCTCCTCCCACCCTCCCACCCCACCCCCATATAATCCTAAGAGAGGGTAAGGCATTTGTTTTGTGGAGGGTCCAAGGTCCTCCCTACTATATCTAGGCAGAGCAAGGTATACATTCAAAGAGAACAGGATCCCAAAAAGTCAGCACATGTAGTAGAGATAAATCCTGGTGCCATTGTTAGTGGCCCCTCAGTCTGCCTCAGCCATGCAACTGTCAACCACATTCAGAGGGACTAGTTTGGTCCTATGCTTGTTCCCTTGGCTGGGTATTTTTAATTCAATGAAATCATGTGGCAAATGAAAGAACAAGAGTGAAGTCCTATGACTTCTATATTTCTGGACTGTCAAATTGACCATGAGGATATTTTAATGTTACTCACTTCTGGTCAAGGAATGAAATCATGCATCCAGACCTAGTAGGCAAATACTGGTATCATTTGTTTAATTTTTAAAATGATTGGCAGTCCTGGAATGGAACCCAGAGCCTCCTGTAAGTACTCTAGCTACACCCAATACCAATTGTGGCCCTTGAAAAATTTTTGTGTGTTTATTTTTGTTTTGAGACATCTGGCTATATAGGATAAGCAGGCTTCTGCTTACTGTGCCTCTGCGGGCTGGGGTCACCAGGTCTACCTTACATAGATTTATCTACAGGACATTAATAAAAATTTAATGCACCTACACAGTGACTTGCCAACAAATAGAGTAGGAGAGTATGGACAGATGATTCAGACCAAACACCATTAGAGTAACTGAGATAAGGTCTACTTGTGTGCAAACAACACAAAATCCCACAAGGATGCACAGTGAAAGGACCAACAGCACTTTCCTGGCCAGAGGTAGAATAAGAAGCTCTCACCATGCTGCCTCGCTGAATAAGTTACCAAGCCACATGGCTAACACAGATAAGTATAATGGGTTAATATAAGTTGTAAGAGTTAATAAGAAGACTGAGATACTGGGCGAATCAGTTTATAACTAATGTAGAACTCTGTGATTTCTCTGGGACTTAGGGATTGGAGGAGCTGAACAGGACGGGAACTTCAGTCAACAGTGCTTGTTGGTTGCTGTGGGTTGAAGGTGGTGGTGTGGGGGATGGAGGTCTGTGGGGGAGAGAACAGATTGTGGCAGAGCTGGAGGCAGTTCACAATGGTTGCCTGGTTATGCCTAGAAGACAGACAGTGCTAGGCTTGGGAGACTGACAGGGCCTCGTAGGCAAGGGGGCAGGTGGGATGGAATGTGTCTTCTTTCGATGTGTCCTTGTGCCCACAAGAGGATCCTGAGAGGCCTGCCTCATGGTACAAGTTCGTGGATATCCCTAGCCACTCACTGGCCCCAGCTGAGGACAATGTGGGGCTGCAACCACCTGAACCTGGACGGCATGTAGCTTGGGCATGAAGTCTAAGATTTTCTGTGGATCTTCTCCTCTCCCATTAAAGCATGGTACACATGGGGTCATGAGAATCAGGGCCAGCAATACTGGGTTCCTAAAGAATGCACACTGCTGCTTGCCCTTAGCCATGTGGTCAACCCATTTCAGCTTTCTACCAGGTGGGAAGCCAGTGCTAGGCCTAGGGCCCCACTCAGATGGGTGGTGGTCTGCTCCAGGGAATCAGCCCATCTTCCCTTGGGAGTACTGGAGGTAGGGGATTGGAGGGAGGGGAAACTGTGGTTGGGATGTATTGTATGGGAGAGTTTCCTTTGATTTCTAGAGAAACTTATTAATATTGTGTGCATTCCCTTTATGTCCTGACACATGCAGACCAAGCACACCAGGTGTTGGCTCTGACCAAAATCACACCCTAAGCTCGTGCTTTTGAAATTCACCTAAACAATTCTAAATGTTGTATAAATAAAAGCCTTCAATCTTTCCCTTTTCAAATCTTTACAGAACTTGAGTAAGCTTAAAAAACTTATTAATATCTAGGCCTAAATGTTGTTATATGTTCCTGTTTTGCTTTTCTCCTAGTATGCCTGTTTCTATGGAAGACTTCTTCAGTCTTCTCCTTTCTCACTGTCTTTGCATTTTGTTACAGAATCATTTCTCCTTATATATAGCCTCATGGTACATATGAATGTATATATGGCAATTAGCAACTCTCCTATGCAGTTTTCTGTTCTCTTCTTTAGATTATATGATCAAAAATTTGCTAATGAATATTCCTCATTGAACACATTTATCAGAGTTGCACAGATAGGCCACGTTTTCTCTTTTACTATTTACACAAGCTGCTTGAAATGCCCTACTCAGAAACATTTCCATTGCTTCTTCTCTGGTTTTCAACCTAAAACTGAGCCAGATCTTAAATTTAATGACTATACCCTGAAGGCATAAGTCACAAAACAATCCTAAACCAGTATGGAATTATTATTAATAAAAGGATTTTTTATTTAAAGGAAAAACTTACAGATCACCATCCTAGACAACAGCCCTCTGCAGGACCAAGAAAGGAGTCTAGTAGCCAGAAGGGGAATCCTAAGCAAGAGAGAGAGCTCATGGCTACTGCTGCTTTTTAAAGCAAACAGACCATGCCCAAGTGAGCTGGTATCTCAAAGGCTATTGGCTGAATGAGCAGAAGGAGCTCCCACAATACCCCTCTCTGTATCTGAATTTGTTTAAGTATACAATACACACCTAGGCTGTTCCTGCATGTTTAGTAATAGCTATGATGCAAAATATATATAATATAAATTATACTAATGCTCTAGCAGAAATGTGAATTGGGTTTTATTTATTTAATTCAAATAAAATATTCTTTAAAACTTTTACTTGCTTGCGAAAGAATAATCAGAGTCTCTCATTATGTGAGCCTCATTCTACTCATGTGTGGATATATATTATCTCATATAAACATATACATATATATGAGATATGTGTATGATAAATATACATATATACATGCACATGTGTATGACACACAAATATGTGCATACATGTGATATATATACATATATCACAGACAACACAGACACCCATGAACCACACACAAACACACACACACAATGTTGTTAGAGCCCCACCCAAAATCTAAAATTTTGAAAAAGCAAATTTCACAAGTTGTATTCTTTCACAGATACACCACTGTATGTGTTCACACCTTGTTCCCAAAACAAACACAAAAATATAAAAATTATTTCTCAAAAGAAAGAGAGAGAATTGTGTGTTACCATTTCAGCTCCACAAGTCTGGAGTTTTTTAGGGCAACACTAGTGTGTGTCTAAATTGAGAGGTCAAAGATTCTGGAATCTGATCTCTACCAGAAATGACCACAGGAACAGATGCACAAGTTTAGGAAGAGTGAGGCTTGTGTGCAATAGTTTTCATTCTCTATTTACTTCTTAATTCCATGTAGGCGCCCAGTCTATTAAATCATTCTACCCAGAACTAGGGTAAGACATTCTCCTGTTTATCCACCAAACTTCTCTGTAAACACAATGCGCGAAACATTTTCACACCAGTTAGGATGTAAAGGGGTATTTATTTTTGGTGTAAAATTTCAAAACACTAGCAATCAGAAAAGGAGTCTAGTTGCTGGAGCAGGAGCCGGAGCCAAGCGCCAAAACCAAGAGCGTGAGCCGAGGCTTGCCTCTCTTTTTTAAAGAAAAATAGACCAAGCCCCAGTGGGCTGGTATTTCAGCGGCTATTGGCTGAAGGAGAGGAAGGTGCTCCCGCATCACAGTGGGCTAGTACTTCAGCGATCTTGGCTGAAGGAGCGGAAGGTGCTTCCACAGCACCTCCCCCTTTTGTTTAAGTAAGAGAGTTCTAAACCTACTACAAAATTATATGCAATAAGAAGAAATATCCTATCTTAACTAGCCTCTCACATAATAAATAACTTGGGCAAGTCATGAGAGGAAAATAGCTACATTTAACTAGTCTTCCGCCCCATAGAAGATCTGAGAAGGAAAATAATGTTACCTGAGTAATTAGGAAGTGCAGTCAAACAACTTCCAAAACATGCAACAAATCAAGAGAAAACTGGCTACCTGGGCAATCACCCAAAGTCATGTTTGCAGCGTTGAAGCAACCAACTTTGACTAAGGCTTAGAATAACTGACAGATTATTTTTAACAGGCAAGAGATTTTGCAAAACCGTCTTACCCTGTCTTGGAAAGATTTGACAGTTCTGCTTATCCATTTCTGGATACTTTGTATTTTGTCCGTAGTTGAGGTATGGTCAGTTCCTTGCCCAGAGGCTGGTTTTGTCAAGAAGAAGACAAGTTCCAAGTGGTGTGTCTTTGGTGCTCAACAATTTCTGAGGAATAGGTCGGTGTTGCCAGGAGTGATTGTGTCTCACTACCACAGAACTCTAAGATTAAATTAAATGCCATTTTCTACAGCTCTTCGAAGAGGTTGAAGATTATTTATACAGAATATAATCTCTATGTATCTAACGAACCTGATTAGTATAACTATAAATATGATAGACATAGATGACTATTGATCTACAATTCTTAATACCTATCTAATTCAAATACTAAGAGAATAAACAACTGTGCAATAAATGAAGACAATTACCTCCAATTGTACACAACAAATATCAATACATAAACAATATATAAGTATCTTAATCAGAGGTAGAAATGTATACTGCAATATGGTATACATATATCAATACTATATATATGTATATATACATAAAAATGTTTAAACAAAGGTAGAAGTATACATGCATACAATATTCAATATAATTTAACTTTGTATCCATATACAAAAAATCATGCCTATGTAATTATCTATAAACAATAACTCACAAATACCAACATTATCTATCCAATTTCCCCTCTTTTTTTCAAAAAAATCCCTGAGCTCATAAAATTCCTGTCCCCTAAACCCGAGGACAAACTTTGCTGGGAGAGGGGACATTGTCCTCTATAATTACTTCCAGCTGTCATGGGGATGATGTTCTTTTTTAAGGATACTGTGAAAGTAAAATGATGGTTAAATTTCAAGATCAATGTCTTTTAAAATTGCAAGCTGTCTCTGAGTATTTTGTGGAGGTCTGGCAAGAATGTTGTACAAGATGTGCACCATTTCAGCTAACCAAGTTGGAATCATCTGTGCAGCTGATACCGAAACAGGACTTGTAGTAGTGCTATCAGTATCATGACGTCATATCAACTGAGTGGAGTTGTTGTTATGGGGGCCCCATCTTCTTCCTGGAAACTTCAAATGTCAGTGCAGGAAAAACTCATTGTTCATTGTGGAAAACTTAATCATTAATTATATAGACATATACAGACATAAATATATTCAATGAAAGGTATGATAGATATATTTAATGAAAAGTATGATAGATATGAAGAAAATCAAAGATGTTTTATAAACTCATATTTCTTTTTGTCTCATATCATGGCTCTTGACATATGACAGAAACTCCAGAAACTCTGGTTTTCTCTTAACAACAGGCTTGGAACTAAAGAGGGACTGAGCCAAGAGTCCAACTCCAAAACCAGCTCTATAAATTTAGAAATATGATTTAGTATATTCTAGAGTTCCATACTTACAAAACTTATTCAGTTTTCTTGATAGTCCTTATTGGGTAGTTATTTTTCCATCTGTCAGTATTCAAACATCCAGGGTCCCTTAAATTTTTCAAAGATGAGTGTTTTCTTGTGGAGATAAGAACAAAACCCTGCCCCCATTGTATGATTATCATCATTGTGGATGCTGTCATTTCTCCTTTCCAAGAGGTTTTCTCCTCTTCAAATCGAACCTTTATTAATTTTGATGGTATCCACAATTTTTTTCCTGTGGAAACAAGAGCAAAACCCTTTCCCCAGTGTAGCACTTCTGTCTTCCATTGAGAGGTCAGCACATCCTTGAAATAAACTGGTTGATTTAGTTCAGCAGACTTTTCCATTATACAATGTCTTTCTGCCGCTGTTGTTCCTTTCTCATTAGCATTAATAAAATTCAAGGTTAATAAGGCATTATGTAATCTATTTCTGGGGGCATTTACACACCTTTCTGTTTATTTAACATGTCCTTTATAGTTCAATTTGATCTTTCGATGATTGCTTGACCTGTAGGATTGTATGGTATACCTGTAACATGCTTAATATTATAATAAGCAAAAAACTGTTTCTTTTTTCTAGAGACATAAGCTGGACCATTATCTGTTTTTATTTGTGCAGGTATACCCATAATGGCCATAATTTCTAACAAATGTTTAATTACTGACTCAGCTTTTTCTGAGCTTAAAGCAGTTGCCCACTGAAAGCCTGAATAAGTGTCAATGGTGTGATGTACATATTTTAATTTTCCAAATTCTACAAAGTGAAACACATCTATCTGCCTGATTTCTTACCTTTGAGTACCCTTTGGGTTAGTCCCTGTAGGTAGTGGTGTTTGGTTATATAAAAAGCAAGCAGGGCATCTCTTTACAATCTCCTTAGCTTGTTGCCATGTAATGGAAAAATTTCTTTAAACCTTTGCTATTGAAGTGATTTTTTTTATTAAATTCTGAGGCCTGCAACACACTTCCAATCAATAATTGATCAATATCTACATTACCTTGTGCTAGAGGACCTGGCAGACACGTATGTGACTGGATGTGTGTTATGTACATCGGACAAAGCCTATTCCTGATTATGTATAGTACCTGGATAAACAATGAAGTCAACTCTGTATCATCTGGTATAAATTCAGCAGTTTCAATATGCAAGATAATTCTTTCTGCATATTGTGAATCTGTAACTATATTAAGAGGTTCTTTAAAATCCATTAGCACCATAAGAATGGCATATAATTCTGCCTTTTGGACAGAAGTATAAGGGCTTTGTTCCACCTTACTCAATTCATCTGACTTGTGACCAGCCTTCACTGATTTATTAGCATCAGTATAAAATGTATGGGCTCCAGTTATTGGAGAATCACATACAATTTGAGGAAAAATCCAAGAAGTTCTCTTTATAAGGTTAAGTCTACCACTTTTTGGATAGTTGCTATTAATTACTCCCAAAAAATTAGCACAAGCCCTTTGCTATGTTTCATTGTCCTCCCTTAACTTTTTGCTTTCATCAGTAGTCAAAGACAATATAATTTCTGCTGGGTCTATACCTGGTAGTTGACGAAGTCTCAGTTTACCTTTTATAATTAATTCAGAGACCTTTTCAATATAAGTTTTCAATTTTTTACTTGGTTTGTGTGGTAAAAAGATCCATTCTAAAATAGTATCTTCCATCTGCATTAAAATTCCCAAAGGAAAAATTCTGGAATGCAATGTGACTAGAATACAACTAAGATTTTGATCCACCCTATCCACATGTGCCTCCTGTAATTTTTCCTCAACCATCATCAGTTCCTTTTCTGTTTCAGCTGTTAACTCTCTGGGACTATTCAAATCTTTGTCACCATCTAAGGTTTTGTTTAAATGAACTATTAGATCAGGTGTTATCCCAACAGCTGGTTGTAGACTGGAAATGTCTCCTAACAATCTCTGAAAATGATTAAGAGTCTGTAACCAGTCTCTCCTAATTTGTGCCTTTTGTGTCCTAATTTTCTATAAACCTGTTCTGTAACCTAGGTAATTAACAGAATCTCCACTTTGAATCTTTTCAGGAGCAATTTGTAATCCCCTTTTAGGCAAAATTATCTTTAGTTCCTCAAACATTCTTTCTAAAGAATCTATGTTTGAATCGGATAGCAAATTGTCATCCATGTAATGGTATATTATAGATTTAGGGAATTGCTTATGTATTATTTCCAGTGGCTGACTTACAAGGTATTGACACAGGATAGGGCTATTGAGCATTCCCTGTAGTAGGATAGTCCACTGGTATCTCCTAGTAGGCTGAGAGTTATCATAAGTAGGCACTGTGTAGGCAAATTTTTCTCTATTCTTTTCTTGTAATGATATGGTGAAGAAGCAATCCTTCAAGTCAATAACTATAAGAGGCCATCCTTTGGGTAACAGAGAAGGCAGCAGAAGTCCAGACTGTAGAGGGCCCATAGGTTGAATTACAAAGTTGAAAGGCCTTAGATCTGTCACCATTCTCCATTTGCCAGATTTGTTTTTTACAGCAAACACAGGAGAATTCCAAGGGCTGGCTGACTCCTCAATATGTCGAGCCTCTAATTGCTCCTGTAGCAATTGTTCTGAAGCCTGCAATTTATCTTCAGTTAAAGGTCATTGTTTAACCCATATTGGCTTCTCAGTTAGCCATTTTAAAGGTAGGTCTGTTGGTACCTCTAAAGGTTTGTTAGTTGCTTTATGTTCTTGTACAGCCTGAATGGCTGGTGACCTTTGTGCATAGTACTTTATTACATCCTTCCCAGAATTATGAGTTTCTGCGACTGCAAGAATGTTAATCTGGGTATTTCATTGTTGTAGCAGGTCATAGCCCCGTAAATTTATTGCAATATCAGCTACATATGGCCTTAGCTTTCCTCTTTAACCTTCTGACCCAGTACAGTCAACCCATCTGGTGTTGTTTAACTTGAGATATGGTCCCAATTTCTAGTAATTGAACATATGCCTCTTGAGGAAACTAATATGGATGACAAAATTCTGGAGTGATGATACTCACATCTGATCCTGTGTCTATCAAGCCAACAATCACAATTCCATTTATACGTACTCTCAGCTTTGGTCTCTGATCATTTATAGAAGTTTGCCAAAATATACGCTTATTTTCTATTTGAATTTCTGATTTATCCTCCAAATTTGCATCATTTAGAACCTTATAATCTTGTACAGAAGCTTCTTGAGTTTTTAATTTTCCTGGTGTGACATGTCCTCCATGGTTACTGGGAATGACTGGGCCACATTTGGCTTGGGGGCCTGCGAGAGGCCCCTGAGGGAGTTTCCTGATGGTATTGGGTTGCCTTGTCTGTCTGTTGTTGATCTCCATTCATTTGTCCTATTTTGTCCTTTATCACACCTCCTACATATACCTGAAGGCCGAGGTTTCCTATTCCTGCCGTTCCCAGATGAAGTGCTATTCCTAGAAATACCTTGCCTGCAATCCCTTTTTAGATGTCCAAATTTACCACAATTAAACCATTTGGCAAGTTGATGTCCCCTCATCGCTTTGGAAATCGCTTCTTCTACCCAAGTTTCGTCATCATAATTAAAGGTCTGAAAATTCATGGTATGTTGGATCCATTCATCCACAGGTGCTGATCTAGACATTAAAGGCCCAATTATCTTTTTGCAGTCTAAGTTTGCATTTTCAAAAGCCAGCAATTCAAGAATTAGTCATCTAGCTTCTGGGTCTTTTACTCCTGTGTTCAGAGTCTTAATTAATCTTTGTAAAAAGTCAGTATACGGTTCTCCCTATCTCTGCCTAACCCTAATATATGACTCTATATTTCTTCCTGGCTCTGGTATTCTATCCCAGGCATTTAAAGCTGCCTTAACAACCTACTGACTGGGAGAAGATCTTCACCAACCCCGCAACAGACAAAGGTCTGATCTCCAAAATATATAGAGAACTCAGGAAACTAGACTTTAAAATGCTAATTAACCCAATTAAAAAATGGGGCACTGAACTGAACAGAGAATTCTCAGCAGAGGAAGTTCAAATGGCCAAAAGACAGTTAAGGTCATTCTCAACCTCCTTAGCAATCAGGGAAATGCAAATCAAAACAACTTTGAGATATCATCTTACACCTGTCGGAATGGCTAAAATAAAAAACTCCAATGATAGCCTTTGCTGGAGAGGCTGTGGAGGAAGGGGAACACTCATCCATTGCTGGTGGGAATGCAATCTTGTACAACCACTTTGGAAGTCAGTGTTTCGGTTTCTCAGGAAATTCGGGATCAACTTACCCCTGGACCCAGCAATACCACTCCTGGGAATATACCCAAGAGATGCCCTATCACATGACAAGAGCATTTGTTCAACTATGTTCATAGCAGTATTATTTGTAATAGCCAGAACCTGGAAACAACCTAGATGCCCTTCAATGGAAGAATGGATGAAGAAAGTGTGGAATATCTACACATTAGAGTACTTATGCTGTGGTAAAAAACAATGACTTCTCGAATTTTGCATGCAAATGGATGGAAATAGAAAACACTATCCTGAGTGAGGTATCCCAGAGCCAAAAAGTTGAACATGGGATGTACTCACTCATAATTGGTTTCTAGCCATAAACAAGGGTCATGGAGTCTACACTTGGTGATCCCAAAGAAGCTAAGTAAGAAGGTGAACCAAAGGAAAAGCATATAGTTGTCCTCTTGGCTATGGGAAGTAGACAAAATTGCCGGGGAGAAAATTGAGATCTTTGGGGTGGTGTGGGATGGGGGTAAGGGGAGATGTGGAGAGAGGGGGGAGAGGGGGAGAATGGGGGGGGCTTGGGAAAGGGGGAGGATTGGGATGAAGATTGTAAACCCCATTGATGCATCGGATATTGAAATTGCTGGTAAAGAATCATTATAAAGACAAAAAAAAAGCTACCTTAAGGCATAGGGAAAAGAATTCATCATCATAAAAAGCTTGGACCTGTGGATCAGTGTAAGCTCCTACACCAAGATTTTGATCCTGTGAAACCTCCACACCTTTTGCTCTTACTTGCTGTTCAATATGTTTGGATTCTTCCCTGAAATAAACTCCAAACATCAAGGAAGTTCCATCTTTGAGGACTGCTGAAGCTAACTGTGAGAAATCATGGAGGATGACCCTGACATTAGAAGCCCAAGTCCTTATCATTGCCTTAACTAATGTAGAGTGCAAGGCCTACTTAATGATGGCTTGCTTAATTTCCTTTAGGTCATTCATTCCTACTGGCATCCTTCTAACTTCTTTGGCTCCCTTTGAACTTTTAGAAGTTGATGCTTTGTCAGAATAAATTACAGGGTATGTCACTAAAACCCTGGGTAAGCCAGTTGTAACAGCTGGTGGTGGCATTGTATCCTGTCTGTGTGCCTTCTTACTCTGTTCCCCAGCTCCAATAATTTCTTTTATCATTTCAAATCTTTGTATCATTGTCCCTCTTAAATCCCGAATCTCCTGACCTGCATATGTTTCTAGTGATTTCACTAAGGTATCAATTTTTTGGTTCCCATTCTGCACCTGTGATTCCAAGGTCTTAATGTTTCCTTTTAAAGATAATATCTCCTTCTTGAACTGTCTCTGGATATCATGTAAGTTGCCATCCTGGAGGTATATTCTGTCCGTTACCTTTTCAAAACTCTGTGATAACTTCTGAAAGTCAAATTCAACAGCTTGGACCCTTTCAGGTAAGTTCCTAGTATCCTTAGATAAGGAGTTAATTTTGCCTATCATGGTATTAATCCTATCAATTAATGCCACAAGCTTCCACAATGACATAACATTAAGAAGAAAACTAAAACCTAATAACAAGTAAATTGAGGTACCTTTATAGGCATATAGGCCACTTGTGATTTCTACCAACGTGGCAGCAAAAGCTGCAGCTAGAGTCCCCTTAAAAAAGAAACTTGCCATTTTACCTGTCAGGAACCAGATGTTGTCTCTGAGTTGCAACTGGAACCATTGCAGGTGTCACAAGAAATTCTGTTTTAAAATCTGCTGTTATTTGTTTAAAAACTGGGGAAAATGAGTCGATTGACTGGTCAGATGTACGCAGAGAGAAAATCCAGAGGCCAGACAGAGAGTACAAAAAGTCAGAGAGCTTCTAGTGGCCAATAAACAAGGCATCCCAGCTCACCCTGGTGGGGTACACCTGATCTACTGCTCTGTTCAACCTGATGTAGTAGGTAGTGACACAGCCACTGTGCTGCTACTAAAGAGGCTGAGTGCTGTGGGCCCCGTGTCCCTGTGCTGGGATTAAGGGTCACACTGCTTGCAGTGCTCCCAATCAGTTATGGCTTCGAATCAGTTATGATGGGGATTTCAAACAGCATTGGTGGGACTTCAAAGGGAGATTTTTTTCCCTAAAAGGTTTTTAGCTTCAACAACTGCTTGTACTTGCACTGCAAGCTCTGTGACTCACGTTGCAAGGGGGAATTTAAAATCCCGCTCAGAATAGATCAAATTAGGCTGGCAGAGACTGTCCAAACCTGTGTATCTTAGGAGGCATGGAGATAATGGCTGACTGTAACAGTGTAAATGAATGGTAGACAGAAATTATAATAAAATATTCAGCTTTAATAACAAAAAGACTTACAGAATCGAGGTTCCCATGGAGAACAGGAAAGCAGAAGTGAAGGTGGGGAGAACACCCACAATATTTATTAGTAAAAAATATCCTCAGGGGACCCCGCCCTACAAGCAAGGTGATTGGCTGGGGCTTCCCCTACATCTCCCCCTTTTGTCTAGATAAGATAGAGCCAAACCAAATACAACTATATACAATAGGAACAAATAATAAATATACTAAACATTCTATTTCAAGGAGTCTAAATAATGTAGAGAGTAACTACAATTATCTAATCTTCAACTCTGTCAAAGATCTGAGAAGGGAATTAATATTACTTAACAAATGAGAAATATCCAAAATGTGCAACAAATGACAGAGACAACTGACTACCTGGACAATCACCCAAAGTCTCGTTTGCAATGTTGAGTCAACCAACTTTGGCTAAGGCCTAACATAACTGACATACAATTATTAAAGGCAAGACACCTTTGAGAACTATCCTACCCTGTCTTGGCAAGATAAGACAATCCTGTTTCATCCACTAATGGATATTTTGTATCTTTGTCAGTAGTTGAGGTATGGGCTTTTCTTAACCCAAAGGCCAGTTCTGCCAAGAAGACAAGCTCCCAGTTGAGTGTCTTTGGTGCTCAACATTCTCTCAGGAGTAGAGTGGAGTTGCCAGGAGTGATTGTATCTCATTGGCACGGAATTATAGGTTAGATTAAAGGCCATTTTCTACAGCTCTTTGAAGAGGCTGAAGATTATACTATCCATACTAAATATAATCTCTATGTATCTAAAAATCTGATTATCCTAAAAATAAATATGACAAACATATAATTCTCTATACCTATCTAACTTGAAGACTAAGAGAATAAACAACTGTGCAATATATGAAGACAATGATCTCCAACTGTAAACAATGTCATTACATATCAAATGTAAACAATGTTATTATATAAATAATATCAGAGGTAGAAATATACATTGTAATATGGTAAATGTATCAATACAATATAGACAAAGTTATAAGCATACTCTTATACAACAAATAGAGGTAGGAGCACTCACATTCAATATTCAATATATTAATATACAAGAAACAGTACAAATACAATTTTCTAAAAACAATAATTCACAAATACCAATCATCCCATCAAACCAGTTAATCCCCCCTTTTTTGAAAGTACCCCTAATTCCATAAAATATCTCCCCCATCCCCTCAACTCTATACCAACCACTAAATGATGTCCCTAACCCTGAGGGCAAACTCTGTTGGGAGAGGGGACATCGTCCTCTAAGATTGCTTCCAGCTGACATGGGGGCATTGTTCTTCTTAGGGGGTCCAGTGAAAGCAAATGATGGTAAATTTCCCAAATTAACCTTTGACCTAAGAAAATTCTAATTAGCCTCTGAGTGTTTTGAGAAGGTCCGGCCAGAGTGTTGTCAAAAATGTGCACCATTCGAAACTGTCTCGTGCAGTTGGTACCAAAAAACAGGTCTAATTTTAGCGCTAAAAAAATCATGACATCATAATAACCAGGTTGAGTTGATGTTGTGGGGCCCTATCATCATCCTGGAAACTTCAAAGATTACTGTAGGAAAATTCGTTGTTTGTTATGGGAAATTTAAACATTAACTACGAAGACATATACTGACATATAAAGAAAGACACAGATATGAGGAAAGGCAAAGAAAGTTTATCAAGTATATTATTATTCGTATTCTGTCCCATTTCATGGCTCCTGACCTGAGACAGAAACTCTGAGATATCTCTTATCAACAGGCTTGGGATTGCAGAGGGACTGAGCCATAATCCAATTCCAAAACCAGCTCTTACATATTTATAAAGAAATGCTTAATAAGAAATATTAAAACATTATACTTACAGAATCTATTCAGTTTTATTCCTGATCCTTAGTGGCTCATAACTAGTATTCATCCACCAGTATTTAAATATTCAGGGTCTCTTAAATTCTTTGAAGATGAGTGTTTATCTGCGGAGATAAGAAAAGAACCCAGCCCACAACCTATATGTATTTCTTACCATCAGTACAATCGCCATTTTGTGAATGAATTGTTATTTATCTTTTCCAAGGGACTTCTCCTCTTCAAACTGAATCTTTATTAATTTTGACAGTATCCACAATTTTTCCTGTCCTGTGGAGACAAGAGCAAAACCCCTTCCCCAACACAGCACATCTCCTGGCTTCCATTGTGAGGTCAGCATATCCTTGAAATAAACTGGTTGATTTAGTTCAGTAGACTTTGCCATTATCCAATGTCTTTCTGCAGCCATTGTTCCCTTCTCATTAGTGTTGAAAAAACTCAAGGTTAATAAAGCACTATGTAACCTATTCCTGGAGGTATTTTCAACCCCTTTCTGTTTGTTTAAAATATCCTCTATATTTCGATTTGATCTTTCTATGACTGCTTGACCTGTAGGATTATATGGTATACCTGTGTGGAATGGAGCTGCAGGCTGTGTTCTGCCGCCCAGCTACCAGGCACCTGGCTAGCTTATGCCCCAAAATAACAACACACAAATTGTATTCATATAAATACTGCTTGGCCCATTTCTATTAGTATGTGTAGCACCACTAGGTGTGCTTAGCAGGAAGATTCTAGACTATGTCCATCCTGGTTCGGAGCTTCATTGCATCTGCCCCAGAGAGGAGAGAGGAAGTGGCATCTGTCTGAGGCGTCTTACCTCACTTCCTCTTCCTCCAAGTATTCTGTTCTGTTTACTCCACCCACCTAAGGGCTGGCCTATCAAATGGGCCAAGGCAGTTTCTTTATTAACCAATGACCTTCCTCCATCATTTCCCCTTTTTTCTGTTTAAACAAAAAAGGAAGGCTTTAACTTAACATAGCAAATTTACATATAACAAAACTGTTATAAAACAAGAATTACAGTTACAATATTTACATCTACTTTATCTTTTATCATAACAAAGGAAAACAACTATTTCTATCTATTCTTCAACTCCATCAAAGACTCCAGAAGGATATAATATTACCTAAGTAAATGAGAAGTAAGGCAACTTAAAAAACTCTAGAAATCAGAGAGACATCTCGCTGCCTAGACAGTCAGCCAAAGTTCCTCTGTACCGTTGGGGCATCCATCTTGGGCCTACAGGCCCATAGTATCCAAAGTCATTTCCATGAAGCAGGAAATTTCAAAGGTAGTTCAGTCACTATCTGCTGTGTCCTACAGAATGTCTCGCAGACTCTTTCGTGAATCAGGAACCCTGAAAGATCATCTCACCTTTAGGCAGATTCAGCAGTCCTCTCTCTGTGGGTTCTTTGTGGCCAGTTTATGCAATAGTCCAGGCAAGATCAGTTTCTTGCCCAAATGGCTATCAAACTCCATAAAGATCCTCTTCGATGCCCATCTTCTTCTTGAAGTAGATTGGTGCTGCCAGGAGCAGAGTGTCTCATTGTTATAAAAAGCCCTAAGTCATTGAAACATTAAATGTCATATTCTGTAGTCTTTGAAAGATATGAAAAATGTCTATCTGAAATATATTTATGTACATCTAGAAAATCTAACTAACATAACTACAAGCTTGACTATTATCGATGATTATCAATTAACAACCTATATACATTACATTTTTAAATGAACTACACAATCATTATACCTTAATCAATATCAAAAATACATACATACATACATATATATAACAAGGTTGGCGACATACAATTGAACTCTGGATTCACCCTGTCCACATGTGCCTCTTGTAATTTTTCCTCAATCATTGTCAGTTCCTTTTCTGCTTCAGCTGTTAATTCTCTGGGACTGTTCAAGTCTTTATCACCATCCAAGGTTTTGTTCAGATGAATTATTAGATCAGGTGTTATCCCAACAGCTGGTCATAGGCAGGAAATGTCTCCTAACAGTCTTTGAAAGTCATTAGGAGTCTGTAGCTGATCTCTCCTAATTTGTGTCTCTGTGTCTTAATTTTTTGCCAACCTATTTTATAATCTAAATAATCAACAGAATCTCCTTTCTGAATCTTTTCAGGAGCAATCTGCAATCCCCATTTAGGTAAAACTATCTTCATTTCTTCAAACAGTCTTTCCAAGGTATCCATGTTTGAATCAGATAACAAAATATCATCCACATAGTGATAGATTATAGACTTGGGAATTTTTTTGTGTATTATTTGCAATGGTTGATTTACAAAATATTGGCACAGGGAGGGGCTGTTTAACATGCCCTGTGGGAGAACGGCTCACTGGTATCTCCTAGAAGGTTGAGACTCATTATAAGTAGGTACTGTGAAGGCAAACTTTTCTCTATCTTTCTCTTGTTAAGGTATAGTGAAGGAACAATCCTTTAAATCAATAGCTATGAGAGGCCATCCTTTTGGTAATAAAGAGGGCAAAGGAATTCCAGATTGCAGAGAGCCCATAGGTTGAATAACCTTGTTGATGGCCCTTAGATCTGTCACCATTCTACATTTACCAGATTTTTTCTTAACCACAAATACAGGAGAATTCCAAGGGCTGGAAGCTTCTTCTATATGTCAAGCATCTAATTGCTCTTGTACCAGCCCTTCTAAAGCCTGTAACTTTTCCTCAGCTAAAGGCCATTGCTTTGCCCATATTGGTTTCTGTCAACCATTTTAGAAGCAGGGCTGTTGGTATCTCTGAAGGGACATCAATTGCTTCGTGTTCTTGTACAGCCCGAATGGATGGTTTCCTCCATCTGTAACATCTTTTAATATTGTTCTCAAAAATATAGGCTCTAGAAGCAGCAGGAATGTTAATTTGGGTATTCCATTGTTGTAATAGGTCACGACCCCATAAATTCACTGCAATATTGGCTACATATGGCCTTAGTTTTCCTATTTGTCCTTCTAGCCCTATGCAGTCAACCCATCTCGTGTTTTGCCTTTCTCAAGATAGGGTTCCATTTCCCAGGAACTGAACATTTACATCCTGAAGAGGCCAATATGGATACCAAGATTCAGGAGTAATGATACTTACATCTGCACCTGTGTCCAGCAGGCCAGTAATAAAAATGCCATTTACACATACTCTTAGTTTTGGTCTTTGATCACTTATAGAAGTTTGCCAAAATACAAGCAACTCATCCTTGAGGCCATTATTGCTTGTAACTGTAGGCATGGGGCTTCCTAATTTTCCTGGCGAGACACATTCTCTGCAGTAACCAGAAATGACTGAATCACATTTGCCATGGGGGCCTGCAAGGCACCCCCCTCACATTTCCCGTGTGTAACAGGTTCCCTTTTCTATCTCTTGTTGACCTGCACTCATTCGTCCAATGTCTGCCTTCCCCACATCTCCTACATAAACCTTCTGTTTCTGTTATTTCTAGAAGATGCATTATCAGTATTTCTGGAAATCTGTTGTCTACAATTCCTTTTCATATGACCCATTTTGCCACAATTAAAACATTTGGTATTTTGATGCTTTCTTTTACCATTGGAAATTGCTTCTTCTACCCATGTTTCAGTGCCATAGTTAAATGTGTCAACATTCAGTGTATGCAAGACCCATTCATCCAAGGGCACTGATCTGATCTTTAAAGGCCCCAAGATCCTTTTGCACTCCACATTTGCATTTTCATAAGCCAAAGACTCAATTATTATACGCCTTGCTTCTGGGTCAGATATCCCTATTTGTACAGCTTTAGTTAGTGTTTGTAAAAAGTCACTAAAGGATTCTCTCTGGCCCTGATTAACTCTGATATATGATTCCATTCTCTGTCCTGGGTCTTGAACACTGTCCCAAACCTTTAAGGCTGCCAGTACATATGGATAGGGTGTGTTCATCATAATTGGCTTGTTCCTGAGGGTCAGAAAAGAGCCCTTCATCTAGAATTTGATCTAGGGAAATCTCAATTCCCTTGGCTCTTTCCTGCTGTTCTAAAAGTCTAGCCTCTTGCCTGAATAAGCATTTCCAATTCAATTGCAGTCCACTCTCTAGGATGGCTGAAACCAATTGAACCCAATCGCGTGGAGTGACCTTGTTGCTTCAAGACCACGTTTTTAGCATCTCTTTAATGAAGGAGAAGTGTAGCCCAAAACTCATAACAGCCTGTTTTATTTCTTTCAGATCATTCATAAGGACGGGTTCCCATGTATGTTCCTTGACGACCCTAGGGTTTCTGGAACCAGTCACTTTCTCTGTTGTTATTACTGGAAAGGCATTTAGAGCTTTAGGTAGAGCTTTGTGGGAATTATCCCAGAGAGTTTTACTCACTGATGGAGTTAAAATTTGCCTTTCCACCATCTGCTCCTATTTATCAGAATTTAGAATTTCCTCAATCTTTTCAAATCTGTTTACCATTGCCTTCTGCAAGGCCTGAATCTCCTGTCCAGAATTATGCTCCAAAGCCTTCATTGAAGATTCTAAGGGATGATGTTTGTCCATTAGAGATAATATATCATCTTTGGATAAAATTTTCATGGCATGAATTGTGCCTTCTTGTATTGATAATCTGTCAGCCAATCTGTCATATTCTTTAGACAAAATCTGATTGTCAAATTCAGCAGTTTTAATTCTCTCAGTTAATGTTTCAGATCCTACAGTTAGGGACTGAAGTTTACGGTCCAGATCAGCTGTTCCCTCCTCCATAGTAGTGATTCTTTCCTTAATATCAGACTGTACTTTTTCTAAATTTTGCTCATTTGACAGAGTCATGTTAGACTCTGACAATGATTGAGGAAAAAAGTTCTCTTCCTTGAGAACCTCAACCTCTTTCTTGAGGAGGTTGTTGTCAGTCTGAATTGTTTTTAATCATTCAACCTCTGCCCTAAGAATCCTGGACTCATCTTGTAAGAACATTTTCATTTTTTCTATTACCAAACCATATAGTACCAAGAAACATGACCAACCCCAGAATTAACCATAGATGTGGTGTGTCAGACACCTACCTCTTGTAAAATCTCCCACATGATGTAGTCAAAAAAGCAGTGGAAACCTTGAACGGTGACGTTTTCAGACATTTTCCTTATTTATTTTTTGATAATTTTTTTTTTACCTGTAATGACCGTTGCCTGCCAGTAGGTGATGGGGTGCATCTGAGTCCACGTGGCCAGGAAGTCAGAGCCGGTGAAGCAGACCAGCAGAGAAGGGAGCTGTGTGCCTGGCAATTGGGCAGGATGATCGTCTGGCGAAAGCATGGTGAAGTTGAAAGGGCACTGTGTGCACGAGCCGGGAGCCGCGGCTGAGGCTGGGGCAGCAAGGGAGGCCTCAGCACCATGGCCACTCTCAGAGGCGGGGGCAGATATCCACAAAAAAGTCATACGTTCGGGTGCCATAATGTTATGACGTAAATGAACGGCAGACAGAATTTATTATAAAATATTCAGCTTTAATAAGTGGAGGAGTTACATAACCAAGTTTCCAGCAGAGAGCAGGAAAACAGAAGGTGCGGCGGGAGCACATCTGCAATCTTTATAAGTAAATAACAACTTCAGGGGATCCCGCCCTTCAAGCAAGGTGATTGGCTGGGCTTCCCCTACAAACTTCATGTTTAGAATATGCGTCAGCTGTTTTTTAGCTATAGAAAATAAACACTCCTAAATTGAAACATTTTTACCAAGAGGAAAATGGATTTGTTTTTAGTTAATCAGGACTATCCTACAGATCTGAAAACCATAGAAAGGTGACATTGAGACTCACAAATATAAAGGAATCCTGACTTTTACCTGGATAATTCTTTTAAAAAGATAAAAAATGTATTACATAAGAGCCATAAATAGTGAAATCTGCTTATATTAAAAAAATAGGCTAAGCTTTGTCTGGACATTATTTCCTTGCAAGAGCAGTGCATATTCTTTGTAAACAACTACCTAATTTACAATTTCATTCCCTTGACACTTAGGTAGAAATGATAGCCAGAGGAAAACATGTAAGAATGAACTTTGAAATAATCTGTACTGCTAAGGTGGTATCAGTGAGGGTAAGCAGATTTGGGTAAAGCAGTTTCTAGAATCTCGGACTAGTCTGGGTAGTTAGCTCATTTGGTGAAAGGCCAGGAATGTGCCTGCTCAATCCAGCTTCTCTTCTCGCCTAGCAGCTTTCTCTGGGGAACCAACAAGGCTAATCTTAACCCCAATCAGTCCTAAAAGAAAAAAAAGGCAAGAGTCCTGGGGTTATCACATTCTAGTCTTACCACTAAAAGAGAACAATTAATGTGTGTGTCCATAGATGTGAGCTGGCCATCTCATCTTCACATATGGGCAACACAACTAGAATTTGAATTTCAAATTACCCAACATGCCTCACTGTCCATAAAAGATAATATCTTAATTTATGAACATGTCTTTTAAATGTGGCATGTTGGATCTGCTAGGTACAGCAATGAAATATTGACAAGTGTGCACTATTACCTTACATGATAAATCTCGAAAACAAGCAAATCCGAGATTTTTCCAAAAGCACACCCATCTGTACCAACTAAAATCCCTACTTTAAAATTGGTTTAGAAGTCTCTTTCCTCCACCTTCTGTTTTTGAGCAGCAGATTGTAAAAACATCAATTTAACTTGTGCTAGGTGGTAGCGGTTTGTTTTTTTTTTAAACAAAAGACAGCTCTGCCAAATTTGTGGATCTTCTGCTTCATCTATTTGAGTTGAATACTGGGTCCAGCTGCTTTGGCTGTCATTGTAGGAAACCAGTTCATACCTATATCACTGTCATCATGAAAATGGTCCATTCTCCAGAACAGTGCTCTTACCCTCTATCACTTCCTGTCAAAATCCAAGTTAAAATCCATGGTTTCCATTGGGTTTTAGGACAGTTTGATTCTATATGGTCCTTTCCTTTCCATGTCACAGTAGCTGTTCTCAAATATATTAAATATAGATATGTTGTGCTCTCATCACCCACACACTTACAAAAGCAGCTTCACACTTTGTTTGGTGTCTTTGTTTTACTATCACAGCTCACAAAAGCCGTTCTCATTTCTAAGCACAATACGTTACAATTTTGAGTGCGTTAATACAACAGTACATTGGAAAAGTACTGAGCCTCTACAAAATAGCTTTATGTTTTGAAAAAAACAAATGCGAATTTTTACTTACACAAGCATAGGCTTTTTAATATTTCCACAAGATAAATATCTCAGTGAAATCTATGTTCACTCTATTGTGTGCCACAGTGATGGGCTTAGGACTGTTAATACACTTAGAAGATCCTAACTGTTTAGTGCTATTTACATTGGTATGTTCATCATCCCCTAATCTGGAAGGTGAACAAACAATACTCAGAATGTGACTGAATTTGCGTTAATAATTGGGCATGGTATAGTTTTAATTAATCACTTACTAAACACATAATGAAACTTAATCTTGAGTGGAAATTTTCTTCATGCCCCTCTTATAGCTTGGGAAATCTAAAAAGAGCTCAGTGTGATAAAGGAGCCCCTGCTAAGGCAGATCTTGTGGTAACAAAGGGAAAATGACAAGTGTACATGGGTAAATTATCAGTAACAGGTTAGCAATTATCTGGTACTGAAATCAAACACTGAAGTCCTAAAACATTACGTCTGAAATATTCTTTCTATCCTCAAAGAGAAACTAGAGAAAAGACACGATTCCCTAGGAAAGTGATGACTCGATTCAGGTTGTGACTTTATATTTAAGCACTGCTCAAAAACATGGAGATAAAGCAAGTGATTTCTGTTTGAACGTCACTATTCCAGCTACACAGCTTTGAGAGTTCTGTTCTCATTACACCACCCTTTCTCTGCTCCCAGAAGATAAGACGGCCCTGCGACAAATGGGACAGGTGGTATTCTCCGATAACCAGCAGTCGATGCAGTGGACGTGGTACTCATGGGAGCAAGGTAGCTCACGAAGTTTGTCACCTTCCGTATATTCTGTAATGCAAATACTACATGTCTTCAATGCACCATTTTCACCAAAACTTCTCATTGCCAAGTTATTAATCTGTTCTTTGGTGAGTCCTCTAGGTTGGTGGTTGTCGTTAGAGGGGTCAAGTCGGGCTCCTTCATTACCTCCTTCAAACATGTTTGAGCTAATTTCTGAACTTTCACCATTGGAACTGGAGCCAGAGTTAGAGCTGGAGCCAGAAGCAGAGCTGTTACCACCAGAGCTCCCTCTTCCACTCCATGGAAGCTCACCAAAACGTGTCGTTCTCTGCCTTAACGTGGTGTGAATCGGAACAGATGTAGTTTCCCTTGATCCAGGATTGAAGATTGTAAGAGTGGAAAACCCGTCAGTACTCACATAGGTTCTCCCACCTGCACGTTCAGAAAGTGTAAAGGTGCGTATAAAACCTCCACGTTCACTTTCATAAGTGACCGGGTTGTTTGGGGTCTGAGACCTTGACCGAGTTCTGCTAGCAATGCTCTCTCTCTGCCGGTATTCTCCCAGCAGAACTCTTGTTCTGACTTGAAGGTCTATGATTGGAGGTCTTTGACCAGATCCTGCTGCTTCACCAGTGGTACCCGTGTCAGAAGAACTTGTCCCTTGAGCGGCAGAATTTCTTGACCCAGAAGCCGCAAAAAGACCTCTACCTAGCAACTCAGGTCCAGTTATCTGCTGTCTCAAAGTCCCATGGCGAGGGGCTCTAGAACTTCCCTCGATTTCGTTTACCAAAGGGTGCTGAAAAGTCTCAGATGAAATGCTATGATGAGATCTTCGTGGAATTTCATTTGCTGGGTGCAGAGACCTACTTCTTTCAGCTCTGACTCTGATTCTTCGCCGGTGTTCTGGTTTCGGGCTTCTTGCCCTCCTCCGACCTCTGGTGGAAGGCACTTCTGTTAATGATTCAGCAGAACTGCGTTCTGACCTAGGTGTTCTGGCAGATGATGTCTCAGGTGCTGAATTTTCCATTTGCCTTTGGCTGCTGCTGTCCATGTTTTCTACACTAAGACATGTAGCAGATGGTTCATTTTCATTCTCTGGGATTTGGCTTACATTATGATGGTTACCATTTGTCTCTAAACTGAATCTGAAATCACCACTGTTTGGATTAGTCTGGCTCACTGCCCCCAAGGACTGTTTTCCTCTCTGACCACTTCTTGCTGTATCGGCAGTCTGTCTGCCAGAGTTAGGCCAATCTATTATGGAGTCACCATTGGACATGTTATCTGAAGAGTCTCAGCATCTATTTTCTTCTGAGCTCTGCTGTGGCGGCTTCCCCGCTTTAATTTGCTGTAAAATTTGTATAGTAAAAATGGCAATTCTACCAAAAGCAGTCTGTAGATTCAATGCAATCCCCATCAAAATCCCAACTAAATTCTTCACAGAACTTGAGAGAACAATAATCAACTTTATATGGAAAAACAAAAAACCCAGGATAGCCAAAACAATCCTATACAATAAAGGAACTTTCGGACACATTACCATCCCTGCCTCCTAACTCTATTACAGAGCTACAGTAATGAAAACAGCTTGGTGTTGGCATAAAAACAGAGATATTGACCAATGGAATTGAATTGAAGACCCAGATATTAATCCACAAACCTATGAACACCTGATTTTCGACAAAGGAGCAAAAATTACACAATGGAAGAAAGAAAGCATCTTTAACAAATGGTGCTGGCATAACTGGATGTCAACCTATAGAAGAATGAAAATAGATCCACATCTATCACCATGCACAAAACTCAAGTCCAAACGGTGTATAGACCTCAATATTAATCTGTCCACACTGAACCTGATAGAAGAGAAAATGGGAAGAAGTCTGCAACATATGGGCACAGGAGACGACTTCCTTCATAGAACCCCAGTAGCACAGACAATCAGAATAACAATGAATAAATGGGACCTCCTGAAACTGAGAAGCTTCTGTAATGCAAAGGAAACTGTCATTAAGACAAAAAGGCAACCTACTGAATGGGAGAAGATCTTCACCAACTCCACATCAGACAAAGGTCTGATCTCCAAAGTATAAAATGAACTCAAGAAACTAGACATAAAAACTCCAACTAACTCAATTAAAAAATGTAGTACTGAACTGAACAGAGAATTCTCAACAGAAGAAGTTCAAACGGCCAAAAGACACTTAAGGTCATGCTCAACCTTCTTAGTGATCAGGGAAATGCAAATCAAAACAACTTTGAGATACCATCTTACACCTGTCAGAATAGCTACAATCAAAAATACCAATGATAGCCTATGCTGGAGAGGTTGTGGAATAATGGGAACACTCATCCATTGTTGGTGGGAATGCAAACTTGTGCAACCACTTTAGAAATCAGTGTGGCAGTTTCTCAGGAAACTGGGAGTCAACCTACCTCAGGATCAAAAATTCCACTCTTGGGAATATACCCAAGAGATGCCCAATCGTACTACAACAGCATTTTTTCATCTATGTTCATAGCATCTCTATTTGTAATAGCCAGAACCTGGAAACAGCCTAGGTGCCCCTCAATAGAAGAATGGATAAAGAAGGTGTGGCAATATACACTTTAGAGTTCTACTCAGCGGTAGAATCAATCACACCTTGAATTTTGCATGCAAATGGATGGAAATAGAAAACACTTTACTGAGTGACATAATCCAGAACCAAAAAGATGAATATGGTATGTATTCACTCATACCATATGAGTGAATGGTGCATATAGAAACAAGGAACAAGGTATCTTAACTAAGGGAACCATTTTAGGGTTGGCAAGAAACTTGGCTCTAGAGGGGATTCCAGGTGTCCACGGGGATGTCCCCAGCTAGGTCCTTGGGTAACAGAGGAGAGGGTGCCTATACTGGCCTTCTCTCATAGCCACACTGATGAATATCTTGCATATCACCAATGGAACCTTCAGCTGGCGATGGATGGAGATAGAGACAGAGACCCACATTGGAGCACTGGACTGAGCTCCCAAGGTCCAGGTGAAGAGCAGAAGGAGGGAGAACATGAACAAGGAAATCAGGACTGTGAGGAGTGCATACACCCACAGAGACAGTGGAAATGATCTAATGGGAACTCACCAAGGCCAGCTGGACCGGGACTGATGGAGCATGAGATCAAACTGGACTCTGTGAATGTGGCTGACAATGAGGGATGACTGAGAAGCCAAGGACAATGGCACTGAGTTTTGATTCTACTGCATGGTCTGGACTTGTGGGAGACTAGTCTGTTTGGATGCTCCCCTTCCTAGATAGACCTGGATGGAGGGGGGAGAACCTTGGACTTCCCACAGGACAGGGAATCCTGACTGATCTTAGGACTGGAGAGGGAGGGGGAGGGGTGAGGAAGGGGGAAGGAAATGGGAGGAGGGGAGAATGTGGAAATTTTTAACAAAAAAAATCTTGAGAACATTAGGGGCAATGGATCATGATTATTCAGGTGGGCAGCATTTTTATTAGAATAAATTACTTGAAAATAAAAATAAAATTGAAAAGCAGTTAAGAGCTACTGCTTACATCCAGGATATGAGAATTACCACTGAACCCATTGTGTTACTGAACTGGTCTTTCAAGTTTATAGGTGTCATAACTGTATTGGACTGTTAGTTGCTTCTCTCTAAGGAAGCTTATGCGTTCATAGGATTTTTAAATTGTATTTATCCTTGCTTGATTTGATGTTTTATAAACGTTAACAAATAAATACAACAACATGTAAATGAGTTCCAGATGCAACATCTCTCTTTAACCCTGCTCAGCTTTAACTAACTAGGAAGTCCAGATTCATCTCTTTTTTTGGGGAGGGGAGGCTAGGACATTTTTAACAGCTTTTTTAAGGTACAGTTGTCATCCAGGAAATTGCACATATTTAAAGTTTGTACAGTAATTTTGACATGGGGTTATGTAAATCAACATTAGACTTACCCAAAGATGATAAATATAGCTAGGTGCTGGGTGTGTAGCTCAATAATAAAGCATGCACTGTAGAAGGCTCTGGAGATAGCTGCTCCACAACACAAGAAAAAGATTCACCTCTTTCTTCTCTCCCATTCCCTTTTTTTCTCTCATCCCCATTCTATTTCTTGTGTTTTCTTTGACTCATTCTTGTTTCCATATTATCACTGATTTCAGTGGATGTTAACTTTTATGTAGAGCAGAATGAAATTGTCAAAGTGATGGAGTCAGGTAAAATCAAGAAGCAAATTCATTTTTTACTACCAGGTTAATTTCCATAGTAGTATAGTCATATAAAATTTAAGTGTAAATGAGTAGACTAGTATTTACTGTGACTAGGACATTACTAAGTTGTCTTGGCTGATTCTGTTCTACAATTGTTTCTTCCCTTTTCATAATAATAGTTTGAGTTAGAAGAATAATTCTTTAGTATCAATAAAAATGTTTCAGGATGACATTTAAAGGATTTTTCAACAGACATTCTTGCAAAAGTTTAAAAATCAAATGTAAGTTGTTTAGTAAAACTGTAATACATGCTTATATGTAATTATATTCCTAGATGCATCTAATATGTTAGCATATTAAGAAATTAAAAATTAATACAAATTTTACACAAATTTGTAAAATTTAGAATTTTTAAAATTTCCATAATTCAAATTTTATACAAATTTGATCTGTGATTCCATAAGTAAATTTCACTTAGGTTTTAATAAAACGCTTGTCACGTTTAGATACATCTTATTATTCTGTTATGTTCTTTGCCTGAGATATGCTACAATTGTTGTCAGCATCATGTTCAATTCATTCAGATTTTGCCTTTTCTGGTATCTTGTGGCTGCCTGCATTCCTATGATGGTTCCTTTCACCTTTTGAATGTTCTGGGAAAAAAAAAACCTACCTTTCTTTATGAATTCTTTTCCTAGGTTAGTCCTCCTGTGACTTGAATATCTGCCTAAATTTCCCTGTTTTAAAGGGACCTGTGATGATGCTGATGCCACTCAAATGACCCCAGTACAATTTACACTCAAAAAATGCAATATGAATATGCTGACAAATTCAGTTTTCTGTGTTTGAAAACTGAATGTGTAAGATTTTGGTATTAAAAGAGTTTAAATTGCTTCTTTTATGTTCTTGGTATTGTAATTACATTCCCTTTCCTTTTTTTCCTTACAAATCCTCCCATATATTACTCTCTCTTTCTCATATATATATATATATATTTCTCATATATATCATATATATATATATATATATAGAGAGAGAGAGAGAGAGAGAGAGAAAGAGATACACATAAACTCATATATTATTTCTAAAAGGAACGTGCTCACATAATGTCACTTATATGCCTAATACAATGATACCTAAGGCCCAAGAACTAGAGGGGAAGAGGGGGTAGAAAGATTGTAAGAGTCAAAGAGTCAAGGGGATTGCTCTAAAATTCTAGGGATATTAGAAACACTTCTAAGTTGTCACCAACATGATAATCTAAAGATGAGCTGAACAAAGCAATCAATAGCCAGGGAAACTCTACAAGTCCTAAACTATACACAAATAAAAACTTCAGGAAACAAGCAACTAAGGAATACTGACAGTGGGAGAAATAGTCTTCCTTAGTCTTTTTTTTTTGGTATGGTCATTGTGCTTATCTCACAAGTTATGTCTTCCATCTTCAAATATTGCCATAATTTCTTATATTTAAATCTAAGCAAGAAGATGACTTTCTACTAATTTCAATGAAGTGCATAAATTGAACAATAAGTAAATAGCAGATGTGAAGGATTTAAGTGCAGTACTAAAATAATAAGTGTCCAGTCTTTTCAGTTAAGAAATAGAATGCTTTGACTCTCGTGTGATGGCACAGGCTAGATGAGGAAGGAAAATTGCCATGACTTACAGTTCACCTGCAATCACAGTAACATTTAATCTCCAAAACATAAACAGAAAAGAAAATAAAAATAAATATTATACTGTAAGGATAATTAAAGCCTATTATATAGCTATGCCAAATCATGTACCTCTAAGCTATTCATAGTTACAAACAATTATGTGGTAAATTAAGTAGTACATATATCATTTTTATTTTACTTTTAGTGCATGCATATACAAATATTAAAGTCTTTTAATTTGTTCATTTTTATTTATTTATCCATGGCAATTTACTTTAAATAGCAAGATTTTCTGGATTTATTCATAATGATATTCATAGACATGTTCAACTTACTTTGTGGTTGTATCTTTTATATGTGAAGGTATTACAACTTGTTTAACTGTTCTTACACTTAATCATTTTTGACATTTTCTTATTCCCTTACTAACATGAACAAAATGTGTATGTGCTTTCTCTGATGTTAAAAATAAAGATTCCTTAAAGACAAAAAAGTATGAAATTTTTAAATGAGATATAAAAATTTATTTTATTCGGAAATAAATATGTGGTGTTTAACAAAGAAGAGTTGAATTTTCTGAAACTGTCTTCTAATGACAAACAAACAGTAGTTTACACTTATTACCTCGCCTGCTGTTCATCTTGCTCTGATGAAGCACTGTCATCACAGATATCAATCGCGAGGTTTTCTACTACACTGAAGAGAAAGAAAATACAAAATAAGTTGTCTATGGAATTTCTAGGCATCCTAGACAGGAAACGTACTTTTAAATCCAGCATGTGTGTACAAGTGAGATTAAAACAGGTATGTGCCTGGGGATATTTTAGTTAGGCATTTGTACAAGCTTCCAGGGTTAAAGTAATTTTAAATCTTTCCAGGAGACAAGCTGGAAGTGAGGATGGCTTTGGCTAGGAGTCCTGAAGTTAGAAGATCAAGGGGGAACCTAAAGTCAACAAACCAGTTTGGGATACATAGAAATACCCGTTTTCAGAATTGGAAACATCCTGCAATCTGAAGCAATAATCCTGGGCCTGAACTACCCTTATGCACCACCTGCCAAGAGATCAGTCAAACTGTCCCCTGGGGTAGGTGCAGCCTTTCACAAAACCCTCTGATTGTACCTAGCCTTTGGGGAACACTGGACTTCAAGTCATCATCAAATTGAGAATCGGGAGAATCCCTCGGGCGCTTTGGAGTTTTGCTTGTAGACTTCTTCTCCTTGGATGGCATGTCTATTGTGCCCCGGTTTTTGTCCCAACTCCTAAACCTTGCGATTGCAACGACATACAAAATTCCCAGTAATTAAATGAGAGTCACAGAAACAAGTACCAGGGTCCATGGGAAGAGAGACAGGGCATCGTCTCTCTGTGCTGGAGCAGGGAGGTTCATGGAAGATTACAACGGTGTGGTACCCTATCTTGTCTCTTCTCCACTGATGAATGTGAAGGTGACTCTGTCCTGCACACCTCCACTTCTACCGCTTCTGCTGGGTTCCTGCGTTTGGAAGGGAGTGGGGGCAGGCAAAATAGTAGCCTAAAGACCCATCTCTGGCCAGTCCTGGCCTAGCTGTTTATTTGGTGGCCATCTTGGAGTGTGGTGCACTGTATTTCCTTTATTTTTGCTTTGGAAAGGGCAGAGGGAGTGCACCCATGACCTGTGACAGTTGGCCTTCTCGGTGTACTGCTGCCATCAAGCAGCATTGTTTCTCTGCCCGCAGCTCCCCAGTGCTTCTGCTGACATGGCTGAGGGCTGGCTAAAGAGTAGCTCCCATAGTGCCCCCACTGTGCCTAAGCCAGTCTCCTGCAGTCTCTGTGACCCATGAGTGGTGTGGGAGCAACCGGACCCAGGGGAACTGCGTATCCACCACAGTCCTTGGTTTGCTGGGCAAGGGAAGCACAGCCTCTCAGGTTCTGAAGTCACCATGTCTGGCAGGGTTAGAGAACCACCCTGCAGGGGATTCTGCATCCTGGGTTGCCTCTGGGTTCCTTTGGAGACCTTGTGGAGCCTGCCAGCCCACATCATGTGCACAAGCCCGCCCAGGGAACCTCTAGCTTTTGGCAAGTCTCCCTAGCAGAACACACAACTCCTTCCCTGAAACCACACACACAGCCCAGAATATCTGGCCAGGTGCTCAGGGTCTCAGGGCCAGGTAACCATTATGGCAAAGTGTCTGTCATCCACATAAATCCCTCCCTGTCATCCTCTCTCCTCTCTTTCTGCAGGGCCCTCCTTTCTTTCCTTTGCTTTCTCTGAGAAATGGCCTTCCCCTTGAGCCATGCTGTGCTTGCAATTCAGGGACCTGTACCTGCCAGAAGATGTTTCTGATCTACAGCTACATCCCCAGAACACTACAAGGGGTCTGAGAGAAGGCACCTGCCACCAACATCATCATGTACCTCCTTCTTGTGTGTACCTAGTGGGTACCAAGCTCAATGCGGTGTGGTGGCTTAGGGTGAATCCAAGTAGAAGTAGCCAGATCAGGATGTGGAATGTAGGATGCCCAAATTGACCAGGCAGGCCTCTGGGTACCATCCAGGCCAGGTTTCACTGCCCTTGCCACCCCTGACAAAGCTCCTCTCTTTGATAAGGGGCACCCATGCAGGTGGCATATACTTGCTGTCTGCTGTCTAGGCCACCCTACATAATACCCAGGGAGAATTCACAGGGTCAAGGATTCAAAAGCCCCTTCTCCTGCTCTGTGTTGTCTAGGCATCATCTCAGCTACAAGAATATGATGGGGGAGAGTCTTCTGTTTTGTATTAATTTCTTTGGTTAAATACATACACTGCCTTGGCCCTAATAGGACAGAAAATTAGGTAGGTGGAGTAGACAGAACAGAATGCTGGGATAAAGAAGCCAAATCAGGCAGTGGCCATGATTCTCCCACTCGAGACTGACGCAGGTTAAGATCTTTCCAGGTAAGCCAGCTCGTTGTGCTACACAGAATATTAGAAATGGGTTAGATCAATATGTAAGAGCTAGCCAATAAGAGGTTAAAACTAATGGGCCAAGCAATATTTAAAAGAATACAGTTTCCATGTAATTATTTCGGGTAATGATGTGGGAGTCTGCTGTTTTGTGTTGATTTCATTGGTTAAATAAAGAGACTGCCTTGGCCCTTTAAGAGGACAGAAAATTAGGTAGGCGGAGTAAACAGAACAGAATGCTGGGAGAAAGAAGCTGAGTCAAGGAGTCGCCATGTTTCTCCCACTCCAGACAGATGCAGGTTAAGATCTTTCCTGGTAAGCCAGCTCGTGGAGCTACAGAGATTAGAAATGGGTTAGATCGATATGTAAGAGCTAGCCAATAAGAAACTGGAACTAATGGGCCAGGCAGTGTTTAAAAGAATATAGTTTCTCTGTAACTATTTCGGGTAAAGCTAGCCGTGTGGGCAGCCAGGTGCCAGGGACGCAGCCCACCGCTCCTATTACAACAGGGTAAAGCTAGCCGGGTGGCAGGAAGCAGTCCACAGCTCCACACAATAAGAATACTCAGAGAAGGCTCTGAAATTAACAGAGGGTAAGACCTAGCCTCCTTGAACTTTAAACTCGTGTGTGTGTGTGTGTGTGTGTGTGTGTGTGTGTGTGTGTGTGTTTGGTTTATACTTTATCCCTGGCTTGGAGACAAGTCCTGGGAGAGACCATAAGAAGTTCCTCAGAGGTATGTAACAGTTCTGTTGGTCAGCTCAGGGTTAAAGACATATGGCACATTGGCACATAAGTGAAGACTTTTAAGGCTCCATCCTTCAGTTCCAGCTCATAAGCATGGAGTGGTCCAGTACATGGTGCATGTTTGTGGGGTGGCAGGTATATTTACATGCAGCTTGATGGATGAGAGAATTTTGTAGGAATCATATGGAAGTGGCAGTACCCTCGTTCTGACTGGCCTGCTTGGCATTTCTAGGAACTCAGAGCCCACTGCCCAACACAGACACCCCCCAATATATCCTGACAGACACACACAGAGGATAACTTAAGCTAGATAATCCCTCAAAGGCATGCACATAGGCTCCTTTTATTTATTATAGGTCCTGTTGGCAATCCACATAAAACATCACATCATATAAAGTAAAATTATCAAAGAAATGCCAGATCTGGACTTGATGATACATAGATTAGATTTAACACATACCTAGAGACTACTTTAGTAAATTGGAAAGGCATACACATTCTTCTTGGCACCCCATGGAATCTCTTTTTTTTCCATTTTTTTTATTGAGAAAAGGAGAAAAAAAAACAAGTTTCCACCCCCTCCCAGCCTCCCATTTCCCTCCCCCTCCTCCCACCCTTCTCCCCCTCCTCCCACCCTTCTGCCCCTCCCCCCACTCCTCTCCCTCTCCCTCTCCAGTCCAAAGAGCAGTCAGGGTTCCCTGCCCTGTGGTAAGTCCTAGGTCCTCCCCTCTCCGTCCATTTCTAGGAAGGTAAACATCCAAACTGGCTAGGCTCCCACAAAGCCAGCACATTATGTAGGTTCAAAACCCCGTGCCATTGTCCTTGGCTTCTCATCAGCCCTCATTGTTCGCCATGCTCAGGGAGTCCAGTTTTATCCCATGCTTTTTCAGTCACAGTCCAGCTGGCCTTGGTGAGCTCCCAATAGATCAGCTCCACTGTCTCAGTGGGTGGGTGCACCCCTCGTGGTCCCGACTTCTTTGCTAGAGTGGCTCCCAGATGCCCAAGCCAAGGTCCCCAGTTAGTTCCTTGGGCAGCTGAGGATGGGGAACCTGAAATGACCCTATCCTATAGCAATACTGACGAATATCTTGCATATCATCATAGAACCTTCATCTGGTGATGGATGGAGATAGAGACAGAGACCCACACTGGAGCACTGGACTGAGCTCCCAAGGTCCCAATGAGGAGCAGAAGAAGGGAGAACATGGAATCTCTTTTAAAATATACCACATGTGTTGGTTTTCTCTACAAATTAAATCTTAACAAATGCAAAACAATACAGTTTGAGGAAATAAAAGTAAAAGTTAAAAAAGCGCCGAAACTATACAAATATGCAGATGATGAACATACACATACTTTATGAGGCTTAAAAGTTAGCAAAGTGATATTCATTATGACATTTTTATTCCCTCCCTTTTATTATTTATTTTTATGTGTATGGGTATTTTGCCTGCACATATGTCTGTGCACCACATACATGCCCGGTGCCTGCAAAAGTCAGAAGAGGGTATCATATCCCATTAGGAATGGAGTTACAGATAATTGTGAGCCAACATGTGAATCTGGAAATCAAACCCAGGTCCTCTGGAAGAGCAGCCAGTTCCTTTAACTGCTAAGCCATCTCTCCATTCTTCCCTTTTCCATGTTGTTCTTACTCCTGTAGTGACATCCTAGATCCCATGACTCCCTCCTACTGGTTCATTGCTTCTCTCAATAGTCATCCTTTGCTGGTGTGAGTGAGTGACTTGTCTCCTACAGTCTCAGGCATTTCAATACTTGGTCCCTAGTTTTTGGCTGTTTGTGGGTATTTTAGGAGGCATGACATTTCTAAAGGAATTATGTCCCTAGGGGTATGTTGTTTTGAAAGCTGAAAAACTCACACCCTTTCAAGTTCACTCTCTCAGTCTCTTACTTGTGGTTTGAGATAAGAGCTCTCAGCTCCTATTCCAGGTACCATATTTGCTGATTGCTGCCATATTTTCCCACCTTGATGGACTCATTTCCCTCTGGAACCATAAGACAAATAACTTCTCCATTCCACAATTGCCTTGGTTAATGTCTTTTATATCAGTAATAAAACAGTAACCAGTAAGCACCCCTTTATGTCATATGTATTCTATTACACTTCTTAATTTTACCCCTGTAGATCTCTGTTCTCCTCTCTTGCTTCATTATTTAGTTTTATGTCCTATACCATATACTCACACATATGTATACTAATATATAAAAATTAAGTCTCAATTCCACATATGAGAAATAAAACTCTGATAATTCTCTCTTTCCAAATCTGTACTTCTTCACCTAACATAAAAACCTGCAATTCTGTTTCCCTCCAAATGCCATGATTTCAACAATCTTTCCAGTAGAATAAAATTCCATTGGGGATTTTACATTTTATCTATTCATCTCATAATGGAAAGGAATGGTTCCATTTAACTATTGTGAATATTATGGCAATAAACATGAATTGCAAGTATGTCAGATGTAAGACTTAGGGTCTTTTGAGTATTTGTCTAGAAGTATTTTAGTTAGGTCTTATAATACTTCTTTTTTTATTTTTGAAAACCTATGTCCTGATTTATTCAGTTGGCACCAGTTTACATTCCACCAGGTATACAAACAGGAAAGGAAGAAGCCAAATTTTCCCTATTTATAGATAATATAATCTATCCCTTAAAGTCTTCAGCAGAAAACTCACATACAGACACTTTCAGCAAAGTAGCAGGATACAAAATCAACATAAACATCAGAAGCTTTTCTATAGAACATGCTAGGAAAGTAATAAAGGAAATAAAATCAATTTTAATAGCATTAAAAATAATAGGTACTGAGAGATAATTCAGTGTATAAAGCACTTGCCACACATATAAACAAGTGTTAAACTTTGCAGTACCCAAATAAATGGTAAGTGTGGCTGCTTATCTGTACTTTAGAGACCAGAAATCACAAGGGACATACTAACTAGCTAGACAAGCCAAATTATGTTTGTTTCAGTAAAAAAATAATGTGTAGAGTCTTCAATGACAACCAAAGTCAACATAGGGTCTCTACATGTGCATACACACATATGAGCATATACCCATTCACATGTGCACCTACATATATAAAAACACACTACACATTCATGCCAATAACACACAAATGCAGGTATGCTCATGTGCATATATACACACGCATACATGAACACACACACACACAAGGTGGGGTTAGAGGAACATAAGTAGGCAGGGTAAATGAAGGCAGGCTACCTGAGATGGTGTCTTCTTGTTCCCAAAAAGATCCTGCCAGGAGAAATAGCATGAAGGCACACAGGTGTGCTCTAACTGAGAAAAAGTGGCTTGTGTGAGAAAGATGCCATGCGACAAGCTCAGGTAGAGGGTTTTTTTAATTGGAGGAAAGTGAATGGGAAAAGAGGGAGGGGAGAGGGGGACCCTGACTTCTGGGGACAGGAGTAGCAGGCAGAAGAGAAGAAAGAGGGGGGGACTGATGGACAGATGAAGACAAAGAGAGAAAGAGAGAGTTAGGAGGTTGGCATGGTCCTTTTAAAAAAGATTGTTGTGAATGTGCACAGAAGGAGCTCTGAGTGACAACAGCTGAAGACATTTACCCCAAGCTCAGGCCAGTACACATACCTGAATACTAACAGGTGGGTAGTTAGACAGGACCAATACTGGAAAGGAAAGTACCCAGGGGGCCTAGAATACATCCTTGCTAATAATAAAAGCATATGTATGAAACTGCTGTAGTGAAACACACACACACACACACACACACAATGTGTAAACTGAGACAAAGCAATTGCTTAAGGCCATAAGGGCTACACTAGGGAGTCCAACTGTGTCTGTGTTCTGAATTGGTGAACTTAACCAAAAGCAGATAAAAGTATTTGAAAAACAACTTGCTTTTGTACTATAAGAAGATTATTTTTCTTATCCTTATTTTCATATATATATATATATATATACACACACATATATACTAACATTTATATAATAATAGCACTGCAATAAGTACTATTAAGCAGTCTAGAGGTGCATTTCAGCATAAAGGATGACGTTGTCACCAATTTACTAGAAAATCCCAGGATAGGTCATCCTTAAAATGCAGAATACCATTTGTAATATCAGTTCCAGACATCCTCTGTTCTATTCAAGCACTATTACTTATTCTTTCCCTAGCACAACCAGTGATTGCCTGGCCCTCACAGTCTCTGAGAAGCAAACTATCCCTATCCACCATAGAGGTTCTGGGAGGAACCCAATGTGATCAAGTGTCTATGGGGCAGTCCATATCTTCCCAGGCATCCCAGAAACCTCCCCCTTTGGCTGAAAGGAAAATCAAACATGTCTCCCTTTCTAGAAGGGTTTTCAAAAGTCCATCCTCTAGCCGAGGGGTCACCAATCATTCCAATTCTCCACCAAAGAGTTTTAGATAAGCCCCTTCTGATCAAGGGGGCCTACAGCAGGCCCCATTAGACAAAGACAGCTCCACATGTTTTTCTTCAAAAGGGGTGCTCACTGATTTTTCATTTTCCCAAAATGAAATATTTCCTAACCCCTTTTCCCAGGGGAGTTTAGCACCATTGAAAGCTGCCAAAGATGACTGGAGAGCTGTACCCTCTCATGAAGAGAGCCAAGGTTGTTTAACTCTCCCCAGAATGACCCTAAGAAATCCATATCGGCTGAAGTGAGCTCGAGTCATGCCTCCTCTGACCAAAGGAATTTTATAACTTCCCAATTAAAGCAAGAGGGCTTTAAATGTCCTCCAGCAGTAAATGGGCTTGGATCTTCCCTTACAGCACAGACGGGACCAAGCCCTATCACTGCTCCCCAAGTGAGCCTCACACCACTCATGCCTACCCAATCAGAAACAAAACTATCTACATCTACATCAGGGATTCCAGAACCTTTGCCATCTTCAGAAGGGGCCCTAGAGAGTTCCACATATCTACAAGAGATGGTAGGAACTCCCAAGTCTACCCAAGGGACCCTTGTACCTCCTCAACATACACAAAGGTCTCTTGCACCTGCATCAACTTCCCTAGGGGTTCTGAGTCCTTCTGTATCTGTCAAGAGGACTCCAGAATTGTCTACATCTAGAGAAGCAGGTCAAAGACCTATTCTCTCTCACAAAGGGAAATTCAAACCTAATTCAGATATGAACATGGACAATGGATATCCCCACTATAGCAAAAGAGAAGGACAGATCCTCCTTCTGAGCAAGGTGGATTTCCAGTGTTTCTATCAGACCAAGAGGGATCTAAATATACCCTGCCAATCAAAAAGGCCCTTCTGGTTCATCATTGGAAACAAAATAACCAGAGATATGCCAAGAGAGTTCAAGTGAGCCATGCACATTCCACAACTACCCAAAGTGCTAAGACAATACAGCCTTCCCTTCTTCCTCAGGAGTCTCTAGGATTTTCCACATGTGTAGGAGAGGCTCTTGAAATTTCTACATATACACCAAGATTACCAGGTCGTTTACAACCAGTCTAGGATGTTTTGGGTTCTACCATATGTGATAAAGTGACTGGGGGACAGGATACATCTGCAGAATGGGTTCCAGAGTCATCCCCATCCTTAGAAATGGCTCTTGGATGTGACACATGTACACAAAAATTTGTAGCAAATTTCACATCGAGAGAAAGATATTCCTCAGATTCTACCTGCCCACAAACACCCACAGGACCTCTCCACTCTTCACAGGAGGCTGGGGAAATTTCCCCATCTCCTCAAGGGTATCAGCAATCTGTCACAACTACACAAGAGGCTATAGGCCATTCCCCATCCGCACAAAGGGATGCTAGTCTTTCCACATGCCTACAAGTGACTCCAGAACATCTAACAAATACACCAAAAATACTGAATTCTACCTATCTTCCCAAGAGCTGTTGGAACCTGTTTTGTCCATCCACCTGTCTCTAGAATCTAACATCTCTATACAAAAGGCTTTATTACATTCTTCTCCTGAAGAAAGTTTTCCTAAAACTTCCACATTAAGACATGGAGCTCCAGTAACTTTCTTAGCTGCCCATGAATATTTTAGACCTACTACATATGCACAGGAAACTTTAGAGGATACCACATCTACACAGTTTCTAGAAATTTCCCCTCATTCTGAAGCTGTAGTAAAAATATGCACATGTACACCTGACACAATATCACCTTCACCTTCTGAGCAAGAGGCCCAAGGATCTACCATATCTCATGAAGGCACTTTACCGTCTTCCCCATCTACACAAGAGAGTTTTATGCATATCCCTTCTCAGGAGGGAAATAGTAAACATGTTCCCTCTACCCAAGTGGGCCCTGGGTGTTCCATTTCTACCAAAAAGAGATTGAGAGATGATCCTTCTGATGAAGGGGACTTCGGAACTCCCTCATCTAAGGAAGGCAATTTTATACTTCTCCCTTCCTCAAAAAGGGCATGTGCATCTTCTACTGCTCCAAAATGTAGGGATAGGTCCCGCCCCTTGGGGGGCGTGTTCGCCTCGGGCTAATGTCTGCCTATAAATTTGGCAAGCATGCTCTCAGCCTTCTCTTCTGCTTTCCTGGTCTCTGCGGGAACGGTGGTTCTGTAAGTCTATTCTGCCATTAAAATATAGATATATATATTTTTACAATCTGTCTGCATTTGTTTACGCCGTTACATTTTGGCGTCCAACGTGGGCTATTTTGCCCCCGACTCAAGCGGGTAGCCCGCTAACTAACACAGCACCCTCCTGGGTGCTGTTTTTTAGTTCCTGACTCCGGCCCCAGTGCCGAGTCCGAGACATACTCGGCCACACCGGCCCATTCTGCCTGCCTTGGCTAAGTTTGCAGCGGAACCCCAATGCCTGAATTAGCAGAAGCTCAAATACCTGCGGTTTTGCAACAAAAGCTGCCACAGCGGCAGATTTGGTCTTATACAAAGTGACTTGGCCGGGAAGTGGTGGCACAAGCCTTTGATACCAGCACTTGGGAGGCAAAGGCAGGTGGATCTCTGTGAGTTTGAGGCCAGCCAGGCAGTGGTAGCGCACGCCTTTAATCCCAGCACTTAGGAAGCAGAGCCAGGTGGATCTCTGTGAGTTTGAGGCCAGCCAGGCAGTGGTAGCACACGCCTTTAATCCCAGCACTTGGGAGGCAGAGGCAGGCGGATCTCTGTGAGTTCGAGACCAGCCAGGCGGTAGTGGTGCACGACTCGGGAGGCAGAGACAGGCAGATCTCTGTGAGTTCGAGGTCAGCCTGGTCTACAAGAGCTAGTTCTAGGACAGGCTCCAAAAACACAGAGACCACCACTGGCAGGAACCGATCATTGCAGGTAAAAATTTTTCTTTTATAAATAAAATGTCTGAACACATTAGTATTCAAGAATTTAACAGTTTTTTTAATTGTACCATGTGGGAGATTTTACAAGAGGTGTCTATCACCCCACATCTATGGATCCTTCTGGGATTTGTAGTTTTCATTGGCACTAAATGGTTTGATAATAGAAATATGATAAAGTCTTTACAAGATGAATCCAGGATTCTTAAGGCAGAGTTTAAACGCTTAAAAACAATTGAGAATGACAACAATCTTCTCAAGAATCAGTTTGAAGTACTCCAGGCTGATGTTAAGGAGAAATTCATTACTATGGAAGAGGGAACAGCTGATCTGGATGGTAAGCTTCAGTCCCTTTCTGTAGGAAATGAAACATTAACTGAGAGAATCAAAACTGCTGAATGTGACAATCGGATTTTGTCTAAAGCTTATGACAGATTGACAGAAAGATTGTCAATACAAGAAGGCACGGTTTATGCCATAAAAATTATGTCCAAAGATGAGATGTTATCTCTAACGGACAAACTTCATACTTTAGAATCCTCAGTGAAGACTTTGGAACATAATTCTGGACAGGAGATTCAGACATTGCAGAAGGCAATGGTGAATAGAATTGAAAAGATTGAGGAATTTCTAAATTCTGATGAAGAAGAGCAAAGGGTAGAAAGGCAAATTTTAACTACATCTGTGGGTAAATCTCTCCGGGACAATTTCCACAAAGTTCTACCTACAGTTCTACCTGCCTTTCCAGTAATAACAACAGAGAAGATGATTGGTTCCAAAAACCCTAGGGTCGTCAAGTAGACTACATGGGAGCCTGTCTGTATGAATAATCTCAAGGAAATAAACCAGGCTGTCATGACTTTTGGGATGCAAGCCTCTTTTGTTAAAGAGATGCTAAGATCTTGGGCCACAACAAGCAGAGCAAGCCCCTCGGACTGGCTCCAGCTGAGCTCTGCGGGACTTGAGAGTGGACCGCAATTGAAATGGAAATGCTTATACAGGCAAGAGGCTAGACTCTTAGAACAGCAGGAAAAAAGCGAAGGGAATTGACATTTCCCTAGATCAAATTCTAGGTGAAGGGCTCTTTTCCGACCCTCAGGAACAAGCTAATGTGGATGAAAACACACTCTCCATGTGTGCTACAGCAGCCTTAAGGGCTTGGGACAGGGTTCAAGACCCAGGACAGAGAATGGAATCATTTGTCAGAGTTAAACAGGGTCAGAGAGAACCCTTTAGTGACTTTTTACAAAGATTAACTAAGGCTGTAGAAATAGGGATATCTGACCCAGAAGCAAGACGTATAATGATTGAGTCTTTGGCTTATGAAAATGCAAATGTGGAATGCAAAAGGATTTTGGGCACTTTAAAGCTCAGATCAGTGCCCTTGGAAGAATGGGTCTTGCATACACTCAATGTTGATACATTTGATTATGGCACTGAAGCATGGGTAGAAGAAGCAGTTTCCAATGGTAAAAGGAGACACCAGAATACCAAATGTTTTAATTGTGGAAAAATGGGTCATATGAAAAGGAATTGTAGACAATGGATTTTCAGAAATAATAATAATAATAATGCATCTTTCAGAAATAATAATAATAATGCATCTTCTAGAAATAACAGAAATAGGAGGACTCAGCCTTCAGGTTTATGTAGAAGATGTGGAAAAGGCAGACATCGGACGAATGAATGCAGGTCCAGAAGAGATAGACAAGGCAACCTGATACAGTCGGGAAACGTGAGGGGGGGGGCCTCACAGGCCCCCATGGCAAACATGGTTCAGTCATTTCCAGTTTCTGCAGAGAACGTGCCTCATCAGAACAATTAGGAAGCCCCATGCCTACCGTTACAAGCAATAATGATCAGAAAGATAAGTTACATGTGTTTTGGCAAACTTCTATAAATGATCAAAGACCTAAACTGAGAGTGTGTGTAAATGGCATTTTTATTACTGGCCTGTTGGACACAGGTGCTGATGTAAGTATCATTACTCCAGAATCTTGGCATCCGTATTGGCCTCTTCAGAATGTAAATGTTCAGGTCCTGAGTATTGGAACCCTATCTCGAGTAAGGCAGAGCACGAGATGGGTTGAATGTATAGGGCCAGAGGGACAAATAGGAAAATTAAAGGCATATGTAACCAATATTGCAATGAATTTATGGGGTTGTGACGTATTACAACAATGGAATACCGAAATTAACATTCCTGCGACTTCTAGAGCCTATATTTCTGAAAATAATATTAAAAGATATTACAAACGGAGAAAACTGGCCATTAGGGCTGTGCAAGAACAAACAATTGATGTCCCTTCAGAGATACCAACAGCCTTGCCTCTAAAATGGTTGACTGAGAAACCAATATGGACAAAGCAATGGCCTTTAGTTGAGGAAAAGTTACAGGCTTTAGAACAGCTGGTACAAGAACAATTAGATGCTGGACATATAGAAGAATCTACCAGCCCTTGGAATTCTCCTGTATTTGTGGTTAAGAAAAAATCAGGTAAATGGAGAATGGTGACAGATCTCAGGGCCATCAACAAGGTTATTCAACGTATGGGCCCTCTGCAATCTGGAATTCCTTTGCCCTCTTTGTTACCAAAAGAATGGCCTCTCATAGTTATTGATTTAAAGGATTGTTTTTTCACTATACCTTTGCAAAAAGAAGATAGAGAAAAATTTGCCTTCACAGTGCCTACTTATAACAATTTTCAACATTCGAGGAGGTACCACTGGACCGTTCTCCTCCAGGGTATGTTAAATAGCCCCTCCCTGTGCCAATATTTTGTGAACCAACCATTGCATATAATATGCAAGAAATTTCCCAAATCTATAGTATACCATTACATGGACGACATTTTGTTTTCTGATTCAAACATGGATACCTTGAACAGACTGTTTGAAGAAATAAAGATACTTTTACCTAAATGGGGATTGCAAATAGCTCCTGAAAAGATTCAGAAGGGAGATTCTGTTAATTATTTAGGTTATAAAATAGGTTTGCAAAAAATTAAGACACAAAAAGCACAAATTAGGAGAGATCACCTACGGACTCTTAATGACTTTCAAAGACTGTTAGGAGACATTTCCAGTCTACGACCAGCTATTGGAATAACACCTGATCTAATAATTCATTTGAACAAAACCTTGGATGGTGATAAAGATTTAAACAGTCCCAGAGAATTAACAGCTGAAGCAGAAAAGGAACTGATAATGATTGAGAAAAAATTACAACAGGCACATGTGGACAAGGTGAATCCAGAGCTCGATGGTATTCTTGTCATACAACCATCAAAAATTTCTCCTACAGGAATTTTAATGCAGAGAGATGATATTATTTTGGAATGGATCTTTTAACCATTTAAACCAAGTAAGAAACTGAAAACTTATGTGGGAAAAGTCTGTGAGTTAATTATAAAAGGCAAGCTGAGACTTCGTCAACCAGCAGGCATAGACCCAGCAGAAATTATAGTGCCTTTCACTGCTGATGAACTAAAGAAATTATGGGAAGACAATGAACCATGGCAAAGAGCTTGTGCTATTTTTTTGGGAGACATTAATAACAACTATCCAAAAAGCAAGAGGCTTAACTTCATAAAGAGAACTTCTTGGATTCTTCCTTGAATCGTCCGTGATGCTCCAATAACTGGAGCCCGTACATTCTATACTGATGCCAATAAATCAGGGAAGGCAGGTTACAAATCAGAAGACTTGGGTAAGGTGGAACAAAGTCCAACATCCTTATGATTCTGTCCAGAAAGCGGAATTATATGCCATTCTTATGGTGCTAAGGGATTTTAAAGAACCTATTAATATAGTCACTGATTCACAATACGCAGAAAGAGTTATTTTACATATTGAAACTGCTGAATTTATACCTGATGATACAGAACTAACCTCATTGTTTCTCCAGGTTCAAGATTTGATCAGGAACAGGCTTTGCCCTATGTACATAACACACATCCAGTCCCATACGGGTCTGCCAGGTCCTCTAGCACAAGGTAATGTAGAAATTGATCAATTATTGATTGGTAGTGTGCTACAAGCCTCTGAATTTCATAAAAATCATCATGTTAATAGCAAAGGTTTGAAGAAAGAGTTTTCTATTACATGGCAACAAGCTAAGGAGATTGTAAAGGAATGCCCTACTTGCTCTTTCTATAACCAAATGCCACTGCCTGCAGGGGCTAATCCAAAGGGCACCCAAAGGAATGAAATCTGGCAGATGGATGTGTTCCACTTTGCAGAATTTGGCAAATTAAAATATGTTCATCACACCATTGACACTTATTCAGGCTTTCAGTGGGCAACTGCTTTAAGTTCAGAAAAAGCTGATTCAGTAATCACTCATTTATTAGAAGTCATGGCTATCATGGGTATACCTACACAAATAAAGACGGATAATGGTCCTGCTTATGTCTCTAGGAAAATGAAACGGTTTTTTGATTATTACAATATCAAGCATGTTACAGGTATACCATACAATCCTACAGGTCAAGCAGTCATAGAAAGATCCAATCGAACTATAAAGGATATGTTGACCAAACAGAAAGGGGTGGAAAACACCCCCAGAAATAGGTTACATAATGCTTTGTTAACCTTGAATTTTCTCAACGCTAATGAGAAGGGAACAACGGCTGCAGAAAGACATTGGATAACGGAAAAGTCTACTGAACTAAATCAACCAGTTTATTTCAAGGATGTGCTGACCTCACAATGGAAGCCAGGAGATGTGCTACGTTGGGGAAGGGGTTTTGCTCTTATCTCCACAGGTGACGAAAAATTGTGGATACCATCAAAATTAATAAAGGTTCGGTTTGAAGAAGAGAAGCCACTTGGAAAAGATAAATAACAATTCTTGCATAAGGATGGCAAGCATACTGATGGTAAGAAAGACAGATAGGTTGGAGGCAGGGTTCTTTTCTTATCTCCACAGGAAAATACTCATCTTCAAAGAAATTGAGGGACCCTGAATATTTAATTACTGATGGATGGACACATTTTGTAAGTATTAATTTATATATATATATATATGTCTTATTAAACATTTCTTTATAAATATATAGAGCTGGTTTTGAAGTTGGACTCTGGCTCAGTCCCTCTCCAATTCCAAGCCTGTTAGTAAGAGAAAAACCCAGAGTTTCTGGAGTTTCTGTCTCATGTCAAGAGCCATGATATGGGACAGAAAGAAATATGAGTTTAGAAAACATCTTTGCTTTTCTCCATATCTATCATACTTTTCATTGAATATATCTATCATGTCTTTCATTGAATATAATATGTATGTCTATATGATTAATGTTTAAGTTTTTCACAATGAACAATGAGTTTTTCTTGAAGTGACATTTGAAGTTTCCAGGAAGAAGATGGGGCCCCACAACAACAACTCTACCTGGTTGATATGACGTCATAATACTGATAGCACTACTACAAGACCTGTTTTGGATACCAGCTGCACAAGACAGTTCCAACTTGGTTAGCTGAAATGGTGCACATCTTGTACAACATTCTTGCCAGACCTCCACAAAATACTCAGAGACTATTTGCAATTTTAAAAGACATTGATCTTGAAATTTAACCATCATTTTACTTTCACGGGATCCCCCAGAAAGAACATCATCCCCGTGACAGCTGGAAGTAATTCTAGAGGACGAGGTCCCCTCTCCCAGTAAAATTTACCCCTGGGTTTAGGGACATCATTTAGGGGTTGGGAGGTTGGGGGAGGAATTTTATAAGCTCAGGGATCATTTTGAAAAAAAAAGGAGGGAATGATGGGATAATAGATTTATAATTGTGAGTTACTGCTTTTAGACAAATATATTGGTATTGATTCTTGTATATTGATACAAAGTTAAATTATATTGACTATTGTATGCATGCATGTTTCTATCTCTGTTTAAAACATTTTTTATGTATTGACATATATTGTATTGATAAATATATATTGTATATATTTACCATATTGCAGTGTACATTTCTACCTCTGATTAAGATACTTATATAATGTTTGTGTATTGATATATATTTACCATATTGCAATGTATATTTGTACAGTGTTTATATTTGGAGGTCATTATCCTCATTTGTTACACAGTTGTTTATTGTCTTTGTCTTTAAGTTAGATAGATATTGAGAATTATATAGATAGTCATCTAAGTTTGTTATTTATAATTAGACTAATCAGGTTCTCTAGATATATAGAGATTATACTCAGTACAGATAGATAATCTTCGACGTCTTCAAAGAGCTGTAGAAAATGGCCTTTAATCTAACTCAGAGTTTCGTGATAGTGAGACACAATTGCTCCTGGCTGCACAGCTCTATTCCCGAGAGAATGTTGAGCACCAAAGACACTCCATCTGGAGCCTTTCTATTTGGCAGAACTGGCCATTGGGCAAAGAAATGCCCATACCTCAACCACTGACAGAGATACAGAGCGTGCATCAATGGATAAAACAGGACTGTCATATCCTGCCAAGACAGGGTAAAATAGTTTTGAAAAGTTCCTTGCCTTTAATAATGGTATGTCAGTTATGTTAGGCCTTAGCAAAAATTGGTTGACTCAACATTGCAAATGAGACTTTGGGTGATTGCCCAGGTAGTCAGTTGTCTCTGTCAATTGTTGCACATTTTGGAAATATCTCATTTGTTGAGTAGTGTTTATTCCCTTCTCAGACCTTTGACGGAGTTGAAGATTATATAATTGTAGTTACTCTCTACATTATTTGGACTCCTTGAGATAGCATGTTTAGCAAAGCTTTTGTTCTCAATATTGTTTGTTATATTTTTTATTTGTTGTTATTGTATATAGTTGTATTTGGTTTGGTTCTGTCTTATTTAAACAAAAAGGGGAGATGTAGGGATAGGTCCCGCCCCTTGGGGGGCGTGTTCGCCTCGGGCTAATGTCTGCCTATGAATTTGGCGAGCATGCTCCCAGCCGTTGCTTCTGCTTTCCTGGTCTCCACGTGAACGGTGGTTCTGTAAGTCTATTTCTACATTAATGATATAGATATATATTTTTTTACAATCTGTCTGCATTTGTTTACGCCGTTACACCAAAAGAAACATCAATAACTACAAGTACTCCTCAGGTAAGACCTACGCCTTCTATATCTGTCCAAAAGGACCTGCAATGTTCCACATCTGAACAAAAGACTGTGGAACCTTGCTATTCTAACCATGGGCCTCATGAATATTCCATATCAACCCAAGAGGCCCAAGGGCCTTCTTTATCTGTCCCAAAGGGTCTATGTCATTTACCATCTGTCCCAGGCCTTCAGAGACATTCTCCATCTCTGTCAAAGGCTCCAGAAAATCCTACCTATACCCAAGCAGATCTGTCAATTTCTAAATCTGACTTAGGAGTCTTGAAATCTTGATAATCTGCCAAAGGGTCTAAGGGAAAGGCCAAATGTAAACAAAAACATATTGAATCTTTGCCATTAGCACAAGAGGACCTGACATCTCCTATGTCCTCCAAACCATCTAAAGATCCCTGTGCCTCCTCCTGCCTTCTTGATGCAGAAGACTTTCCATCTCCCCCAGGGTCTCCAGTGTCATCAACATCTGAGCAGTGGTATCTAGAAACTTCACCATCTTGCCAAGGGTTTCTTGGACATTCACCATCTGCCCCAGGAGACCTGTGTTGTTTCCAGGCTGCCCAGGAAGCAAAAGAACTTTTGTCATCTGCCCAAAGGCCTCAGGAAAGTTTTCCACCTTCATTAAGTTATTCAGGACATTTGCCCAACCTCCCAAGAGATCAGGAAGATTCCTCACTAGAACAAGGGATTTTAGAACATGTCCCTCCTGCTCAGGGCTCTCTGGAAACTTCATGCTCACCTAGGGTGTCTTTGCAAAAGCTCTTGTTGTCCCTACAAAGGCCTCTGGATCTTTCCATATCTACTCGGGAATGCTGGTACATCCCAATCTGCACAAGGGTTGCAAAGATTTCTACCATCTATACACGAATATCTGGAAAATTCCCCTTCAGGCTTTGCGTCTCTTGAGCACTTACCAGTGGCTCCAAAGGCTCAAGAAGTTTTAACTCTGTATCAGGAAACCCATTTCCCATTGTTGCATGATCATGGAATTCTAGAATTACCTCAATATGGCTCAGTGGCCCTACCATCAATGCCATCTGTACAAGAGCTTCAGGGAAGTCTCTCATCCTCAGAAGGTAGCATAGCCCCTGTGGTCCCCTTCCAGGGGTCTGTGGGACATTCCCTATCTGCACAAGAGCCTATAGATTTTGCAAATCCACAAAAGCAACTCCAGGGCATTCTCTGTCTGGTCTAGATGATATGTTAGCTTTCATATCTTGCCAGGAGACCCTGGGAATATTGTCCTCTGTAGAAGTGGATGTGGGAACATATTCACACAACACAGGATCTCCAGGACAATTGAAAAATATCTCAGGGTTTCCAAGATCTACGATATCTGATCATGATCCTGTAGTAATTTCCTTACCTGCACAGGGAACTCTCAGACATTTGCCATCTACTCAAGAGGATGTGGGACTTTCCCTGTCTGCCCAACAAGCTCCAGAACTGTCCACATTGGAACAAGGGTCTATCCAAGATGTGGAAACAGCAAAAGTGGCTCTGGTAATCCCATCATCTCCCAAAGGGGCTATCGGAAAATTTCAGTGTTACCAATATGCTTTAGAACACTTTCCACCTAGTGAAGGAGCTCTTGAACACTCTTCAACCCACTAGGGGACTCAAGAAAGTTTGAAATTTTCCGTAGAGTCTCTGGAAATTTTGTCATCTAACTTTGAACATGTCAAAAATTCTCTCCCTGCCGCAGGTGGTCTGGAATCTTTTCTATGTGATCCAAGGGTTTTTGGACATATGCTAGCTGACAAACACCATGAACAACATTCTATATATGCACAGGAGTCTCTGGGTAATTCACTGTCTAACCAAGAGGCTCAAGAACACTTAGTACCTTTAATAGGGAATTTGAAACCTTGCCAATCTGCCAAGGAGGGACTCAAAACTTTGATACCTTCACAAATTGTTCTGGAAAGTACTTCAAATATTTCAGAGGGTCTAGGAGCTTTATCATCTGATATGGAGCATATGGGACTTACCTCATTAGCAAATGAGTCAATAGAGAACTCCCAATATGTTGAAAGTGTTGTGGAATCTTCTTCTGCCACTGGAGCTCTAAGAACTATGCTTGCTCAAAAGTCTTTGGAAAATCCTTTACCTGGAAAAGGGATTAGGGAAACATTATTATCTTCCCAAGGGGCTTTGGAAATATTATCATCCACAAAAGGGAGAGTGGAGAATGTATCATCTCCTGATAGGTCAGTGAAACCTCCGACTTCTTTACAGGAGATTTTGAGACCTTCTTCATTGATCCAAGGTCCTCACCAACATCCACTATCTGCACAAGGGCCTCTAGGACCTCCCAAAACTGAATCTGGCATTCAAGGGTCTTTATCAACTCCAGAGGCTGGAGGAAATTTATCAAGGGAACCAGGTTCTTGGAAAGCTTTCCCATTGACCCCAGAAACTCTAGATCATTTGGAATCTGCTGAAAGACCTGATGATCTGTCCATATCAGCACATGGAATGTTTGATTCTTTACCATCTAACCAGGGGACTCTAGGAATTTTGGTATATTCTCCAGGGCTCATGGAACCATCAGAATCAGAACATAGGAAACTTGGGCATGTGTCATCTGTGGGAATAGATGGAGAAATTTCTCCATTTGAGAAACCAGCCAAATCAACTTTCCCATTGACTCTATATTTACCATTGATTACAGAGGTTTTGGAATCTTCCTCATGTGGTCTGGAATCTCTGGGGTCTCTGTTATCCATCAGAGAAGATGCAAAAGGCACTCCTTCTGCACCACATGCACAGGAAAGTTCTTTATCTACTTCCCAGGCCCTAGAACATTTTGTAACTATCCAAGGGCGTCTGCAAATTAACACACTTGATGTACAGACTCTGTGCCCTTTGCATCTACATTAGAGAATGTAGAACATTCCTTTTTTTTTCTCGAGGGTTTCCAAGACGATTCCAAATGCTCTCAAATATTCTTGCCCATCTGTCCAGTAATGGTGAGTCTGAGGAATTTTCTATCTCTGCTCCAGGAACTAAAAACATTTCCTTACTTGCTCAAGAGCCTTTAGAACATTCCTCCCTACATGATGCAACTCAAACCATTTCCCCTTACCCTCAAGAGGTGGTGGGATCTTTGCTATCTGAACAAGTTTCTTTGGGACTGTCTCCATCTGATCATGGTTCTCTGGGACCATTATCCTCAACACTAGGAGCTGGGGGCCTTCCCTATCTGAAGCAGATTCTACACAGCTATCTGCATCAGCAACAGTGACCAAAGTACTTTTAACCTCTTCCCTTGGGCCTTCAGCATTTAAATATTATGACAAGATGAAGTGGGAGTTTTGCCAGCTCTCCATGGAGATCTTGAATCTTCTCAGTCTGATCAAAGGACTCTGGAAGTGATCAAGTTTGCAGAAGGGGTTCTACAAAATTTATCAGTTGCTCAAAGAAGTACAAAACTTTCAACTCATTCCCAGGATGCTAACAATTCTTCTCTATCTGACCAAAGCTATCTATTACATTCACTATATGTCAAAAAGCCTTTGATACCTGCTCTATCTGATCAGGAAATTGAAGAATCATTGTTATCCCACTTAGAAGATACAGAACATCCATTGTCTTCAGCTTGTATTCAGATGAAGGAACCTTCTCTATCTACCCTAGGCCTCAAGACTCTTTGCTAACTAAACAAGAGCCCCTGAGACTTTCTATATCTCTGTGCAATTTTCTGTGTCCTTTTCCATTTTCCCATGAGTCTGAGACTGAGACTGTAGCACTTTCCACATTATCTCCAAAGTACCTGGAACCATCCCAATCTGCACAAGGGGAACTAGAATATTTTTCAACTGTAGGACAGTGTAAAGAATATTATTCAACAGCCTCACAATCTTCAAGAATATTGTCCTCACTCCAAGGGTTTGGAGAGCATTTATCATCTGCCCCAAGTGTTCAAGAACTTTTCCAAACTGGCCCAGTGGATCTAGCAAATTTGCTTTCTTCCCAAGGGCCTCAGAAACCCTTTAAATTGACCCAAGGGTTGTTGCATCCTTCAGCATCTGCTCAAGAATCTCAAGAACCTTCTGAATCTCCCCAAGATGTTGTGGGAAATCATGAATCCTCTGAGAGGATTCATGGATATATTTTCCCTAAAGTAATGCCTGTGGAAACTTTTACATCAGTTTCAGAGACTACAGTAACTTCACCATATACTCCACAACCTCTGGAACTTTTTTCATTACTACATGTGACTTCAGCAACTTCTCTAACTGACCAAAAGGTAGTGGGACCTAAACCACCTTCACAAATAACTCTAGAAGTGTTGTCATTGGCACAAGTGTCCCTAGAACCTTCAGCTTCTGGCCAAGGGAATGAGAGAAATTCTCAGTTAGAAAAAGGTACTTTGGAACAGTCTTTTTCAGCACAAGGCATTTTTGGATTACTGCCATGTACAACAGAAGTTCAACAATCTACATCATATGCCCATAAACTACCATAAATATTGCCATCTACACAAAAGGACTCCCTGTCTTCTAAAGAATCTTTGGTACTGCCCATATCTGCAAATAGGACTCTTGAGAATTTGCAATCTGATCATGAACTTACAAAGCATTCCAATTCCTTTCAGGAAGCTTCTAGACCTTCTTTGTTGGTCCAAGATCCCCTGCAAGATTCATCATCTGCTTCAGAGACTCTGAGACCATCTTCTAACCAGGATTTCAAAAGTCTTTGTTGTATTCCTTACATGCAGTGAAACCTTCATCATCTGCACCAGATGCTAATAAACTTCCCCAAACTAGTCTAAGGAATCAACCAACTCGCCTATCTAATCAAGGGCATCAGGAAAATTCTATGTCTCTCCAGGGTACACTGGGTTCTTTTTCATCCAAATCAGGGCCTTTAGAACATTCAACATCTTCCCCACTGATTATGGGTCCACCGGTATCTTTCCAAAGTAAGCTAGGACACTTGTTTTGCACAGATACATCACCATTTACCAAGGGCCTACAGGGCCTTTTTCATTTCCTTCTGGGACTACAGAACATTTACAGAACATTCAAGATCTCATGAATCTTCTTTATCAGCATCCAAAGATCTAGCACATTTTCTATCTGACCAATGTTACAGATCTACTCAGGGAACTCTAGCTTCTTCACCATATAGCCAACAATCACCACAATAGTCAGCATTCCAAGGAATGTTGGAACTATCCAAGTTTGACCAGTGTACACATAGCCATTTGTCTTCTGTCCCAGATGATTTTGGAATGTCTCTGTTTGTCCCAATGATTACAGGCACATTGCCACCAATCCCAATGACTCCAGGACTTTCCTCACTAACATAAGCAAGTCTAGTTCTTTCCTTATCTTTTCAAAAAGATGATGAATTTTGCCTATCTTCACAAGCAACTCTGGAATTAAACACATCAAGGCAGGAGACACTGAATCCTTTCTCGAGTTCCTGAGAAAGCTTCTATTTATACAAAACCCAGTTTGGTAAAACCCACACAGGCACAGAGTACTGAAGGACATCCAACTTCTAAGTCAGGGACTAATCAAAGTACCAAGAAGGAACTAGGATTTTCTCCACCTGCCCAAATGCCACTGATAATTTCCTTATCTACACAATGAACTCCAACATCTTGTTCATTTGACCAAGGGGATCTGGGGACTTCTCTATCTGTCCAAGGGTCTCTAAAACTATCTACTCCCACACAAGTAATTGTAGAAACTGTGCCATCTGTGCAAAGTACGTTGACACATCCCACTTCATCCCAAGTAGCTCCAAGATTTTCTCCATTGGCCCAACATGCTGTACAAGATTCAGCATCTTCCCCAAGGACTACAGGATCTTTCTTATACAAAAAAGTTGAGGATCTTTTTTGTCTTCTCTGGAGGACATAGAACATTCACCATCTATTCCACATGCTCAGGAACAACGTCCATCTGTTCCAGGGACTTTGCAACCTCCACTATCTTGTGAAGGATGTAAGAAACTCTCCAAAGCATCAGAGAGAACTTCACCTGTTCAAAGTTCTTTGTCATCCATCCAGACTTCAGGGATTTGGGGACAATACCAACACTCCCACCGTACATTGGAGCATTTGCCTCATGGAAAAAAGGGCATCGAATCTTTTCAGTCTGCTTCAGGGATTATAGGAGATTTGCCATCACCTGTAGTGCCTGTAGAACATTCAACTCCTAACAAACAAGGTGCAGAATCCTTTCTCTCTGGTCAAGGGTATCTAGAAACTTTGAAACCTGACCAAGGATCTCTGAAACTTTCCATGTCAGCCCAGTCAATACTAAAGGAATCATGATATACTAAAGGGGCTCTATGACCTTCAGCATCTTTCTCAGAACTTTCAAAACCATACAAAGTTTTCCCACCTACCCGAGGGACTGCAGGAGATTCCCATCTGGGTCTCTCTGTATCACCATCACAAGAAAGTCCATTTTCTTATTCTGATGAAGGAGTTGTGGAACCTTTCTTTTCAGAACAGGGAACTCTAAAATTGTCCAAATCTGTACAAGGGACTCTAGGGTCTCTCCCATCTATTCAGTGCACTGAAGGTCATTTCATATCTTCCCAAGGCACAACAGGGCAGTCCACATCTGAGAAGCCTTTGACATCAACTACAAAACCTCTGGGGTCTACCCACAATGTCCTTGTCATATTAGGATCTGGGCCATCTTATCAAAGCCTCTGAGAATTATTTTATCTGCCCAAAAATTTCTAGGGCCTCCACAATCTGCACTAGGGTCTATAAAGCTATCTACACCCACACAAGGAGATGTAGGAATTCTGTCATCTTCTCAAAGTACTTCACAACATAAAATTTCTTTCCAGGAGTCTCCAAAATTTTCTTCATCTGCCCAACATAATGTCCAAAGTTCAGCATCTTCCCCTAGGACTACAGGACCTTTCCCATCTAGCCAGAAACCTCAAGCATCCTTTATGTCTTCACTATCACACATCGAAGAACATTTGCCATCTGCTCCAGGTGCTCAGGAAAATACTTTATCTAATCCATGGACTCTAGGACCTTTGCTATCTTCTAAAGTGCCTAAGGAACTCTCCACAGCTATAGAGGAAACATTGCCTGTCCTAAGTTCTTTGCCATCTATCCAAAGGTCTTCAAAACACTCAGTATATTCTTCAGGGGTTTTGAGACAACACCAATACTCCCAGAATACCTTGGGGCACTTGTCATATGTGAGAGAGGGTGTGGAATTTTCTTAGTCTGCTACAAGGACTATAGGAGCTTTTCCATAAACTCTAGTGCCTAGAGGACATTTTACTTTGAGCCAAGGATCTGCAGATTCTTTCCCTTCTGGCCAAGGTAATCTAGAACCTTTGAAACCTGCCCAAGGGTCTCTGAAACATGTTATGTCATTCCAGGGAATGCTGCATTCAGCACGATATCCTGAAAGGACTCTGTAACTTTCAGCACCTTCCCAAGCAGTTCCAGAGCCATATACAAATTCCCCATTACCCAAGTGACTAGGTGAAATTTTCCATCTGTACCAGGGCATCCAGATCTCTTGTCATCAACACAAGTGACTTCACTATTTTCTCATTCTGATGAAAGGACTGTGGAAACATGCCTATCATCACCAGGAACTTTGAAAGTGTCCAAATATGCACAAGGGACTCTAGAGTCTTTTTCTGCTTCCCAAGGCATTGGTGAGTTTCTCTTATCTGCCAAAGGCACATTGGGAAATTCAGCATCTGCAAAAGAGATTGTAGGACCTTTTGCTTCCATGAAAGAACCTCTGGGGTCTATCGAAAATACCAAAGGATCTTTGCAATCTGGTCAGAGTTCTCTGGGGGTGTCTCAGGCTGCAGAAGGGCCTGTGGATCCTTCATTATTTCCCAAAGGGTTTCTGGACTTATCTGTGTCTGCCAAAGGGACACTAGCAACATTGCTATGTAATCAAGTAACTAGGAAACACCATGATTCATCTATAACCTGTCAGAAAACGTCTCAGCCAGCACAAAATTCTCCACAACATCCACCATCTCTTTTAGGACTTCCAAATCCTTCCTAATCTGAATAGCGCACACTAGGTTCTTTGTCCTCTCCTCCCGGTACTGGAATATCTGCCTCAGGTTCTCAGGAAATGTTCCAACTTTCTGCAATTCCAGAATATCCTGAACCTTTGCTATATTTTGGATTGCCTCTGGAACTTTCTGTGTGTGCACAAGGAACTCTGTGTCCTTTTTCATCTCCTCAAGGAGAACTTGATTCTTTACATTGTTTCTCTGCTAATCTGGAAACATCTCAACCTGCCCAAATGAATCTTAGCCATTTGTCATCTGTCAGAGAGCGTGTGGGAAACTCTCCATCTGTCCCTGGTCCTCAAGAGTTTTCACTATTTAACAAAGAGACTAGAGAACTTTCTACACATGTCCCAGGTAATCCAGCACCTCCGCCCTCTGCTCATCTCCCTCTAGAACTTAATGTATCTGTCCAGTGTTCGCTGAGTCCATCAGCATCTTTAAAAGGAAATCTAGAGTCCTCATTATATACTGAAGACATCCAAGGAATAGTCCAAAATACACATAGTTATCATTGGCAATTGCCACACGTAAGAGAAACATTGGATACTTATCCATCTCATGTAGGAAGTTTGGTATATCTACCTTGTCCTCAGGAAACTCTGGGACATTCCTCTTTATACCAGAAGAGTCAAGCAACTTCTCGTTGTGCACAAAAAGCTGTGGGTTCCTGCCTGTATATACAAGGGTCAAGGGGACTGTCCACATCTGCACAAAGGAGTCTAGTACATCTTCCACCTGCCCAAGGGATCTCAGGAAGTTTCTCACATAGACAACATACGTGCTCACAGTCCACTTCTGCACGAGCACAGTGGCATATTCATCATCTACTCCAATGTCTCAGGGATATAGCCAGCATGCCAAAAAGATGGTAGAAATTTTGAATTCTGTCCCAGGGTCTCCAAGAATTTCTGTCACAGCACAAGGGTCTGTAGAACCTTGGCTACCTCCCTGGGAGTCCCCAGGATATTCATCATCTGCACTAGGTGCTCACAAAACTTCTATAGCTACCATAGGACATGTGGTATCTGATGATATGCCTATGGAACAATCCATAACTTCCCAGGAAAATATGAGTCCTTTCCTTTCTTCCCAATGCCCTTTGGAACATTCCCTGTGTGTAGAAGGGACTTTTGGTCTCTCTACACCTAGGCATGACACTGTAGGACACTCGGTTTCATCCCTGGGACCTGTTGGATCTTGGCAGTCTGCCCACAGGGTTCAACAAACAGCTTCATACTCTTCAGGATCTAAGTCTTCTTCAAAAGAGAACAAAGATATTACTTTATCTGGACTAGGGAATCTAGGACATACATCATCTTCCCTAGGTCCTTTGGTAATTTCGTTATCTGTCCAACTGAGTTCATGTCCTTTAGTATCTTCCCAAGATGGGGGAGAACCTTGCCTGTCTTCCTTGGAAACTCTGGAAGGTTCTACCTGCATGCATGGCAATCTAGGGATATCCAATTCTTCAAAGGGAGAATTGGGAACTTCCCCATCTTATGCAGGGACTTTAGGATCTTCTCCATCTGCCCAAGTGGATTTAATAATGTCTCCAACTGTCTCATGGACTCTGAGACCTCTCCTGTCTGCCAGGGGTAGTCTAGGAACATCGACATCTGCCCAATGGGCTATGAAACTTTCATCAAATACTCAGGAGAATACAGAACCTTTGGCATATGCCCAAGATGATCTACAACTGAGGTCTTTTTCCCAGGAAAATCAGGGACCTTTGCAATTTGCCCAGGAAGCATTAAAAGTATTGCTATCTGCCCTAGAGGGTTGCAAAACTACTCTGTCTAAGGGCCAGTAGAAAATTTTCTATCTGCCTTGGGAACTCCTGGCCTTTTCAATTCTGTACCGCAAGATGCTGGAGGCTCTTCCTTATCCTCCCAAAATAAGGTGAGACTGTCCACATCATCACAGAAATGTGTAGAATCTGTACCATCTCATCAAATGTATCTGAAACATTCTCCATATTCTCAAAGGTCTCTGAGAACTACCCATCTTCACAAGGTACTCTTGTAGATTCCTCAGAAGACACAGTGTGGCAGAATTTATTTGCTCCTGCCAAAGTGACTCTAGGACAGTCACCACATCAAGAGAGTTATGAAGGAAATATTTCATCTACCCAAGGAACTGTGAAATTGTCTCCATCATGACAAGAGTCTCTTGGACATTCCTCATTTTCTCAATTTTCTCCAGAATCATCCACATCTTCCCCAAAAGTTCTAGGTCCTTCTTATGACCAATGGGCTCTAAAACAGGTTCCATCTGTCCCAGGAGCTGGTCATTCTCTCTCTTGCCATGAGATACTCCAAAATTTATCATCTTCCAAAGTTACTCTAGAAACATCATCTTCTGTCTAGAGAGCTGTAGAAGCTCCATTAGATGAACAGGGTGTTCTACCACTTCAACCTCATTTCCAAGGGTGTCTGCGACCTTCCCAATGTACTCTAAAGACATCAGAATCCTTGCCATCTCACAAAACAGTTTTGAAAATTTAGAATCTTCATCAGGATCTCTAAGAACTATGACACCTCTCCCAGCAACTCTGGGAAATTCAATATCTGCTCATGATGCTTTGTGCCCTTGTGATTCTAACCAACAAATTCAGGGATCATCATCTTCTCTCCAGGAAACTCTTCAATTTTCTCCATCATCTAAAGGTTCACTGGGACCTCCTCCATCTGTACTAGAGACTTTGGAATATTTATTGTCAGACCAACTGTGTCCAGAATTGTCTATAACTACCCAAGGGTCTCTAGGACCTTTACCACCTCAGCAAGGGTATTTAGGAGATTCACTGTTTACTCAAGAATCTCTGGGATCTTCTGTATCAGTACCAGAGTATGTACAACATTCAAACCCTAACCAAGAGACTCCAGAAACATCTCCATCTTCCCAAGAGGATCTTGGCCTTTCTTTAGCCCAAGAGATTTTAGCATATTCACCATCTTCTCCCAGAGATTACAGATTTTCTCAAACTTCAGAACATTCTCTAGGAACATCACCATCTACCCATCATCATCTACCCATGATGTACTAGACAGACATCATCATCTGTCCATGAGTCTGTAGAACCAGCTCCATCGTCTCAAAGTGTTCTAGGAATCCAGGCTCCTTGGGAGGGACCTCCTGGTCTTTCTGAATGTACAGTAAAGGCATCATAACATTTGCCATCTTACCAAGAGCTCTATAAGACTTTAAAATCTGTCTCAAGGTTTTTAGAAACTTTTGTCTCTGTCCTAGAGTCACTAAGACTTTCAACATCTGCCCAAGGTGCTGTGGGCTCTTCTATATGTGACCAAGGGATACTGGGATCACTAACGTTTTCCAAAGAAACTCTGGAATGTTCTCCATTTGAACAGGGATGTGTGAAATCTGCCCCATGTCAAATGGGGCCTATAAGACATTCACTAACAGAACAAGGTTTAGAGCAAGTGTCTTCAGGGGGGAAAGTAACTCTTTAAGATTCACCACCTCAGCAAATTTATTTAGAAAATGTGTTGTCTACAAGAGGGGACCTGGGACTGTCCACATCTGCAAAGGATTCTCTTGAACATTCATCATATTCTCAAGGGTCTCTGGGACATTCAGGATATGCCTGGTATTCTGTAGAACCTTCTGTTTCTGAAAATAAAATTTTAGGACCATCGATATCTCCCGAGGAAACTCTGGAACTTTTTTCTCTTGACAAATGATCTCTGAGGCCCACTCAACCTTCACATGGGACTATGGTACCCACTCCCTCAGAACATGGTTATCAGACAATATCTTCAAGTGTACAAAGATCTACACAATCTCAGCATAGTTATGTAGAAATTTCATCCCATTTGCAAGAGGGTCTGGGAGTGTCCAATACCAGTGAAAGGATCTCTTGGACATTCACCATCTGCCCAAGGTTTATCAGATATTTCCTTGTCATCCCAACATGCTCCATGCCCTTGTCTGTATTCAGGGCCCTTAGGACATTCATCAGCTGATTCAGGATAAGTTGGAATTTCTGACTCTTTCCAGGGGACACCAGAAATTGCACCATTTACCAAAAGTACTCTAGAAAGACCATCTTCTGCCAATGGGATTATAGAAGCTTCACCAACTTCGCAAGATGATTTAGGATTTCCACCTTCTTCAGTACAGACTCTGCAATCTTCCCCACTTAGCCCAATGAGAACAGAAACATTGCCAGCTACAAAAGAGGTTTATAAGCCTTCAAGGTCTGTATCAGGCACTCTAGAATCTTTTCCATCTGTGCCAGGGGCTTTTGGAGTTTTAAAATACAACCAAGGAGTACTGGGACCTTTTTTTATCTGACAAGGGGAATCTGGGACCATCAACATCTCTCCATCATACTTGGGAACATCCCAAAGGAGTCCAAGGGGCTCTAGAATCTGTGCCATTTACCCAAGAATCAGTGGGCCATTGCTTTTCAACAGAGTTTCCAAGAATGTTCATTTGTGCCCCTAGCAACTTTATTCCCAATCCTCATGAAGACTCCCTGAGACATTCCTATTTTCCCCAAATAAGCTCTAGACATTCTAATAAAACCAAAAAAAATGTCAAGACATATCCCATTTCCTGAAGTGGATAACAGATATTCACTTTTGGGGCTTGATGGCTTAACATCTTTTCCTTCTGTCAAAAGTAGTCTCACATCTTCTGTATATGTCAATAAAGAATCAAGTTGTGCCTTTATTCCTGAAAGGAACATCCCACCCCCAATATAATCAGACTTGAACCTATCTAGTTCCCCTGATAAAGGAGATCTCAGACTTTCTCACTCACCATGAGGTGGCTCCACACATTCTAAACTGAAGAAAACAAAATCAAAACATGCTTCAAAAGAAGCAGTCCTCAAATCTCTCCCATCAGAAGATGAAGACTTGAAACTTCACCATTCTTCCAAAAGGGGGAAGAGGTTCCAATTCTGACAAATGCAGTGTGAGCCTTAAAACTGAGCCCCAAAAGACCCTCACTACTTTTCCCTCTACCAAGGGAGGCTGCATATCCTCACAATCTCATGAGGAGGGACTCAGAAGTTCTTTGTCTCATGATGGCATCATTAGACACTTCAAATCTATGAAAACTAATTTGGAACAGGTCCCCTCTAACAAAACAGATATTCCTGTTTCTCATTCAGAACATGAGCAATGTAAACAATCCTCCCTGTCAAAAATAGGTTCCAGACATTCATCTTCCAAAAGGGACCAGAAAATAAGAGCTACTCCACATGAGGGCATAGAACCTTCCATCTCTAAGGGAGGCTGCAGATCCTCACAGTCTCATGAGGATGGCCAAATATGTTCTCCATCTCTCAAGGCAGCCCTAGACATTACAATTCTACCAAAACCAAATTGGAACAGGTCCCCTCTAACAAAGCAGATGTTCATGCTTCCCATTCAGAACACGAGGACTGCAAACTGCGCTCTTTGTCCAAAATAAGGTCCAGATATTCATCCTCCAAAAGGGACCAGAAACCAAAAGCTACTCCTCATGAGTGCACAGAACCTTCCATTTCTAAGGGAGGCTGCAGATCCTCATGATCTCATGAGGAGGGCAGCAGAAGTTCTGCATCTTCCCAAGGCAGCCATAAACATTCCAGGTCTATCAAAACCAAATTGGAATAGGCCCCCTCTATTCAAAGCACATGTTCATTCCTCCCCCTCTGAAGATGAGGGCTTCAAACAACCCTCTTGGACAAAAAAAAGGTCCAGACATTCTTCTTCCAAAAGGGAGAAAAAATAAGTTACTCCCCAAAAGAAAAAGAGAACCTGCCATCTCTAAGGGAGCCTGCAGATCTTCAGGATCTCTGGGTGGCTGCAGAAGTTCTCCATCTTCACAAGGCTTCCCAAGACATTCCAAATCTACCAAAACTTAATCAAAAAAGGCCCCTTCTGGAAAAGCAGATGTTCATGCTTCTCATTCAGAACACAAGGGCTGCAAACATTCTGCTTTGTCAGAAAGAGGGCTCAGACATTTTCCATCTGCCAAAATGGACCAGACAGCAAAAGCTAATCCTGAAGAGAACATAGAATGTTCCATCTCTACAGAAGTGAATATGGAAAGTACTCCCTCTCCTGAAGAGAACCTCAGACATCCCACCTTTCCCCATGAGACTTACAGCCTTACTTCTGCTACTTCTACCAGGACAAGACTCAGACATTCCCCTTATACTCAAGAAGCAATCAAAACTTCCCCACCAGTTAAATAAAGTTTCAACTCATCTCTGGATGGAGACAGCTACATTGGGAATGCCAAACATTTCTCATCACCACAGAGCATTGATATCTATGAAGGAGGTCTTTAGACATGCTCTTTCTGTCCACGAGGGACTAAAAATTCCACTAGTGTCAGAGAGGATTGGGGGGCTTTGCTGAATATTCAATTGGGACTCATATATTCACTAGGTCAAAAAGAGAATCCCGCAACATTCCCTGTTGTCCAAAAGTATGCAAATGCCCCATCTCAACCAGAGGTCCAGGGATCTTCCCTCTTACCCTGGGGGAGGCACAGCTATCTAGTTGAACATGGGGCCCCCATATGTGACTCTTCTCTCCATGGAGACCACAGACATCTGTGGTCAGTCCCATGTAGTCTCCAAAGAATCCTGCTTCAAAAACAAAACTGGGCTTCTAGCCTATCTTCTCAAGGAGTTATCAGGCCATCTCAATGTAACCAAAGGGGCCTCAGACTTTCCAATGGCTACCCTGTTCAAAGCAGCCTTGGAATGTTTAAATCTGAAAGAATGAGCATCATACATAGTCCATCCAACCCACTGAGCCCCAGGTATGCTCCTTGTGACCAAATGGAATTCAGAAATGTACCTTCTACTCAAGAATGATCCAAAACCTCAACTTCTGCCTTAGCAAGCTCCCAACATACCCATTGTGCCCATGAAGGCTTCAGAACCTACAAGTCTGTCAAAGTGAAGTTCTAGAGATGCTCATCTCAAGAGTGGAGCATGGGCCCTATTCTCTCTTATGACATTTTTACATCTTATCTACAAGTGGATTTCATCTTTTCCCACTCTGTGTCCCACATGACCAATGGGAGTTTAGAACTTTTCCTTGTCATCAAACATCTATGAAACCTTTGACTTCCATTCCTGGCTACCTCAGAATCACACTGAGGTTACACCTAGGCCTCAGAAGGTAGGCATTTCCCTTTTAATTAAGAATATGACACAGCTCCTACCTAGAACATGCTATACAATCTGTGACCCACTGAGAATAGCATATGCTCCTTCTGACTAATGTGGCCCAAGACTGACATAATCTGACATAGCAGGTCACAGAACAACTCTCACTGTCCAAGATCTTCGGAGTGTTTGCAATTCGAATCATCTGACTTTATGACCTCTGTCCAAAATTAAAGTGACCCTGGTACCTGGAGTCCTAGGACATTAGAGTATCCAGCAGTGCCCTAAAGCCAGTATATGTGCCTTAACTTGATCAGCAGAAATAAAGAAGCTACAACCTTCATGTTCAGAAGTAGGTAGCTGAATTTGTCCAGAGACATAGCTGAAAACTGCCTCCTAGGATCTTAGAGACTGATCACACTGCTGCCTGTCCTGCATAATATGGTTGCTCTAGATTCTCATGAAAATTAGAAAAGGAAATATTCAGGCATTCTCTAATCTCCAAATTGACTCTTGTTGTTCCCCTGCTCCCTTCCAGACCCTTTGACTTTTCTGTTCTCCCAAACACAGCATGAGACATTCTGTCTCAAATTCTCTGTTTTTCTGTAGATGCTTCAAATATCCTCACTCTGTAATAGTGTTTTGAAAATTGGGTTTCTGACAAAGGGATCTCAAACATATTCCTTCAGAACCAGGAGTATTTACTCATACTTTCCCCAGTGACTGAAATGGAGTTCAAACTGCTGTCAAGGACTCACAGGGTGCTAAGGCACATCTCTTCTGAACCAGGAAGCAGAATGCAACATTAATTCTCAAGCAGGCTATAGCCCTACCACTACAGAACCACAGATATTCCAAACTCTTGTTTGGATAGAGGGGGCTTCTGACCTGTCCTTCAGAACCAGAGATTCTCAGATCTTCTGCAGTGGCCCAGGTAGCCTCAATCTTATCTGTCTAGAACCAAGGGGGTTTGGTTCTAGGCAAAGGGGGTATCAAACTACTATTCCCTCAATACCAAAACTGTCCTTCAGCCATTTAACATTGTTCAAAGGTACACTGACACTATTTTCTCTTGAGATCCAGGAGGTCAAAGACATTCGATGATTGCTAAACAATCTCATTCTTACAATGTCAGAACAAGGGTGTCACACACATTATCAATGACTGAAGAGGACCTGGGACATACAACATGAGAAGCAAGTGGACTCAGACAACTCCAATGTTCCAAGAAAGTCACAAATACAACCCCTTTAGAAACAATGAACCATAGAATTTTGGCAAAGTCACAATGTGTCTTTAGACTTATCCTTCCAGAACCAGGACAATTCATGCCTTAGTTAAAATCTCCATCAGGTCTTAAATATTCCCCTCAGAAGTAAACTAACTCACTAATTCCGGGAGCTGACAACTCTCTGAAATATCTTCTGAAGAGAGATTTGGACGTATTTTCCCAAACCACAGTAGCTCCTAACTTTCATCATATGCCAAATGGAGGCTGCAGTATCATACATTCTTTGAATAATACAACTTTATCCTTCCTCTGTCTGTATTGATGAAGCAGTCTACAGAACTGGCACTGTGGCTGATGAGTGTGTCTCAAATATTTAGACCTGACTAACAGGTACTTTAGACTGAGTCCTATTAACAATAAAACATAAGGGCTTCTCTTTGTGTTCATGGCCAACTCAGCTCTATCAAACAACTAAGGGAGATAAGAGCTTTCCCCCAAGCCAAAGTGGTTATTAAATACACTTTTGACCACCAAATGAACCTCAAGGAACTCTAGATGGGAGTCACATGGCACAAAAATATAATCATCACCCTGAACCCAAGGCCATCTATTTTCACGCTACTCATCAGAAAGGTGCCTGTCCTCCATGTCCACACCTGTGTAGGTTATTATGAGTTTAAACAGAGAACACACCTAGGGATTGTGACTCAACTTTTCAGAGAAACCCTCTGATTGTTCTCTATCCTCAAAAGGAGTTCTCAGATATAAGGATTTTCCACAGTTCACTGAATATTTGGAGAATACTAGGGAGTGCCTGGACCTCCTCATCTCAGGAAGGTAAGCAGTCACATTCCACTTCACCCAACAAGGTCTTGCATCTGTCTTCTTTTCCATACCTTATTGTTCTTTTTGCACTGATGACTTGGGCCTTAAAATACCCACTTTGGCCCAAATGGCACTTAGAAATTTCCTTTCTGAACAAGGGCACATGTGATATTTCACCTATGACCATAGGACATGGGTCAAACCACTTAGAGTTCACAAGAGTCAAGAAGTGTGAGCAAATCTTGTAATCCATGCCAATTCCTTGAGTAAAATCATCCTTTACTGGGTGGCCTCCTGAGTCCCACCCAGATCTGGGACTCCCACCCAAGTTCTTAATGAATCCTGGATTTAATGCTTGATCACTTGCAGATTCAGCTAAAGATATGGACATCCTAAACTGGGAAGAGGAGTTAGATGGTGAGGCAATGCTAGGACCATATGAGGTATGGTAGTCAGTTGAATTTACTCTTGGAGTTATATGTAGTGATATGAGTGGCAGGGCTGCATCCCCAGCACCCCGGCCGCCTGGCTAGCTTATGCCCCAAAATAACAACACACAAACTGTATTCATTTAAACACTGCTTGGCCCATTTCTATCTAGCCTCTTCTAGGCTAATTCTTGCACCTGGACTAGCCCATTTCTAATTATCTGTGTAGCCCACGAGGTGGCTTACCAGGGAGATTCTAACCTACATTCATCCTGGGTTGGAGTGTCATCACGTGTGCCTCAGAGAGCGGAGCTATCCTGCATCCTCCCAGGAGAGGGGGGCATGGCGTCTCTGCTCCAGAGAGCAGAGCTGTCGAGTCTGAGCTCACTTCCTCTTCCTCCCAGCATTCTGTTCTGTTTACTCCTCCCACCTATGTTTTAACCTATGAGAGACAAGCAGTTTCTTTATTGCTTAAGCAATGAAATCAACAGATTGATATATGACACTCCCACATCAGTTATATGGGATTTTCACACTCTGACCATATCTTCTTTGCCACATAGGCCTCAGAAACTCCTTTCTCCCCAAGGGTACCTACTCCTTCTCCCTTTGATCATGAAGACATATCTTTCCCTGAAGAAAAGGGAGCCCTGCATCTTTCCAGTTTGTCTTAATGGGGCTTATATATTCATTTTGTGTGAGGGGGCCACATACTTCCTGATATTACAGGGTGGGCTTCAGACATTCTTCTTAAAAAATGAGTCCAAGATTTGCCTTTCAGTCCAAGATAAACTTTAGGCCTAATACTTATCTACAAAGAACCTCTGACTCTAAAGTACCTGCCAAGGAATGTGGGTACAGTCTACTTACCTTAGACAAGGTGAGTTTAGACACACCATTTTATTTCTAGGTGACTAATACAAACTCCTCTGATCAAGAGGATACAGATCAGATCAGTGACATGAAAATTTGGTCATATGTTCACCAATTTCTCATGTGTGCTTCAAATAAATAATCCCTGACCTTGACATTCTCAGAGAAACCACTTCTATCTGTATAAACCTCAGGTCTGAGAAGGTCTCAATCTTTCCCTTCTTATCTGGGTGTCCATGCATGCCAAGATGACTAAAAGGATGTCAATTCACACTGAGCTGGTATCCTAGGACAAAAGAGGAAATATATGCTTCTTCTACTTTTATGATTCTCACCAGAAATGAAGCGGTCCCATCTTGTCTCCTATGCCTGTGCTGCTGATGAAAGGTTTGTGGAGGACACAGAACCAGGGATCATCAACCATCCAGTAGGAATAAAAGCCACTATGATTGCTGGGATGGAAGTCTCAGAGTCTTAGAAAACATGGGTATTCTATAGTGTGAGGACTTTTGTATCTGAGAAGGAATTGCTTGCACCATTGTTCAAATCCCAAGGTAAGCTGTGAGCTCACCTTCTGCCTGAGGGATTCTGTATCTTTTGGTTTTTATATCCTTCCAAAACTTTTTCTCTTTCAACAATGGGTCCTGAGGTACTAGACAGATGGCTCAGAGGTTAAGAGCACTGACTGATCTTCCAAAAGACCTGGGTTCAATTCCCAGCACCCACATGTCAGCACACAACTATCTGTCTGAATCTCTAGTTCCAGGGGATTTGACACCCTCACACAGAGGCACTGCAGGAAAAGCACCCATATACATAAAAAACATTTTTTTTAAAAGACTAGGACCTGAAACCTTCCATGAATGGCCAAAAGTAGTCAGTTCAATGCTTTACATCAAACCAACAATATGTAAGCCCATGAAAGACTCCATAAACAAGGGATGCCAGTCCTCTCTGGTGAGATGTCCCATAGGTCAAGTTTAGCAATCTGAGCATAGAACCCCATGATATCTGCCTTTAGACCAGTCCATAGAAATGGAATGACTTCAACGTCTCTACCTAGATATGAACAGCTGAACACAAAATAGATGAAGAACCCCAGTCAGGGACAGTTATCTAGGCCTCCGGAAGAAGACCTAGGCTATGTTGCCTTGTCTCTCAAAGAATGAACACAAACTATGAATAAGATTTGGAAGCTCATGATCAGTGTTGGGAACATTCTCCACTGTATAATGTACCGAGGATATTTACCTTCAAAATAAGTGTGTACTACACTTTTACACTCTGACAAAAGGAGAGATACTGTCCTTCACATTTTTTTCAATGGGGCCTCAGAGTTTTATTTTCTAATTTGTGACTCAGCGATTCCATTTTTCTATTATTATTATTGCCATTATTATTAATTTATTCCTTCTTTGTATATGGAACAGAATGTCAGAACTCTCCTAAGACTGATTGCCCTCAAAATCACTTGCTTAATGGGGCCTAAAACATTTATTTTGTGTTACATGATTATTATGTATTCCCTTTCTTACCACACTGCACAAACAAGTATTAGGCATTTCTGATCTTTCCAAGAGATAGGTGGGCCAATTATGTATGATCAAACAACAAAAGGATGTCAGACATTCAGTTTCTGCAAAAGGAAATCTGGGAAATCATCTTCTATTGAAAGGACAATCAAAATGACCCATATATGCATGCGATGTCTCAGACCTGCCACCCTCTGCTCTTCACCACTTTAGTCCACCCTAATGACTAAAGAACCATCAGGCTTCCCTTCTTTGCATTTTGACCTCACACATTGCCCTATTATCTAAGATTGATTTTAGAGCTGATCCCTCTTACCAAGATATGCAACCAATAAGATCTTACAACTTTCTGCTTTTAGAACATAGAGCAGAAAGACAGAAGGAGGAAATAAAGTCATCTGCCTCAAAAGTTGGTTATCAAAAATGTGCTGTTTCTTTTATTCACAGATATGTACGGTTGAATACAACCTTAAGGAAACATCAATGCTCGCATAATCATTTATCCTTTTGGAAGATTGTTATGAGATTTGCCTTAGACTCTCAAAGATTTGATACATGGTATGTGTGTTTGCATTGGGGAAAAGAATTGGATGCTAGCAAGACAGAGCCAGGAGCATTTTTTTTTACTCAAGGTAGCCTGGGACCTTCCTCTACTGACCCTGGTTGAATTGCATATTCCTATTTGACCAAATATATCTTGGGACCTCCTCCCTGTGAACAAGGATGTTCAGGATTTCTCCTTTGCTGAAGATGGTCTCATAACTTCCCATTCTGAGAAAAGCTTTTCAGAACTCCTGTGGTTTCAGGAGACCTTACACTTTCCTAGCTTAGGGAAGTTGTCATGAGAACTACCCTGGGCCAGACTGTTCTTTGGTCCTTCCCTCCATTAGCAATGTGGCCTTAGATGTTGCCCACCTGTACAAAGAGGGATAGCAACCAGTGACTTTGACCCTAAGAAACCCAAGTATTCTTTTTATTCCAAAGGTGACATTAGAGATGTTCTTTTGAATAATATTGCATCATGTCTTGTCATTTATTTCACCAATCCTCAAGCATCCCTCCTGTTTTGAAAGCATCTCCAACATGTGCTATTCATGTGCTATTCTAAATAAGAAAACTTCGAACCTTTCACCTTTGACATTGGTTGCTAAGGAAAGGGATTGCTGTACTCTGTTTGAGGGCCCAGGTCCAAAGTGTAGAACTTGAGACTGGATCTTAAGCTATGCACTTCAATCTAATCAATAGAAGTCAACTTGTCCAACCATTGTTGCCTGTATATGAACTGTGAAGACAATCTGAAAGAAGAGGCATCATTGCCAGGGACAGCCATGCAGGTTCATTGAAGAGGGCTTTGGTTGCTCCCGAACTATGCAAGACTCAACTGATGATGTGGGAACTCTAAAGAATAGCTGGAAGTTGAAGTGCAGTGAATGAGGTAGCAGTGACATTCACCTGCAACACAATGTTGCATGGCACTTACCACCTCTGCTCAAGGGGTTTTCAATTCACACCCTTAGCCAACCAGGGCTCAAAATTTTCCCTTTTACACAAAGGCCCCAGTGTTTCTCTTCTTCACAAGTTACCTCACTCTTACGTCACTGAAGAGAATATCAGACCTTCCTCCTTAGGACGGAACCTACTCTAGACCTTCCCCATTTGCTCAAGTTGGTTTTAAGTACTCATTTTGTGGAAAATACTCTCAAATTTTCTTTTTTTGAAAGTGTGATTCATGTACTTTCCAAAAGATTAAAAAGTCCTCAGACCACGTATTCCTTACACCACTTCTGATTTATAAGTGGGAATCAGATCAGCCCACATTACTCCAGTGTAAAGCAAAGGTCTATGATTATGCCCTTTAACCAAAAAGGCTACAGAGATCTAATTATTTGCACAAGGATTCCTGCCCTATGCCATAATGATGAATAAGACTTCATAATTGGCTTCCGTGACCAATCAGGTATCATTTCTTCATTCTATATTCAGATCTAGCCTCTGACACTGGGAGGGCCTAGAGCAACCCCTTCCTTTCATGGGCAACATTCTCTGGACCCTTGGACTCATCTTACCTTTATTCCATCCCTACAACCAAGTTTGCTAGCAAAACACTTGCAACAAATGGGACCTCTGAAGATACTAGGTTTAGATCAGAAGTCAAAATATAGAAAGCTAAAACTAATAGTCATGTCATCTGCCCAGAAGTTAGTTGTCCTGAATGCAATGTTTGCATCTTTCATTGATGTATAAACAAAGAACAATAAAACCTTTAGAAAGCTTAAGGTCCACAGAACCACTCAACATCTTGGAAGAGTGTTGTATTGCTTCTTGCATTCTTCTCAACAGGCTATGTAGTATACAGATCATGGGAGCCAGGCAGAACAGTTGGAAGCAAATGATGCAGAACCAAACCATTGTACCATCACCTAAGGTAAGCTAGGCCTTTCCCTTCTGCACAATGGGGTGAGTGGGTCTTGCTATTTGGTTAAACAGGGCCTGGCACTTTCTATCTAATCAATGCATTTCAGAATGACCTCAGAAGCTTCCCTTCTGAGAAGAGGCTCTCCAAAATGTCCCTATTCTCAAGGCATCTCACACCATGCCCTTTTGATGATGGGTTATCAGAACTTTCCATGGGTTAAAGTCGTCATCAGTCCTTTCTGCTATGATGAACAACAGTGAAGAACATCCCTCTCTGTTCAAGGAAAGTCAAAAGATTGACTGGTTTTTATTTAGTCATCTCTGAATTTCCATTTTGCTCAAGAGGACAAGGATCAGAGGGTCCTCAGAGCATGTGCTCATGTACCTCAGAATTATCCCACTAATGGATGACCTTAGATATTTTCCTTCTAACCATGACCACTAAGAAAATACATGTGTGACCCAAGGGACTTCACCAAGCTCTGCTTTGAGTTCATAAAACCTAAGGCTTAGGTCATATTTCCTTCTTTATAGTCACCAGAATGAAAAGGCCTCATCCTTCATGCACACACCAGTGTAGCTGATGATAAACTTCAAGAGGACTTAGAACCTGAGACTGCCAATCATGACTGACAGATGATGCTCAGAGCTCAGATTGCTGCCAGGCTTGACACAGTGTGCCTGAAGATATGTATCTTCTAAACTGTGATGAAGTCCTTCATCCACTGCAGAAGGTAGACTGGGACACTCTCTTTCCACTAAGTGGTTTGTGACTTTGCTACTCTCTCTAAGTCTACTGAGGTCTTCTACTCTTAAACACCATCAGTTTCTGTCTATTAGACCTCAAATGCACACTCTGTTACCAAGATGGCCTGATATCTAACCTGCATAATCAAGGGGGCTAAACAGCATATCTTCCTGTCCAAAGCTCCGTGAATTTCCAATTCCAGTCAAAAAGGCCTTCAAAATTAACTCTCTCTTATGAAGGATTAAATATTTTTCTTTTTGTTGAAGGAGGGCTCAGGCATTCCACTTCTCCTTATATATGTTTCAGCTCCAATACATCATCTGAGAGGGACTTCATTATGCTCCTTATGTTCAAGGGCCCTCAAATTCCTGCCCTCTGGTCCATATGTCTGAAAATGTTTTTCCTTCACAAAGGGGATTCAGAGCCTGTCACTCTGCCTATAATAGACTCCAAAACTCCACATCTATTCATAATTACTTGGTTTCCTCACTCTATATGAGGGAAAAATAAAACTTTCTCCGAAAGACCTAGGTGACCTGAACTATATCCTCGTTTGCCGAAGGGGGACTAAAGGCTACAACCTCTTCTATTAGACCCATAGATTTTTTTCTATTAACTATGTATGTCTTCTGTATTCTAAAATGTCTAGAAATGCTTCTAAATTTCTTCTTGCTGGGTATAATCTAAGACATTACTCCTCTGAGCAAAGGAGCCGTAGGCTCATCTTACATCACCAACTGCTTCGTAGACAGAGGTTAACCATCAAACCACTCAGAAAATGTGCAACGATTACTGCCAGGCCTTCCACTCAGCCCAAAAATGGTATGGATATTCTAAATACTGAAAAAGTCTTGGAAGCTGATCAAGCGGTACTGGACCTTCCTCTGTTCCACAAGGTATCTACTTTTTGTTCAATGTGATATTGCATTTCCTATTTCATTGAACATTGCCATAAATTTATACCTCTGACAAATATGTGTGGACTTTTACCTTTGCACAAAATGTCCCTGAAATACAAGTTATGACCTAGGGTGCATCAACATTTCTCTTTAATCCCATGAAGTCTGCCGCATTACTTCTTTGATAAAGTGCATAATAATCTTTCCATTTCTGTTCCAAGGTCAAGAACTGTCTCAATCTTACAAGTGAGACTGAGATATCCACATCAATAAAGAGTGCTTCTTACCCGCCTTGTGTGATTAAGGAAAGTCCACAGTTGATTCCTTACCAATAACTTATAATTTGTGAGACCTGGGAAATACTTTCCTGAGTAAAAAGATCTCAGTGCACTCTGAACTGAGGTACTTGATCACAAGAACAGCAAGATAATGGTAACTGAGACTACTTTCTTCACTCTGGCTTATTAAACAGAGAATTCCTGTCATACATGAAGAGGAATGTGTAGATGGACCTTTACTAGATGAAGACACTGAGCCAGAGACTACTGTTATGCAGTCTCTTAGAAGATTTCTATGACTGCTGACATGCCTGAAATGAACATTCAGAAGATGTGTATTCTAGGTTGTGATTTCAAGTTTGGTGCTGATGGAAAAGTGAGTGCCTAGGACTTTCTCTCTTTCTCAGGGTACCATTTGACCTTCAGATTCTGTCCAATAGAGCCACAGACATACTACCAAGAGAGGATGAAAATATTCCATCCAATCCTGGGAGCTCCTCTCTCCTCCTTTTAAGTTAGAGGGTTTATAAAGCATATAAACTTTATGTGCAAAACTATTTCCTCTGTGGCGTTAATTTTTCCACTGGATGCTAGGTTAATTTTATGCAATTTGGAAACTTTATTTCTTACTGATGTGTCTTAAAAAGATATACCTTAGCAAGATTATGCTTTACCGTACAACTAATATTTACTTAGAAGTGTGTACATACCATGTTTGTCTTTCTGGGTCAGGATTACCTCACTCAAGATGATTTTTATCTTGTTTCATTTATTTGCCTAAAAATGCTGTGATGCTGTTGTATTTAAATAATGAATAATACTCCATGGTGTATTTTTTTTTTAGTTAGGTAGTAAGAACTTTGTCACTACCTATTATCATTGTAATATTGTGGTTCATTGATCCATTTTATTTTGCTAAATTTCCCCCTTTGTTTATAAAACTTTATATTTTAAACATCTTAGAGCTGAGGGTGTACAATGAAATAAATATCAGCAGCAGAATAAAAATCTTCAACAGTATTACTCTCTAGTGGATTAGAAATATCAGTTAGCACACAGTAGTAAATGAATTAAGACCAAAGTCTGAGGAAGAGATCAAGGGTGTAATTCCTGACAAGAGTCAGAAACTAAAGAAAGCCCAGTTACTAATCACATATTTGTGCATCAAATGGACATTGTGTGTTTTTGGTATGTGTTTAGAAGACTTTGTAGTTTAAATCCTCATTCTTTGTGTGTCAAATGGGAGTAGTAGTTGATGCTCAGTGTGTGTCTGAGTAGAGCACTATATTTTTGTGTTTAGTTTATTATATATAAAAATGTGTTTGTACATTTGTCTACCATGTATACGTGCGTGTATGTATATATGTAGTTATCTAAGTATGCAATGATGCATGCATCCATTCTTCTATACATACTTCCAACAGTGTATTTATTTATCTTTTTATCTATCTAGTTAGTGAACAGTGCATAACATATATATGGAAATCAGAATTGCAGGTTGAACTGTCTTCTCATCCTCTTACCATACACGTCTGGGGATTGGAACATTGGCTATCTAGCATTTCTTTTACCATGCACATCTTGAGGAAGGAGCATAGCTGCCATTATCACTTACTTACTTAAACAGTTCCAATGCTATGTTGTAAATCTTTCTTAAAGAATTTTATAAACTCTTATTACCAGGTACACATTGTATCGTCATTATTATTCCAGCTACCCAGTAAATGTGAACTCTTAATTTGTCTGTGATTCCTCTCACCCAGCATCCATGAAAGTCAACTAGTTCAGGGATAAACTGTGGGGCCCTCGGAACCCTTCTGCCAAAGAAAACAACTTATTTTTTTCTTTTAAAGTTTAAAATAGATAATTTTCTAATAGAAAACATCCAAATTACAGTTTCCCCTCCCTTCTTTCCTCCCAGTTCTTTTTCCAACTTCTCTCCCCTCGGGTTCTACTCCATTTCTGTCACCTATATGAAAAGAATAGGCGTCCAAGAGTTAACAACCAAATAACAATATAAGCTATAATAAGAAAAAAAAACAAAAATTATCACATTGAGGCTGGACCAGTGTAGGACAATATTACACAGGCTACATATTTCTTTAATAAATTTATTTATTTATTAAAGATTTCTGTCTCTTCCCCGCCACCCAAATCCCTCCACCTCCCCCTTTCAAGTCCCCCTCCCTTGTCAGCCCAAAGAGCAATCAGGGTTCCCTGCCCTGTGGGAAGTCCAAGGACCACCCACCTCCATCCAAGTCTAGTAAGGTGAGCATCCAAACTGCCTAGGATCCCACAAAGCCAGTACGTGCAGTAGGATCAGAAACCCATTGCCATTGTTCTTGAGTTCTCAGTAGTCCTCATTGTCAGCTATATTCAGCGAGTCCGGTTTTATCCCATGCTTTTTCAGACCAAGGCCAGCTGGCCTTGGTGAGCTCCCAATAGAACATCCCCATTGTCTCAGTGTGTGGGTGCAACCCTTGCGGTCCTGAGTTCCTTGCTCGTGCTCTCTCTCCTTCTGCTCCTGATTTGGACCTTGAGATTTCTGTCCTGTGCTTCAATGTATGTCTCTGTCTCTGTCACCTTTCATCGCCTGATGAAGGTTAATATTCAGGAGGATGCCTATATGTTTTTCTTTAGGTTCTCCTTATTTAGTTTCTCTAGGATCACTAATTATAGGTTCAATGTCCTTTGTTTATGGCTAGAAACCAAATATGAGTGAGTACATCCCATGCTCCTCTTTTTGGGTCTGGCTTACCATACTCAGGATAGTGTTTTCTATTTCCATCCATTTGCATGCAAAATTCAAGAAGTACTTGTTTTTTACTGCTGAGTAGTACTCTAATATGCATATATTCCATACTTTTTTCATCCATTCTTCCATTGAAGGGCATCTAGATTGTTTCCAGGTTCTGGCTATTACAAACAATGCTGCTATGAACATAGTAGAGCATATACTTTTGTTGTATGATAAGGCCTCTCTTGGGTATATTCCCAAGAGTGGTATTGCGGGGTCCAGGGGTAAGTTGATCCCGAATTTCCTGAGAAACCGCCACACTGCTTTCCAAAGTGGTTGCACAAGTTTGCATTCCCACCAGCAATGAATGAGTGTACCCCTTTCTCCACAACCTCTCCAGCAAAGCATCAACTTCTAATGGCTCAAAAGGATCCAAAGAAGGTAGATGTATACGTATAGGAATGAATGATCTAAAAGAAATTAAGCAAGCACTTGTACCTTATGCTAAGCATTATGCATTTGTTAGTAAGATAATAAAGACATGGACTTCAAACGTTAAAGCAATGCCACATGATTGGATTCAGTTAGTTTCAGCAGTCCTGGATGATGGGCCTCAATTAATGTTTAGAATTTATGACAGACAAAAGACAAAAATTTTGACCAAAAGGGAAAAGGAAAAGGCCTTGAGACTTTCTTAGACCAAATTCTTTGTGAAGGCCCTTATGCTGACCCACAGGTTCAAGCACTTTATGATGAACAAATCTTGCTTCTATGACCACAAGGCAGTCTTAAATGCTTATGACAGGATTTAAGAACTAAGAAAAAGAATTGAATCAAGTACCAGGGTTAAACAGGGCCAAAAAGAAGCCTTTACTGACTTTTTGCAAAGATTAGCCTTGAATTTTCTTAATGCTAAAGAGAAAGAAACAGCAGCAGAGAGACAATGGATAATAGAAAAGTCTTCTGAATTAAATAGACCAGTTTATTTCAAGGATGTGTTAACCTCACAATGGAAGTCAAGAGATTTGCTACGTTGGGTAAAGGGTTTTCCTTGTTTCCACAGGAGAAGAAAAACTATGGATACCATCAAAATTAATAAAATTTTGGTTTGACCGCACAAAGATTCAACCAAGAAAGAGAATTATAGACCAATCTCACTCATGAACATCGATGCAAAAATCCTCAACAAAATACTTTCAAACCGAATCCAAGAACATATTAGAAAAATTATCTATTATGATCAAGTAGGCTGCATCCCAGGGATGCAGGGATGGTTCAACATACGAAAATCTATCAATGTGATCCATCATGTAAATAAACTGAAAGAAAAAAAACATATGATCATTTCATTAGATGCTGAAAAAGCATTTGACAAAATTCAACAACCCTTTTATGATAAAAGTCTTGGAGAGATTAGGGATACAAGTGTCATACCTAAATATAATAAAAGTTATATACGGCAAGCCAACAGCTAACATCAAATTAAATGGAGAGAAACTCTAAGCCATCCCACTAAACTCAGGAACATGACAAGGCTGTCCACTCTCGCCATACCTCTTCAATATAGTGCTTGAAGTTCTAGCAATAGCAATAAGACAACATAATGGGATCAAGGGGATTCGAATTGGAAAGGAAGAAGTGAAACTTTCATTATTTGCAGATGATATGATAGTGTACATAAGTGACCCCCAAAACTCCACCAAAGAACTTATACAGCTGATAAACACCTTTAGTAATGTGGCAGGATACAAGATCAACTCCAAAAAATCAGTCGCCCTCTTATACACAAAGGATATTGAAGCAGAGAGGGAAATCAGAGAAGCTTCACCATTCACGATAGCCACAAACAGCTTAAAATATCTTGGGGTAACTCTAACCAAGGAAGTGAAAGATCTATTTGACAAGAACTTTAAGGAATTGAAGAAAGAAACTGAGGAGTATACCAAAAAATGGAAGGACCTCCCTTGCTCTTGGATTGGGAGGATCAACATAAAAAATGGCAATTCTACCAAAGGCAATTTATAGATTCAACGCAATCCCCATCAATGTCCCATCAAAATTCTTCACAGATCTTGAGAGGACAATAATCAACTTTATATGGAAAAACAAAAAACCCAGGATAGCCAAAACAATCCTATACAATAAAGGATCTTCTGGAGGCATTACCATCCCTGACTTCAAACTCTATTACAGAGCTACAGTAATGAAAACAGTGTGGTACTAGCATAAAAACAGAGAAGTCGACCAATGGAATCATTTAGAAGACCTGGATTTTAACCCACAAACCTATGAACACCTCATTTTTTGATAAAGGAGCTAAAAGTATACAATGGAAGAAAGAAAGCATCTTCAACAAATGGTGCTGTCACAACTGGATGTCAACCTGTAGAAGAATGAAAATAGACACATATCTATCACCGTGCACAAAACTCAAGTCCAAATGGATTAAAGACCTCAATATCAGCCTGAACACACTGAACCTGATAGTAGAGAAAGTGGGTAATACCCTACAAAAGATGGGCACAGGAGATCGCTTCCTATGTATAACCCCAGAAGCACAGACATTAAGGACAACATTGAATAAATGGGACCTACTAAAACTGAGAAGTTTCTGTAAAGCAAAGGACACTGTCACTAAGACACAAAGGCAACCTACTGACTGGGAGAAGATCTTCACTAACCCTGTAGCAGACAAAGGTCTGATCTCCAAAATATATAGAGAACTCAAGAAACTAGACTTTAAAATGCTAATTAACCCAATTAAAAATGGGGCACTGAACTGAACAGAGAATTCTCAACAGAAGAAGTTCAAATGGCCAAAAGACACTTAAGGTCATGCTCAACTTCCTTAGCAATCAGGGAATGCAAATCAAAACAACTTTGAGATATCATCTTACACCTTTCAGAATGGCTAAAGTCAAAAACACCAATGATAGCCTTTGCTGGAGAGGCTGTGGAGGAAGGGGTACCCTCATCCATTGCTGGTGGGAATGCAATCTTGTGCAACCACTGTCGAAGTCAGTGTTTCGGTTTCTCAGCAAATTCAGGATCAACCTACCCCTGGACCCAGCAATTCCACTCTTGGGAATATACCTAAGAGATGCCCTATCATATCACAAAAGCATTTGTTCAACTATGTTCATAGCAGTATTATTTGTAATAGCCAGAACCTGGAAACAACCTAGATGCACTTCAATGGAAGAATGGTTGAAGAAAGTATGGAATATATACACATTAGAGTACTACGCTGCGGTAAAAAACAATGACTTCTCGAATTTTGCATGCAAATGGATGGAAATAGAAAACACTATCCTGAGTGAGGTATCCCAGACCCAAAAAGATGAATATGGGATGTACTCACTCATAATTGGTTTCTAGCCATAAATAAGGGTCACAGAGTCTACAATAGGTGAACCTAAAGAAGCTAAGTAAGAAGGTGTACCCAAGGAAAAACATACAGTTATCCTCTTGGCTAAAGGAAGTAGACAAAATTGCCGGGGAGAAAATTGGGATCTTGGGGGTGGGGTGGTATGGGGGTAAGGGGAGATGGGGAGAGAAAAGTTAGAAGGGAAGGAGGGGGGGACTTGGGGAAACAGGAGGATTGGGATAAAGGAAGGTTGGACAGGGGAGCACGGAACCACAATTCTTAGTTAAGGGAACCACTTTAGGGTTGGCAAGAGACCTGACCCTAGAGGGGCTCCCAGGTGCCCAAGCTGAGGTCCCCAGTTAGTTCCTTGGGCAGTTGAGAATAGGGAACCTGAAATGACCCTATCGTATAGCAATACTGACGAATATCTTGCATATCATCATAGAACCTTCATCTGGTGATGGATGGAGACAGAGACAGAGACCCACACTGGAGCACTGGACTGAGCTCCCAAGGTCCCAATGAGGAGCAGAAGGAGGGAGAACATGAGCAAAGAAGTCGGGACCACGAGGGGTGCACCCACCCACTGAGACAGTGGGGCTGATCTATTGGGAGCTCACCAAGGCCAGCTGGACTGTGACTGAAAAAGCATGGGATAAAACCGGACTCTCTGAACATGGCGAACAATGAGGGCTGATGCGACGCCAAGTACAATGGCACGGGGTTTTGATCCTACTTAATGTGCTGGCTTTGTGGGAGCCTAGCCAGTTTGGATGTTCACCTTCCTAGATATGGACAGAGAGGGGGAGGACCTAGGACTTATCACAGTGCAGGGAAACCTGACTGCTCTTTGGACTGGAGAGGGAGGGTGAGAGGAGTGGGGGGAGGGGGAGAAGGATGGGAGGCGGGGGAGGGAAATGGGAGGCTGGGAGGAGGTGGAAACTTGTTTGTTTTTTTTCTCCTTTTCTCAATAAAAAATAAAATAAAATAAAATAAAATGCTAATTAACCCAATTAAAAAATGGGGCACTGAACTGAACAGAGAATTCTCAGCAGAGGAAGTTCAAATGGCCAAAAGACTCTTAAGGTCATGCTCAACCTCCTTAGCAATCAGGGAAATGCAAATCAAAACAACTTTGAGATATCATCTTACACCTGTCAGAATGGCTAAAATAAAAAACTCCAATGATAGCCTTTGCTGGAGAGGCTGTGGAGGAAGGGGCACCCTCATCCATTGCTGGTGGGAATGCTATCTTGTACAACCACTTTGGAAATCAGTGTTTCAGTTTCTCAGGAAATTCGGGATCAACCTACCCCTGGACCCAGCAATACCACTCCTGGGAATATACCCAAGAGATGCCCTATCATATGACAAAAGCATTTGTTCAACTATGTTCATAGCAGTATTATTTGTAATAGCCAGAACATGGAAACAACCCAGATGCCCTTCAATGGAAGAATGGATGAAGAATGTGTGGAATATATACACATTAGAGTACTACACTGCGGTAAAAAACAATGCCTTCTCGAATTTTGCATGCAAATGGATGGAAATAGAAAACACTATCCTGAGTGAGGTATCCCAGACCCAAAAAGATGAATATGGGATGTACTCACTCATAAATGGTTCCTAGCCATAAATAAGGGTCACGGAGTCTATAATTGGTGATCCTAAAGAAGCTAAGTAAGTAGGTGAACCAAAGGAAAAACATACAGTTGTTCTCTTGGCTAAGGGAAGTAGACAAAATTGCCAGGGAGAAAATTGGGATCTTGGGGGTGGGGTGGTATGGGGGTAAGGGGAGATTGGGAGAGAAAAGGGAGATGGGGAGGATGGGGGGAACTTGAGGAAAAAGGAGGATTGGGATAAAGGAATGTTGGATAGGGGAGCACGGAAGCACAATTCTTAGTTAAGGGAGCCCCCTTAGGGTTGGCAATGGTCTTGAGCCTAGAGTGGCTCCCCGGTGCCCAAGCCGAGGTCCCCAGTTAGTTCCTTGGGCAGCTGAGGATAGGGAACCTGAAATGACCCTATCCTATAGCAATACTGACGAACATCTTGCATATCATCATAGAACCTTCATCTGGTGATGGATGGAGATAGAGACAGAGACCCACACTGGAGCACTGGACTGAGCTCCCAAGGTCCCAATGAGGAGCAGAAGGAGGGAGAACATGAGCAATGAAGTCGGGACCACGAGGGGTGCACCCACCCACTGAGACAGTGGAGCTGATCTATTGGGAGCTCACCAAGGCCAGCTGGACTGTGACTGAAAAAGCCTGGGATAAAACTGGACTCTATGAACATGGTGAACAATGAGGGCTGATGAGAAGCCAAGGACAATGGCACGGAGTTTTGATCCTACTTAATGTGCTGGCTTTGTGGGAGCCTAGCCAGTTTGGATGTTCACCTTCCTAGATATGGACGGAGCGGGGAGGACCTAGGACTTACCACAGGACAGGGATACCCTGACTGCTCTTTGGACTGGAGAGGGAGTGTGAGAGGAGTCGGGGGAGGGGGAGTAGGGTGGGAGTAGGGGGAGAAAGGTGGAAGGAGGGGGAGGGAAATGGGAGGCTAGGAGGAGGTGGAAACTTGTTTTTTTTTCTCCTTTTCTCAATAAAAAAATTTGGTTTGAAAAGTAGAACCCCTTGAAAAAGAGAAATGACAGCTCATCCACAATGGTGACAATCATACAGGTGATAAGGAAATAATATAGGGTTGGGGCAGGGTTCTTTTCTTGTCTTTGCAGGAAAATACTCATCTTCAATAATTTGAGAAACCCTGGATGTTTGGACCCTGAGAAGGAAAATTAACTATCCACTAAGGATCATTGAGGAAAAGGAATATGATTTATGATATCAAGTAATTGATAGACATATATTTAATCCATATATATAATATAATAATATAATATAAATATAATATAAAAACATATATTATATATGGTTTAAATATATAAATCACACACACACACATATATATATATATATATATATATATATATATAGAGAGAGAGAGAGAGAGAGAGAGAGAGAGAGATATCTGGCTTTGGAGTTGAACACTGGCTCTGTCCCTCTCTAAATCCAAGCATGTTGTTAAAATAAAAATTCAGAGTTCCTATCTCATGTCATGAGCCATGATATGGGACAGAAAGAAAAAGAATTTAGAAAAAAATTACTTTTTTCATATCTATTTTTGTCTCTATTATACCTTTCATTCAATATATATATCTGTACATGTCTATATAAATTATGTTTTAGTTTTCCACAATGAGCAATTTTCCTGCAGTAATCTTTGAAGTCCCCAGGAAGAAGATGGGGCCTCAGAAGAACTCCACCTGGTCGATAAGATGTCATGTTGTCGATAGCACTACTACAAGACCTCTTTTGGGTACCAGCTGCTCAAGATTGTTCCAGATTGGTTAGCTGAAATGGTGCACTTTTTTACACCATTCTGACCAGAACTTCAAATAGGAAGCCCAGAAAAAACCTACCAAATACTCACAGACTATTGGCAATTACACCAAACAGTGAGCTTCAAATTTAACCATCATTTCACTTTCACAGGATTTCATAGAAAGAACATTGCCCTCATGACAGCTGGAAGTAATTCTAGAAGATAACGTCCTTTTTCCCAACAAAGTTTGTACTCATGGTTAGGGGCCTCATTTAGGGGTTGATTATAATTGGCATGGGGATGGAGGTTGGGAGGAAATTTTGTAGGCTCAGTGATCTCTTTGAAAAAAAAGGGAAAATTGGATTAGATAATAGATTAGTATGAGCTTACTTACCCTATAATAATAGTGAGTATTAGAGTGAATACTTGTGAGTTATTATTTATAGGTGATTACATTGGTATAGATTCTTGTATATTGATACAAATTTAAATTATATTGAATATCGTATACATGCATGCTTCTACCACTGCTTAAAAAATTTTATATATTGATATGTATTTATCATATTGCAATGTACATTTCTACCTCTGACATTTTGAGGTCATTGTCCTCATTTGTTATTTGGTTGTTTATTGTATAATATTCTAATATGAAATCTTAGTATTTAAGCTATATAGGTATTAATAATGATAGATCAATGGTCATCTATGTTTGTCATACTTATAAATAGACTAATCAGTTTCTTTAGATACATAGAGATTATATTCTGCATAGGTAGGTAACCTTCAACCACTTCAAAGGGCTGTAGAACATGGATTTTAAATAACTTAGGGTTCTGTTGAAGTAAGACACAATTGCTCTTGGAAGCACCGATCTTTTCACAAGAGAAGGTTGACCACCAAAAGCACTCCATTTGGAGCTTCTTTTCTTCTTAGGAAAACTGGCATTTGAAAAAAAAAAAACTGCCTCTGCTTTGGCCACTGATCCAGAAATGGATAAGCAGGACAGTCAAATCTTGCTAAGACAGGGTATGACGGTTTTAAAATTTTTCCTGCCTTTGTAAATGGTCTGTCAGTTATTCTAGGCCTTAGCCAAAGTTGGTTGCTTCACCGTTATAAATGAGAATTTGGGTGATTGCTCAGGTAGTCAGTTGCCTCTGTCATTTTTTTGCACATTTTGAAGGTTCTTGATTGCAATTCCTGCTTCCCCAAGTCATATTATTTCCCTTCTCGTGTCTTCGATGGGGCTAAAGACTAGATAGTTGCAGTTACATTCCTCTCATGACTTGGCCAAGTTATTAATTATACAAGAGTTTAACTAGTTAGGATAGGATAATTATTAAATATATTTGTTCTCATTGTATATAATTTTGTATTAGGCTTAGAACTGTCTTATTAAACAAAAGGGGGAAGTGTTGTAGGAAGTCTTTTTTTTCTTTTTTTTTTTTTGGTTTTTCGAGACAGGGTTTCTCTGTGGCTTTGGAGCCTGTCCTGGAACTAGCTCTGTAGACCAGGCTGGTCTCGAACTCACAGAGATCCGCCTGCCTCTGCCTCCCAAGTTGCTGGGTTTAAAGGCATGCACCACCATCGCACAGCTTGTAGGAAGTCTTACAGCCAGTGGTTACCTGCCCATTGGGATGTGGCCTCTTTTACTATATATGCCAATGTTGAGCATGCGTCCAGCCTCTTTTCCCCCTGCAGGATTCAATTTCTGATATCTGCTAAACCAGAAGATTCTGATTTTGAGTCTAACCCTAAATAAATAACTGTCTATTTCTCAATTCTGAGCTAGTGGGTGATTTCCTTTAAGCGTCCTTATTTGGGTTACTTCCCTCGGGAAGATATTTTCCCTTTTGCCTGCTAATGTCATGGTATCTTTTTTAACAGCTAAATAATACTCCATGGTGTATTTTTTTAAAATTACATAGTAAGAACTTTGACACTACCTAACATCATTGTGATAGACAATGATGGTTCTTTGATAGCTGTATCTTACTGAATTTCTATTTTGCTAATAAAACTTTGTACCCTAAAAAATGATGTATCTTAGAGCTGGTAGTGTATGATGAAATATCATGAGCCTCATAAATACCTTCAGTAGCATTGCTGTCTAGTAGGTTATAAGTATCAGTTAGTAAAAAATGTAAAAATGGATTAATAACAAACTGTGAGGAAAATATCAAAAAGATGAAAACAGCCAGAAACAAAGGAAAGCCATGTTACTAATGATATCTATGTGCATCAAATTGTCATTGAGTGTTTTATGTCTGTGTTTAGGAGAATTTATAGTTTTATATTCAGTCTTTATTTCTTAAATGAGAGTAATAAATCATGCTCAGTGTGTGTGTGAAAAGAGCACCATGTTTTTGTGTTTAGTTTACCATTATATCTATCTCTGTGTCTGTACATCCATCTACCATACATGCATAAATATATGTAGCTAGGTATGTAACCATCTGTCTGTCTGTCTGTCTGTCTGTCTATATCTATCTATCTATCTATCTATCTATCTATCTATCTACCTATCTATCATCTATCTATCTACCTACCTACCTACCTCATTATTAGGAGACCTCATTAAGATCAGCTTCATATATTTTAGGAAATTTCCACTGAGCTAGGTTTCCGTATCATTACTAAAATACAACTCAATTCCAGGTGCATTCCCTTCCTTGACCTTATATCTCCCCTCCCCAATCCCACCTGATCCTCCAGTCCATCAATAAAATCTATTCTATTTCCCAATCTCACAGACATCTGGTCCATCTGTACCTAACCTCTCTAGGTTCACATAGATTTGTCATCATTTAATTAATGAATAATATCTTAGTATTTCTATTACTGCAATAAAACATAATGATCAAAAAGCAAGTTTGAAAGGAAAGAATTTCTTGGCTTACACTTCTTCAACGGATTCCATCATTGAAGGAACACAGAACAGGAACTCAAACAAGGAAGAAACCCTAAGCCAGGACCTGATTCAGAGGTCATGGAGGTGGGTGCTGCTTACTAGCTAGCTCCTTATAACTTGCTCAGCCTGCTTTCTTATAGAGAACTCAGGACCATCATCCCAGTGATGGCACCATCTACAATGGCAGGGTAGTCTCCCATCAATCACTAATTAAGAAAATTGAGAATCAACCTACCTTAGGATCTAGAAATACCACTCTTGTGCATATACCCAAAAGATGCCCAATCATACTACAAAAGCATTTGTTCAACTATGTTCATAGCATCATTATTTGTAATCGCCAGAACCAGGAAACAACCTAGATTCCCCTCAACCAAAGAATGGATAAAGAAAATGTGGCACATTTACACATTAGAGTACATCTCAGTGGTCAAAAAACAATGGCATCTTGAATATTTCATGCACATGGATGGAATTAGGAAACACTATCTTGAGTGAGGTAACTCAGACTCAAAAATACAAATATGATATGTACACACTCACAAGTGGATATTAGTTATAAACAAAGGACATTGAATCTATAGTTCATGATCTTAGAGAAGCTAAGTAGTAAGCTGAACTCAAATAAAAACATTATATATATATATATATATATATATATATATATATATATATATGACACTAGGATTTATCCCTACTGCATGTACTGGATTTTTGGGAACCTATTCTCTTTGGATGTATGCCTTGCTCAGCCTAGTCATACTCGGGAGAACCTTGAACCTCCTACAAAGCAATGTGCCTTACCCTCTCTGAGGATTGGAGGGGGTGGGTTGGGAGGGTGTATGTAGGGAATGGAAGGAGGGAATGGGAACTTGGATTGTTATTTGTTTATAAAATATAATAAATTTTTTAAAAAGAAAAAGAAAATGGTAGCTAAAATAAAATCCAATTTCAATGGAAATTATAAAGTATTATTCCAGTAAATGCCACAGTTTTGGTAAAATGATGGCTCAGTCATTTCCTGGGTTTGTAATACCCTCTGGGGTAAACTTATACAAGTGTGATACATTACTTTTATTATCTGCTATTGTTATTAATAATAAATCTTGCTATCACTGAAAAAAAGAGAAAATTCCCTACAGGCTTGTTTAAACCCAGATCTTATGGGTTATTTTATTGAGCTTGCCTGATATCTCAGGGTCTGGGTTGCATCACACTTAGCAAAACTTTTTTCTACTTACATATACATTTAAAATTAAGATCTATTTACCTATAAATTCATGATGTCATTTTTAGAAAAGTATTCATTTATTTTAAACAATCTTTTATCATTTTATATACCAGTACCAGTTCCGACTCCCTGCCCTCCTTCTGCTTCCCCAACCTATTCCTTATTCAACCCTCCATTTATTCCTCAGAAAGGATAAGGCAGGTTTTCCATGGGGAGAAAAGAAACTAGAGCACATCCATTTTTGGCAAGACTGAGGGCTTTCCCACTATATCGAGGCTGAAGAAGGTATTCTTCTGAAGAGATTGGGCTCCAAAAGCCAGTTCATGCAGTAGGGATAAAGCCTAGTCCCACTGACAGTGGCCCCACAGACTGCCCCAGCCATACAACTGTCAACAAAAACCAGAGGGCCTAGTTTGATCCTATGCTGGTTTTCCTGCTGTCAGTCGGGAGTCAGTGAGCTCCTACTAGCTCAGGTAAGCTGTTTCAGTGGGTATCTCCATCATTGTTTTGATGCCTTTTCTCATATTATTGTTCCTCCCTCTCTTTGGCTGGGCTTTGGGAGCTCAGCCCAGCAAAGCTCCGGGCCCCTCCCACACCTACCTCAGGTTCACTAGCCACTCTGCAGGAAAGCCTCCTAAAGGCAGGTTGCTCCAACACTGCCCCCATTGATTAGAACCTGTAATCTACAAGTCCAGCTATGCCCCTAAACTAACCATCACCTGTGACCTCATGATACCATTTTTATTTAATTTACTTATTTTACATTCCGACCAAGTTTACCCTCCCTTCTCTTCTTGATTCTCTGTCCCAATTCCACTCCCCCTTCATCCACTTCTCTTCTCATTCTGTTCATTAAGGGGCAGGACTCACATGGATATCTACAAAGCATGACATATCAAAAATGTGGTAAGACTAAGCACCTCCCCTTTTATTTAAGCTGGGCAAGGCAATCCAACATAAAAAATAGTTTTCAAATAGCCAGCCAAAGCATTAGGAACAGGGCCTGCTCACATTTTTAGGCATCTCATAAGTAGGCAAAACTACACAACTGTCACATCTATGCAAAGGACTTAGGTTGTTGGTTCAAACTCTATGTGTTTCTGTGAACAAGGTTAGTTGTTTCAATAAGGTTTTTCTATGATGTCTTTGACCTCCATTCCTACACTGCAATCCTCCCTCCCTCTCTTTAGTGGGATTCCTCGAGTTGGGCCTAATGTTTGGCTGTGGGTTCATGAAGCCTGTGTTTAAAAAGGTGAGTAATACTTGATTATCCCAAATGTACAACATTGTCTTCATTAATTTTTCTGTTGAAGAAAACCTGGATTGTTTTAAATTTTGGGGGCTTATGAATAGAGTATCTTTCATCATGGCTGAGCAAATGTCTTGTTGTAGGATGAAGTGTCCTTTGGGTATCAACCCAAGACTGGTATAGTTAGGTTTGAGGTACACTGATTCCCAGTTTTCTGAGTAAATATCACATTGATTTCCATATTGGTTCTATGAGTTTGCATTCTCACCAGCACGGGAAGAGTGTTCCCATTGCTCCACATCCTCTCCAGCATGATCTGTCACTTGTGTCATTCATTGATCTTAGCCATGCTGACAAGTTTAAGATGCAATCTCAAATTAGTTTTGATTGGCATTTCTCTGATGGCTAAGGATGTTTGCCGAACATTTCTTTAAGTGTTTATCAACCATTTGAGTTTTTTTCTGTTCTATTTAGATGTGGACTCCATTTTTAATTGGGGGTATTTCTATTATTTATATCTAGTTTGTGTTTTTATATAGTTTAGATATTAGTTCTTTATTGTTTATGGAGTTGGTAAAAGTCTTTTTCCATTGTGTAGACTGTCCACATGGACCTGTTCATGGTGTCTTGGACCTTAGAGAAGCTTTTCAGATTCATGGGATCCCATTTATTGATTTTTTTCTTTGTGCCTTCACTATCAATGTTCTACTCAGGAAGTCCTCTCCTTTGTCAATGCTTTCAAGGCTGTTCTCCACTTCATTTAACTCCAGCTTTAGTCTGTCTAGGTTTCTGTTTAAGTGTTTGATACATTTGTAATTGAGTGGTATGCAGAGTGATAAATATGGAACTATTTGCATTCATTTACATGCAGACATTGACTTTGAGCAGCACCATTTGTTCAAGATGCTTCTTTTTCCAGTGTGATTTTGGAAACTTTATCAAAGACAAAGTGGTCAAATGTCTGTGTATTTATGTCTAGAACTTTAATTTCAAGAGCAACATGTCTGTTTCAATGATGTTCTTGTTTCTATACCTCTGTAACACAACTTGAATTTGGGAATGGTGAGACCTCCAGCAGTGATTTTATCGTTCATGATTGTGTTAGCTATCCTGAGGTTTTTTGTGTTCAATATAAAGTTTAAAATTGTTTTTTGAAGACCTGTGTTGAATTTTGGTGGGGAATTGAATTGAATCTGTAGATTGCTTTACATAGGTGATGGCCATTTTTACTATGCCAATCCTTATGATTCATGAACTTAGGTGATCTTTCCAACCAAGAGGTACCTCCTTGATTTCTTTCTTCAAAGAATCAGACTTGTTATGAATCATAAAACATTGTTATGAATCATAAAGCTTGTTATGAATCATAAAACATTCCCATACCAGTTCCAGAGTATGAATAATAAAAAAGTTATTTTTTAAGGGGAAAACTTATAGATTAGTATCCTAGACAACAAGCATCTGAGCAAATAGGAACAGAGTCTAGCAGCCAGAAGCAGGAGCCATAAGCAAGAGAGTGGGCACATGGCTATCTATGCTTTTTAAAGCAAAAGAGACCATGCCCAAGTGTGCCAGTATCTTAAAGGCTATTGGCTGAAGGAGCAGAAGGAACTCCCACAGCACCTCCCCGTTTTGTTTGAATAAGAGAGTTCCAAACCTGATACAAAACAATATACACTAGGAACAGAGATCAAGTATAAGTTTAGAATTACAACCAGCATAAACAATATTAAGCAAGGAACATATGCTAAAAGTTTTCATAAACATTCTATCCTAAGGAGTCTAAGACTTGTATTGGAAATGTCTTGGTTAGATCATAAGAGGACAGTAACTATGACTATCTAATCTTCAACCCTATTGAAGGCCTGAGAAGGGAGATAACATTACTTGAGCAGTCAGGAAGTACAATCAAGTAGCTTCCAAAGTAAGCAATATATGATGGAGACAATTAGCTACCTGAGCAGTCACCCAAAGTGTCATTTTGCAATGTTGAAGAAACCATCTTTGGCTAAGGCCTAGTGTAACTGACAGACCATTATCAGAGCCAGAAAATTTTTCAAAACCATTTTACCCTGTCATGGCAAGATTTGACAGTCCTGCTTATCCACTTCTGAATACTATGTAACTTGTCAGTGGTTGAGGCATTGTCAATTACTTGCGCAAAGGCCAGTTTGCCAAGAAGAAAACAGGCTCCAAGTGGAGTGTCTTCGGTGCTCAACATTCTCTTGCGAATAGATTGGTGCTGCCAGAAGCAATAATGTATCATGTCAACAGAACTCAATTATTTAAATGCCATGTCCCACAGATCCTTGAAGTAGTTGAAGAATACCTACCTAGACAGAATATAATTTCTGTGTATCTAAAGAACCTAATTGATCTGACTGTATGTACAACAAACATGAACAACTATTGACCTATAATAAGAATACCTTTTCTCTCCCCCTCTCCACTTCCCCCCACTCCACCCCCACCGCCATTCTCCCAACTTTCGCCTGGCGATCTTATCTACTTCCAATTTCCAGCAGGACCTATATATGTTTTTCTTTGAGTCCACCTTATTCCTTAGCTTCACTAGGATTGCGAGCTATGGGCTCAATGTCCTTGGTTTATGGCTAGAATCCACTAATGTGTGAGTACATACCATATTTATATTTTGGAGTCTGGATTATCTCACTCAGGATAGTGTTTTCTATTTCCATCCATTTCCATGAAACATTCAAAATGTCATTGTTTTTTATTGCTGAGGAGAAACCTAATGTGTAGATGTGTCACACTTTCTTTATCCATTTTTCCATTGAGGGGCATCTAGGTTGTTTCCAGGTTCTGGCTATTAGAAATAATGCTGCTATGAACATAGTTGAACAAATACTTTTGTAGTATGATTGGGCATCTCTTAGGTATATTCCCAAGAGTGGTATTGCTGTATACTGAGGGAGGTTGACCCCCAATTTTCTGAGAAAGCAACACACTGATTTTCAAAGTGGTTGCAAAAATATTCATTCCCACCTGCAGTGGATGAGTACTCCAGTTGCTCCACATCCATTCCAGCATATGCTATCATTGGCGTTTTTGATGTTGATATTCTGAAAGGTGTAAGATTGTATTTCAGAGTTGTTTTGATTTACATTTGCCTGATAGCTAAAGAAGTTAAACATGTCCTTAAGTGTCTTTTGGCCATTTGAACTTCTTCTGTTGAGAATTCTCTGTTCAGTTCAGTACCACAATTTTTGATTGGGTTATTTCATATTTTAATGTCTAGTTTCTTGAGTTCTTTATATATTTTAGAGGTCCGACCTTTTTCTGATGTGGAGTTGGTAAAAATCTCCCATTTAGTAGGTGCCTTGTTGTCTTAATGACTGAGTCCTTAGAGTTACAAAAGCTTCTCAGTTTCAGGAGGTCCCATTTATTCATTGTTGCTCTTATTGTCCGTGCTACTGGGATTATAGGTAGGAACTGGTCTCCTTTGCCCATGTATTGCAGGCTACTTCACACTTTCTTCTCTATCAGGTTCAGTGTGGTCAGATTTATACTAATTGATGTCTTTAATCCATTTGGACTTGAGTTTTGTGCAGGGTGATAGATATGGATCTATTTTCATTTTTTCACAGGTTGACATCCAATTATGCCAACACCATTTGTTTAAGGTGCTTTCTTTTATAATTTTATAATTTTAGCATCTATGTCGAAAGTAAGGTGTTCATAGATTTGTGGGTTAACATCCAGGACTTCTGATGTGAGAGGGTCTTCTGTTTTATGGTGATTTCCTTGGTTAATAAAGAAGCTGCCTTGGCCATTTGATAGGCCAGCCCTTAGGTGGTTGGAGTAGACAGAACAGAATGCTGGGAGGAAGAGGGAAGTGAGGCAATCGCCGTGCCTCTTCTCTCTGGTCAGATGTTATAGAGCCAGCCGCCAGGTCAGATATGCAGAATCTTTCCTGGTAAGTCATCACCTCGTGGTGCTACACAGATTATTAGAAATGGGTTAATCAAGATGTGAGAACTAGTCAACAAGGGACTAGAACTAATGGGCCAAGCAGTGTTTAAATGAATACAATTTGTGTGTTGTTATTTTGGGGCATAAGCAAGCCAGGCGGCCAGGAGCCGGGCAACAGGAATGCAGCCCACTGTTCCTTCTACAGACTTCAATTTGATTCCATTGGTAAATGTCTCTGTTTTTATGCCAATACCAAGCCGTTTTCATTACAGTAGGTCTGTAATAGAGTTTGATGTCAGGTCTCCAGAAGTTCCTTTGTTGTATAGGATTGTTTTGGCTATCCTGAATTTTTTTTTTTTGTTTTTCCATATAAAGTTGACTATTGTTCTCTCAAGGTCTGTAAAGAATTTTGTTGGGATTTTGATGGTGATTGCATTGAATCTATGGATTTCCTTTGGTAGAATTGCCATTTTTACTATGTTGATCCTACCAATCCAAGAGCATGAGAGATCTTTCCATTTTCTGGTATCATTTTCAAAGTTTTTCTTCAAAGCCTTACAGTTCTTGTCAAATAGATATTTCACTTCACTTCCTTGGTTAGTGTTACCCTGAGATACTTTATGCTAATTTTCCCTATTGTGAAAGGTGATGCTTCTCTGATTTCTCTCTCTGCTTCTTCATCCTTTGTGTATAGGAGGGATACTGATATTTTTGAGTTGATCTTGTATCCCGCCACATCACTGAAGGTATTTATCGGCTTTAGGAATTTTTTGGTAGAGTTTTTGGGGTCACTTATGTACAAAATCAAATCATCTGCAAATAATGATAGTTTGACTTCTTCCTTTCCTATTCGAATCCCCTTGATCTCCTTATGTTGTCTTATTGCTATTGCTAGAAGTTTAAGCACTACGTTGAAGAGATATTGTGAGTGTGGACAATTTGTCTTGTTCCTGATTTTAGTGGAATGGTTTTGAGTTTCTCTCCAATTAATTTGATTTTAGCTGTCAGCTTGCTGTATACTGTTTTTATTATATTTAGATATGATCCTTGTCTCCTTAATCTCTCCGAGACCTTTATCATAAAGGTGTGTTGATTTTTGTCTAATATTTTTGGCATCTAATGAAATGATAATATGTTTTTTTCAGTGTATTTATATGACGGATTACATTAGTAGATTTTCCTATGCTGAGCCAGCCCTGCATCGCTGGGATGAATCCTCCTAGGTCATAATGGGTAATTTTTTGATGTGTTCTTGGATTCGGTTTGCCAGTATTTTATTGAGAATTTTTGCATCAATGTTTATGAGTGAGACTGATCTGTAATTAACTTTCTTGTTTGAGTCTTTGTATGGTTTTGGTATCAGGGTAACTATAGCTTCATAAAAAGAGTTTGGCAAGTCCTCCTCTGTTTCTATTATGTGGAACACATTAAGGAGTATAGGTATTAGCTCTTCTTGGAAGTTCTGGTAGAAATCTGCACTAAACCCATCAGGCTCTGGGCCTTTATTTGGTTGGGATGTTTTTGATGACAGCTTCTATTTCCTCATGACTTATAGGTCTATTTAAATTGTTCACCTGTTTTTTTTTAATTTTGGTATATGGTATTTATCTAGAAAATGTCCATTCCTTTTACATTTTCCAATTTTGTGGCTTTTGTAATGAGACCTAATGATTCCCTGAATCTCCTCATTGTCTTTTGTTATGTCCCCCTTTTCATGACTGATCTTGTTAATTTGAATGTTCTCTCTCTGCTGTTTGATTAGTTCAGATAGGTGTTGGTCGATATTGTTGATTTTCTCAAAGAACCAGCTTTTTGCTTCATTGAATCTTTGGATTGTTTTCTGTGTTTCTATTTTGTTGATTTCAGCCCTCAGTTTGATTATTTCCATTCTTCTACTCCTCCTGGGTGAGCATGCTTCTTTTTTTCTAGAGCTTTTAGCTGTGTTCTTAAGTCACTAATGTGAGCTTTCTCCGTTTTCTTTATGTGGGTACTTGGTGCTATGAACTTTCCTCTTAGCACTGCTTTTATACTGTCCCATAGTTTTGGGTATGTTGTGCCTTCATTTTTGTTGAATTCAAGGAAGACTTTAATTTCTTTTTTTATTTCTTCCTTGACCCAGCGGAGGTTCAGTGTTGACTGTTCAGTTTCCATATGTTTGTATGCTTTCTGGGGTTAGAATTGTTGTTAAATTCTAACTTTACTCCATGGTGATCTGATAAGACACAGGTGATTACTTCAATTTCTCTTTATCTGTGGGTATTTGCTATGTTACTGAGTATGTGATCAATTTTTGAGAAAGTTCCATGAGATGCTGAGAAGAAGGTATATTCTTTCCTGTTAGAGTGGAATTTTCTATAGATGTCTGTGAAGTCCATTTGATTCATTACATCTGTTAGTTCTCTTATTTCTCTGTTAAGTTTCTTTCTGGTTGACCTGTACATTGGTAAGAGAAGAGTGTTGAAATCTCTGACTATTAGTGTGTGGTTTGTGTTCTAGTAATGTTTGTTTTATATTTGTGGGTGCTTTCATATTAGGGGCATTGATAATCAGGATTGAGACTTCATCCTGACGAATTGTTTCTGTTATGAGTATAAAGTGTCACTCTCCATGTCTTCTGATTAATTTTAGTTTGAAATCAATTATGCTAGATATTAGTATAGCCAAAAACACCTATTTCTTAGGTCTGTTTGCTTGGAAAAGCTTTTTCCAATCCTTTACTGTAAGGTAGTGTCTGTCTTTGAGGTTGAGGTATGTTTCTTGTAAACAGCAGAATATTGGATCCTGTTTTGTATCCATTCTCTTAACCTGTGCCTTTTTATAGTTGAATTCAGTGCATTGATATAAAGTGATATTAATGACTAGTGGTTGTTAACTCCAATTCTTTTTTTTTTGGTGGTAGTGTTTGTGTGTTTTTCTTCTTTGAGTTGTGTTGGTAGATGGTTGTCAGATGTTTGTGATATTGTGGGTGTTGTTGGCTTCCTTGGGTTGAAGTGTCCCTTCTATTACTTTCTGTAAGGCTGGGTTTGTTGATACATATTTTTAAATCTGTTTTTGTCCTGGAATATCTTGTTTTCTCCATTGATGGTGAATGAAAGCTTTGCTTGGTATAGTAGACTAGGCTTGCATCCATGGTCTCTTAGTGTCTTCAGCACATCTATCCAAGACCTTCTGGCTTTCTTGGTTTCCACTGAGAAGTCAGGTGTAATTCTCATAGGTTTACCTCTATATGTTACTTGACCTTTTTTCTTTGCAACCCTTAATAGTCTTTCTTTATTCTCTATGTTTTATGTTTTGATTATTATATGGTGATGTGATTTTTTTTTGATCCAGACTACTTGGTGTTCTGTAAGCTTCTTTACCTTCACAGAAATATCATTCTATAGCTTGGTAAAGTTTACTTCTATAATTTTGTTGAATATATTTTCTGGGCCTTTGAGATGGCGTTCTTCTCTTTCTTCTACCCCTATTATTCTTAGGTTTTGTCTTTTCTTTTTTTTTAATTTATTTATTTATTAAGGATTTCTGCCTTGTCCCCACAACCGCTTCCCATTTCCCTCCCCCTCCCCCGATCAAGTCCCCCCCCTCATCTGCTCGAAGAGCAATCAGGGTTCCCTGACCTGTGGGAAGCCCAAGGACTGCCCACCTCTATCCAGGTCTCGTAAGGTGAGCATTCAAACTGCCTAGGCTCCCACAAAGCCAGTACGTGCAGTAGGATCAAAAACCCACTGCAATTGTTCTTGAATTCTCAATATTCCTCATTGTCCGCTATGTTCAGCTAGTCCGGATTTATCCCATGCTTTTTCAGACCTAGGCCATCTGGCCTAGGTTTTGTCTTTTCATGGTGTTGCAGATTTCCTGGATGTTTGTTAAGAATTTGTTAGAATTGCTGTTTTTTTTTTTTTTGATCTGTTTATCTATTTCCTCTATAGTATCTTCAGCACCTGAGATTCTTTCTTCTATCTATTGTATTCTGTTGGTTATACTTGTTTCTGTAATATCTGTTTGTTTACCCAGATTTTGCACATCCAGCAATCCCTTGGTTTCTGTTGTCTTTATTACCTCCATTTAGTTCTTCAAGTCTTGAACTGTTTCCTTTACCTGTTTGATTGCTTTTTCTCGATTTTCTTGGGAATCTTTGAGGGATTTATTCATTTCTTCTAACTTTGACTTTTTTTCCATTTCTTTAAGATACTTTTCACTTCCTCTTTAAGGGTCTCCATCATTTTCATAAGGTCATATTTAAAGTTGATTTCTTCTACTTTTTCTGGATTAAGATGTTCAAGTCATTTTTTTGTTTTTTTGCTGGATTCTGGTTTTATCATGTTGATTTTCAGGATGTTGGAGGAATTATTGCATTGGCACTGCCCATGTCTTCCTTCAAATGAGGCCAACAGAGTCTTGGTGTGTTGGTCCAATCTTTGCTGTGGCTGAGTATGTACTTGGGAGTTTTTCTTGGTCTTCCCTGTCTTAGGTTCCCTCAGCATTGGAGCAGCCTCTCAGATACCCTCTACTCTGAAGCAGGTTGTGTTGGGGTATCCAAAGACCTCACAGATGAAAAGACAGGCTTGGGGTCAGGGTGGTAAGGGGTAAAGAAAGCGAGCTGCAGGGAATTCACCCAACCAGATGGCCAGAAAAGCTTAGGGAATTGGAAGAGGGCCTGGATTCAGTCCCCTGGGACTATTCAGCAGTGTAGCCACTTAACCACTTCTCTGGATCCCCTCAGTACAGCAGTAGGGTTTCTTGCCAGATTCTAAGCACCTTGCAGACAAAAAGGTGGACTTGTAGGGCAAGGTAGAATGGGTACAAAGAAGCTGCAATGGCAGCAACACTCTCCACTGTCTCTCCAGAATCCTCATCCCTGAAGCAGGCTGTGTTGGGGGATCCAAGGACCTCTCAGGTGAAAAGTCCCATAACTTTTTATTTCATCAGTAGCAAAAGGCATTAATATCTCTGCTGGATCTATACCTCCTAATTGAGAGAGTTTCAATTTATCTTTTATAATTAATTCAGCGACTTTTCCCACATGTTTTTAATTTTTTACTTGGTTTATGTGGTAGAAAGATCCATTGTAAGATGATATTGCCCGTCTGCATTAAAACTCCAGTAAGAGAAATTCTGTAAGGTAATATGAAAAGACTACAATTAAGATTTGGGCTGGGCGGTGGTGGTGCACGCCTTTAATCCCAGCACTTGCGAGGCAGAGGCAGGCAGATCTCTGTGAGTTCGAGACCAGCCTGGTCTACAGAGCTACTTCCAGGACAGGCTCTAAAACCACAGAGAAACCCTGTCTCAAAAAACCAAAAAAAAAAAAAAAAGATTTGGATTCACCCCATCCACATATGTCTTCTGTAATTTTTCCTCTACAATCATCAGCTCCTTTTCTGCTTCAACTGTTGATTCCCTGGGACTATTCAAGTCATTATCAACATCTAAGGATTTATTTTAATGAATTATTAGATAAGGTGTTATCCCAAATGCTGGTCATAGACTGGAAATGTCTCCCAATAATCTTTGAAAGTCATTAATAGTTCGCAATCGGTCTCTCCTAATTTGTGCCTTTTGTGTTCGAATTTTCTGTAAGCCTATTCTGTAACCTAGGTAATTAACAGAATCTCCTCTTTGAATCTTTTCTGAAGCAATTTGTAATCCCCATTTAGTCAAGACTTTCTTTACTTCTTCAAACATCCTTTCTAAAGTATTTGTCTTTGAATCAGATAACAAAATGTCAGCCATATAATGATAGATTATAGACTTAGGAAAATGCTTATGTATTATTTCCAATGGCTGTCTGACAAAATATTGGCACAGGCTGGAGCTAGTGAGCATTCCCTGTGAGAGGATTGTCCATTGCTACATTCTAGCAGCCTGGGTAATATTATAAGTAGACACTGTGAAGGCAAACTTTTCTCCATCCTTTTCTTGTAAAAGTATAGTGAAGAAACAATGCTGCACACCGCAGCCCTGGGCCGCGTGCTATGCACTAAACCCCAGTTTGCAAGCTTCTGGCAAGGGGCTGGAGGTTGAGAACACAGACACAGAGACAGACCACCAAAACACAGACCTTCAAACACTGGTACCAAAAGCCCCCCTTTATTAGCACCATGTAGGCTTAAATACACTGCAGTCAATGGCCAACAGATAAAAATCCCATCCTCTCATCCTCTAAGCTAGGCACAGCTTTTAGTAACTTTAATTAGAAGGTTCTAAGAGGGGAGAGCAGCTGAAGGCCAGGACTCATTAATCCCAACATCCAGCGGAAGGCCGGGACTCATTAGTCCCCACAAAACAATACTTTATATCAATAACTATGAGAGGCCATCTGTTTGGTAATAGAGAAGGCAGAGGAATTCCAGATTGTAGAGAACCCATAGGTTGAATAAACATGTTGATAGTCCGTAGATCTGTCACCATTCTCCATTTTCCAGATTTCTTTTTAACAACAAATACAGGAGAATTCCAAAGGTTGGTAGATTCTTCTATATGTTGAGCATCTAGTTGTTCTTGTACGAGCTGTTCTAAAGCCTGCAACTTTTCCTCAGCTAGAGGCCATTACTTAACCCATATTGGTATCTCAGTTAACCATTTAAAAGGTAGGGCTGTTGGTACCTCTGAAGGTTTATCAATTGCTTTGTGTTCTTACAAAGCCATAATGGCTAGTGTTCATCATCTGTAATATTATATTTTCATCAGAAACATAAGGTTTTGGGGCTGCAGGAATGTTAATCTGGGTATGCAATTGCTACAATAGATCACAACCCCACCAATTCACTGCAATATCAGCTATATATGGCCTTAGTCTTCCTATTTGCCCTTCTGACCCTGTGCATTCAAGCCATCTCATGCTTTGTTTTACCTGAGATAGGGTTCCACTTCCCAGAAACATCTACCTCTTGAAGAGGCCAACTTGGATGTTAAGATTGTGGAGTAATGATACTTACATACTTACCTGTGTCTAATAAGCCTTCAATAAAAATACCATTTATACAAACTCTTAGCTTTGGTCATTGATCAGTTATAGAAGTCTGCCAAAATATATGTTTCCTCTGTCCTACTGTAGTTTTTGATGCATCCTCCATATTTAACCCATCATTCAGACCAGTATTGCTGTTAGGAGCAGGCATTGGATTTTTTAATTTTCCTGGTGAGAAAATTCCTGGTCAAACTTTCGTTATTTGCAGATGATATGAATGTGTACATCAGTGACACCAAAAACTATTCCAAGGAACTTTTACAGCTGATAATCACTTTCAGTTATGTGGCAGGATACAAGATCAACTCAAAAAAATCAGTAGCCCTTCTATACACAAAGGATAGAGAAGCAGAGAGGGAAATCACAGAAACTTCACCTTTTATGATAGCCACAAATAGCATATGGTATCTTGGGGATACACTAACCAAGGAAGTGTATGATCTATTTGACAAGAACTGTAAGGCTTTGAAGAAAGAAATTGAAGAGGACACCAGAAAATGGAAGGATCTCCCATGCTCTTGGATAGGTAGGATCAACATAGTAGAAACGGCAGTTTTACCAAAAGCAATCTATAAATTCAATGCAATCCCTACCAAAATCCCAACAAAATTCTTCACAGACATTGAGAGAACAACAATCAACTTTATATGGAAAAACAAAAACCCAGGATAGCCAAAACAATCATATACAATAAAGGAACTTCTGGAGGCATTACCATTCCTGACTTCAAACTCTATTACAGAGCTACAGTAATGAAAACAGCTTGATATTAGCATAAAAACAGAGAAGTTGACCAATGGAATCCTCAGCTAGGTCCTTGGGCAGCAGAGTAGAGGGTACCTAAACTGGCCTTGCCCCACTATCACACTGATGATTATCTCAAAAATCACCATAGAGTATTCGTCCAGTGACAGATGGAGATAGAGACCAAGTTCCTCATAAGAGCAACAGATTGAGTTTCCAAGGTCCAGTTGACTTTTTTCTACTGCATGCACTGGCTTATTGGGACCCTAGTCTATTTGGATGCAAAGCTTCCTTGGCCTGGATGTGTGTGGGGGGCTTGGACTTCCCCCAGGGCAGGGTCCCATGCCCTCTCTTAAGGAGGGAGAAGGAAGGAGGAGGGTGAGCAGGGGAGCGGGGGGGGGGATGGGAGGAGGGGAGAAAGTATAAATTTTTGAGTGGAAAAATAAATAAAAAATAAAACACTGCCTGGCCCATTATATCTAGCCTCTTATTTGCTTACTCTCACATCTTGATTCAACCCATTTCTAATAATCTGTATGTCACCACGAGGTCATGGCTTATTGGGAAAGATTCACATGTCTGACCTGCCAGCTGACTCCATGGTGGCTATCTCTGCCTCCCTTATTTCTCCCAGCATTCTGTTCTCTCTACTCCGCCCACCTAAGGGCTGCCCTATCAAAAAGCCAAGGCAGCTTCTTTATTCAAACAATGAAATCAACACAAATACAGAAGGACCTCCTACACCACAATATTAGGTTTCAGGGTACAGGACTGAAAAAGATGTGGAGATAGTGCAAATTCCTGTGTCTCATTTTTTACTTAAATGGGATTGTTTCAAGTTTTTCTCCATTTAGGATTTTAACTATGAGCTTCTCATATACAACTTGATTATTACATTCAGGTATGATCCTTCTAGTCCTACATTCCTGAGAGTTTTTACCATGATGGCATATTAGATTTTGTCAAAGGTTTTCTGTATCTATTAAGATAATCATGTAATTTGTGTCTTGAAGTCCATGTGATTTATTATGTTTATTGTTTTATTTACATATTCTGATATAATGCTATCAAAGCATACTGAAAAACAATTGCATCGCTAAACCAAAAGTTGTACTTTATTTTTATATGTTGATTAAGTGCATGTGTACTATATTTCCACTATTCTTTTGTCAATTGTAGAACATGCAAGTGGTTTCAATTTCTTAAACATTGTAAACAGAGCAGCAATGAGCAAGTATCTGTATATATGGATGTTGAGCCATTTGGGTATATGCCAAGGTGTTGAAGGAGCGGTGGGCCACTTCCTGCCACCTGGCTCCCAGCTGCCGGCTAGCTTTACCCAAAATAATTACATGGAAACTGTATTCTTTTAAACACTGCTTGGCCCATTTGCTCTAGCCTCTTATTGGCTAATTCTCACATCTTGATGAACCCATTCCCAATAATCTGTGTGGCACCACAAGCTGGTGGCATACCGGGAAGGATCTTAACCTGCATCTATCTTGGAGAGGAGAGCTATAGCATCTGCCTCACTTCCCTTCTTCCCAGCCCTCTGTTGGGCCTACTCCGCCTATTTAAATTCTGCCCTATCAGGCCAAGCAGTTTCTTTATTAATTAACCAATGAAAGCAACACATAGAGAGAAGACCCACCCACATCATTTACCCTTTTTCTGCTTAAACAAAAAAGAAAGGCTTTAACTTTAACATATAAAATTACATATAACAAAACACTTATCAAGCAAGAATTACAGTTACAATATTTGTATCTATTTTATCTTTTATCATAACTAAGGAAAACTATAACTATCCATTCCAAGGAGTGGTATAGCTGGGTAATCTGATTGATTTAGTTTTAGTATTTTGAGACTCTCCACACTGATTTCCAGAGTGGCTCCACCATTCTGTAATCCCAGCAACAGTGAGTGAGTGTTCTCTTTATTCAACCACCCCTCCATTAATCTTTGTCATTCTATCTGTGTTAAGATGGATGACATCTCAAAGCTGTTTTAATTGGTTTTTTCATAATTACTGGGGACAATGAACAGTTTTTAGTTATTTTTATACATTTGTTTTTGTCATTTTAGATGTCACTGTTCAGATCCCAGGCCCACTTTTTTTTTATTTTTGTGATTGTAATATAATTACAACATTTGTTCCTTCTGTTTCTTCCTTCCACGTCTCTCATATCCCCTCCTGACTCACCTTCAAGTTCATAGCCCAATTTTCAAATGTGTCATCTGTGTCTTTTGTTGTTTTTATGCGTTCAAAACATATTCTAGATATTAATCCTCTGTACAAAGAATAACTGGCAGAGAATTTTTTTTTGTATTATTTGAGCTTCCTCTTCACCTGGTGGACTAACTACTGGCCAAAAGCGAAAAAGCTTTCATGACATCCTACTCAGCATTAGTATTTGGGCAAATAGAGTACTATTCAAAAAGATATTTATATTGTTGGTTATTCATCAGGGAAGACTGCTCAGACATGGGTTTAAGCCAATAGAAAGTCTTTACTATCAAGCTGGCAACTATTGAGTGTTCAGGATTACAGTGTAACTGTGAGCCATACTCAGGGTGAACTTTGAAGCCCAAAAACCACGTCCTGGGTTGACATACTTCAAATAATAAGAATAATCAGTCAGAAGCAGAACTATAGAAGTAAAAATGGAAGATTAGTACATTTATAGACTTTATTAGAACTATGGACTTTAAAAGATAAGGTTTTTGTTTTTTTGGTTTTTCTTAATTTATTTATTTATTAAAGATTTCTGTCTCTTCTTCGCCACCACCTCCCATTTCCCTTCCCCTCCCCCAATCAAGTACCCCTCCCTAGTCAGCCCAAAGAGCAATCAGGGTTCCTTGCCCTGTGGGAAGTCCAAGGGCCACCCACCTCCATCCAGGTCTAGTAAGGTGAGCATCCAAACTGCCTAGGCTCCCCCAAAGCCAGTACGTGCAGTAGGATCAGAAACCCACTGCGATTGTTCTTGAGTTCTCAGTATTCCTCATTGTCCGCTATGTTCAGCTAGTCCGGATTTATCCCATGCTTTTTCAGACCTAGGCCAGCTGGCCTTGGTGAGTTCCCGATAGAACATCCCCATTGTCTCAGTGTGTGGGTGCACCCCTCGTGGTCCTGAGTTCCTTGTTCGTGCTCCAACTCCAGTCCATGGCGCAGGAATTGGGATCCTCAACATGGAAGCTAGCTGTGTGCTTTCCATCCTCGGTACAGCCTGACCTCTCATTCTGCTTGGTGTAGATCCATTGCTGGTCCTATGGCACGTGTGTGTGTGTGTGTGTGTGTGTGTGTGTGTGTGTGTGTGTGTAGGTGATGTCTCCCTTGTGCAAACTGCCTACCTCCCTCTGTCTTATGTGCTCTCCCAGTCAGGAACCTGGTGTGTGAGTGTGAGGAGAGGGTTGGGCAAGCCTGAAGTAGAAATTGGCTTGTGGAATGGCTATATAATGTTTGCACACTCTCTAGAGGACTGGGCACTCTATGGGTTACCCTGACACCCAGTTTCAAGATTCTCCCTTAGTGCCATGGACATGTGGGTCAGTTTACTTGTTCCTGGCAGGATATAAGGGGTTGTGCTCATCCCAATGTCCAGTTTCTGCCCAAGATTTTCTTTCTGTGCCATCTGCTGACTCATGCTTCTGATTGAGGATTCCCAATTCAGTATTTCTGTATGATCCTTAGTCCTTGAGAACATGTCCTGTCCTTTTGTTGGAGTGGGGTCTGTGACTTTCCATACAATATCCATACAGGAAGTTTATAAGGCTTCAAGGCCCATCTCTGGCTAAAAGAGTCCAAGATTGACAACTTGGAATCTAATAGCATATTGTTTGATTTTTTTTTTTTTAATCAGAGAAGGGCAGAGGGAGATACCCAGGAAACCTGGTACCTTGACCATGTTGGTGTAATACTGCCCTCAAGCGGTGTTTCTTTACTGTTCCCACCAACACCTCAGTGTTCTTTCTTTCAAAAAGTAAGGGGTGGAATTGAATGAAGAATTTATCGAGGAATCTGGTCCAAAGAGTAAAGTAACACAGGCTTCAGTTAGCCCACTCCGGCTAATGGGTGACCACCTCACCATTGCCAGAGGCTTGCTGTACTGCAGAGTAACAACCATAGCTATACAGGAAATACAGGCTTGGATTTCCTGTGGCAGCCATGTTTGTCATGGTGGGGAGGGGCTCTCTACCAAGGAGTCATCAGCCATAGTGCAGATGTGTGTACAAAGCATCCAGGCTCAGGGACAGGTTGAGCACCAATGAGTTCATGTTCCCCTTCTTAATTATTTTTTTTGTACTTCACCTGTCCTCAAGTCCTGGAATAGACACTGCCCTTGGGATCCTGGACTCTGTACATGGGCTTGGAGGGCTCCAGAAATATTACCAAGAGTTTAGCTATTTCTCAGTCAGTCCCTCTTTCATTTCTTCATTCCCTTCTTTCTCTCTCAGTCCATCGTCAGTGCATCCCTTTCTTCTTTCCTATGATCCTTTTCCACTTCCTCCATTGCTGCTGACATCCCCAGTCTGCTCTCTGTTTCATGTTCAGTTACTTCTTTGTGTCTTTCCTGAATTTCGACTTTCTTTTTGTTTCCTTTATTATCTCCTATCATTGAGGACTTCAGTTACAGCTCAGTGACATATACCTCTCTACCCGGTGTTAAACATCAATATCAGGTCTCCAGTACAACCCAAGGTATGGGGAATAATCTCAAGTATGGATTGTAGGCATTCTTGGGTGCATTGCAGGTGGGCATCTTTGTTCTGTGAGCCAAGTGAATTGAGTAGAAAGGAGAAGTCAGAGTCCTTCCTTAGTATGGAACTAAGTCAATAATGAAGGTAGATGTGAGACAGGAGAGCTGCTGATTATACTGGTTTAAATACCAGTGTCCCCTTTGCCAGGCCGGGTGGCTCCAGGATGATTTTATGAGCAGGTAGCCGCTTTTGGAGGACACAAACCATAAGACAATAATGGTTGATAGACAAGCACAAAGTAAAGGTTTGGAGCCTCAGCTCAGGGCCTGGTAGGCAGGTAACAGGTGTAAATGAGTGCAGTGTCTTCTTATGTCATTGTGTGTTTCCCAAATCAGGATTCTGGGGAGCCTCCAGTGTCAACAGAGAATGAGAATGCCTCTAAGCTATAATGTCCTGAGAGCTGTAGAAGATGGCTGACACTCTCCACTTGAAATCAGACTGGGTCTAGGGATGCAGCTTGGGTCCTTTGGACCAAATCCTCCAAAGGGTTTAAGCGGGAGCTGACCTCTGTGCTCTGACTCTTGGCCATGAAGTTATGAACTGGGACTCTCACAAAGGAGACCTCCCATATGATTTGAGTCCTCTGTCTTCCCTGAATCCTCCTTCTGTTAGGCAATAAGACATTGCTGGCCCTAGGACAGTTGGGTGAATGTCTCTCTCATGTCAATTGTCCACATCATCTGTCCTCTGCATACCTTCTGTTATCAGGCTGGAAGGCTATACAATATTGACACTCACTTGAGTACCTAGACACTAAATGTGACACTGTTGTCGCCCAGTCAGCTGAGGGCCCTGTACATGTGTGCCAGTTAGAGTGTTCCTATAAGGCTCTGAGGGACAGGGTCAGGTTTAGCGTGAAGACTAGTTTCTGCCCAAGATTTTACTTTTGGTTCTTCTTGACTCTTGCATCCTCATGATGGAGATTGCAATTTATTTTCCCTCCTTTGTCTTATGCCCTAAGAGTGAAACTTGCTAAGAGGTCTCCTGTGCCAATGTGTTCAAGTGTACTTGCCATTTTCTCTTCTGTAATATTCAATGTGGTTGGCTTTATGTTGAGGTCTTTGATCCATTTGGACTTGAGTTTTGTGCATGGTAATACATATTGGTCTATTTTCATTCTTCTACATGTTGATATCCATTTATGCAAGCATCATTTGTTAAATATGCTTTCTTTTTCCCATTTGATATTTTTTGCTTCTTTGTCAAAAATCAGGTGTTCAAAGGGGTGTGGATAATATCTGGGTCTTCTATTTGGTTGTATTGTTCCTCCTGTCTGTTCTTATGCCAATACCAGGCTGTTTTCAGTACTGTAGCTCTGTAGTAGAGTTTGAAGTCAGGGATTGTGATGCCTCCAGGAGTGATTGTCTGCCTATGGCATGGTAGCTGAGACCTTTTGCTGAAAAGTATGTTCCAGAAGTAATTGTGAGTGTTCTCAGGTCAGTAAGAAGTCAGCCAATCATAGTGAGTTCAATCGCCATCACAAAAAACATAGAAAGTGTTCCTTAAGTGCCCCTTCAGCTGGATCTTAGTAAAGATGGAGTTTTCAAACCCAGGCAGTGCTGTCTCAACAAGAAAGGGGTAGAGTCATTTTCATCTGGGCATTACAGACAGTCTCAATAATGAGATAGTGGGCCTCTGGGGGTTCAGTCCTGGACATTCTATAGGTGAGACTTGATGCCCAGTGTCAAAGGGACTGTGCTCATGTAACAGAGTGAGTCTGGTAGGACAAATGGTGCTGTATTTAGCCCCGGGACAGCTTTTGCTGAATATTTTTCCCTCTGGCTTCTCCCAACTCTTGTATCTAGTGAAAGGAGTCTCTATTTAGGTTTCCTGTTTGGCTCTTATGCCCTGAGGCTGGGCCCTGTTTTTAGTGGAGGAGTGTCTCAGTATAGAGGTTTATTGGGTCTGAGACTTTCAAGGCCAGATCCATAAACTAAGGATCCAAACCCATCTCTGGCTATAAGGAGCCAAATTATAGCCAAGATATTTTGGAGTTTAGTGTCTTGTTGACTCTTTTCAGTATTTTTTTCCTCAGAGAAGGGCAGAGGGAGTGAATGTGAATGAAAGGTATCATTTACATTACTGGTGCTATACTGCTATCAAGCGGAACTACTTTGCTGTTCCCAAAATCAGCCCAAAGGGCTTTTTGTCTGTATGTCTGAAAACCAGTAGGTGAGGAATGTTGGGGCTTCTGATCCAAATACTGAATTAACGGGGGCTCTAACTAGCTTGCTAGTTTTGGGGTAAGCCGGGGTTTGATGCCTAGGATGGGATTCAACCAGTGCTAGCCTCCAAGGCAGCATGGATTTCAAAGTAGTAAAGCCCAGAATAAGGGTTTTGCGATCTTGTGACAGCCATATTTGCCACAGTGCTGAGGAATACTCCACCCTGGGATGCAGATAGGTGAGTAACTTGCTTGTTAAGATACAGAATCTAGACGGGTGGTGGTGGCACAAGCCTTTAATCCCAGCACTCCAGAGGCGAAGGCTGGTGGATCTCTGTGAGTTCGAGGCCAGCCTGGTCTAAAAGAGTTAGTTCCCGGAAAGGTTCCAAAGGTACAGAAAGACCATTTCTTAAAGCACAAAAATAAAAAAAAAATACAGAATTTATCCAATTTTTAGACACTCACCTGCACAAATACTTCATTTCCTGGAATCAGCCTTACCCAGGGGTCTGGTCTCTCTGCTTTAGGGTCCCCAGAAAATCAACCTAGAGGTCATAAATTTGTCAGTCCTTCTTTCCTGTTTTCATCCTTCTGTCCATCCTACTTTCCCTTAATCCCTTCTTTCTCTCCATCTTTTGTCACAAAAGTGAGATACAGGGAGGACATTATTCCACCATGAAGCTATACCTTCAAAACAGGTGGGAAATTGGCCCAGGTAAGACAACCATACCTGGAAGTAGACTTCATGGTGCACAGAGGAGAAAGGGCACACAGAATGTTGCCATTATGAGTTGCACTTCCCTAGCCATGACCAGGAATCAAAGTGGAGAGGACAGTTGCCAGTCAAACCCTTTGGTTTTCCTGTCCAGAGACCCCAGCTAACATCGCGTTTTGGCTGGTGGCCTACTCAACCTCGGGTGAAAAAAGAGGCTCCCTGGAACCATGATCTGAAGATAAGAAAATATCAAAATGAAACCTTTATTTCATCTCAGCTTCAACTCGCCTACCAGCTCCTTTGAAGCAGCCCCAATTCATTTCTTTGGGCTTGTCCAGCAACAATTTTGATCTCACTGTGTGGAAACAATAGTTCCCTGTACCTGAGGCATCGATACCTGTGGTGGGATTTTGTTTGTGCTCTAATAAATAAAGCTTGTCTAAAATCAGAGGGTAGAGCTAGGAACTTGTTAGCCATAGAGGTCTGGACGTCTGTACAGGCAGACAGGAAGTAATATTGCTGGGCACAGAGAAGAATATAAGGTGGATGGAGACAAGGCTTCAGCCCCCCTTTCTGTCAAATGGGTTAGCAAGGTAAGAGTTGGCTTTGGTTTGCTCCTCTGTTTTTCTGATCTTTCAGCATATACCTCTACATCTGACTTTGGATTTTTATTATTAAAACCGATTAGAAATTATACAACAAATACCCACTCAAGATATTTGTTATTTTTTCATTTCTCCAAAGGACACAAATTCCCTCTAGGACTTGAAACTTTATTATGTGCATTCCAGCCCATTTCTAAAGCACTGTACAAAAATAAAGGAAGGATTTCTGATGAAAGTCCCCAGTCCTTTTGGTTCCTGCTAAGATGCCGGCACCATAACAAACCTCTGGGCAATTTCAAAAGAAACTCATGACTTGCCTTCATCTTTACACCCAGAGCACACACAGTACAGAGGGGCATCCAGGGACAAAGTGAGTATAGATATCAAGTAAAAGAAAGTGTTTTATTACCTGCCCTTGTGTAGGCATGCACATGTGTGTGTGTGTTTGTTAGTGTGTGTGTGTGTGTGTGTGTGTGTGTGTGTGTGTGTGTGTGTGAATGTAGATGGAGCTCACTGCATTCCTGGGGAATTATCACTTCATCTAGCATATGTTCTTCACTACCCAACAAGAAGCCTTCTTGTCTTAAGGGCTGAATTTGTATAGCACAACCTCCTCATTGTTGAAACTTTGTGGATTACCCTCCCAAAGGCTAGCTTTCACGTCTTCCTCCAGAGTAATCTGCCCTTGCTTTCAAAGTATCCATGTGTATGATCTCCCAGATATGGGGTACAAAATGATTTATAGAAACCCAGAGACAGACAATGGGGTTCAAGCTGAAGATCAGAGAAACAAAGCAGACAAACCACCAGAGAGACCTTCTACCTCCACCAGATTTTCAGAGCAAAGGGTGAGATTTTGTCTCCACGAAAGCTCAGACTCCACACTCCAGTGAGTTCCTGTCTCTTCCCCTTTATAGTCCCCTCTCAAACCAGCCATATCACTTCTGTCTCCACCTCCCTAGTTCTGACATTAAAGGCGTGGGACTCCCAAACACTGGGATTCAAGTTGTAAGTCAATCTACAGATTCAATGCAATCCCCATCAAAATCCCAACACAGTTCTTCATAGACCTTGAAAGAACGATACTCAACTTCATATGGAAAAACAATAAACCCAGGATAGCCAAAAATATCCTGTAAAATAAAGGAACAGCCAGAGACATTACCATCCCTGACATCAACTCAATTACAGAGCTACAGTAATGAAAACAGCGTGGTATTAGCATAAAAACAGTGATGTGGACAAATGGAATCAAATTGAAGACTCAGATATTAATGCATACATTTATAAACACCTGATTTTTGACAAAAAAGCAAAAAAAAGACACAATGGAAAAAAGAAAGCATCTTCAACAAATGGTGCTGGCATAACTGGATGTCAATTTGTACAAGAATGAAAATGGATACATGTCTGTCACCATGCACAAAACTCAAGTCCAAATGGATTAAAGATCTCAATATAAATCTGACCACACTAAACTTTGGGAAGCACCTTCGATGCTTGGGCACAGGACACCATTTCCTAAATATAACCCCAGTAGCAAGACACTAAGAGCATCAGTAAATAAATGGGACCTCCTGAAACTGAGAAGCTTCTGTAAAGCAAAGCAAACAGTCAATAAGACAAAAAGGCAGCGTACTTAATGGGAAAAAAATCTTCACCAATCCCACATCAGACAAAGGATTGATCTCCAAAATATATAAAGAACTCAAGAAATTAGACATTAAAATTCTAAGTAACCCAATTAAAAAGTGGTGTACTAAACTAAACTGAGTTCTTGACAGAAGAATTTCAAGTGGCAAAAAAAAATACTTAAGGACATGTTCTTCTTCCTTAACTATCAGGGAAATGCAAATCAAAACAACTTTGAGATACCACCTTACACTTGTCAGAATGACTAAGAAAAAAAGACTAATGATAGGTTATGCTGGAGAGGTTGTGGAGTAAGGGGAACACTCATTCATTGCTGGTGGAAATACAAACTTGTGTAACCACGTTGGAAATCAGTATGGTAGTTTCACAGAAAAATGGGAATCAACCTACGTCAGGATCCAGCAATTCCACTCTTGGGAATATACCCAAAAGATGCTCAATCACACTAAAAGAACATTTGTTCAAGTAGGTTCATTGCAGCATTATTTGTAATAGCCCAAACCTGGAAACAACCTAGATACCCCTCAACTGAAGAATGGATAAAGGAAGTGTGGCACATCTATACATTAGAGTACTACTCAGCAATAAAATATAATGACATCTTGAATTTTGCATGCAAATGGAAGGAATTAGAAAACATTATCCTGAGTGAGGTAACCCAGTACCCAATCAACTAATATGGTATGTACTCACCCATAAGTGGATACTAGTCATAAACGAAGGGCAACGAGCCTATAGTTCAGGATCCTAGAGAAACTAAGTAATAAATTGAACCCAAAAAAAGCATGTATAGACACACCTGGAAATTGGAATCAGACAAAAATTTGGGAGCAGGGGGCCATGGGGTAAAAAGAAGGGGAGAAGAGGGTTTGAGGAGAACTTGAGGGAATGGGATAGTTGAAATGGAGGAAGGACAGATATGAGAGCAAGGAAAGAGATACCTTAGTTGAGGGAGACATTATGGAGTTAGCAAGAAACCTGGCTCTAGAAAAATGCCCTAGACCCCTCAGAGATGTCCCCAGCTAAGACCCTAAGCAATAGAGGAGAGGGTGTCTGACCTGACCTTATCCTCTAATCAGACTGATGATTATCTTAAATGTCACCATAGAACCTTCATCCAACAACAGATGGGGAACAGAGGCAATGACCCACACTGGAGCAATGGACTGAGCTCCCACGATACAGTTGAAAAGTGGAAGGAGAGTATGAGTAAGGAATTCAAGACCATGAGGGGGTCATCCACTGACACACTTTGCTTGAGTTAATGGTATCTCACCAACTCCAACTGGACTGGGAGTGAATGAGCATGGGAACAACAAAGCCCCTCTGATGAGGGTTGACAGTTGGGGCAGACTGAGGGGCCACTGAGAGTGACACTGGGATGTGTCTCTACTGCATATACCCGCTTCATGGGATCCTATTCTCTTTGGACGTAAGCCTTGCTCAACCTAGATGAAGTAGGGAGGGCCTTGGACTTTCCACAGGGTGGGGTGCATGGCACTCCCTTAGGGTTGGAGGGATGGGGTGGAAGGGTCTGAGGAGGAAGAGGGAGGGGACTGGGAGGAGGGGAAGGAGTGGGAATTTGCATTGGAAATTTTTTAAGTAATAAAAAAATAAAAAAAATAAAGGCATGACTCACAAGCACCATGATCTCTTTTTGGACTGATTTTGTGCAAGCCCAGGATGGCATTGAACTAACAGAGATCTGTCTGCCTCTGTTTCCTGAGTCCTGGGTTTAAAGGCATGAGCTGCCACTGCCTGGCCTCTATGACTAACTAGTGGCTTAGTTCTGAACTCTGATCATTATTTCTTTATTGAATTACAAATAAAATATCACTACATTTTCCCCGTTTGTCTAAATAAAAAGAGAAGGCTATAACTAATATAAGAAAAGCTAAATATAATAAGTATAATAACTATATACAATATATACAGGCTATAAGTACATCAGCAATGTCTAGTCCATTTGCATTTCAGAGAATTTACTCCCTTATCTATCCTATCTTGGTGAGTCCAAATCTTGTACCTAAAATACTTTATATCATAACTTGCATTACTATCCAAAACTATCTTTTGATATCTCTCAACCTTATACACTTTAGAACTTTTCAGTGAGTTTCTTTTCTGTGTCTGATAAACAAACAAACAAACAAAAACTAAAACTATCTGGTCTTCAAATTTCTCAGAGACGAGATTTGGCGCATTCAGGGTGGTATGGCCGTAGGTTGGATAGGGGAGCACGGAAGCACAACTCTTAGTTAAGGGAGCCACCTTAGGGTTGGCAAGAGACTTGAACCTAGAGTGGCTCCCAGGAGCCCAAGCCGAGGTCCCCAGTTAGTTCCTTGGGCAGCTGAGGATAGGGTACCTGAAGTGACCCTATCCTACAGCAATACTGACGAATATCTTGCATATCACCATAGAACCTTCATCTGGTGATGGATGGAGATAGAGACAGAGATCCACACTGGAGCACTGGACTGAGCTCCCAAGGTTCCAATGAAGAGCAGAAGGAGGGAGAAGATGAGCAAGGAAGTCAGGACCATGAGGGGTGCACCCACCCACTGAGACAGTGGGGCTGATCTACTGGGAGCTCACCAAGGCCAGCTGGACTGTGACTGAAAAAGCATGGGATAAAAGCGGACTCTGAACATGGCGAACAATGAGAGCTGATAAGAAGCCAAGGACAATGGCACGGGGTTTTGATCCTACTTCATGTTCTGGCTTTGTGGGAGCCTAGCCAGTTTGGATGTTTACCTTCCTAGATATGGACAGAGGGGGGAGGACCTTGGACTTTCCAGAGGGCAGGGAACCCTGACTGCTCTTTGGACTGGAGAGGGAGGGGGGAGTGGGGGGAGGGGGAGAAGGGTGGGAGGAGGGGGAGGGAAATGGGAGGCTGGGAGGAGGCAGGAACTTTTTTTTTCCTTTTTTACAATAAAATAATAAAAAAAATTTCTCAGAGACCCAAGAAGTAAATATTAACTAAGTAAGCAGGAAGTATGAGCAAGCAATTTCCAAAAAAAATATGAGAAATGACAAAAACAACTTCTACAGTTTGGACAACATACTGTCGGCAGTTGAGGGAAGGGTATTTTCTTACCCAGTGGCTTACTTTGGCCCCAAAGAAAGTAAACTTCATGTGGAGTTTCTTCAATGCCTATTATCTTCTCTGAAGTAGATTGGGACTGCCAGGAGCAGACATGTCTTGTCATAAAAAAGAGCTTCTGTTATTAAAATATCTTAATTGCCATATTCTGTAGATCCCTAAATTGTTTGAAAATGACTTGAGTATTTAAAATATATCTGTTTGATTTTGAAAATGTACCTAAAACGTCTACAAGTTCTATTGTAATAGGTGACTAATTATTAACTTGCATTTCTTTATTTTCCTAAAGAGTAAGTAAATATAACTTTCAGTTACAAGAAATTTGTATTATATTGTTAAATAAACTATATAGATACAATACCTTGAACAAGCTTAGAAACATATGTACAGCATGTTTTATCAAAATTAGTATCGAATTTATATCCATGAACAAAATTTGTATACAATATGCAAAAGTTCAATCCAATGTAAAACATGTAATACTGGTAGTTGCTTTTTAAAAGTAGTTTCAATAATCTACCATTTTATCTTATCAAATCTGTATTCTCCCTTTTTCTTTTCAGAGTAGATTTAATAATCTGCCCTTTTATGCTCTCATATCTGTATCCTCCATTTTTTCTTTTCAAAACAAGAACTTTGTATCTTATCTCCTTTCTTCAACTTTCTTCCTGACTGTAACCAATAACAAGTTGTAACTGAGGCCCCTAAACAATGACAAATATTCATAACCCATTCATTGAATTACCAAAAACAACCCACTCTACTACTTGGGAGTGGGCATTGTCGTCTTAAATATACTTCCTGCTATCTTGGGGTAACAGCATCTTGAGGGAAGCCTGAAAAGAAAAACTTGGGTTAATAGCCTAGTCCTGAGAAAGGTAGTTGTATTATTTGTTGTCCATATTCTGCATAATGGGAAAGTGCAGGGCTTGTCTCAAGTCCTAGCTAGAGCAGTCTGTGAGGCTAGAATATCTCGGTTAGTCCCCTCAAAATTGTTCTGAGCAATTTATAGTCCAAAGATGACCTTCAGGTGATGTTTTCAGCTTTATGGTCATGTTATGGTCCTGAAGGAATAATCATTGTGGGGCCCTATTCTCCTTTTGGAGACTTCAAAGGCATGATCATGGTTCACTGCAGAAAACTAATACAGACTCAAACATGAAATCATGCACAGATAGATAAATGAAGCCCTTTTCTAGAGTTAGTTAGTACTCTATTTAACCATTAATATCATGACAAAACCTTTAAAATACTACATATTTATCTTAAAAATTATAAATTTTGAGATAATATTTTGGTCATTAGAAAAGCTATCAAATATTCAAAATAAAACTATAAGATTATGAGACTAGTGGCAATAAAATAGTCCTTAAATTTTTATTTTTCTTCTGTTCCATATCCAGTGGCTCTTCTGACATGAGACAGAGATTTTGGATTTTCCTTTCACAAGCATGCTGGCTTTAGAGAAGGGGAGAGCCACAATCTAAATTCAAAGGCAGCTTTAATCTGTAAGTGGACTGGGACTACAAAAAGACCATTTGCATTATATGTCTGTAGAGGATGACAGAAAGAAATGTTTGCAAAGATTTCTGAAATTTTATGCTCTTGGAAATATGATATACCAATAGGCCAATTTACCCTTTGTCTTGGGACATTTTTCTGGATGATTTGTCCTTTTTCTTCCTATGTCTCATTTATCCAGTGGTTTTCAGATCCCTTAGCTGGATGCCTTTATTCTCCTGAAAAGACAGACACAAATCCTTTCCCAAACCCTAACTTTTTTTTGAGTGTGGGGGATTATTTTTGGAAAGTTACAGCTGATCAAATGAAAAGCATTTTTTAGTTTTATATGTTAGTTGAGATTAAATGCCTATGCTGCTTGATGAACAATCATTTTTTCTACTTAAGAGATTTCTCTTGTTCAAACTGAGTCTTTTTCAATTTTGATGGTATTGATAGCTTTTCTTCTCCTGTGGAAACAAAAGCAAAACCCCTTCACTACCATAACACATATACTGGCTTCCATACTGAGGTCATAACATCTTTAAAGTATATTGACTGATTTAGTTCCCTAGTTATTCTACAATCCAATGTCTCTCCAGAGTTATTGTTCCTTTCTCATTAGTATTTAGAAAATTTAAAGTTAATAAAGCATCATGCAATCTATTTCTAGGTGTCTTTATCATTCCTTTCTGTTTATTTATCATATCCTTTAGAGTTTTATTGTTTTTTTTTTATAACTGAGTACCCTGTAGAACTGTGTGGCATACCTGTAATATGCTTTTTTCACAATAAGAAAAAACTGTCATTTTCTTAGAGACATATGCTGGAGTATTATCTCTCTTTATTTGTATGAATATACACATGATGGCCATAACTTCTAGGAAATGTGTGATAACCAAATCAGCATTTTCTGAGCTAAAAGCGATTGCCTATTTAAAATTCAAGTAAGTATCAATGGTGTGGTGTACATATTCTCCTTTTGGAGACTTCAAAGGTCACTGTTAGGTATGCACATGGGTCACTGTAGAGAACAAATAGAGACTCAAACCTGAAATCATGTACAGATTAGAATTAGTACTCTATAGGACCATTAATATCATGATAAAACTTTAAAATACATATATATTTATCTTATAAATTTTGCCATAATATTTTTAAGAGAAGCTTTTAAAGAATCAATATATATATAAAATCAAGAGATTATGGAATTAGTGGTAATAAAATAGTTTTTAATTTTTTTTTCTTTTGTCCCATATCAGGTGGCTCTTCTGGCATGAGACAGAGATTTTGGATTGTACTCTAACAAGGCTTTAGAAGGGGAGAGATTCACAACCCAACTCCAAAGACATCTTTAATCTTTAACTGGATTGGGAATCCCAAAACTCCATTTGCCTTGGTTGTAGAGAACAACAAAAGGAAATAGTTGGGAAGATCTATGAAATTTTATGCTGTTGGAAATGTGATAAACCAATAGGCCAATTTACTCTTTTTCTTGGGACATTTTTTTTCTGGATGATTTGTCCTTTTCTTTCTTATGTCTCATTTGTTTAGTGGTCTTCAGATTCACTAGCTGGATGCCTTTATTCTCCTGAAAAAACAGAAAACCCTTTCCCAACCCTAATTTTAGAGTGGTTCTCTTTTGGCAAGTTATATCTGATCAAATAAAAAGCATTTGTTATTCTTATAGTTCAGTTGAGATCAAACGGCCATGGTGCTTGATGAGCAATCCTCTCCTCTAATCAAGAGATCTCTCTTTGTCAAATAGAATATTTATCAATTTTGATGGTATCCATAGATTTTCTTCTACTGTCAAAACGAAAGCAAAACTACTTCTTCAACATAACACATATCCTGATTTCCATTTTGAGGTCAAAACATCTTTAAAGTATAAAAGCTGATTTAATTCCATTGTTGTTCTATTATACAATGTCTCTCATCAGCTTACATTCTTTTCTCATTAACATATATAAAATTAAAAATTATTGAAGTATGACCTGATGATACTCTGAATTTCCTCGGTGTCTGTTGTTATGTCCCCATTTTCATATGTATTTTGTTAATTTGGACATTCCTTCTCTACCTTTTTATTAGTTTTAGTAAAGGTTTATTTATCTTCGTAATTTTCTCAAAGAACCAACTCTTTGTCTCATTGAATTTTGTATTGTTTTCTTTGTTTTTGTTTTGTTAATTTCAGCCTTCAATTTGATTATTGCCTGTCATCGAGTCCTTTAGGGTGAGTTTGCTTCTTTTTGTTCTAGAGCTTTAGGTGTGCTGTTAAGTCACTAGTGTGAGATTTCTCCATGTTCTTTATGTAGGCATTCAGTGCTATGAACTCTTAGCACATGTTTCATAGTGTCCCATATGTTTAGGTATGTTGTATTTTGATTTTTATTGAATTCAAAGGACTGAAAAAGGTCTTCTGAATGGGAATGACATTTGTGTGTCTTGGGCAGTTTGTGGGCCATTATTAGTGGAACCCTTGATAGCAGAATAAGATTTATCCCTAGTGCATGATCTGGCATTTTGAAGGCCATTCCCTATGGAGGGATACCTCAAGTGATATGACAGATTTTGGTGACTCTCCATGGGAGGCCTCACCCTCTCTGAGGAGTGAATTAGACATTGGAGGAGTGGGAGGAAGGGGGAAAGGGGAAGCAGTGATTACTATTTAAATAAATAACTGTTTAATACAATAAAATAACATATAATAAAGAAATTGAAAAAAAAGAAAAAAAAATTGAAAAAAAATGAAAAAAAAAGAAAGAAATTGAAAGTTAATAAAGCATTGTGCAACCTATTTCTTGGGACTTTATTAACACGTTCTGTTTATTTAGCATATACTTTAGAGTTTGATTTGATTTTTCTATAACTGTTTTACCTGTAGGATGGTGTAGTATACCTGTAATTTGTTTTATCACAAAATAAGCAAAGAACTGTTTCATTTTCTTAGAAACATATGCTGCAGCATTATCTGTCTGAATTTATACAGTTATAACCATGATGACTGTAACTTTGAGCAAATGTGTGCTTACTGAATTAGTGTTTTCTGAACTCAAAGCACTTGCCCATTTAAATCCTAAGTAGGTATCAATGGTGTGGTTTTAATATTTTAGTTTTACAAATTCTACCAAATGGAACACATTCATCTGCCAGATTTCATTCCTTTGAGTATCTTTTTGTAGCAGAGTTTGGTTGTATAAAGAAGAAATAGGACATTTCCTTGTAATTTATTTGGCTTGTTGCCTCATGATGGAAAACTGGCTTTGTGGGAGCCTAGGCAGTTTGGATGCTCACCTTACTAGACCTGGATGGAGGTGGGTGGTCCTTTGACTTCCCACAGGACAGGGAACCCTGATAGCTCTATGGGCTGACAAGGGAGGGGAACTTGATTGGGGGAGGGGGAGGGAAATGGGAGGCGGTGGAGGGGAAGAGACAGAAATCTTTAATAAATAAATAAACGGAAAAAAATTAAAAAAAGAAAAAATTACTATTGATATGATGTGGTTTTTCTAAATTCTCAGACTTGCAACAGATTTCCTAGGTTCACTTATTCAGGTTGTGAATGCTCCCTGTTTGACAGTGAAAAGCATTTTACAGGGAAAAGTGGTAATTTCCCAAAAATCCAGTGAGGTTTATCTTCCCTGGACACCTGTGACATGACATTAATGGTGGTGGTGATGGTGGTGTGTGTGTGTGTGTGTGTGCCCACCTCAAGTGGGCATGGAAAACAGACCAAAGTTCAAACATAGAAGTTAAAGTCCTTAGAGACTCAGCCCTCAGCTGAAGCAAAGGTAAGAGCTGGGATCATAGAGGTGTGACATCTGGTTGTCTGCTTTTGGCAGGGTACCTGGGACCTTTGGCTGGAAAGTTTGCGGACAGTTCCAGAACCAGTCCATAGTTGTGAGTGGTCTCAGGCCAGTGAGACGTCGGAGCAGACCAGTCACAGGGAGTTCAATTACACTCATCAAAAGTGCTCCTTCAGCTGCCACTTGGTAGAGAATGGAGAATGTGAAAGTTCTGGCAGGGGTGTCTAGAGGAATAGGGATTGAGTCCTTTTTCTTCTGGGAAGTCCAGACTTTCTCAATAATGAAGGTGGCCTCTAGTGTCTCAATCACCGATGCACTATGGGTCACACTTGACCCTTAACGTCAAGATGCCAGCCGAGGGTCCTGAACATGTGTTTCAGCTAGAGTGCACCTGGCAAGATGAGTGGCCTAGGAACAATTTCTAGCTTAGATTTTGTTTCTGTGTTTTTTCCTGAATACTATGTTTAATAACTGGTTTCCGATTTATTATTTCTGTAGAACTCTTATGCCTTAGTGGAGCTTCAAGAGGCTAATGTTGAGTCCTGCCACCTTGGAGTTTAGTGGAAAGATTGTTTTTACCCATTGAAGAGTGGGGAGTGGGCCTGGCTACCTTGGCATTCTTGGTGTAACACCGCCATCAAGCAGAATGACTTTCCTATTCCTGCCAACACCTCAGTGTGCTGATTCTCAGCAGGTCTGAAGTTGAGAGTGAGGATGCTGGGAGCCTCTGGTCCCAAGACTGAGATGAAGGGCTCTCAGGCTAGCTTGCCAGTCCTAGAGTAAGCTGGGGTTCATATGACCTATGTTTGGCTCCAGCCAGTACCATCCCCTGAGTATGGCTAGACGCCAGAGCAATATATTCACCTACACAGGAAGTAGAGGCATTGAGATCCTGTAGCAGCTATGTATGCCAGGGTGGGGAGGGCTTCTCTGCTCAGGAGTCAGCACTTGGTGTGAAGATATGTGGGAAACTTGCAATGCTCTCCTAACATCATAAAGGAGAGTCTACCCAAGTGCTGTAAGAACAACAGGGTCCCTGATCCTTTGGGATTCCCCCCTTTTTTGGCTCCCAACTTAACAACTCCTCCTTAGATCAGAGTCCGGCCTCTAATATAAGCCATTAAATAATACACATATAAGTAATATTTTATGGACTAAGAAGGTTGTGTTTATACATTTAGGCCAACAAAAAAAGAGGCCATAAATTTGAGTGCTGGAAAGCAGAGAATAATGTGACCTGTTAGAGGGGTCATGGGAAGGAGGAAACAATTATATTTTAATTTCAAAAAAATAAAAGAAAGTAATATTTTTGAAGATTGCTCTCATCAGTCTCTGGAGTCACTGTGACTCTGGGTGTGGTAAACTGAGGAGTATCTGGTAGGTCGATATCCACGTAGTCAGAGACAAAGCAAAGTACTTCCATAGGAAAACGAATGTCAGATTTTTACTGATTTACTATGTGACTTAGAATCCAAAATGGTGGGTCTTAACTCATGAGAATTGACAGCTGGTAACTCATTGGGAACATTCCTCAGTTTTTACATTGATTAAAATAAAACAAAACAAAAACAAACAAAGTAAAGAAACATGAAGATAGGGGTCATGTTAAGTAATTCTGGATGATCTGCAATACACTATTGTAGACCAGGCTAGCCTCAGACTCATAGACCCTGCAGCCATCAAAATCCTAGGATTAAAGGATACCACACCCATCAATAAATGAGGAATCTTAAAGAAAATGTCTTAGTGATTAAATAAAAAAGAATAAAAGAAGAGCTTAGTGTCTGAGAAATAGACCATATATTTGCTTTCTTCCTGGCCAACTGTTTCTTTCTACGTCATTTCTACCTTCCTTCCCTCCTCCATTTCCTACTTTCCCCTTCTCTCCTTCCCTCTTCTGTCCTTCCCTTCCTCTCTCCCTCTCTGAAGGCTGACATGCTCACTGTGATGACTCTACATCATTTTCTATTTCTCCTTGCTTTCTGTCTTCTCTGTGTTTTGAGCTTCTTTGTTCCATTTATACATTTAATGTCCTTCCAGAGTGCTGCACCTATCAACAGCAAAGGTTCATCATTAAAGCCGAGCCTTCAGCATGACCCAAGTCTACAGAGGATAGCTACAATGATGGCATGAGGGTGGGGCATCTCGGCTGGCTTAGCCAAGTGGTGTATAGCAGCAAGGAGCAGAGGCAGTGTCCTTCTTTAGGGTGAAGCTGAGTAGAGACAACCACAGTCAGCAAGGAAGGAAAACATCAGAGGAAAGGTATCATGTGGCCAGCTTTGACTACTGGTGCCTCCCTGTGTGAAGCCTCTAGCTGCAAAAAAAGTCATGGGCAGGTCACCACTCTGCAAAGATTCTCTGTGCTAGGCTACCTTGCTGAAGACTCTCCAAGAATATGCAAGGTAAAAGCCGAAAGTCAAGATTGGCTGTCCCTTGTTGAACTGCAAGGCTCAGGTTCTCCTTCAAATGATTTCTCTCTCTCTCTCTCTCTCTCTCTCTCTCTCTCTCTCTCTCTCCCTCCCTCTCTCTTTCTGTGTGTGTGTCCCCTGCATTAAAGGCAAGGTCATAAAGGGTGCAGAAGTCATGGCAGAGTACACTGCCTGTGTAGTCATTATGACAGACAGACTGAAGTTCAAAGCATGAATGGCTGTGGCTCCGAGGTGAAAGCCCTTTAGGGACGGTACACTCAGCAGAAGTTTAGGTGGGAACATCTGGCAGGGAGAGCAGAGAACACAGAGAAGTAGCATCCATTCTTGTCAGTGGGTGAGTATCTCTGCTTGTGACATGCTGGCCTGGACCTTGGCTGGAAAGTACATGGAAGGTAGTAGATGGCCTGGAGCCAATAAGAAGTCAGAGCATCAAGTCACATGAAACCTTAATGCCACCCTCATCGTAAGGAGGGCATGGTCAGCTTGAGGTTGGCACAGATGGAGAGTTTGAAATCACTGACAGGGCTTCTCAGTGAGAAAGGAAAGAGGTCTATTTCTTCTAGGCAATACAGAAAGTCTCGATGAGGAGGACTGCCTATGCGGGCTCATTCCTTCAGGACAGGAAGACTTATAGTTGTATAGTTAAAACCATTTCTCAAAGGAAAATGTTAATTCTACAATACTCCAGCAAGGTCTAGCCTCTATGAATACATGGGGCATGGAATCTACATTATGTTGGGTGTGTGTGTGTGTGTGAGTGTTTGCCCACTGGTAGTCATAGCCAGTCAGAAAAATACATTCCTTTGCTAACGCCTATACTCATTTAGTCCTGAGCCATGTGTCCAGATCCTGTGGAGAACATATGAAGGAAAATTGTGTTTCTGAGTTTGTCCCAGTTCTGCCACAAGTGACTAACTGATGCAGGGGTGCTGGTAGCCTGGTGTGGTGTTGACATCCTGGCAGAAATAGGAGAACTTGTATCTCTGGAATGTGTGTAGATGCCTCTCAGTCTATGTAAATCCCATTAGAGAGCTTTCCTTTGCCTGCCTCGAGAGACACAGAAATGGGTAGCTGGCTGGATGCACCTGATAAAGAAAGGTATACATACAAGAATGATTCCGCACCTATTGCAGACAGGAAACAGTGGCAAAATAGTAGTTGAAAATGAATGTGTTGGGTTAATAACAGTGATTGATTACCAAGAGTCAGGTCATAATGGCAGTTGGATAAGTTAAAAGAATTGATTCAGAGACCTAGCCCAAGGCCTAATAGGCAGTGAACACTTGGGATGTAGGAAAGGTTCTTTTGATATTTTCTTGTTCAGAAATCAGGATCCAATGGAGCCCTAACGTTCAGCAAAGGAAGAGGATGACTCAACCCAAACTCATGCATGATGTGGAACATAGCACAGAGCATCCATTTGAATGCACAGCCAGGGTGATGAAGTCAACAGGTTGAGGTCTCTACACAAGACGATCAAAGTGTTTGGGTGGCAACTGCCTGGCTATGTTGGTCCTGGCTGTAGTGTAAGGAGCTAAGGAACTCATAATGAAACTTCTCGTGTAACTCAGTCTCATTTCTCTAGATATGAATCCATCCCTAGTCTTAGGCCCTGTGTGGGTAGGTGTTGTCTGTCTTGTGCCAACGGCTCATATTCTTCTCTGTCCCATGCACTTTCCATGTCAGGAGCATCCTGTGTACCTGTTAGGAGGAGGGGGTCAGCTAATCTTGAATGTAAAGCCTAGGTGAGTCATGGTTTTCCAGAACCTGCCCAACCATGGAAAGCCTGGACACATATTGGATACCACTGACTCTAGAGTCAGGATCTTAGCTGAGGCTCCTGCACACATGTGCCAGTTAGAGTTTCCTCCTTGGCTCTAAATATACGGGCCATGTTCCGCACTGAGTGTCTGGCCAAAGTTTTGTTTCTGTGGCTTCTCCCGACTCCTGCATCTAGTGTTGGGTTTTCCAATTTTGTTTTTCTATATGGTGTTTATGCTTTCAGGGTGTGACATACCCTGTGATGAAGTGACTGAATATTGTGCAGTGAAGACCCTGTTCTGTGACAACCTCGTCTCCCCTGCCCCTTCTCCCCCTTCCTGTTAGGGCATGGGATCCTTAGTGAAAGACTCCAAGACCTACCTGGGCAGAAATGTCCAAAATTGAATTCAACTACCTTGTACTGGAGTGGAAAAGAGTTGGCCTTTTTTTTTCTCTCAGAAAAGGGCAGAGGGAGAAAAGCTGGAGGAAGTACACCTAAGCAGTCTTTGTGCAACACTGCCATCCAGCGGAATTGCTTTCGTGTTCCTGCCAACATCTCAGAGTGTGGTTTCTTCTCAGGTCTTGGGATGAAGGAATGATGGGGCATGGTGACTCTTGTTTTCCAGACTGAGGTGAAGGAGGCTCTAGCCAACATCCCAGCACTAGGAAAATTTAGGGTCCTGGTCATCTGTGGGGCTCTCTCAAGCTATCCCCTGAGGTTTGCTATGCTGTAGAGCAATAGTCAGAGCTATGCAGGAAGTGCAGGCTTAGATTTTCTGTGGCAGCCATGTTTGTCAGGGTCCAGAGGATCAAATGCCCACGTACCAGCTTCTTTGGAGCAGATAATGTGTGAGACCAGCCTGTGACTCCTTCACATCCTCTTATGACCACCAGTGTGTGAGGACAGCCCAAATGCTGTGGGCACAATATGGTACCTGGCTTCATCATTTTTTTTTAATTCTCATTTGTACCTACCACTTATTTCCTGGAATAAGATATGGTTTTTGGTTGTCTGGCGTCTGATTACGGGCTTGGGGAAAGCCCAGATTTCCACATGTCTTCATATTTGTCAATCCTTTCCTTTCTTCATTTCCTTCTTTCTCCATAAGTCCTTCCTTATGCATCCCTTCCTTCTTTCACATTCTGCTTTTACACTAGCTCTTTCCATCCTATGCTCCCATCCCCATTCTGTTCTCTATGATTCATTTTCTTTACTTCCACACAACGTATGCTGTGAAATACACATTACTGTGGCCGTGTGTGTGTGTGTGTTATGTATGTATGTGCGTGTATAAAATTGCATTCCTTATCAAAGGTTCACCCGTAGCCAGAGTTGTCCAAGATTGGTCTATGTCATCTTGAAGTCTAGCATCAAATCCTTGACATGCTTCTTTCTCTTTTTTTCCTCAGAGGAGGGTGGAGGGTGACAATGAGAAGAAGGGTCCCTGGCATTGTAGGAGCAATACTGCCATCAAGCAGAATTGCATTCCTGTTTTTGCAGGCACTTTGGGGATCTGTTTATTAGGATATCTGCCGGTGAGCGAGCAAGGAAAGAACACGTGAGGACTCTGGTTTAAATTCTGAGTGAAGGGGACTCTAGCCATTTGTGAGGTAATCCATTGTCCACGTAACTGCTATGGCTGTTCCCTTGTAAGCCTCTGAGGATCACCCTGCCTCACAGCAATATCCAGAGCTATATGGGAAGTGTAGGCTTGGATTTCCTGTGGCAGCCATGTTTGTCGGGGTAGAGAGGAGTTTTCTTCCTGGGACTCAGCACCCTAAGAGCAGACATGTGGACCACAGCCTTTTAAATCCTTCAAATTCTCCTACTGTCATGAAACAGAGACAGCCCAAGTACTTGTAGGCACAGCAGGGTTTCTGGCTTCATGATTAATTTTTTATAACCTCCCCTGTAACTAGTGCTCCTTTCCTGGAATCAGACATTGACTTAGGGTTTGTGGTCTCTGTACATAGAACTGTGGTGGATCCACAGAAATTCTACCAAATAGTCTCAGGTACATCAGCATTCATTTCTTCCATTCTTTTCTTCTTCCTGCCTCCGTTTTTCCTTGTCCCCATTCCTTTTCCATGCTTACATCCTCATTCTGTTGTGTGTGTGCTTCATTGTGCCTTCTTGTTTCCCTGTCTGTTTGCTTTGATTTCTACATTTATCTTCCCTTTGTAATTTTGCTGTCATTTCAGGAATGCTGTGGTAGCATTCAGTGTCTTGTACATGCAAGCAAAGGGTTCAGTATGAAAATCAGGTCCCCAACACAAACCAAGTGTATGTTGACTGACTGAAGGATGGGAGTGTGAGAGTGGGCTTTGTGGTGGAGTAGGGTATTGGGGGGAATGGAACTGTGAACTGTGAGGGTGTGAAGGTGTGGAGGATTCTTCCTTTTGTCAGCCAAGTCAATTGGTAGTAGTCAGATGCAGGCAGAAGATGGTGTCTGAACTAGGGAGCTTTATGTCAACTTGAGAGACACTAAAGTCATCTGTGAGCAGGGAATCTCAATTAAGGAAATTCCTCCATGAGCTGGGCGGTGGTGGTGCTCCCCTTTAATCCTAGCATTCTGTAGGCAGCGGTAGGTGGTTCTGTGTGAGGTCAGGGCCATCCTGGTCTACAAGAGCTAGTTCCACAATAAGCTCCAAAGCTACAGAGAAACTCGGTCTCGAAAAAAATCAAAAAAAGAAAATTCCTCCAGAAGGTCCGGCTGTAGACAAGTCTGTAGGATATTTTCTTAATTAGTGATTGGTGGGAGATTGCCCTGCCTATGTGTGGGTGAGGCATTTCTAGGCTGGTGGTCTTGGGTTCTATAGGAAAGCAAGGTGAGAATCAAGGGAAGTGCACCAGTAAGCAGTACTCCTCCACAGCCTCTGCATCAGCTCCTGCCTCCAGGCTCCTGCGGGTTGTGTTCCTGTCTTGGTTTCTTCCAATGATGAACAGTGATCTGGAAATGGAAGCCAGAAGAAAACTTCCCTCCCCAGTTGGCTTTTGCCCTTGATGTTTCCTCACAGTAATGATAACCTTAAGTAAGATAGTGTCCTACCTTACTTAGGGTCAGAGTAGTGACAAGCACAGTCCAACAAGGGAAGTAGATGTGAGGTAAAAAATGTATCCTTGGACTGGTTTCACTACCAAGGCCTCATGGACTAATCATGCCAGTTGAAAAATGGACTTGTATGCTGGTCAACACTCTTACAGGATTATCCTCTGTTCTGAAGAGGACCAGAGAACAGCCAGGGTCAATTTCAAAAATGGCTTCCACAAAATATGATTACTGTAGTAAGTGGAAGTTGGTCTGTACAACCAGAGGAATTATCTGTCAAGAAAAGCCCAACTTTTCCCTTTAGTAGAAATGAGTCTATATTGCCCTAGACTTAGGAGTAAGCTGCAGTGTGCTTTAATATATTAGTCTGCACATTCATAGTGTGTCCCCTGCCTAGGATGGAAGGACATAGAACAGTGGTTCTCAATCTGATTCATGATCCTTTGCTGATAGAAAGACTCCTTTAATGGTCTTTTTTCCTTCGTGCTGTTCAGACCTTCTCAACAGTAATGGAATATTACCTATAAGTTCAGTTCTTAAGGAAAAGTTGGCTTCCATTTTGGCAGTAAAACGTACAACCCGGGCTAGAGAGATGGTTCAGCTGTTAAGAGCATTTCCTGCTTATCCAAAGGTCCTGAGTTCAATTGCTCGTTATTGTTTGAGCTACAATCCATGCAGCTCCTTAGGTGAGACTCACAGACCCTGGTTGTGAAACATAGCCTTGTACTTATTTTTATTCATTAAAACTCTGTATAAGCTATCATTATTATTATCAAATTAAATAGTATAGCTTAGAGATGAGTCATCTTCCTCACAATCCACACGTAAAACTGCCTAGTTGAATGAGATGTTTCCAAGAGAAAAATCCATTATATTACAGGCAGTAGAGATCTCTCCACATCTACTCACACCATGCTAGATACAAGATAAGGAGAGCTGCAGCAAACATGTAAAGGCACAGCAGAATCAAAAGACAGCCCAGGGGTCTGCAGTCCTTTGGCCTTGTCTGATTGAAATTGGCCCAACAGTGTGTTGCCTTCTGGGGGCTGACACCTGGAACTTCCATTGCAACTCACTGCTCCTCTGGCACAGCAACTTTTTCTTAGTGAGTACCCTTGTTTTTGTTATAGAGTTTTCAAGTGTGTTGTTAAGTCACTAGTGTGAAATTTCACCATGTTCTTTATGTAGGCACTTAGTGATATGAAATTTTCTTTAAGCACTACTTTCATTGTGTCCTATAAATTTAGGCATGTTTTGTGGTCATTTTCTTTGAATTTTAGGAAGCCTTTGATTTCTTTATTTTTTCCTTGACCTTTGGGTGATTCAAGTGAGCACTCCTTAATGTTTATGTTTGTGTGGGATTTTTGAAATTAGTGTTGCTGTTGAATTCTAGTTTTAGTCCATGGTGATTTTATAAGATACATGGGGTTATTCCAAGTTTATTTGTGTGGTGAGAGTGGGGTGTTCAAGTCTCCCACTATTAGTGTGTGGGGTTTGATGTGTGATTTAAGCTTTATTAATGTTTCATTTACAAATGTACATGTCCTCGTATTTGGGGCATAAATGTTCAGAATTGAGACTTCATCTTGATGGGCTTTTGATGTGGGAGTGTCATATATCAATCTGCTGATTTCATTGGTTAAGCAATAAACTGCTTGGCCCTCATAGGTTAAAACATAGGTGGAAGGAGTAAACAGAACAGAATGCTGGGAGGAAGAGGAAGTGAGCTCAGACTCGACAGCTCTCCTCTCGGGAGCAGACGCCTCAGAGAGATGCCATGCTCCGCTCTCCCAGGCACATGTGATGAAGCTCCAACCCAGGATGGACATAGGCTAGAACCTCCTTGGTAAGCCACCTCGTGGGCTACACAGATGATCAGAAATGGGCTAGTCCAGTTGCGAGAGTTAGCCGAGAAGAGGCTAGATAGAAATGGGCCAAGCAGTGTTTAAAAGAATACAGTATCCGTGTAGTTATTTCGGGGCATAAGCTAGCCAGGTGGCCGGGGTGCTGGGGATGCAGCCCGCTGCTCTTATTACTACAGGCTTTTCCTGTAGTGAATATAAAATTCCTTCTCTATCTCTTTGGTTTTTAGTTTGAAGCCTATTTTGTTAGATATTAGGATAGTTACACCCACCAGCTCATTTGAGTTCCCTCTGATTAGAAAAATCTTTTCCTAACCCTTTACTCTGAGGTAATGTCTGTCTTTGAAATTGAGGTGTGTGTTTCTTGCATGCAGCAGAAGGATGGGTCCTGCTTTTGTATCTATTCTGTTAGACTGTGTCATTTATAGGCAAATTAAGTCCATTGATACTAAGGGATATTAATGACCAGTGATTGTTAATTCCTGTTATTTGGGGGTTTATTGGTGGTGGTGGTACTGTATGGTGTGTTTCCCACTTTGGGATTTGCTGGTGTGAGCTTATCTATTGTCTGTGTTTTCATGAGTGCAGCTAACTTCCTTGGGTTGGAGTTTTCCTTCTACTACTAGAAGTAGGGTTGAATTTATAGATAGGTATTGTTTCAATTTGGTTTTGTTATGGAATATCTTGTTTTCTCCTACAAGGGTGCTTGAAAGCTTTGCTGGGTATAGTAGTCTAGATTTACATCTGTGGTCTCTGCAAAATGTCTATCTAGGACCTTCTGGCTTTCCTAGTCTCCAGTAAGAAGTCCAGGGTAAATCTGATAGGTCTGCCTTTATATGGTATGTGACCTTTTTCCTTTGCTTAATATTTCCTTTCCTTAATATTCTTTCTTTATGCTATATGTTTAGTGTTTTGATTATGATGTGGCAAAGGGACATTTTTGAAGGGTTCAGTCTATTTGGTTTTCTATAAGCTTCTTGTATTTTCATCAGCATGTTCTTAAGGTTGGAAAATTTTCTTCTATGACTTTGTTGAATATATTTTCTGTGTCTTTGAACTGTAGTTCTTCCTTCTATCCCTATTATTCTTTGGTTTTGTCTTTTCATAGTGTCCCAGATGTCCAGAGTGTCTTAAGAATTTATTAGCTTTAGGAGCCAATGACTTCTGCCAGAGCAGGCCTGAGCCAGCAACCTCCACAGGAACAGGTATGAGTGAGCAATCTCCCAGGCCTCAGCCAGTGGCCTCCACAGGACTGGGCCCCAGCTAGTGATATTTGCAGGAGCAGGCCTGAGCCAGGGGAGGCCTGACCTCTCTGGGACAAGGCCATAGCCAGCAACCTCTGCAGAAAGGAGCCTGAGCCTGAGCCAGTGACCTGTGTGGGATCAGACTCAAACCAGCAACCTCCATAGGACTGGGACCAAATCTGTAACTTTCACCAGAGCAGGACCAAGCCAGAAACATCTGTGGGAACAGGTATGAGCAAGAGACCTGCAAGGGAGCAAATCTGAACCAGCGACCTCTGTGGGACCAGCAACTTCTATGGGAGCAGACCAGAGCCAGTGACCTCCATGAGAGCAGGCCCAAGACAACAACCTCCTTGAGAGCAGGCCCAAGTGAGTGGAAACAGGCCTGAATAACCTCCTGGATTTCAGAGAGAACTGCAGGAGTGCTGAGTGACCTACGGGAATGCCAAGCGACCCCTGGGAATGCCAAGAAACCATCTGAGGTGACTGAAATCATGGCCCTGACTCCACTATGAGGAGCAACCATCTGAGCCTTGGCTCCACAGGAACCTGGAAGAGAAATCACCAGAGACATAATGCCAACTATACCAATCAGAGGAAAAGATGGGTAGACAACAAGGTAAGAGCATACTCAATACCACAAAGACCAACATGGCACCAGCAAAAACTACTAGGTCTACAACAGCAAAACTTGAACAAACCAATACAGATGAAGTAGAAGAAATTGACCTAAAAATAACTTTAGGAGAATGTATGAGGCCCTTAAAGAGGAAATGAAAAATTCTCCCAAAGAAATCAAGGAAAAGGCAATCAAAAAATTGGAAGAAATAAAAAAAAATCTTAAATAAAACCAGGAAAAAGAAATCAAACAATCAAAAGAAATGATTCAAAATTTGAAAACTGGAAAAGAAACAATAAAGAAAACATAGTATAAGGGAAATCTGGAAATGGAAAATTAGGAAAATGATCAGGAAGCACAAATGCAAATATAAACAGCAGAATACAAGAGATGGAAGACAGAATCTCAAGCTTTGAAGATACAATAGAAGAAATAGGCTCATCAGTCAAAGAAAACATTAAATCTAGCAAAAGCATAGCACAAAATATACAGGAAATATGGGACAACATGAAAAGACCCAAACTAAGAATAATAGGGGTAGAAGAATGAGAAGAAGTTTAACTCTAAAGCACAGAAAATATATTCAACAAAATCATAGAAGAAAACTTTACCAATCTAAAGAATGATATGCATATGAAGATAAGAAGCGTACTTAACACCAAATAGACTGGACCAAAAGAAAAGGTTCCCTTGCCACATAATAATCAAAGCATTAAACACACAAAATAAAGAAAGAATAAAGAAAGAATATTAAGAACTGCAAAGAAAAAAGGCCAAGTAACATATACAGGTAGACCTATTAGCATTGTATCTGATTCTCAATGGAAACAATGAAAGCAAGAAGTTCCTGGTCAAGCATTATGCAGACATTAAGAGACTATGGATGCCATACCAGACTAACATACCCAGCAAAACTTTCAATCACCATAGATAGACAAAGCAAATATTCTCTGACAGAACCAGATTTAATCAATTCTTAGCCACAAACCCAGCCCTACACAAAGTACTAGAAGAAAAACTCCAAACCAAGGAAATCATTTACATCCACAAAAACACAAGCAATAGATGATCTTACAGCAGCAAGTCCCAAAGAAGAAAAAAAATACACACACAATAACATCACCAAGTCAAGCGGTGGTGGCACGTGCCTTTAATCCCAGCACTTGGGAGGCAGAGGCAGGTGAATCTCTGTGAGTTTGAGGCCAGCCTGTCTACAAGAGCTAGTTCCAGGACAGGATCCAAAGCTATAGAGAAGCCCTGTCCCAAAAAAAAAAACAAACAAACAAATAAATAAACGAATAAATAAATAAATAAATAACATCACCAACTATGAAAACTAAAATATCAGGAACTAGCAATCACTGGTCATTAATATTCCTTAATGTAAATGGACCCAATAGCCTATAAAGAAACACAGGCTAACAGATTGGATACAAAGCAGAATTCATCCTTCTGCGGAATACATGAAACATACCTCAACCTCAAAGACAAACATCACCTCAGAATAAAAGGTTGGGAAAATTTTTTTCAATTAAGTATACCTAAAAAACAAGCTGGTAAGCTATACTAATATCTAACAAAATAGACTTTGAACTAAAATCAATCAAAACACACAAAGAAAGACATTTCATATTTGGCACAGGAAAAATCCATCCAGAGGAAATCTCAGTATTGAACATTTATACCACAAATACAAGGGCAGCCTCATTTATAAAAAAAAATACTACTGAAGCTGAAATCATATATTAATCCCCACATACTAACAGTGGGAGACTTCAATACTCCACTCTCACCACTGGACAGGCCAACCAGACAGAGAAATAAAGGAACTAACAGATGTTATGATTCAAATGGATTTATCAGACATCTGTAGATCATTCTATGCAAACATAAAAGCATATACCTTTTTCTCAGCACCTCATCAAAGCTTCTCTAAAATTGACCACATACTTTGTTGCACCAAAAACCTCAACAGATAAAAAGGCAAAACCCTATGCATATTATCAGATCACTATGGATTAAAATTAGAATTCATCAGCAACACTAATTTCAGAAGACCTACAGAAACATGAAAATTAAATAATGCTCACATGAGTCACCAATGGTTCAAGAAAGAAATTAAAGACTTTCTAAAATTCAATGAAAATAACCATGCAACATACCCAAATTTATGGGACATGATGAAAAGAGTGCTAAGCTAAGAGGAAATTTCATAGTACTAAATACCTACATGAAGAACCTGGAAAAATCCCATACATTTAGCATAACACCAGAAAACTCTAGAACAAAAAGAAGTAAACTCACCCAGGAGGACTAGACAGTAGTCTAAGATAACCTCCCCAGTAATGGATCTCTTTCATTTTAATTAATACATAGACCATTTAGATTATATTTCAAGTCACAGTCTATTGATTGACTGTAGCTTTAAATATAACAAATACCTTCCCAAGGATTCAGCTATCTTCTCAGATTTTTCATGATGATGCTTGGATAGAAGTGTTGATTTCCAGAGATTTGGAGAAAAATAAAAATGTCAAGTGTTTCAATTGTGGCAAATAAATATACCTTGGAAGGGACTGTAAGTAGGGCATTCCTAGAAACAATATATTTTATAAGCATAATCCACTGAGAACTTCCCACTCTTCTGGATTACGCAGGAGGTGTGGCAAAGGCCTGCATTGAACTAATGAGTGTAGATCAACAAGGAACATTCAAGGCAAACCTCTGCCATCAAGAAACTCCTTCAGGGGCCTCTTGCAGGTTGCCAGGTCAAATTTGGTTGAGTCATTTCCTATCATCATGGAGGAAACTACTTTCCAGCACAATTAAAGAATGTAATGCCTATTGTATGAAACCATGCTGCTCTGGATAGTAGAACAGCTATAGGAGAAAGATCAAAAAATTCAGGAGAAACCATAAAGTGAGTATTTTGGCAAGCTTTTTATAAATGAACAAGGACCAAAATTAAAAATATGAATAAATGACACTGTCATTGAAGGTCTGGTAGACACAGGAGCAGATTTAACAATAGTTGCACCAGAATCTTGGCATCCTTTTAGTCTCCTCAGGAGGTAAATGTTCAGGTTTTGGGGATTGAAACTTTATCTCAGGTAAAAAAGAGCATGAGATGGGTCAAATGTACGGGCCAGAAGGACAGAGAGGAAAATTAAAGCCATATGTGGCTAACATAGCAATGAATTTGTGGAAATGTGATTAGTTACAACAATGGAATGCTCAGATTAACATTCCCCCAATCTCAGAAACAAATCATAAATTAACTTAAGTTTCTGAGAAAACTATTAGAAGGTATTACAAAGAACATTCACTGGCCATTCTGGTTGTACAAAACAGGATCCAACAGCTGCTGGTTTTTTAAAGGCACCAAAGATCCTAGCTTTAAAATTGTTGACAAACAAAGCTGTAGGAGTTGCACAATGGCCATTAACAACAAAGAAACTGCAGGCCTTGGAACAGGTGGTACAGGAGCAGACAGATAGTCAGCATATGGTAGAATCAACCAGCCCTTGGAATTCTCCTGCATTTGTTATTAAAAAGAAATCTTGAGATTGGGGAATGGTGACAGATGTAAGGGCTATTAATAAGGTGATTCAGTCAATGGGCTAACTACAATCTAGAATTCCTTTACCTTCTGTGTTGTCTAAAGGATAGCCTCTTATAGTTATTGATTTAAAAGATTATTTCTTCACTATATCTTTACAAGAAAAAGACAGAGAAGAATTTGCTTTCATGGTACCTACTTAAAAAATTCTTAGAGATATCAATGGAAGATTCATCCACAGGTAATGTTAAATAGCTCCACCCTGTGCCAATATTTGTTATGACAGCTGTTGGAAATGATATGTAAGCAATTTCCTCAATGACATCTTACTATCTGATTGAAATGTAGATACTATAGAAAGAATGTTGAAGAAGTCAAGAAAAATTTTGCCTTGTTAGAGATTAGAAATTGCTCCTGAAAAAAATACAAAGAGAAGATTCTACAAAGTCTTTAGGCTAATAAGATAGCTTACAAAAATTAGGTTCAAAAGTTACAAATAAGGAGGGAACAATTACAGATTTCTAACGACTTTCAAGGATTGGTAGGAGACATTTTCTATCTATGGCCCAGTATTGCAGTAAATTCTGATGAACTGAGTAATTTTTTCAAAACCTTGAAGATGAAAAGAAGTGAAATAGTCCCAGAAAACTATCAGCTGAAGCTGAGAGAGAATTGGTTTTGATAGAAGAAAAATTTCAAGATGCACATGTGGATCATGTGGATCTGAAGTTTAACTACATTCTCATTCTGGTCATATTACTCTCTAAGCATCATCCTACAGGAATTTTAATACAGAGGAAAGATATTCTCTTAGAATGGATCTTTGAACCACATAAACTGACTAAAAAATTAAAAACATGTGGAAAATTCTCTGAGCTGATTCTAAGAGGAAAATTGAGACTTCATCAATTAGCAGGAATAGAACCATCAGTATCTTTTAATAATGATAAAATAGCCAAACTATTGCAAGAAAGTGAACCCTTGGCACAGAGCTTGCAGTAACTTTTTGGGAGAGATTAACAACAAATATCCCAAAGCTAGAGAATTCAATTTATATAAAGAACTACGTGCATTCTTCCTCATATTGTAAAGGGAACACCAATATTTGGCATCCCAACATCCTGTACTGATGTAAATAAATCAGGAAAGGCAGGTTACAAATCAGAAAATTTAAGTAAAGTAGATCTAAGCCCTTACGATTCTGTCTAAAATTCAAATTTATATGCTATTCTCATGGTATTAATGGATTTTATGAAACCTCTCATCATAGTTATTGATTTGCAATATGCAGAAAGAGTTGTTTTTAATACTGAAACTGCTAAATTTACACCAGATGATATAGAATTGGCTTTTTTATTTATCCAGTTACAAGAAATAATCAGGAATAGGAATCATCACATATATAAGACACATCTGATTCCATACAGGCCTGCCATGTCCTCTAGCACAAGGGAATGAAGAAATCAATTAATTATTGATTGGAAGTCTGCTGGAAGCCTCAGAATTTTAATAAAACCCATCATATCAATAGGAAAGGTTTTTAAAAAAGAATTTTCCATCACATGGCAACAAGCCAAAGAAATTACAAAAAAAGTCTTACTTGTTCTTTATACAATCAAACTCCATTGCCAGCAGGAAGTAACCCAAAAAGTATGCAAAGGAATAAAATCAGGCAGATCTCTGAGTTTGAGGCCATTCTGGTCTAAATGACAGTCAAACTTAGGCAGTGAAGGAAAACAGAAAGCTGATGAACATGTAATGAAACAAATGGGCCATATTCCAGTACCAGCAAGCAACAGAACTTGGCAGCTTCAACCATGTGTTTCTAGCTTTAGAGTTAAGAGTAGATAAAAGGAGTTATGGACCTGAGGCTAGGCATGTGTCAGGGATGTCCTTGAATGGAGGCCTAGTAGGGAGGTCACTGCATGAAGCTGTGAAGATGAAGCCTTGGATAACCAAAGATGTTAGAGATGCCAGATTCATGGGATTATCTGCTGAGGAGAGCTGCTAACCAGGAGTGTAACCAATTCCCCACCCCCACCCTCAAGAAGAAGTGTATTACAGTCAACACATCTGAATTGGAGACCTGAAGGTCATTTTGCATCATATATGGAGATGCAGAGTTTAGAGTTTACACGGCTGGTTTTTGGTCTTGATTTTTTCCCAGTATTTCCGTGCTATGCTTCCTTCCCTGCATTTTGGAGTGGTAATGCATAACCTGTGACATTATAAGTTAGAAGCATGTGATCTGATTTTTATTTTTGATTTTTACAGCTGATTAGAGTTAAGCGATTGCCATGTCGAGCACTGAGCTGAGACTTGCGGAAGAAAGGGAGGAGGGTTATATGACCCAGGGGGTTCATGATGGAGGAACCCACAGAGACAGAGGACCTGAGTGAGCTTGCAAGAGCTCACTAATACTGGAACAACAGTTAGGAAACCTGAATGGGACCAACCTAGGCTCTCTTCATGTGTGTAACAAATGTGTAGCTTGGTCTCTTAGTAAGGCTTCTAACAGAGGGACAGGACCTCTCCCAAGCACTTAGCTGACTTTTGGTAACCTGTTCCCTATGCTGGATTACTTCACTCTGCCTTGACATAAGAGGAGGAACCTGGAACAACCTGAATTGTGTCATGTTTTATGCAAGCCCATGGGAGGCCTGCCCCTTTCTGAATGGGGATGAAGGAGTGGATGGGGAGGAGGGTAAATAGGAAAGGGGAGAGGATGAGAGGAGAGGAGGGAGGAGAAACTGGTTGGTATGTAAAATAAATTTAAAAATATTATTTAAATAAAGAAATTTAAAAAGATATTATCATGTATCTCAGAATAGACTTTGGACTTCGGACATTGAAATAAGTTTGAGACTGTTATAGACTATGGAAATTTCTTGAATGCATTTTTGCATTATATGTCTATAAGCCTTTGGGGATCAGGGAGTGGAACGTGGTGGTTTGAAAGAAAATGGTCCCCAAAGGGAATGGCACTATTAGGAGGTGTGGCCTTGTTGGAGTAGATGTGGTCTTGTTGGAGGAAATATGTCATGTTTTGGAAGGCTTTGAGGTCTTTTTCTCAAGATTCACTCAGTGTGACTGTCGGTCAACTTCCTGCTGCCTCTGATGAGCATGTAGCCAGCACCACAACTGTCTGGTTGCTGCCATGTTTCCTGTCATGATGATAATGGACTGAGCCTCTGAAACTGTAAGCCACCACCTCAATTAAATGTTTTCTTTGTAAGAGGTGCTGTGGTCATGGTGTCTCTTCACAGCAATTTAAAAAACCCAAGACATGTAGATTCCCAGGGAATCACTATCATGCATTGGGAAATACTTTTCACTCCCCGACAAGAAGCTTTGCTGTACTTAAAGAAAGCATCTCCACAGGATTCTCTCTTCATTGTTGAGAATTTCTCTTCATTCTAATGAAAAAGACTATTGCCCCTATTCCCTCTAGACAGCCCTGTCAGGGCCACCACATGCTCCATTACTATATTTATGGGCTATATTAATTACATATTAGTGGGCTGTCCATCTGAGGGAGCCCTTCTCATGCTGGCAATTGAGCCCCTGCTCCAATTTTTCCCTAGTCTGAGGCAACATCAGTCCTGGCACTTTCCATATACATACTTTCCTGCAAACTCCCCCTTAGGTGAAGGAAATCTCATTCTCACCACGTGCCAAGGTTGGGTTCTGTTCTCCCAAATATTCCACTGGAGGGACAGTCATCACAAAGGTGGAGGGCAACCTTTTAAAAACTGACCTTTGGTGTTCTCTGGGACTGCTGAGCAAGGTAGCTACAGAGACACCTTTAAGAGCAGTGACTTGCTTGTATGTAAGTTATGTAAGTTTTTACAGCTCAGTTAGTTTTGCTAAGCAGGCTCTGGCAGTGAAATCAGTTGAAGGGGCCTCTTTTGCAGCTCACATTGGCTTGACTGTTGCTGTCTCTACTCAGATTCACCTTGAGAAAAAACACTGCCTTGCATTTCTTGCTATTACACACTCACTTGAATCACAATACAAAGATACCTGGCCTGATCCCCATATCTGTAATTATTACCTGTATCTGTGGGCTGTATTGGGTACTTAGTTTTGTTAGTGAACCCTTGCATGACAGGTTCTGGATGGAACTCTACCTGCCACAGTCCTTTGGAGCCCCCTTCATTTCTGTATTTGGGCCACAGTCCCAAGCATTCCTCATCCCCTCACCCAGACTTGCTGAGAAAAATCACATTAAGGTTTTGTCAAAAGTAGCAACACATTTCTGATGGATGGCCATATTAGACAAAAAACATTGCTTTCTTTGGGATGTCAGTGGTGGGGGGGGGGACATTGCCAAGGTAGACTCTTACCAGGGCTGCTCCCTCTGTCCTGCCATGAATGAGAACAAGAGAGAGAGAGAGATAGAAAGAGATGGTTGAAAAAGGTATAATAGAAATGATAGAGAAGGAGGTGATAGAGATGATAGAGAAAGAAAAGATAGAGAAAGATGATAGATCTAGAAGACAGTGATGATAGGGAAAGAGATGGTAGGTAGATGATAGAGAAAGAGATGATAGAAAAAAAGATGATAGAGAGAGAATATAGAGAAAGGTGATAGAGATGGTAGAGATAGGTAATAGAGATGACAAAGAGATAACAGAGAGAGATGATAGATTATGATGCTAGAGATGCTGAAAAGAGATGACAGAAAAATATCGAGAGACAGAGATAGAAACAGATGGAGTGAGAAATATATATAAAGAAATAGAGAACAGCAAGCAACATGCCATGCTACCTCAAGGTAATGGAGTTCTATTCTGGCCGCTTTTGCCAGATATAGGTCTGGGAACCTTACCCTTGAGATCTGGCCTTCTCTGTTTCACTGCACTGAGATACTCTTCCACAAGGACAGGGCCCTCTCTCAAGGCATAAGAGGCACACAGGAAAACTAATTTAGAAGTCTCCTCACTATATACATGAGTCAATAGAAGCCACAGAAACAAATTATTGGGTACAGACTGGTTCTAGGGCTAATCAAAGTATCCCACATATACACCAGAAACATTTTAGATGGCACATGTATGGAGGACCCTCAGCTGTCAACTTGACTGGGAGCTCAAGACTGATGTACAGAGAATATAAGACTGAACTTCCAGAAACCAACCTCCTCATGATTGAGAATTTCTATACTGCCAGACAAAGAGGACTCTTCCCCTTTAATTCCATAAAGTCCCGACAGAGCTTTCAAGCTCTCCATCTCTGCAAAGCTTCAGATAAAGGAGCACTTTAATAATGGAAATTGAACCCTTTGTGACTGGCCTGATGTGACCTCTCACTGACCCGAGGTCACCCACACATATGCACTGCTCCTGGCACCTTCAACATATATACTTTCTAGACAAATGTCCCAGGAAGCATATCACAGACAAAGATATCCACCTCATGAAAAGACTATATTTGCTCCTCTACAATGCCTGGATTTCTGGATAGATGCACCTACCTGTCCTGAGGCCCGGGTGCATAAAGAGCTTATGGGTCAAACCATCAGCCTTCAAGAACTAGTAGATACAAGATACTCTGCCTCCATGGTGTCTGAACCACTATGGTAATGATTCTTCTGCAGGGCAAACACTTTTAACATACAAACCCACACATATACCACCTTAAAGTATAGTGAACCATAGCCAATTCACCAACTGCCAAAAGAGGTACCTGCTTTACCCGTAATGGAGTCAAACCTGCTTCCCACTTAGGGCAGTCTTCAATGGGAAAGAAGAATGTTACTTAAGATTTAACCAGGAATTTTATGGCACTTGGTGCAACGTGTCTAGGAAGGTGGCCTTCCAAGAGTGGTGACCTCCTTATAAGACAGTCTTGCAGCCAGTGGGTTTGGTCAAGGAGGCACTGGTAGTGAAAGCAGTCCACATGGCAGCTCTCCTGTCTCACATCTGCCTTCCTTGTTGACTGAGCTTCCTACTAAAGAAGGACTTGGCCTTCACCTTCTTCTTCCTGCTCATTCATTGGCTCACAAGACAAAGATGCCCACTTGCATTTCAACCCCTCATGCCTGCAATTCACATGAGTTTATTCCCCACACCATAGATTTTGCTGGGGACCTGGTTTTGATGCTGAATACTTGACTGGGAGTTTTAGCACACTGAGCTGTAACTGAAATCCTCAGTGACAGGAGATAAGAAAGGAAACAAAAAGAAAGTCGAAATTCAGGAAAGACACAAAGATGTAACTGAACATGAAGCAGAGAGCAGACTGGGTATGTCAGCAGCAATGGAGGAAGTGGAAAAGGATCATAGGAAAGAAGAAAGGGATGCACTGGCGATGGATTGAGGGAAAAAGAAGGGAATGAAGAAATGAAAGGACTGACTGAGAAATAGCTAAACTCTTGGTGATATTTCTGGAGACCTGCAAGCTCATGTACAGAGTCCAGGATCCCAAGGGCAGTGTCTATTCCAGAAATTGAGGGGTAAGTACAGGTGAAGTTCAAAAAATATACAAGAAGAAGGGGAACATGAACTCACCGGCGCTCAACCTGTCTCTGATCCCAGATGTTTTACACATGTCTGTACTATGGCTACTGACTCCTGGGTAGAGAGCCCCTCCCCACCATGACAAACATGGCTGCCACAGGAAATCAAAGCCTGTATTTCCTGTATAGCTATGGTTGTTACTCTGCAGTATAGCAAGCCTCTGGCAATGGTGAGGTGGTCACCCGTTAGCTGGAGTGGGCTAACTGAAACCCCTGTGACTTTACTCTTTGGACCAAATTCCCCAGTGAATTCTTTCTTTATTTATTTATTCAAAATTTCTAACTCCTCCCATTTCCCTCCCACTCCCCTACTCCCCCCTCCCTCTCCAGTCAAACCTGACTCTCTGAATGTGGCTGACAAAGAAGCCAATGGTAATGGCACTGGGTTTTTTTTTTTATTCTATTGCATGAACTGGCTTTTTGGGAGACTAGTCTGTTTGGATGCACACCTTCCTAGACCTGGCTGAAGCAGGAAGGGCCTTGGACTTCCCACAGGGCAGGGCACCCAATGAACTCCTCATTCAAACCCTCCCTTCACTTTTTGAGAGAAAGAACACTGAGGCATTGGTGGGAATAGTAAAGAAATACCACTTGAGGGCAGTATTGTACCAACATGGTCAAGGTACAGGATTTCTGGGTATCACACTCTGCCCTTCTCTGATTAAAAACTAATAATAATAAAAGTAAAACAATATGCCATTAGATTACAAGATGGGTGAGTTCAATCTTGGACTCTTTTAGCCAGAGATATGCCTTGAAGCCTTAGAATCTTACTGTATGGATATTGTCTGGGAGGTCACGTACCACAGAGTTTCCTCAGTCCTACTCCAACACAAGAACAAGAACATGACACATTCTCAAGGACTAAGGACCATACAGGAAAACTAAATTTGGAATCCTCAAATGAGAAGCATGAGTCTAATCAATGCACAGAAAAAATCTTGGGCATAAATTGGACATTGGGCTGAGCACAACCCCCTATAACCTGCCAGGAACAAGCTAACTGACCCACATGTCCATGGTGAATCTTGAAGCAGGGTGTCAGGGTAACCTATAGAGTGCCCAGTCCTCTTGTGGGTGTGAAAATATTATATAGCCATTCCACAAGCCAGTCTCTACTTCAGGGTTGCCCGACCCTCTGCTCACACTCACATACCAGGCTCCTGACTGGGAGAGCACATAGGACAGAGGGAAGTGGGCAGTTTGCACAAGGGAGACATCACCTACACACACACACACACACACACACACACACACACACACACACACACGCCATAGGACAAGCAACGGATCTACACCCAGCAGAGTGAGAGGCCAGGCTGTACCGAGGATGGAAAGCACACAGCTAGCTTCCAAGTTGAGGGTCCCAATTCCTGCGCCATGGACTGGAGTTGGAGTAAAAAAATAAATGTCACCTAAACTCTTTGTCTTCTTGTCCAGAGACCCTCACCTGTTCATTCTAGGACCTTGACTGTCCATCCAAATGTTTGTATCACCTACCTCCAAGATCACAAGAGTTTTTGTGTTGAGACCCCTGATGCTCTGATGGAAAATTTGTTTCCCAGGAACCCTCATTGGGGACTAGAAAATATCAAGAAACTATTAGTCAATCCCAGCTTTTACCAGCCTGTCAAGTCCTGGTCTGTGGCCCCAGATCACCTATTGGGGTCTGCCCAGAGAACATTATGATCTCTTTGTCTGTAATCAGTAGTTCTTTCTACCACACACAGCCACTGACAGACAAAGTTTTTGCCACAATTTCCTTTCTGCAAAGGACAGAGTTTGTCTTGTACATGGACCTTTCTTTGCCATGTGCCTGCAGCCATGTACCCATGTCTGTAACCCTCAATGCCTACAATGGACAGCTGCTGATATAGTTACATAGACTTAAGGGCACCAGGACACATTACAAAGAACGTTGTCCTTTTGGCTCCTGCCAGGATGCCACTCCCACAGCAGCACACCAGCAGCCTTTCCTCAGACAGTCCCTTGCTTGGTATTACATTTTAGAGAAGCTCAAAAGAAACTTACCCCTTCATCTTGTTTTCTTCTTGGGATATGAATACATGGAAATGATAAAGTCCATGTAGGCAAGAAAAGAAATGTAGTGTTACACACACACACACACACACACACACACACACACACACAACACACACACGCACATGCACACAGTAACATGTTGTTCACACCAGAAATATACTGGATGCACAGAAAATGAAGCAGAGAGAATGGAATGAGTATGTGAACATGGGTAGGGGGATGGAATGGGTAAGAAGAAAGGGATGGAAGAAGGACAGGCTGAGTGAGAAAGAAGGGTATGAAGAAACGAAAGAAGAACTGATATATATATATATATATATATATATATATATATATATATATATGTAAACCACTGTAAAATTTCTGTGGATCTCCAAAGCCATGACCAGAGGTCAGAATCCCAATGGCTGTTTCTGATTCCAGGAAATGAGGGGTAGGTATAGATAGCAGTTCAGAAAAAAAAAAGATCATGAAGTCAGGGACACTATTTCTGCTCCTTGAAGTTGGTATGTGGATATAATGGAGTCACAAGTACTTTTTCCACATATGTGCTCCAAGGCACTGAGTCCTAATAGAGCTCCTAACAACACTGACAAAAATGGCTGCTCCAGGAAACCTAAACCCGCACTTCCTGTGTCACTCTGGTTTTTACTCTGCAGCATGACAAACCTTACGGGATAGCTGGGAGTACACCACAACTGACCTAAATCCTGAATTTTCCTAATGCTGGACTGTTAGCTAGAGACTCCTTCAGCTCAGTCTGGAGAACAGAGTCACCATGCATCCCCATTCCCTCATCCTGAGATATGAGGAGAAACAACACACTGATGTGTTGGCAGGAACACAAAATCAATTCTGCTTGATGGCAGTGTTGCACCAAGTATATCTAGGTATCTGTCCTCCAGCTCTTCTCCCTCTGCTCTTCTCTGAAGGAAAAAAGGTAACAAGTAGCCACTAAAGGACAAGGGTGCTTGAATTTAATCTTGGAGTTTTTTGTGTAAAAGTAGGTCTAAGTGTCTTTCTATATGGATCTTGACCACAGGGTGGTATGTCTGAGGACAAGAATGTCACAGAGCAGGGTTCTCACTCTACAATATTCAGTAACTTTATTCACAAGGTATATCACGCCCTGAAGGCATAAACACCATATAGAAAAACAAATATGGAAAACCACCACTAGATGTAGGAGTCATGAGGAGACATAGTAACAAAACTTTGGACAGACACTGAACTCAGGGCAGAATATGGTCCCTATCCCTCATAGCCCAGGAGGAAACGCTAACTGGCACATGTGTGCAGGAGCCTCAGCTACTATCCTGATTCTGGGGGTTAAGGGTAACCAATGTGTGTCCAGGATTCCCATGTTTGTACACGTTCTGGAAAACCACGAGTTCGCTAGGCTTCACGTTCATTGTTAACTGACCTCCCCCTCCTATCACCCACTCAGGATGGTCCTGACAGAAAAGTGGATGGGATAGAGAAGAATGTGAGCCTTTAGCACAAGACAGACAACACCTACCCACACAGGGCCTATGACTAGGGATGGAAAGAGAGACCCTGAATTAAACATACACACGTGCATGCATACACACACACACACACACACACCCACACACACCCACACACAACACACACACACAGAGAGAGAGAGAGAGAGAGAGAGAGAGAGAGAGAGAGAGAGAGAGAGCAGACTGGGGATGTCAGCAGCAATGGAGGAAGTGGAAAAGGATCATTGGAAAGAAGGAAGGGATGCAATGATGATGGATTGAGGAAGAAAGAAGGGAATGAAGAAATGAAAGAAGGACTGACTGAGAAATAGCTAAACTCTTGGTGATATTTCTGGAGACCTGCAAGCTCATGTACAGAGTCCAGGATCCCAAGGGCAGTATCTATTCCAGAAATTGACGGGTAAGTACAGGTGAAGTTCAAAAAATATACAAGAAGAAGGGGAACATGAACTCACCGGTGCTCAACCTGTCTCTGATCCTGGATGCTTTGTACACACATCTGCATTATGGCTGCTGACTCCTGGGGAGAGAGCCCCTCCCCACCATGACAAACATGTCTGTCACAGAAAATCCAAGCCTGTATTTCCTGTGTAGCTATGATTGTTGCTCTGCAGTACAGCAAGCCTCTGGCAATGGTGTTAGCTGGAGTGGGCTAACTGAAACTGCTGTTACTTTACCCTTTGGAACAGATTCCTCGATAAATTCTTCATTCAATTCTTCCCTTCACTTTTTGAGAGAAAGAACACTTAGGTGTTGGTGGGAACAGTAAAGAAACACCGTGTGAGGGCAGTGTTGCACCAACATGATCAAGGTATCAGGTTTCCTGGGCATCACCCTCTGCCCTTTTCTGATTAAAAACTAATAATAATAACAGTAAAACAATATGCCATTAGATTCCAAGATGGGTGAGTTCAATCTTGGACTCATTTAGCCAGAGACAGACCTTGAAGCCTTAGAATCTTACTCTATGGATATTGTATGGGAAGTCACGGACCCCACTCCAACACAAGGACAGGACATGCTCTCAAGGACTAAGGATCATATAGAAATACTGAATTGGGAACCCTCAATGAGAAGCATGAGTGAGAAGAAGGTACAGTAAGAAAATCTTGGGCAGAAACTGGACATTGGGCTGAGCACAACCCCCTATATCCTGCCAGGAACAAGTTAACTGACCCACACATCCATGGCACTCAGAGGGAACATTGAAGCTGGGTCTTAGGGTAACCCATAGAGTGCCCAGTCCTCTTGCGGGTGTGCAAACATTATATAGCCATTCCACAAGCCAGTTTCTATTTCAAGGTTGCCCGACCTCTCCTCACACACACACACACACACACACACCAGACTCCTGACTAGGAGATCACATAGGACAGAGGGAGGTGGGCAGTTTGCACAAGGGAGATGTCACCTACACACACACGCCATAGGACCAGCAACGTTAGGGCTCCACCGGATCCTGATTTCTGAACAAGAAAATTTCAAAAGAAGAACCTTTCGTCCATCCCAAGTGCTCCCTGCCTAATAGGCCTTGGGCTGGGACTCTAAATCATTTCTTTGGACTTATCCAGCTGCCATTAAGATCTCACTATTTGTAATCAATCACTGTTATTAACCCACACATTCATTTTCAACTTTTATTTTCCCAATGTTTCCTGTCTGCAATAGGTGCAGAATCATTCTTGTATGTGTACCTTTCTTTATCAGGTGCATCCAGCCAGCTACCCATTTCTGCATCTGTCCAGGCAGGCAAAGGAAAGCTCTCTAATGGGATTTACACAGACCGAGAGGCATCTAGACACATTCCAGAGTTCCTAGTTCTATTACCTCTACCAAGATGTCAACACCACACCAGACTACCAGCACCCCTGCCTCAGGTAGTCACTTGTGGCAGAACTGGGACAAACTCAGAAACACAATTTTCCTTCAGATATTTCCCCCGGGATCTGAACACATGACTCAGGACTAAATGTGTGTAGGTGTTGGGAAAGGAATTTGTTTTTCTGGCTGGCTACGACTACCAGTAGGCAAACACACACACACACACACACACACACACACACACACACACACAACATAATGTAGATTTCATGCCCCATGTATTCATAGAGGCTAGATCTTGCTGGATTATTGTAGAATTAACATTTTCCCTTGAGAAATGGTTTTAACTATGCAACAGGAAGCCTTCCTGTCCTGAAGAACTGAGCCTGCATAGGCTGTCCTCCTCCTTATTGAGACTTTCTGTATTGTCTAGAAGAAAATGACTTCTTTCCTTACTCCCCAAGAAGCCCTGTCAGTGATTTCAAACTCTCCATCTGTGCCGACCTCAAGCTGATCATGCCCTCCTTATGATGAGGGTGGCATTAAGGTTTCATGTGACTTCTTATTGGCTCCAGGCCATCTACTACCTTCCATGTACTTTCCAGCCAAGGTCCAGGCCAGCATGTCACAAGCAGAGATACTCACCCACTGACAGAAATGGATACTACTTCTCTGTGTTCTCTGCTCTCCCAGCCAGATGTTCCCACCTAAACTTCTGCTGAGTGTACCGTCCCTAAATGGCTTACACTTTGGAGCAACAGCCATTCATGCTTTGAACTTCGGTCTGTCTGTCATAACGACTACACAGGCAGTGTACTCTGCCATGACTTCTGCACCCTTTATGACCTTGCTTTTAATGCAGGGGACACACACACACACACACACACACACACACACACACACACGCACACACACACACACACACAGAGAGAGAGAGAGAGAGAGAGAGAGAGAGAGAGAGAGAGAGATAGTTCATAATCATTTTAAGGAGAACCTGAGCCTTGCAGTTCAACAAGGGACAGCCAATCTTGACTTTGGGCTATTACCCTGCATATTCTTGGAGAGTCTTGAGCAAGGTGGCCTAGCACAGAGAATCTTTCCAGAGTGGTGACCTGCCTGTGAGTGTGTATAGCTAGAGGCTTTACCCAGGGAGGCACCAGTAGTCAAAGCTGGCCACATGGTAACATTCCTCTGATGTTTTCCTTCCTTGCTGACTGTGGTTGTCTCTACTCAGATTCACCGTAAAGAAGGACACTGCCTTCTCTTCCTTGCTGTTATACACCACTTGGCTAAGCCAGCCGAGATGCCCCACCCTCATGCCATCATTGCAGCTATCTCTGTAGACTTGGGTCATGCTGAAGGCTCGGCTTTAATGATGAACCTTTGCTGTTGATAGGTGCAGCACTCTGGAAGGACATTAAATGTATAAATGGAACAAAGAAGCTCAAAACACAGAGAAGACAGAAAGCAAGGAGAAATAGAAAATGATGTAGAGTCATCACAGTGACCATGTCAGCCTTCAGAGAGGGAGAGAGGAAGGGAAGGACAGAAGAGGGAAAGAGAGAAGGGAAAAATAGGAAATGGAGAAGGAAGGAAGGAGGGAAGGAAGGTAGAAATGGAGTAGAAAGAGACAATTGGTCAGGAAGAAAGCAAATAGATGGTCTATTTCTCAGGACACCAAGCTCTTCTTTTATTTGTTTTTTTTATTTAACCACTAAGACATTTTCTTTAAGATTCCTTATTTATTGATGGGTGTGGTATTCTTTAATTCTAGGATTTTGACAGCAGCTGGATCTTTGAGTCTGAGGCTAGCCTGGTCTACAATAGTTTATTGCAGAATATATATATATATATATATATATATATATATATATATATCCAGAATTACATAACATGGCCCCTATCTTCATGTTTTTTTGGTTTGTTTGTTTTTGGTTTGTTTTAATCAGTGTAAAAAGTGAGGAACAAGCCGGGCAGTGGTGGCACACGCCTTTAATCCCAGAACTCGGGAGGCAGAGGCAGGTGGATCTCTGTGAGTTCAAGACCAGCCTGGTCTACAGAGCTAGTTCCAGGACAGGCTCCAAAGCCACAGAGAAACCCTGTCTCGAAAATCAAAAAAAAAAAAAAAAAAAACCAAAAAAAAAAACCAAAAAAAAAAAAGTGAGGAACGTCCCCAATGCGTTACCAGCCATCAACTCTCATGAGTTAAGACCCACCATTTTGGTTTCTAAGTCACGTAGTAAGTGAGTAAAAATCTGACTTTCATTTTGCTAAGTAAGTACTTTGCTTTGGCTCTGACCTATGGGGATATCGACCTCTCAAAGACTCTTCAGTTTACCACATCCAGAGTCAGTCTCAGTGACTCCAGAGACTGATTAGGGTAACCTTCAAAAACATTACTTTCCGGGGGATGGAGAGATGACTCAGAGATTAAGAGCATTGCCTGCTCTTCCTAAGGTCCTGAGTTCAATTCCCAGTAACTACATGTTGGCTCACAACCATCTGTAATGGGGTCTGGTGCCCTCTTCTGGCCTGCAGGCATACACACAGACAGAATATTGTATACATAATAAATAAATGAATAAATAAATATTTAAAAAATCATTACTTTCCTTTATTTTGAAACTTAAAACTAATAAACTATAATTAAATTGTTTCCTCCTTCCAGTTCCCTCTCTAACAGGTCACACTATTCTCTGCTTCCCAGCACTCAAATTTATGGCCTCTTTTTTTGTTGACCTAAATGTATAAACACAACCTTCTTAGTCCATAAAATATTACTTATATGTGTATTATTTAATGGCTTATATTAGAGGCCAGACTCTGATCTAAGGAGGAGTTGTTAAGGTTGGAGCCAAAAAAAAAAAAAAAAAAGGGGGGAGATCTGGGCGCTGGGTCCGAGTACCCGGGGCTCCCGGGCGGGCAGCAGTTCCTTTGTTTCTGTGGCCTGCCTGCACCAAGCGGGGTAGGCGCTTTGTCTGCGGGCTGCCCAACCAGCATGGAGGCCTGATCTTTCGGCGCCAGGAGACCCAGCATTGGGGTGAGTTTCTGGTCCACGGCGCCAGCCTGGGACGGGGAGCTCGGGGGTTTCTTGGCCCCCTGTCCTGCTTGGGCTCTCTGCAGGGCCTCTACTCCCCGGGTGCTGCCTCTTTCTTCCTGGCCCACCCAGCTTCCGTCCAGAGCCCTCCCCACTTCGCCCCCACTGCCCTCTTTTGGCGCGTGGCATCGCCCAGCCCAGCCTATCTGGGCGCTGGGTCCGAGTAGCCGGGGCTCCCGGGGGGCAGCAGTTCCTTTGTTTCTGTGGCCTGCCTGCACCAAGCGGGGTAGGCGCTTTGTCTGCGAGCTGCCCAACCAGCACGGAGGCCTGATCTTTCGGCGCCAGGAGACCCCGCATTGGGGAGTCCCAGCATTGGGAGAGCCAACATTGGGGAGAGACAGCGTTTGGTAGGCAAGGAGACCTAATCCGGTAAAAGAAGATCCATAGGGAGCATTTGGAAGAAGAGATGGGCCGACGTCAAGGCAAGAATTCGCCCAACAAGCTGAAAAGCAACATGAAGCTACCAGAAACAAGCGACCTCACAACGGGAGGACAAGAACCCCTTAATCAAGAGGAAGGAGAAAAGATTGACTTCATGAAAGTGATTGACACCCTTAAACAGCATGTAAAAAACGCCCTTATAGAAATGGATGAGAAATATAACAGAAAGTTTGAAGAATTGAATAAATCAGTGAATGATACCCTAGAAAACCAAGGAAAAACAATCAAACAGATAATGGAAACAGTTCAAGACCTGAAAACTGAAATGGAGGCAAAGAAGAAAACACAAACAGAGGGCCGTCTGGACATGGAAAATCTAGGTAAACGAATAGAGACTACAGAAACAAGCATAACCAGCAGAATACAAGAGATAGAAGAAAGACTCTCGGATTCTGAAGATACCATAGAGAAAATAAACACACTGATCAAAGAAAACAGCAAGTCCAACAAACTCTCATCACAAAACATTCAGGAAATATGGGACACAATAAAAAGACCAAACCTAAGAATAATAGGAGTAGAAGAAGGAGAAGAAGGGCAGCTCAATGGTCCAGAAAATCTATTTAATAAAATTATAGAAGAAAACTTTCCCAACCTAAGGAAAGATTTTCCTATGAAGGTGCAAGAAGCATACAGAACACCGAATAGGCTGGATCAAAAAAAAACATCCCCTCGCCATATAATTATCAAAACACAAAGCATACAAAATAAGGAAAGAATATTAAGAGCTGCAAAGGAAAAAGGCCAAATTACTTATAAAGGTAAACCTATCAGACTTACACCTGACTTCTCCATGGAAACCATGAAAGCCAGAAGGTCCTGGTTAGATGTACTGCAGAAACTGAGAGACCATGGGTGCAAGCCCAGATTACTATACCCAGCCAAGCTTTCATTCACTATAAATGGAGAAAATAAAATTTTCCAGGATAAAAACAAATTTAAACAATACGCAGCCACAAATCCAGCCTTACAGAAAGTAATTGAAGGAAAATCACTAACCAAGGAGTCCAACAATGACCACAATACCTCAGACATCTAGAGACCCTTCACCAACACAAAACAAAGAAGGGAAACTCACAAACTCTACGACTAAAAAAAAAAATGACCGGAGTTAACAACCACTGGTCATTAATATCACTTAATGTCAATGGACTCAACTCACCTATAAAAAGGCACAGGCTAAGATATTGGATACGAAAACAGGATCCAACATTCTGCTGTTTACAAGAAACACACCTCAACCACAAAGACAGGCACCTACTCAGAGTAAAGGGCTGGGAAAAGGCCTATCAAGCAAATGGTCCTAAGAAACAGGCAGGTGTGGCCATACTAATCTCTAACAAAGTAGACTTTAAACTTAAATCAATCAGAAGAGATGGAGAGGGGCATTTTATACTCATAACAGGAACAGTTCATCAGGATGAAGTCTCAATCCTGAACATCTATGCCCCTAATATAAAAGCACCCACGTACATAAAAGAAACATTGCTAAAATTCAAGGCAGCCATCAAACCGCACACACTAATAGTAGGAGACTTCAACACTCCTCTCTCACCAATGGACAGGTCAATCAGACAGGAACCTAACAGAGAAATAAGAGAATTAGTGGAGGTAATGAATCAAATGGACTTAACAGACATCTATAGAACATTCCATCCAAATAGGAAAGAATATACCTTCTTCTCTGCAGCTCATGGAACCTTCTCGAAAATCGACCACATAGTCGGTAACAAAGCAAACATCCACAGTTACAAAAAAATATTAGTAACCACCTGTGTCTTATCAGATCACCATGGATTAAAGTTAGAATTCAACAATAATGCTACCCCCAGAAAGCATACAAAGTCATGGAAACTGAACAGTCAACTATTGAACCATACCTGGATTAAGGAAGAAATAAAGAAAGAAATTAAAGTCTTCCTGGAATTCAATGAAAATAAAGAAACAACATACTCAAACTTATGGGACACTATGAAAGCAGTCCTAAGAGGAAAGTTCATAGCACTAAGTGCCCACTTAAAGAAAACAGAGAAAGCTCACATTGGAGACTTAACAGCCCACCTGAAAGCTCTAGAAAAAAAAGAAGCAGACTCACCTAGGAGGAGTAGAAGACTGGAAATAATCAAAATGAGGGCTGAAATCAACAAAATAGTAACACAGAAAACAATACAAAAAATCAATGAAACAAAAAGCTGGTTCCTGGAGAAAATCAACAAGATTGACAAACCACTATCCAAGCTAATCAAACGGCAGAGAGAGAATTTGCAAATTAATAAGATCAGAAATGAAAAGGGGGACATAACCACAGACACAGAGGAAATTCAGAGAATCATTAGATCTTACTACAAAAGCCTATATGCCACAAAATTGGAAAATGTAAAGGAAATGGATACTTTTTTAGATAAATATCATATAGCAAAGTTAAATCAGGTCCTGGTGAACAATATAAATAGACCTGTTAGTCGCGAAGAATTAGAAGAGGTTATCAAAAACCTCCCTACCAAAAAAAGCCCAGGACCAGATGGTTTCAATGCGGAATTCTACCAGATCTTCCAAGAAGATCTAATACCTATACTCCTTAATGTATTCCACAAGATAGAAACAGAAGGGTCATTACCAAACTCCTTTTATGAAGCCACAATTACTCTGATACCAAAACCACTCAAAGACTCAACCAGGAAAGAGAACTACAGGCCAATCTCACTCATGAATATCGACGCAAAAATCCTCAACAAAATACTGGCAAATCGAATCCAAGAACACATCCGAAAAATTATCCATTATGATCAAGTAGGCTTCATTCCTGAGATGCAGGGCTGGTTCAACATACGAAAATCTATCAATGTAATCCAGCATATAAATAAACTGAAAGAAAAAAACCATATGATCATTTCATTAGATGCTGAAAAAGCATTTGACAAAATTCAACATCCATTTATGTTAAAAGTCTTGGAGAGATTAGGGATACAAGGGTCATACCTAAATATAATAAAAGCTATATACAGCAAGCCGACAGCTAACATCAAATTAAACGGAGAGAAACTCAAAGCCATCCCACTTAACTCAGGAACACGACAAGGCTGTCCACTCTCGCCATACCTCTTCAATATAGTGCTTGAAGTTCTAGCAATAGCAATAAGACAACATAATGGAATCAAGGGGATTTGAATTGGAAAGGAAGAAGTTAAACTTTCGTTATTTGCAGATGATATGATAGTGTACATAAGCGACCCCAAAAACTCCACCAAAGAACTCCTACAGCTGATAAACAGCTTTAGTAATGTGGCAGGATACAAGATCAACTCCAAAAAATCAGTCGCCCTCTTATACACAAAGGATATGGAAGCAGAGAGGGAAATCAGAGAAGCTTCACCATTCACAATAGCCAAAAACAGCATAAAATATCTTGGGGTACATCTAACCAAGGAAGTGAAAGATCTATTTGACAAGAACTTTAAGGCATTGAAGAAAGAAATTGAAGAGGATACCAAAAAATGGATGGACCTCCCTTGCTCTTGGATTGGGAGGATCAACATAGTAAAAATGGCAATTCTACCAAAGGCTATTTATAGATTCAATGCAATCCCCATCAAGATCCCATCAAAATTCTTCACAGATCTGGAGAGGACAATAATCAACTTTATATGGAAAAACAAAAAACCCAGGATAGCCAAAACAATCCTATACAATAAAGGATCTTCTGGAGGCATTACCATCCCTGACTTCAAACTCTATTACAGAGCTACAGTAATGAAAACAGTGTGGTACTGGCATAAAAACAGAGAAGTCGACCAATGGAATCGTATAGAAGACCCGGATTTTATCCCACAAACCTATGAACACCTGATTTTCGATAAAGGAGCTAAAAGTATAAAATGGAAGAAAGAAAGCATCTTCAACAAATGGTGCTGGCACAACTGGATGTCATCTTGTAGAAGAATGAAAATAGACCCTTATCTATCACCGTGCACAAAAGTCAAGTCCAAATGGATTAAAGACCTCAATATCAGCCCGAACACACTGAACCTGATAGAAGAGAAAGTGGGAAGTACCCTACAGGAGCTGGGCACAGGAGATCGCTTCCTATGTATAACCCCAGAAGCACAGACATTAAGGGCAACATTGAATAAATGGGACCTACTTAAACTGAGAAGCTTCTGTAAAGCAAAGGACATAGTCAATAAGACACAAAGGCAACCTACTGATTGGGAGAAGATCTTCACCAACCCCACAACAGACAAAGGTCTGATCTCCAAAATATATAGAGAACTCAAGAAACTAGACTTTAAAATGCTAATTAACCCAATTAAAAAATGGGGCACTGAACTGAACAGAGAATTCTCAGCAGAGGAAGTTCAAATGGCCAAAAGACACTTAAAGTCATGCTCAACTTCCTTAGCAATCAGGGAAATGCAAATCAAAACAACTTTGAGATATCATCTTACACCTGTCAGAATGGCTAAAGTCAAAAACACCAAGGATAACCTTTGCTGGAGAGGCTGTGGAGGAACGGGTACCCTCATCCATTGCTGGTGGGAATGCCATCTTGTGCAACCACTGTGGAAGTCAGTGTTTCGGTTTCTCAGGAAATTCCGGATCAACTTACCCCTGGACCCAGCAATACCACTCCTGGGAATATACCCAAGAGATGCTCTATCATATGACAAAAGCATTTGTTCAACTATGTTCATAGCAGTATTATTTGTAATAGCCAGAACCTGGAAACAACCTAGATGCCCTTCAATGGAAGAATGGATGAAGAAAGTATGGAATATATACACGCTAGAGTACTACGCTGCGGTAAAAAACAATGACTTCTCGAATTTTGCAGGCAAATGGATGGAAATAGAAAACACTATCCTGAGTGAGGTGTCCCAGACCCAAAAAGATGAACATGGGATGTACTCGCTCATAATTGGTTTCTAGCCATAAATTAGGGCCACGGAGTCTACAATAGGTGAACCTAAAGAAGCTAAGTAAGAAGGTGAACCCAAGGAAAAACATATAGTTATCCTCTTGGCTAAGGGAAGTAGACCCAATTGCCGGGGAGAAAATTAGGATTTTGGGGGTGGGGTGGGATGGGGGTAAGGGGAGATGGGGAGAGAAAAGGTAGAAGGGAAGGAGGGGGGACTTGGGGAATCAGGAGAATTGGGATAAAGGAAAGGTGGATAGGGGAGCACGGAACCACAATTCTTAGTTAAGGGAACCACTTTAGGGTGAGCAAGAGATTTGACCCTAGAGGGGCTCCCAAGTGCCCAACATGAGGTTCCCAGTTAGTTCCTTGGGTAGCTGAGGATTGGGAACCTGAAATGACCCTATCCGAGAGCAATACTGACGAATATCTTGCATATCATCATAGAACCTTCATGTGGTGATGGATGGAGACAGAGACAGAGACCCACACTGGAGCACTGGACTGAGCTCCCAAGGTCCCAATGAGGAGCAGAATGAGGGAGAACATGAGCAAAGAAGTCGGGACCACGAGGCGTGCACCCACCCACTGAGACAGTGGAGCTGATCTACTGGGAGCTCACCAAGGCCAGCTGGACTGTGACTGAAAAAGCATGGGATAAAGCCAGACTCTCTGAACATGGCGAACAATGAGGGCTGATGAGACGCCAAGGACAATGGCACGGGGTTTTGATCCTACTTAATGTGCTGGCTTTGTGGAAGCCTAGCCAGTTTGGATGTTCACCTTCCTAGATATGGACGGAGGGGGGAGGACCTAGGACTTGCCACAGGGCAGGGAACCTGGACTGCTCTGCGGACTGGAGAGGGAGGGGGAGAGGAGTGGGGGGAGGGGTAGAAGGGTGGGAGGAGGGGGAGAGGGGTGGGAGGAGGGGGAGGGAGATGGGAGGCTGGGAGGAGGTGGAAACTTGTTTTTTGTTTATGTTTTTTTTCTTCTTTTCTTAATAAAAAAATTATTAAAAAAAAAAAAAAGGGGGGAATCCCAAAGGATCAGGGACCCTGTTGTTCTTACAGCACTTGGGTAGACTCTCCTTTATGATGTTTGGAGGGCATTGCAAATTTCCCACGTATCTTCACCCCTAATGCTGACTCCTGAGCAGAGAACCCCTCCCCACCCTGACATACATGGCTGCTACAGGATCTCAATGCCTTTACTTCTTGTGTAGGTGAATATATTGCTCTGGCGTCTAGCCATACTCAGGGGATGGTACTGGCTGGGGACAACATGGGTCATGTGAACTCCAGATTACTCTAGGACTGGCAAGCTAGCCTGAGAGCCCTTCATCTCAGTCTTGGGACCAGAGGCTCCCATCATCCTCACTCTCTACTTCAGACCTGCAGAGAATCAGCACACTGAGGTGTTGGCAGGAATAGGAAAGTCATTCTGCTTGATGGTGGTGTTACACCAAGAATGCCAAGGTAGCCAGGCCCACTCCCCACTCTTCACTGGGTAAAAACAATCTTTCCACTAAATTCCAAGGTGGCAGGACTCAACATTAGCCTCTTGAAGTTCCACTAAGGCATAAGAGTTCTACAGAAAAAATAAATCAGAAATCAGTCATTAAATAGAGGATTCAGGAGAAAACACAGAAAAAAAAAATCTAGGCTAGAAATTGTTCCTAGGCCACTCATCTTGCCAGGCGCACTCTAGCTGGAACATGTGTTCAGGACCCTCTGTTGGCATCTTGATGCTAAGGTTCAAGTGTGACACATAGAGCATCGGTGCCATCTTCATTATAGAGAGTCTGGACTGCCCAGAAGTAAAAGGACTCAATCCCTTTTCCTCTAGACAACCCTGCCAGAACTTTCACATTCTCCATCTCTACCAAGTGGCAGCTGAAGGAGCACTTTTGATGAGTGTAATTGAACTCCCTGTGACTGGTCTGCTCCGACTTCTCACTGGCCTGAGACCACTCACAACTATGGATTGGTTCTAGAATTGTCCGCAAACTTTCCAGCCAAAGGTCCCAGGTACCCTGCCAAAAGCAGATATCCAGATGTCACACCTCTATGATCCCAGCTATCGCCCACCTGTGCTTCAGCTGAGGGCCAGGTCTAAGGACTTTAACTTCAGATCAACAGCCCCCTCTATCTTTAAACTTAGATCTGTCTAACATGCCCACTAGAGGTGAGATGCTTTGCCATGGTTTCTGGACCTTTAATGACCTTTCTTGTCTGCAGCTGACACCCTCAGAATAACCTCTCTTACATGCAGATGCACACACCAGCATACCATCAAGTCCAGAAAAAGCATAGTCATCCTCTACTACTTGCTAAAGTTGAGCCTGACTGTACCCATAATTTCTCTGGTTGATGACAGTCCAGCTTCCCATTTTTGACAGCCATCACAGACTATGTGTGGGGAGGAGCTTTCTTGATCTTGATCCTGGATATTCTCTGGCACTCCTGAGCAAGTTGACCTAGGAAAAAAAAGCCTCCAAGAGGGGTAACCTGCTTTACGTCCATTTTATAGCTAGTGGGTCTGGTCAATGGGTCACTGGCATTGAAACCAGTCATCATGGCACCTTTTTGTCTCACAACTACCTTCGTTTTGACTCAGAACCACCCTAAGGAAGAGCTCTGCTCTCCCCTTTCTCTTACATAATCAGTTGTCTCACTGACAAGAATGCTCCACTTGAGTCCTATCCTTGCAGTTATTTCCCATACAGTTGGATTGTGCTGGGGTCCTGGCTTTAATGGTGAACTCTAAGCTGATAGATAAAGGACATTGGATTCTCAGTGCAGAATTCCTGGAGACAGCAAAGTACAAAGGGAATGAAAAGAAGGTCAAAACACAGAAAAGATGGAAACAAGGAGCAACAGGGAGGAAAGGAGGCAGAGAGGAACAGCTGAGGGAATCAGAATTGGGAGGCAGGGAGTGAGGGAAGGACAGAAGGAAGGAACGGAAGAAGGGAGAGTTGGAGGGAGGGAGGAAGAAAAAGGAAAGAAGGATTAAAGGTCTGACAGACAGATGACCTCTTGGTGGCATTTCTGTGGGTCCCCCAAATCCAGGAACAGAGATAAGATCCTCAAATATTGATTCTGATTTCAGGAAATAGAAGCAAATAGAGTTGAGAGTTCAAAAACTGTCAAGAAGCCGGGGACCCTGTTGTAACCTTGCGCCTAGAGACAGACTCTGCTCCTTGATGCTAGGAGGATATGAGAGAATCGGAAGCAGGTTGTTCACATATCTGCTCCAAGGCCACTGACTCCTGGGCAAAGAGCTCCTTACACCTTGACAGACATGGCTGCCACCGAATATCTAAGCCTGCAATCTCTGTGTCGCTGTGATGATTGCTCTGGGGTACAACAAGCCCAGGGTCTGGCAATGGTGAGGCCCTCACTCATTAGCTAAACTGGGATAATGGGAAACCCCTTTGGTTCTGTCTTTGGAACATAGTCCCCATTTATTCTGTACTCCCTTACCCCTAGACCTGCTGAGAAAAAGCACACTGATGTGTTGGCAGAAGGAAGAAAACAATTTTGCCTGATGGCAGTGTTATACCATGAACACCAAGGGACCCTTCTTTCAGGGTTTCTTCCTCCAGCCTTCTCTGAAGGAAAAAAGGTCAACAACTTCTCACGAGATTCCAAAATGATAGTTAAGTCTTGACATCTTTTGATCAGAAATAGGCCTTGAAGTCTTATTATATGAATCCTGGGCATGGGGGGGCAGGGTTGGTTCACAGACCTCACAGGGTCTTTAACCCCATTGTATGAAGATCATTAAGCACCAGAGGCATGGTCTAACCTCAAGGTCTAAGTGCGAGACAGGAAAACTAAACTTGGAACCCTAAAACTGGAAGCAAGCATCAGGAAAAGCCACAGAATCAAACCTTGGGCAGAAACTAGGTTCAGGGATGAGTACAGGCACTGTCATAGCTTGCCAGGAATAGTATAAATGGCAAATGTGTGCAGGGCACTCTGATACCAAGGTTTAAGCGTAACCCATACAGTGTACAAGTTTTCTAAGGATGTGCAGACATCGTATTTCCATGACACAACAAGGCTTCAATTTCAAGGCTACCTACCCCATATAAGACATAGGAGTAAATGGACAGTTGGCACAAGGAAGATAACCTCCCAGTCACACAGGGCCTAGACTCAGCATTGCATTTGTACGTAGCAGAGGGGACTCATCCTTATACAGATGACAAAATAGTACAATTTCCACTTTGAGAGTCCCAGTTCCTCAGCCACAGATAGAAATCAGGATAATGAGGAAATTTGCCACCCTTTGATCTTTTTGTCCAGAGACCCAACCTGTGAATTCCTAGACCCTGTCTGTGCAATCAAGTGTTTCTCTGCTGGCCATTTTGCAAACTCATGTGAGCTTTTGTGTTGAAGCCCCTTAGCCTCTGATGGAAGATAAGGTTCTCAGGGACCCTCATCTGGAGACTTGAAAATATCAAATACAAAATATTAGTACATCCAGCTGCTACCAGCCTGTCAGATTCTTGGCTGTGGCTCCAATCACCTCGTCGAGCTTGCCCAGCCAGTGTATGATCTCATTGTTGGTACACAATTGTTCCCCTTTTCCACACAGCTGCTGGATGTCAGGACAGTGGTTTGTTTCCTTTCTCCAAAGGTCACAGAGTCTGTTTGGTATCTGGGTCTTTTGATCACCTGTATCCACATCCAGTCAGGTAAAGATGTCTGTAACCCGCCATGGATGCAAAGAAGCCTGTCTAGTGGCATTTACACAGTCTGAAAGGAACTCCATGTAATAGAGAATCCAGGCTTCTTGGTTTCTTTCAGCATGTCAACACCACACCAGTACACCACCACACATTCCTCAGGATATACTAAATGGAGCCTACAATTTACCATCTTATCTCTCAGGAATCTAGACACATGACCAAGGATAAAGTGAGTGTAGTTATCAGAAGAAGGAATTTGTTTTAAAACCTGACTGTCACCACAAGTGGGGACACACACACACACACACACACACACACACACACATTCATACCAACATTAATGCCATGTCACAGGTGTCCAGGGAAGATAGACGTCACTGGATTCTTGGGAAATTACCACTTTTCCTTGGAAAATAATTTTCACTATCAAACAACAAGCCTTCACGGCCTAAATGACTGAACCCGTAGAGGCCCCCATCCTCTTTGTTGAGACTCCTTGTGATGCCCAGGGGGTGGTGGGTATGGCTGGTCTCTGTTCTCCAGAAAACCCTGTCAGTGCTTCCACACTCTCCATCTCTATAAACACCCAGATGAGGGAACCCTTCCCAGGATGGAAATTGTCTTCTTCCCCTGTGACTGGCCTACTGCAAATTCTGACTGGCCCCAGGCTACCCATGTCTATGGATCAATCAGTCCTGGCACCTTCCACATACATATTTCCCTCCCAAAGGTCTTAAGAACCATATATGAAGAACAGACCCCTACTTCCTGACAACACTGCATGCCAGTACTCTGTGATCCCAGCACTTTCTGCCAGATGTATTCACTTGTGTACTTCTGCTGAGGGCTGGGGCTTTATAGGGCTACAAAATTCATGCCAATAACTGATGGAGGAAGGTCATTGGCTAATAAAGGGACTGCCTTGGCCCATTTTACTGGTTAGAACATAGGGGGGTGGAGTGAACAGAGCAGAACGCTGGGAGGAAGAGGAAGTGATCTCACACTCCACAGCTCTCCTCTCGGGAGCAGATGCCTCAGAGAGACACCATGACCCGCTCCCGGGCAGACACACGCCATGAAGCTCCGACCCAGGATGGACTAGGCTAGAATCTTCCCGATAAGACTGGTTCTCACAGATTATTAGAGATGGGTTGATCGGGATATCAGAATTAGCCAGTAAGGGCTAGAGCTAAAGGGCCAAGCAGTGTTTAAATGAATACAGTTTGTGTGTTGTTATTTCGGAGCATAAGCTAGCCAGGCTGCTGGGGTGCTGGGGATGCAGCCCCGCCACCCCTATTACTACAAATACCCCTTCCAAGTTTGAAATGAATGAATGTATTACACACCTTCTAGAGGCAGGACGCTCTACAATGGTTTCTGTACCCTCTATGGCCTTGCTTTTAATGTAGCGGAAACAAAGAATTAGATGCGTGCACGCGCACATGAACAAACACACATACACACAGGCAGAGAGAGAGAGAGAGAATATATAGAATATACCAGCTAACTGCCAAGTTGAGTGGATGCATAGATTCATCTTTTGCCACCTGCCTATGTTGGGCCATGATCTACACATTATTCCACTACCTCATCACAGACCAGCTTCCTAACTTCTATTATCTAATAGGCCACCTGGGAAGGGGCAGGGAAACTTTTCTTGACCTTGTCCCCGAGCACTCTCTGGGAATACTGTGGGCTAGTGTGGAGTACACTCCAAGAGTTCTGAGCTGCTTTGAGTCAGGTTTGTTGTTAGTTGGTTTTCCAGGGAGACTCAGGTAGTGAATCCTGGTCATGTGGCATGTCACCTCTCAACTCTACCTTCCTTCCGTGACTGAGGCTTCCTCTGCTCAGGCTCACCATGAGGATGGACAAATTGCACTCTGCTCCTTGCTGATACATACACAATAGGCTCACACAACCAGGAGGTTCCAAGTACATACCTCCATTGCAGTAACACCCCATACCCTGTGATTATGCTGTGGATATAATTTTTATAGCAAAATCATAGACTGATCAGTAGAGGACACTCAACTCCACCTGCAGCAGTCCTGAAGAAGAGTAAAAGTCAAACGGAAACAGAAAGAAATGAAATGGAGAAAAATAGGAAGACAAGATCGAGAGGAAAGCAAAGTGAATAGGATAAGGTTGTCAGTAAGCAAATGAGCAAGGGAGGATGAAAGCAAGGAAGGGAGGGAGGGAGGAATCAATGGCCAGATGAAAAGAAGGAATGAACTAAGAAAGGATTTACAAGTCAATGACCTCTGGCTGGAATTTCTGGGGACCCCGAGTTCCTGAGAAGAAGCAGTGTCCCTGGTGCAATATCTGGTTCCAGGAAGGGAGGTGTGGGTATAGGTAGAAGACAGGAAAAACAATCAGTCAGCCAGGGACACTGAGTGTGGCCACAGGTACTTGGACAGACTCTGTCCCTTGCTCATAGGAGGACACGAAGGAGTCACAAGTAGTCTGTCCACACACCTGAGCCCCATGTGATGATTCCTCGGTAGAGAACTCCTCTCATGTATGTCAGCCATGGCTGCCACAGGATCTCCTTGTCTGTACTTCCTGTATAGTTGAGGTCTGGTGCTCTAGAGCCTTGCCTTCTTCGGGAGCTAGACTGGCTCGTGCTTCACATGGGTCACTGGTACCCTGGGTACCCCTAAGGTTGGCAAGACTGCTGGACCCTCCTTTCTTGCACTGTTTGGACTAGAGCCTCCCTCCTTCCCATTTCCTCACCCTCGCCCCCACCCAGACATAATGAGAAAACCTGGAGTGTTTGGTACAAACAGCAAAATCATTCCACTGGATGGCGGTATTGTACTTTGAATGCCAAGGTGCTCTTGTCCCAGGGCCAGTCCCTCTGCCCTTCTCTTGCTACCAGACTCTAAAATGGCTGTCTACTCTTGTAACTACTTCCTGTTACAGATGGGTCTCTTAGCTGAACTCAAGGGATCTGACTCCACATGATCCTCATTCTCGCTGCCAAATTGAGACATTAGCTTCCAACCATTGTACCCTCTCAAGGTACTAGGACACTTATCGGAAACTAGATGAGTCAGGGTAAACCACAGAACCCAAACTTCCTGAGCATATGACTAACCATTGCTCCCTCTCTGTAAGGGACATTGATCAACCTTTCAGGAGGCCTCCTCAGAGTTCTCAGAAGACCTCAGCTGCCCACTTGTCAACATAGCCAGCCACATTTCACATAATTTCTTGCTATTTATCAACAGCTTTACCATTCCATAGCAAGGGCTGCCCAGCTTACAACCACTGGACTAAGCCAACCCATTATGAATGTTTGTTCCTCCTCCAGTGTTAAGTCTCAAACCCTTGGTCAAATGGCTGAGGGGCCAACCTAACGTATTAAAGTGGACAATGGCCACCAGGTTCTCCCAGCATCGCTCAGACTCTACCTGGCTGGCCCCTTATCCATAACTATCCAGCCCAGGGCTGGGCTGCCCTTCTCCCAGAGGCTCTTCCCTATATAAATCAGCCATTTTGGTTCCCCTCTCTCCCTTTTTCCTTTCCCTTCCTTCTCTGCCCATATGGCCCAGCTCAGGCTGGTCATGTGCACTCTGAACTCTCCCAGATGTCCCTGCCTCTGGGTTTGCTCTCCCTTTTGTCTACAATGAATTTTCTCCTCTACCATATTTAGGGGAAGTCATGTCCTTTCCTTTTTTATTTCGTTTTTTCATTCCAAAAAAAAACCTTGCCATCTTTTCTCAATCAGCCACAGAACCCACAAAAGTCCTGTTGTAGTCAGGTGGGTGTCCATGTCCTTTGTATTTTGTCCTGAAGTGCAGGATGATGTGGGATTCCCTCCACATGCTGTGAATATGTTTCATTACCTTCATTTGCAGCAGGATGCTGGCTTGAAGTTCTAGAGGCTCATACCAATCTTACGTGGTTCTATCAACTAGAATCTCACTTCCTAGCTTTTTCTACTAGCCGTGGTTGAAACTACACAAGATAGTATACTACTGCTCCATTCAAGATCCAACTGCTTTGTTATCTTCTCCACAAGCATGCCCATAGAATCAGACAGAGTACTTACCTGGAACCCCAGGATGTAGTGATGATCAGAGACTGTAGTGGAAGCCTTTGTCACACTGTTCACCCTGGAAGGAAACAGCAGAATATCTTTCAGTTCATGTGGGACTGCCAAAAAGATGGTCAAAATGTGACATTATATTTCTCGCTTGGCCAGACTAGAGAGGAAATTCAGGTTATAACATCAGGTTTCAGGTACAGTATAGTTTTTGAAGAAAGTATGCCATGAAATACAATTCTACTTATCCTTTGGAAACCTCACAAGTATTAAGTTCAGGTTAAATAATTTAATCTTTAAGGGTTATTTTCTATCTTTCCCTATCTTATTTATTCTTCACCGACCCTCCACCTGATCCCTCCTGTTTCCATCCCCACCCAACTTAGTCTATCCTCAAAAATATTACTCACGTTTTAAAAAAATATCATGAAAATTGCAGGCAAAAGAATGGAACTATAAAATAAATCATCCTCATGGAGGTAACCCTAACCCCAAAAGACAAACATGGTATGTACATACTTATAAGCAGATGCTACTTGTTAAGTAAAGGTTAGCCCATGAACCAAAACAGGTTAAGTATCAAGGAGGCCTCAAGGGGGGAAGCATGGATCTCCCTGGGAAAAGGAAATAGAATAGATACTTTTTAAAGAACATTAACAAGCAGCATTCATGAAAGAGTCCACTTTGGGGTATATATCCAGAGGACGCTCAATCATGCCACAAGTACATGTGCTTAACTATGTTCATAGCAGCACTGATTGTCAAAGCCAGAACCTGGAAACAACCTAATTGCCTCTTGACTGAAGAACTGATAAGAAAAATGTGGTACATTTACACAATGGAGTACTATACAGCAGAAAAAAATAATGACATCTTAAAATTTGCAGGCAAATGGATGCAGCTAGAAAACATCATACTGAGTGTGGTAATCCAGACCCAGAAAGACAATTATCATATGTACTCACTCATAAGTAGGTTTTAGACTTAAAGCAAAGAAAACCAGCCTACAAATCACAATCCCAGAGAACCTAGACAACAATGAGGACCCTAAGAGAGTCATACAACATGGATATAATCTACATGGGAAGTAGAAAAAGACAAGATCTCCTGAGTAAATTGGGAGCATGGGAACCATGGGAGAGGGTTGAATGGGAAAGGAGAGGTAGGGAGGGGAGCAGAGAAAAAAATGTATAGCTCAATTAAATCAATAAAAACAGAAAAAGAAAAGAGAGTCCATTGAAAGCTGAAGGATGCTCTCTTCTACGATCACTTTCTGGAGAATGAACCTTTCATCTTGCCACTTACAGTACTCTTTTTCTTAGACTGACAAGGTGGATCAATGAGTAAAAGTGTTTGCTATACAATCCTGAATACCTAAGTTCAATCTCCAGAACCCATGTAATGGTAGACTTTTGACAAGGTGAAAAATGTAGCTTTCACCTTAAAGAAAGTAAGACATAGTTTACTCTGGAGCCAGTATAAATGATCATGGTTTGGTAACACAGTTTTAGGTCACACCAAATTCCATGTAGGTAAATCTAGATACAGCAACCATCAGACAATGCTCTGTGTTCCCTTTATTGCAATCACCAGCCATACTGCAACCTGGTCTTACCTAGGAACTTAGATTGCGCAAGACTGCCACAGTAATCTCTACCCAGGGTCTCCATAGGTCTACCAAACCTCACAAGCCTGGAAGAGTCCTTTCTTTCTTATTTATTTATTTATTTATTTATTTATTTAGGATTTCTGCCTCCTCCCCGCAACTGCTTCCCATTTCCCTCCCCCTCCCCCGATCAAGTCCCCCTCTCTCATCTGCTCGAAGAGCAATCAGGGTTCCCTGACCTGTGGGAAGCCCAAGGACTGCCCACGAAGAGTCCTTTCTGTGTCTTTCTTTCTTTTTTTTTTTTAATAATTTTTTTTATTAAGAAAAGAAGAAAAAACAACATAAACAAAAAACAAGTTTCCACCTCCTCCCAGCCTCCCATTTCCCTCCCCCTCCTCCCATCCTTCTCCCCCTCCTCCCACCCTTCTACCCCTCCCCCCACTCCTCTCCCCCTCCCTCTCCAGTCCACAGAGCAGTCCAGGTTCCCTGCCCTGTGGTAAGTCCTAGGTCCTCCCCCCTCCGTCCATATCTAGGAAGGTGAACATCCAAACTGGCTAGGCTTCCACAAAGCCAGCACATTAAGTAGGATCAAAACCCCGTGCCATTGTCCTTGGCGTCTCATCAGCCCTCATTGTTCGCCATGTTCAGAGAGTCCGGTTTTATCCCATGCTTTTTCGGTCACAGTCCAGCTGGCCTTGGTGAGCTCCCAGTAGATCAGCTCCACTGTCTCAGTGGGTGGGTGCACGCCTCGTGGTCCCGACTTCTTTGCTCATGTTCTCCCTCCTTCTGCTCCTCATTGGGACCTTGGGAGCTCAGTCCAGTGCTCCAGTGTGGGTCTCTGTCTCTGTCTCCATCCATCACCAGATGAAGGTTCTATGATGATATGCAAGATATTCGTCAGTATTGCTCTCGGATAGGGTCATTTCAGGTTCCCAATCCTCAGCTACCCAAGGAACTAACTGGGAACCTCATGTTGGGCACTTGGGAGCCCCTCTAGGGTCAAATCTCTTGCTCACCCTAAAGTGGTTCCCTTAACTAAGAATTGTGGTTCCGTGCTCCCCTATCCACCTTTCCTTTATCCCAATTCTCCTGATTCCCCAAATCCCCCCTCCTTCCGTTCTACCTTTTCTCTCCCCATCTCCCCTTACCCCCATCCCACCCCACCCCCAAGATCCTAATTTTCTCCCCGGCAATTGGGTCTACTTCCCTTAGCCAAGAGGATAACTATATGTTTTTCCTTGGGTTCACCTTCTTACTTAGCTTCTTTAGGTTCACCTATTGTAGACTCCGTGGCCCTAATTTATGGCTAGAAACCAATTATGAGCAAGTACATCCCATGTTCATCTTTTTGGGTCTGGGACACCTCACTCAGGATAGTGTTTTCTATTTCCATCCATTTGCCTGCAAAATTCGAGAAGTCATTGTTGTTTTTTTTTTTTTTTTTTTTTTTTTTTATTTATTTATTTTTTATTGAGAAAAGGAGAAAAAAAAAAGAAAAACAAGTTTCCACCTCCTCCCAGCCTCCCATTTCCCTCCCCCTCTTCCCCCCTACGCCCCCTCCTCCCACCCTTCTCCCCCTCCCCCCACTCCTTTCCCCCTCCCTCTCCAGTCCAAAGAGCAGTCAGGGTTTTCTGCCCTGTGGTAAGACCTAGGACCTCCCACCTCCGTCCATATCTAGGAAGGTGAACATCCAAACTGGCTGGGCTCCCACAAAGCCATCACATTACGTAGGATCAAACCCCCGTGCCATTGTCCTTTGCGTCTCATCAGCCCTCATAGTTCGCCATGTTCAGAGTCCAGTTTTATCCCATGCTTTTTCAGTCACAGTCCAGCTGGTCTTGGTGAGCTCTCAATAGATCAGCTCCACTGTCTCAGTGGGTGGGTGCATCCCTCGTGGTCCCGACTTCTTTGCTCATGTTCTCCCTCCGTCTGCTCCTCATTGGGACTTTGGGAGCTCAGTCCAGTGCTCCAGTGTGGGTCTCTGTCTCTATCTCCATCCATCACCAGATGAAGGTTCTATGATGATATGCAAGATATTCGTCAGTATTGCTCAAGGATAGGGTCATTTCAGGTTCCCTATTCTCAACTGCCCAAGGAACTAACTGGGGACCTCAGCTTGGGCACCTGGGAGCCCCTCTAGGGTCAGGTCTCTTGCCAACCCTAAAGTGGTTCCCTTAACTAAGAATTGTGGTTCCGTGCTCCCCTGTCCAACCTTCCTTTATCCCAATCCTCCTGCTTTCCCAAGGCCCGACCTCCTTCCCTTCTAACTTTTCTCTCCCCATCTCCCCTTACCCCCAACCCACCCCACCCCAAGATCCCAATTTTCTCCCCGGCAATTTTGTCTACTTCCCTTAGCCAAGAGGATAACTATATGTTTTTCCTTGGGTTCCCCTTCTTACTTAGCTTCTTTAGATTCACCTATTGTAGACTCCGTGACCCTTATTTATGGCTAGAAACCAATTATGAGTGAGTACATCCCATGTTCATCTTTTGGGTCTGGGATACCTCACTCAGGATAGTGTTTTCTATTTCCATCCATTTGCATGCAAAATTCGAGAAGTCATTGTTTTTTACCGCTGAGTAGTACTCTAATGTGTAGATATTCCATACTTTCTTCATCCATTCTTCCATTGAAGGGCATCTAGGTTGTTTCCAGGTTCTGGCTATTACAAATAATACTGCTATGAACATAGTTGAACAAATGCTTTTGTCATATGATAGGGCATTTCTTGGGTATATTCCCAAGAGTGGTATTGCTGGGTCCAGGGGTAGGTTGATCCCGAATTTCCTAAGAAACCGAAACACTGACTTCCATAGTGGTTGCACAAGATTGCATTCCCACCAGCAATGAATGAGGGTACCCCTTCCTCCACAACCTCTCCAGCAAAGGTTATCGTTGGTGTTTTTGACTTTAGCCATTCTCACAGGTGTAAGATGATATCTCAAAGTTGTTTTGATTTGCATTTCCCTGATTGCTAAGGAAGTTGAGCATGACCTTAAGTGTCTTTTGGCCATTTGAACTTCTTCTGTTGAGAATTCTCTGTTCAGATCAGTGCCCCATTTTTTAATTGGGTTAATTAGCATTTTAAAGTCTAGTTTCTTGAGTTCTCTATATATTTTGGAGATCAGACCTTTGTCTGTTGCGGGGTTGGTGAAGATCTTCTCCCAGTCAGTAGGTTGCCTTTGTGTCTTAGTGACAGTGTCCTTTGCTTTGCAGAAGCTTCTCAGTTTTAGTAGGTCCCATTTATTCAATGTTGCTCTTAATGTCTGTGCTTCTGGGGTTATACATAGGAAGCGATCTCCTGTGCCCATCTGTTGTAGGGTATTTCCCACTTTCTCTTCTATCCTTTTCAGTGTGTTCGGGCTGATATTGAGGTCTTTAATCCATTTGGACTTGAGTTTTGTGCACGGTGAAAGATGTGGGTCTATTTTCATTCTTCTACAGGTTGACATCCCGTTGTGCCAGCACCATTTGTTGAAGATGCTTTCTTTCTTCCATTTTATACTTTTAGCTCCTTTATCGAAAATCAGGTGTTCATAGGTTTGTGGGATAAAATCCGGGTCTTCTATACGATTCCATTGGTCGACTTCTCTGTTTTTATGCCAGTACCACACTGTTTTCATTACTGTAGCTCTGTAATAGAGTTTGAAGTCAGGGATGGTAATGCCTCCAGAAGATCCTTTATTGTATAGGATTGTTTTGGCTATCCTGGGTTTTTTGTTTTTCCATATAAAGTTGATTATTGTCCTCTCCAGATCTGTGAAGAATTTTGATGGGATCTTGATGGGGATTGCATTGAATCTATAAATAGCCTTTGGTAGAATTGCCATTTTTACTATGTTGATCCTCCCAATCCAAGAGCAAGGGAGGTCCATCCATTTTTTGGTATCCTCTTCAATTTCTTTCTTCAATGCCTTAAAGTTCTTGTCAAATAGATCTTTCACTTCCTTGGTTAGATGTACCCCAAGATATTTTATGCTGTTTTTGGCTATTGTGAATGGTGAAGCTTCTCTGATTTCCCTCTCTGCTTCCATATCCTTTGTGTATAAGAGGGCGACTGATTTTTTGGAGTTGATCTTGTATCCTGCCACATTACTAAAGCTGTTTATCAGCTGTAGGAGTTCTTTGGTGGAGTTTTTGGGGTCGCTTATGTACACTATCATATCATCTGCAAATAACGAAAGTTTAACTTCTTCCTTTCCAATTCGAATCCCCTTGATTCCATTATGTTGTCTTATTGCTATTGCTAGAACTTCAAGCACTATATTGAAGAGGTATGGCGAGAGTGGACAGCCTTGCCGTGTTCCTGAGTTAAGTGGGATGGCTTTGAGTTTCTCTCCGTTTAATTTGATGTTAGCTGTCGGCTTGCTCTATATAGCTTTTATTATATTTAGGTATGACCCTTGTATCCCTAATCTCTCCAAGACTTTTAACATAAATGGATGTTGAATTTTGTCAAATGCTTTTTCAGCATCTAATGAAATGATCATATGGTTTTTTTCTTTCAGTTTATTTATATGCTGGATTACATTGATAGATTTTCGTATGTTGAACCAGCCCTGCATCGCAGGAATGAAGCCTACTTGATCATAATGGATAATTTTTCGGATGTGTTCTTGGATTCGATTTGCCAGTATTTTGTTGAGGATTTTTGCGTCGATATTCATGAGTGAGATTGGCCTGTAGTTCTCTTTCCTGGTTGAGTCTTTGAGTGGTTTTGGTATCAGAGTAATTGTGGCTTCATAAAAGGAGTTTGGTAATGACCCTTCTGTTTCTATCTTGTGGAATACATTAAGGAGTATAGGTATTAGATCTTCTTGGAAGATCTGGTAGAATTCCGCATTGAAACCATCTGGTCCTGGGCTTTTTTTTGTAGGGAGGTTTTTGATAACCTCTTCTAATTCTTCGCGACTAACAGGTCTATTTATATTGTTCACCAGGACCTGATTTAACTTTGCTATATGATATTTATCTAAAAAAGTATCCATTTCCTTTACATTTTCCAATTTTGTGGCATATAGGCTTTTGTAGTAAGATCTAATGATTCTCTGAATTTCCTCTGTGTCTGTGGTTATGTCCCCCTTTTCATTTCTGATCTTATTAATTTGCAAATTCTCTCTCTGCCGTTTGATTAGCTTGGATAGTGGTTTGTCAATCTTGTTGATTTTCTCCAGGAACCAGCTTTTTGTTTCATTGATTTTTTGTATTGTTTTCTGTGTTACTATTTTGTTGATTTCAGCCCTCATTTTGATTATTTCCAGTCTTCTACTCCTCCTAGGTGAGTCTGCTTCTTTTTTTTCTAGAGCTTTCAGGTGGGCTGTTAAGTCTCCAATGTGAGCTTTCTCTGTTTTCTTTAAGTGGGCACTTAGTGCTATGAACTTTCCTCTTAGGACTGCTTTCATAGTGTCCCATAAGTTTGAGTATGTTGTTTCTTTATTTTCATTGAATTCTAGGAAGACTTTAATTTCTTTCTTTATTTCTACCTTAATCCAGCTATGGTTCAATAGTTGACTGTTCAGTTTCCATAACTTTGTATGCTTTCTGGGGGTATCATTATTGTTGAATTCTAACTTTAATCCATGGTGATCTGATAAGACACAGGTGGTTACTAATATTTTTTTGTAACTGTGGATGTTTGCTTTGTTACCGACTATGTGGTCGATTTTCGAGAAGGTTCCATGAGCTGCAGAGAAGAAGGTATATTCTTTCCTATTTGGATGGAATGTTCTATAGATGTCTGTTAAGTCCATTTGATTCATTACCTCCACTAATTCTCTTATTTCTCTGTTAGGTTCCTGTCTGATTGACCTGTCCATTGGTGAGAGAGGAGTGTTGAAGTCTCCTACTGTTAGTGTGTGCAGTTTGATGGCTGCCTTGAATTTTAGCAATGTTTCTTTTATGTACGTGGGTGCTTTTATATTAGGGGCATAGATGTTCAGGATTGAGACTTCATCCTGATGAACTGTTCCTGTTATGAGTATAAAATGCCCCTCTCCATCTCTTCTGATTGATTTAAGTTTAAAGTCAACTTTGTTAGAGATTAGTATGGCCACACCTGCCTGTTTCTTTGGTCCATTTGCTTGATAGGCCTTTTCCCAGCCCTTTACTCTGAGTAGGTGCCTGTCTTTGTGGTTGAGGTGTGTTTCTTGTAAACAGCAGAATGTTGGATCCTGTTTTCTTATCCAATCTCTTAGCCTGTGCCTTTTTATAGGTGAGTTGAGTCCATTGACATTAAGTGATATTAATGACCAGTGGTTGTTAACTCCGGTCATTTTTTTTTAGTCGTAGAGTTTGTGTGTTTCCCTTCTTTGTTTTGTGTTGGTGAAGGGTCTCTAGATGTCTGAGTTATTGTGGTCATTGTTGGACTCCTTGGTTAGTGATTTTCCTTCAATTACTTTCTGTAAGGCTGGATTTGTGGCTGCGTATTGTTTAAATTTGTTTTTATCCTGGAAAATTTTATTTTCTCCATTTATAGTGAATGAAAGCTTGGCTGGGTATAGTAATCTGGGCTTGCACCCATGGTCTCTCAGTTTCTGCAGTACATCTATCCAGGACCTTCTGGCCTTCATGGTTTCCATGGAGAAGTCAGGTGTAAGTCTGATAGGTTTACCTTTATAAGTAATTTGGCCTTTTTCCTTTGCAGCTCTTAATATTCTTTCCTTATTCTGTATGCTTTGTGTTTTGATAATTATATGGCGAGGGGATGTTTTTTTTTGATCCAGCCTATTCAGTGTTCTGTATGCTTCTTGCACCTTCATAGGAAAATCTTTCCTTAGGTTGGGAAAGTTTTCTTCTATAATTTTATTAAATAGATTTTCTGGACCATTGAGCTGCCCTTCTTCTCCTTCTTCTACTTCTATTATTCTTAGGTTTGGTCTTTTTATTGTGTCCCATATTTCCTGAATGTTTTGTGATGAGAGTTTGTTGGACTTGCTGTTTTCTTTGATCAGTGTGTTTATTTTCTCTATGGTATCTTCAGAATCCGAGAGTCTTTCTTATATCTCTTGTATTCTGCTGGTTATGCTTGTTTCTGTAGTCTCTATTCGTTTACCTAGATTTTCCATGTCCAGACGGCCCTCTGTTTGTGTTTTCTTCTTTGCCTCTATTTCAGTTTTCAGGTCTTGAACTGTTTCCATTATCTGTTTGATTGTTTTTCCTTGGTTTTCTAGGGTATCATTCACTGATTTATTCAATTCTTCAAACTTTCTGTTATATTTTTCATCCATTTCTATAAGGGCGTTTTTTACATGCTGTTTAAGGGTGTCAATCACTTTCATGAAGTCAATCTTTTCTCCTTCCTCTTGATTAAGGGGTTCTTGTCCTCCCGTTGTGAGGTCGCTTGTTTCTGGTAGCTTCATGTTGCTTTTCAGCTTGTTGGGCGAATTCTTGCCTTGACGTCGGCCCATCTCTTCTTCCAAATGCTCCCTATGGATCTTCTTTTACCGGATTAGGTCTCCTTGCCTACCAAACGCTGTCTCTCCCCAATGTTGGCTCTCCCAATGCTGGGTCTCCTGGCGCCGAAAGATCAGGCCTCCGTGCTGGTTGGGCAGCTAGCAGACAAAGCGCCTACCCCGCTTGGTGCAGGCAGGCCACAGAAACAAAGGAACTGCTGCCCGCCCGGGAGCCCCGGGTACTCGGACCCAGCGCCCAGATAGTCTGGGCTGGGCGATGCCACGCGCCAAAAGAGGGCAGTGGGGGCGAAGTGGGGAGGGCTCTGGACGGAAGCTGGGTGGGCCAGGAAGAAAGAGGCAGCAGAGAGCCCAAGCAGGACAGGGGGCCAAGAAACCCCCGAGCTCCCCGTCCCAGGCTGGCGCCGTGGGCCAGAAACTCACCCCAACGCTGGGTCTCCTGGCGCCGAAAGATCAGGCCTCCGTGCTGGTTGGGCAGCTGGCAGACAAAGCGCCTACCCCGCTTGGTGCAGGCAGGCCACAGAAACAAAGGAACTGCTGCCCCCCGGGAGCCCCGGGTACTCGGACTCAGCGCCCAGATAGGCTGGGCTGGGCGATGCCACAGCGCCAAAAGAGGGCAGTTGGGGCGAAGTGGGGAGGGCTCTGGACGGAAGCTGGGTGGGCCAGGAAGAAAGAGGCAGCACCCGGGGAGTAGAGGCCCTGCAGAAAGCCCAAGCAGGACAGGGGGCCAAGAAACCCCCGAGCTCCCTGTCCCAGGCTGGCGCCGTGGGCCAGAAACTCACCCCAATGCTGGGTCTCCTGGCGCCGAAAGATCAGGCCTCCGTGCTGGTTGGGCAGCTCGCAGACAAAGCGCCTACCCCGCTTGGTGCAGGCAGGCCACAGAAACAAAGGAACTGCTGCCCGCCCGGGAGCCCTGGGTACTTGGACCCAGCGCCCAGATAGGCTGCGCTGGGCGATGCCACGCGCCAAAAGAGGGCAGTGGGGGCGAAGTGGGGAGGGCTCTGGACGGAAGCTTGGTGGGCCAGGAAGAAAGAGGCAGCAGAGAGCCCAAGCAGGACAGGGGGCCAAGAAACCCCCGAGCTCCCCGTCCCAGGCTGGCGCCGTGGGCCAGAAACTCACCCCAATGCTGGGTCTCCTGGCGCCGAAAGATCAGGCCTCCGTGCTGGTTGGGCAGCTCGCAGACAGAGCGCCTACCCCGCTTGGTGCAGGCAGGCCACAGAAACAAAGGAACTGCTGCCCCCCGGGAGCCCCGGGTACTTGGACTCAGCGCCCAGATAGTCTGGGCTGGGCGATGCCACGCGCCAAAAGAGGGCAGTCTCTGTGTCTTTCTTGAACCAGAATCCCTCCCAAGCAGGCCAGACTTCCCTAGAAAAGTACAGGGAAGTGTTTGCAGAATTTACAAAGCAATTCTCCTTGATGGTTGTATCGTAACAAGAATACAAAGGTAGCCACGTTTTAGGGCCATTCCCTCTACCCTCTGATGAAGGGGAAAAGCCAATCAGTTGCTACCAGACTCCAAGATGGTTTCTCACTATCTAGGTCACTTCTGGTATGACAGACTGAGTCAGTGAATGTGGCCTGTGGTGTCTTCAATTCCGCTGGACTGAGATAGTTCACTACTGGGACATGGTACCCTCTCGATGCACAAAGACCATACAGGAATCCTGAAGGAACTTCATTCTATTTTGGAGAGAGATCTAAAACCTCTGCAACAAAACCATCAACAATGGCTCCCTGGGATGAGCCAAGGCCCTTTCACTGCCCAGAAGAAACATTCTGACTTGGGCATATACACAGAAACTTTAGAAAACAAGTTCTAGGAAAATCACTGGTCAATGGCAGACTTGGGGGTGGCTGAATGATAGCTGCAGAGAACACACTTCCACTTCTAGAACCATCTAGGCTTTGTCATCTTCATCTTCATCATCTGGTTCTTGTTTTTTTTTTCCCCCGTGTGGTCATTCTTAATCTTTGAGTAGAAGTCTCCTGAGCTTTCCTTACTGTATCAAGGGGATGAGAAATGCATTTGCCTCTTACACTGCACTTCCTTTTTAAGCTATGATCTTATGCTTACATTGTCTCACTTTGTTCTGGGGTGGGTGACTGAACAAGTTACAAGTTGTCTTTATTTTTAAGAACAGAAAACAGATTTTTAAAATAAAGTGAGGAAGAACTCCCAAAAGTAGAAAGGACTCCAAAGAATTCACTGACATTCATTTTTAAAAAGTTTCTGTATTACATTTTAATTGTGCACATATGTGTGTGTGTACATGCATATAGGTGTAAGGTGCCTCTGGAAGGCAAAGGAATCAGACCCCATTGTAGATCGAGTTACAGGTGGTTGTGAGCCACCCAATGCAGGTGCTGGAAAATGAACTCAGGTTCTCTGTAAGAACACTATGTGCTCTGAGCCATCTCTCCAGCACTTTAATGGCGTATTAAATATGTTTAGATGATGAAGTCCTACATTTTTGGCTGTTTTGATGATTAAGGCTTGATATTATATAACTCTTACTGGTCTTCTACTTAAAGTTATAAGTTTTATAAAGTATAGTCAAGTTTGTGTGTGTGTGTGTGTGTGTGTGTGTGGCAACATGAGTGTGACTCTGCGTGTGTAAGCATGCATGAGAACATGTGAGTAACTGTGCCTGTGCTTTTGAGTTTATGTATGTGTGGATGCAGGGTCTCTTCATTGGCCTGAAGATCTTTGGTTAGTTTAGACTGGCTAGTCAGGGAGCGCAAGGATTTATCTGCTTGCCTATGCTTCCTTAGTTCTGGAATTGTAAGTGCATGTACCGTGCATGCTTGGCTTTTTAAAATGTGAGTTCTAGGTACTGTACTCACCCAGTTCACCAACTGACCTGTGGCTCCATACCTGCTTTATTGGTTTATAATTTAAATTTCCTCTCTCTGTATCATGTCTTTTGGGTTGTTTTTCCCTCAAGGACTGAATTATCGAGTCATTTCTCAAATCTGTAATGTGGTCAGTATAAAATTGAGTGAAATATCATTGTCCAGATCTGGCTAGATCTGGTTTTTCCCAGGGCCTGAATAACTTCTAACCAGAACATTTTGGTTTTCATCACAAAGACAGAGTTCTGAGCCTTTAGAAATAATGTGCAAACAAAGAAATGTGTCTATGACTACTCATGGGGTAAAGGGTCCCCAATATGCAGAGTGGGAAAAAGAAACACCAGCTCCACCACCTGACAATTTTTGGTTAGAGTTCTGGCTATAATTGGCAAAGAAACAAGTTCCAAAATATTTTTTTTCCTTTGGGGCTTTCAAAGTGTTAAGAAATTGAATGTACATCACACGTACAACCTTCTTTCCCTATGGTCTTTATTTGGTCATCTCTTGCTGTCTTCGGATATGCTGTATCTCATTTCTATGGTATGTTTGGCAAATGCTGTGTAATCGAGTTCTCCACTCCTTTCTGCCCTCCTCCTTTTTTTGATGTGGAGTCTCATATATCCCACTCAGTCTAGCCTCAAACTTGCTGTGCAGCCGAGAATGACATTGAGCACCTGATCTTCTTCCTTTCCATCCCAAGTGCTGGAATTATAGGTGTGTGCCACCATGCCTGGCTGACTCTCTTATTAGGAACACCATTTAGTCCCTGCTGTATTCATGTTTCATTTTCTACCCAACAATGTAAACTTTGAATTATTGATGAGACAGGATTTCACTCTGTAGCATTGGCTAGTCTAGAATTCATTATGTAACCCAGGTTCACCTGGAACTTTGGACAATTCTGTTTCAGCCTCACAACTATTGATATTATAGGTGTGAACTACCACGCCTAGCAGTGGCAAGTAAACTTGTTGGAGGAGGTATAGCTTGTATTTCTTTTCCTAACTTTATGAACCACTTGTTCAGTGATTGACATAAAGAAATAGGCACTGATAAATTTTAAGCTAATCATTCGAATAATTTTATTCTTGTCTGAGGAGCTAGGCTGTCAGCTACAGTGTTAGGAAGACTGATGTCGTCTTTCAGCTATGGTGCCATTCTGATTCACACGCAAACTGCTGGAATTTTCACTTAATAAGAAAGTCATCAAACAAATAATGAAAAATATTAGTAACACAATAATGAGCTGTCAATCATGACTCTAGTCCGGGGGAAAATGTTAAATTCCATAGGTGTTGAAATTAGCTCGATAGGGAAATAACCAGGCTAGCTAAGGGATACAACAATTCTATTCTTATTTATTATAAGGAGAAAACTCATGAAACAGGAACAATAAATCCAGGCTCAGCTGTGCCCCACCTGAATCACATGGAGAGAACGCACCTGGGCAGTGCAGATGTTTTCCCCACTAACAAGGTTTCTCCATCACATAAGGGAAAAAAATCCAGAAATGACTTTGTTAGATTGCAAAAGTTTATTTCTTGAAGCAAAGAAATAGTCATAGCCAATTGTTCCTTTTTATTTTTAAAGAATATTCTAATAAGAAAATATGAATATAAAGGAAATGTGCTGGATGGCTAATTTTGACAGCAGATTTTTTCCTGTGCAAGCCAGAACTAAGGTCAGATTGGTGCAGCTCCTCACTGACTCCCTTCTAAACAATTTCTTAGCCAGATGCCCCTGCTAATCTGCAAACTGCTCATTGTATTCTCACTTCTGAAATGTTGCTGTCTTGAGATAATACAACATTGCCTTCTACCAGATCCTCTATGATGGTCTTCCTCACACTTATCTTGCTTGAAACTGAAAATCACAGGACTAGAAGGGCCCTTGGGATGCTGAGCAGGAAAAGTTAGTTGCTGCTATGTCTAATGAGCTGAGGTCAGTACCCCCATCTCACATGGTAGGAGAGAACCAACTCCAATAAGTTGGGCTGTGTCTTCTATGCTTGTGCCATGGCTACAGAACTCTTAAACACATGAGCGTGCACACACACACACAGACACACACACACATACAAAAGTAAATTGTAAAGCAAGTTTCATCAAAGCATATGGACTGAATAAAACTGAAAGACACAGACTAGGAACACAAATAGGATGGAAAAGAAAAGAAATTAAGAAGGCACAGAATAAACACATGGACATGTTTTTATAAAACCTTTTGTAAAATAATATTATTCCTAGCTCGAGAAAAATTGTTATAGGATGACACCTCTTCCCAATTGCCTCATAAATTAAAACTAGTCTTTCAAGAGGTAAAAATTCTTATTCATCTTCGCTGATTGGTTTGTTTTTCCTTAGTGAAAACCCAATGAATAAATAAGTAATTTAAGGAAAATAACATTAGCCACAGAATCAGAAGTACTGGGGCAGAAATCAGGGCTTATGCAAGAATTATCTCAAAGTGGTTGGAGATGTGCATTCCTTGGAAACTGAGCCTCTTTGGGGCTAATTTCTACTGAAGGCACAACAGATGAAGGAGAATGGAGAAAATCCAGACTAGGATATACAAGAGCATTCTCCACTGCCGACTTTATCTTCAATAGGCTCACATCTGATCAGATTAAAAAACTTTTGTTTTAGGTCTTAAACTGAAGTCAATGTTTCAGGAGCTTGAGAAATGAACAGATTTACCATTTGCTCAGCACAAACCACTATATGAACTGAGTCCCTGGGAACAGAGTGTGGGGGAACCTTCCAAGGTTACAAAAATTCTGGTACCTTTCTGTCTCTCAAACCAGGACCTTTGGCACTGGCATGTGGGGGAGAGAGCAGTGGGGGTTACTTGCCTCTTAGTTTAAAGAGGAAAGCCACTCTCTAGGTGACTCTAGGCAAACTGTCCAGATCATAAACCTCAGCGAGCACCTCCATATTCAAGATGCTGGCTGACCCAGGAGGTCTTCTTAGGAGTGAGGTTTGCCAGAAGCTTACCAAACCCGGAGCTCGCTTGCAGTGCCAGCCATATTGCAGCTTCTGTTGCTTTTGCAGCAAAGAGTTGCCTCCTGGAAAAGTGTAGCCATAGCTAGCAGCTAGCCTATGACCATGGAGATACCCTGGGAGCAAAATATTGCCTCCTGTTTGCCAAAACAAAAACAAAAACAAACAAAACCAAAAACAAACAAACAACAACAACAACCAAAACAGTTAAGGAGAAAAATGGCTTGAGAAATTTACCAGGCTGAAAAGGGGAGGCAGGGACTATAAATTCATTTGCTTTGCTCTGCCCCAGCCGAAGTACAGGAAAGCTGTCTTAGTCAATCCTACCTGCTTTCAAGGTCACTGGATTTAAGTTTTGGATACACAGGCACACAACAATTCATCCTTAGTGGGTACACAGGAGAACTTTTTTTTTGTTTTCGGAGGGACTTGGGCAGTAAGCAAGTGTCCTAGGGGAACTATCCCAGAGCTTTTGAGGATGTGCCTCCCTTGGTGGCTGAGCCTCTCTGTGGCTAATTCCTACTGAGTACACAACAGATGAAAGAGAATGGACAGAAGGCAGTCTAGCACTTCCAACAGCTTCAACCACTTACCAATTTTATCTTCAGTAGGCACATATCTAGTCAATTTTAAAACACTCCTTTTTAGATCCTAGTCATTCATAAGTTTTCAACAAGCCAGGACAGGGAATGGATTCCCTGCTGGATATTCAGGAGACTCTCAGTGCATACAAGCTCATGGGGGGAGTCTCTGTCATCAAAGAGTGTGGGGATCCCCCCCCAACAAGAATCTAATAATTCAAGTAATTGAATTACTTGTCAAGTTTTCTAGTCATTTCAAGTGGAAAGTCACTGTCTAGGAAGTTCTAGCCATGCTGTCCACAACCTTAGTGAGCACACCTAAACACTCAAGAAGCTGGCTGACCCAGGAGTTCTCTCTTAGGAGGGAGATTTAGCAGGAGCTTAGTGAGCCTGGAGTTCGCTTGCCATGGAACATATTGCAGGATCCATCCCATTTTCCACAATGAGTTGCCTCCTGGGAAAGAACAGCTGCAGCTAGCTACTAGCCTACAGGCATTCAAATGCCCTGAGATTAAAAACATTTTACCATGTTGCAAAAAAAAAAATGAGAAAACTGGCTTGAGGTACTTACCTGACATAACTGACATCTTACAGTAATGGATTCTTTGTGCTCTTAAAGAACTAGCCACCTGGAAGAAACTCCACACGAGTGTAACCCACCTGACCCCAACTGTAAGCCTGCAGGCTCCCAGTTTAAATTGTCAGGATTCCTCTTTTCCTCTACAAAAGGTTCCCATTTGCTGGCATTGGGGGAGCAATGCATATTGAAAGTAGGTGGGTTATGGGGGTGATGAAAACCCACTTACAGTGGTATCCTCCCCACCCAAGAGGAAGTTTGAACACCATGTGATCATCCTGTCTCTTTAAAAAGGCTTGAGTTTAATTGTGGGATAGCCAGGTGCACAAAAGCTCAACACTGCAGACTGCACAAAAGAACTTTATTGGCTTTCAGACGAGTTCCCTGCTATTAACAACAGTAAGAACTGACAAAATCAAAAGTGACAAACAGAAAACGTAAATTAAACATAAGGAAATGGAATAAAATGGACACCATGTCATCTTTTCTCAAATAATAATGCCCATTGATGAAGACTCCTATGTCTGGGGTTATTAACTAAGGGCTTGTCCTTGCTGTATTTGTTTCATCAGAGATGAAGGAGCCTCAGTTGAGGAAATAGCTCCATGAGACCCTGCTGTAAAGCAGTTTTTCAATTAGTGGTCAATGGGCAGGAAGCAGGGTGGGGGTTGCTACTCTCGGGGTGGAGGTCCTGCATTATCTCTCTGTATATGTATAAAGATACTGGTTGAGCAAGCCAGGGAATGCAAGCCAGTATGAAGCACCCCTCAATGGCCAATGAGTCAACTCCTGCCCTGTTTGAGTTCCTGCCCCATTCTTCCAGGAACGATGTAGAAGTACAAACCAACTAAACACTTTCCTCCCCAATTTGCTCTTTGGTCATAATGTTTCATTGCAGCAAATAGAAACCCTAATTAAGACAGGCCTTGATTGCTTCCTGAACAGGTGAAAAGCAGGGACACAGGGCCACCACTCCTACATATTACCTTGGAACACCTTGGTCAGTTGTTCTAAGTCTTCCTGATGTGACCCGGCAATACAGTTCTTCATTTGTGGAGACCACACCCCAACGATAAAGTTATTTTGTTACTACTTCATAACTAAGTTTGCTACAGTTATTAATCTAATGCAAATACTTTGAATGCAGCCTTTAAAGATGTCCTGACCAGAGGTTGAGAACTCTTCCTATAACGTGGTTGTCATCTTCTCTGGCTGCCCACAGTTCCTTGGTGACTCTGGGATGAGAGAGTTCCCAGAGATTACCACAGACAGTAGTGTTTCCCTAGCACACCCATGCTATACTCTAATATTCCCATCCCTTCAAACACTGTCCACCTCCTCTAGCAATGCAATCAATGAACAGGTGAATGGGGTCAGCTACACCTTACACAAGAGCAGAGAAACAACCATTGAACACATTCGTTACACGATTTCTATCTTTAACTCCTACAGACCCATTATCTCCCACTTCAGGCCTGCAGGGGTAGAGGGAACTAGGTACAAGTAAGTGTCTTCAAAACATCTGGCTCCTCTCTGCTGTAACCTTTCCACTATTAGGATCCTGAACAATTCATACAGAACCATTTCTGTTGCTTAGGTTGTTTGTGCATGATTGCACTCCCATCCCTTGTGAGGTGAAGACATGAAGATCTATCTCAAGGTTGTCCTCTGAGAGAAAGCAAGTTGGAGGCACCTGCTACACAGAGTAGAATCCAGCATTTTACGGGGAAAACCTTCTGTTAGTACTGAGCTTGCTTTTTAAAATGTTCCATTCATATTTTCCCTTTCCCAAATTCCTCCCAACATCTACCTTCATTACCCACCAAACTGTGTAACTTTTTTCTTCAGAACTTCCCCCCCCAAAGAGAAAGAACAAAAGGACTAAAACACATAAACCTAGAAAGCAAACATAAAGCCCATGGTGTTTTGTGTGTGTGTGTGTGTGTGTGTGTGCGTGTGTGTGTGTGTGTGTGTGTGTTGGGGCATTCTGGGCAGGGGTCGATTGCTGGGATGTTACTTATATATTCTTTGCTTGAATATGTTTTTATATGAGGCCTCACTAGACCTAGAGATCTAGATAGTCATGCCTCTGAATTCATACAGAAAGATTATTCATGTTTAACACCAAATCTAGACTGACTTGTTGCCTATTTTGGCCTTTCCATTCTTGTCATATGCTTTGAAAATTTTCTTCATTATACAACATTTATTTAAAAATTCCCTGCAAATAAACAACACTTACTCCTCCATTTTAGCAGGCTCAATGTATCTCAGCTCGTGTAGCTACCCCATTAAATTTTACAGTTCACTACTGATTAATTTTATACATCCATCATCCAAATCAAACAGACTCAGAACTTGAAAAACAATTCACTCTAAGGCCTCATTCAGCACTCAGGTAGATCACTTAACTCAGTTTTCCCTACTCCTTTCCATTCAGGCTTCTCTATTGGGTACTAAGCATTTTATTTGTTTCATTATATATGCATATGATTGACGAGTTCCAACAGTTAAGGGAGAATATTCATCATTCATTTTTTGAGATTGTTCCACCCCAGTTTAACATCCCATCTCCAGGCCCATCCATCTGGCAGGCAGTGTCGTAATTTTACATTTCTTAGAGCTAAACAACAATATGAAAATTGCAGGAAATGGATGTATTTTCATAATCCTTAAAGAAAAATAAAAGCTTTCCCAATGCAAAAGAATTTCAGTATCAACCACGCTAATACTGTTGCTAGGAGATTTTTGAAAAGAAATAGCCACAGGGAAAATGCACTGGCGTATTTTGATGAAGTCATTCGTAAATGTTGTTGCGTCTAGCTCTAGAAATAGCTCTAGATTTTTTGTTTTTTGGATGACATCTCTTTAAATTCATTGTCTTTAAAATCATTTTTGAAGAGGTAAAATCATTTACTGTTTGTTGTTTGGTTTCCTGTTTCTTAGTGAAACACCAATAATGAAAGCAATAATTGAAGGAATATAATATTAGCCAAAGTACCATACGTACCTGGGTAGCAAGCAGGTTTCCTGACAGAGTTACATCGAAGTGGTTGGAGATGTGCCTCCATTGGACACTGAGCTTCTCTGGAGCTAATTCCTACCAAAGGAACAACAGATGAAGGATAAGAGAGAAAAGCCAGGTGAGCATTTGCAGCAGGGAAACCCACTGCCTATTTTATCTACAGTAGGCTCACATCTAATCAATTAAAAATCTTAAGTCAAAGTTTCAGGAGCCTGGGAAATGGACAGATTCACCGCTCAGCAAGTTTAGCATTCGCTTACCACAAACAACTCTATGAACTGAGTCCCAGGAAGAGTGTGCAAACCTTCCAAGATTCCAACAATTTCAGTAAGTCTCTGTCCCTCAAACCTGGTCCTGTGTCAGATGGGGGAGGGGATGGTGGGGCTTACTAGTCTCTTAGTTTAAAGTGAAAAGCCACTCACTGGGAGGATCTAGGCAAGCTGTCGAAATCCTAAACATCTGTGAGCACCCCAAAATTCAAGATGCTGGCTGACCCGCGAGGTCTTCTTAGGAGTGAGGTTCGCCAGGACCTTACCGAACCCGGAGCTTGCTTGCTTGCTTGCAGCGGCAGCCATGCTGTGGCTTTTTTCGCTTTTTCGGCAGCATTTGTAACGTGTACCCCACTACCGACTTTATCTTCAGTAGGCTCACATCTAATCAATTTAAAAATCTTTCGTTGTAGGTCTTAATCTGAAGTCAATGTTTCAGGAGCTTGGGAAACGGACCGATTCACGGCTCAGCAGGTTTACTGCGCTTGGCAAGAACAGTTGTATGAACTGAGTACCGGGAACAGGGTGTGTGAGTACCTTCCAATTTTCCAAAAATTGCAGTGCATTTCTGTTCCTCTGACCAGGTCCTCTGGGGAGCGAGCAGTGTGGATTACTTGTCTCTTAATATAAATTGGAAAACTACTCACTAGGAGGATCTAGGCAAGCTGTCCAAATTGTAATCCTCAGAAAGCATCCCAAATTCAAGATGCTGGTTGACCAAAAAGCCCTAGGTCTTCTTAGGAGTGAGTTTCGCCAGGAGCTTACAGAACCCACAGCTTCCTTGCTTCTATGGCAGCCATACTTCAGCTTTATTGCTTTTGCAGCAAAGAGCTGCCTCCTGGGAAAGAGCTTGCACAAGCTAGCTGCTTCTCTTGGAGCATGGAGATACCCTGGAATCAAAACTATTACCCCATGTTTAATGATTTAGTTATTTTTATTTTGTGTACATTTGTGTTTTGCTTGCAGGTATGTCCTACTGGATCTCCTGGAACTGGAGTTACAGACCATTGTGATTTGCCATGTGTGGGTGCTGGGAAATGAACCTGGATCCTTGTCTTCTGGGAGGATAAACAGCCAGTGCTGTCAACCTTGGAGCCATCTCTCCAGCTCAAAGCTTTCGTTTGCAAACATGATAGATGGATTTAGAGATGGTAGAATGTATTTAAAATGCTCCATATTGGTATTTTTCTGTAACCCATATGTTTTTTTCAGTACTAATTGCTGAAGAAATGCAGTCATTCTTATAATAAATTTTTAGTTCTTTTCTTCCCCCTCCCTCTCTCCCTTCCTTCCTTCCTCCCTCCCTCCCTCCCTCCCTCCCTCCCTTCCTTCCTTTCTTTTTTCTGTTTTTAGAGACAACATTTCTTTCTGTAGCCCTGGGTGTCCTGGACTTTGTGCTGTAGACCATGCTAGCCTGAAACTCACAGATCTGTCTGCCTCTCCCTCCCAAGTGCTGGGATTAAATGTGTTCACCACCACTACCAGCTAACTTTTTCAATTGCCATGTGATAGTATACAGATTTATAAGGAAGACTGTGATATTTTGAGACAAGTATATGCAGTGGTAAGGTCAAATCATGGTACTGACCATATTCATCACTTCAAATAATTTTAAATGTTTATTTATTTGGTGTGCACATGTGCAATGCACCTGCCACCATGTGTGTTTGGGAGTTAGTTTTTTGCTGCCACCTTGTGGGATTAAAGCTGAAACTTAGTTTATCAGGCTTGGTCACAAGTGTTTCTTCCTGCTAAGCCAGTTCTCATCTCAAATATTTGTTTATGTGTGTTAAGAATGTTAGAAAATCTTTTCTAGTGATTTTGAAATATGCAATGTATTGTTACCAATAGTTACCCTACCGTACAAATGGTGTATTAGGATGCTAGATACTGTTCCTCCTATTGGGTCTGCAATATTACATCCATGGACCTACCCCTGCTGAAGTCTCCAGGGCACTATTTTATTTTGGATTTAGATTATGCCACTTTTTAGCCTCCTCATAGAAGTGAGGCATGCAGGCATTCTTGGTAGTTCACATCTGAAGTTATGCTACTGTTTCATAGCTTTCAGGAAGCTATGAAAACCGCACCTCTTTTCCTGATCCCCAATTACCTTTGCAGCTGTACTCACATGTGGAAATGTACCTGGGTACACTTCCACAGCATCTTGTCCAGTGCAACACACAATTTGTGTTTTTTTGTAAGGCAAGTTATGAAATTCCTATGTTGAGTTTAGTTTATAGGACTCAAAGTCTAGCCATTTCACAGCTAACTCAAAAGTTATTTTAGAATTATTTTGTTTTATGTGTGTGAGTGTTTTACCTGCATGTATGGATATACTCTACATGTGCAAATACTACTTGCAAAGATTAAAATACGGTGTTGGATCCCGTGTCATTGGAGCTATGGGTGGTTGTGAGCCACCATGTGGGTGCTGTGTATAGAAATCTGAGTCCTCTGCAAAAAGAAACTAGTACTCTCAGCTGGTGAGTTATCTTTCCAGGTTGCACTGCCAAATTTTCATTTAGAGGTTTGATTCAGACCTGGGCTTTCATTCCATCATTTCTCTCAGATGACTTGTAATACAAATCACAGTTAAACTTCATTTGGGGGACTGTTGATTGAGATAGTTATCACTACACTGAAGCATTAAGACAGACTTGTCAAAAATGCTGACCATCTATATCCATACTTGTACACACACCTGGAAAAACAGGGCAGTGCAGGAATAGCATCAGATGTACTAAACTATCCAAGACATGGGTGATGGAGGAAGTGCTATTCACATGTTTCATAGGATTGAGTTTAAAAGCATGCACAGTGATAGTAGTTATGTGTTGTTATGTGAAGGATGAAGGGCCTTTTCGTGTTCATTCCTGATAAAACTATTCCACTGGGTAAACATTTGGCTCCCCCCATCCCAGTTGTAATGTATATGTCTACCTAAAAGACATTATATTTTGGCCTTCCAAAACCATAACAAAATCTGTCTTTTTAAAATAGCCTAATGCCAAATAGCAATTTATGCTTTGGGACTTGGAAGGTGCATCCCTCTGGGAAGCAAATGTATTGGTGTTAATTTCATTGATTGATTTTCGCTTGCTTGCTTTTGTTTCTAATTATGTTTTGTTTTCAAGACAGGGTTTCTCTGTGTAGCCCTGGCTGACCTCATACTCAGAGAACTCCCTACCTCTGCCTACCAAGTACTGGGACTAACGGCACGCACCACCATCACCTGGCTGCATTTCTTTGTTACCACCAGCTTTTCTTGTTTCAGGCAGCAGATGTAGACTGGTAATTTCTACTTTGGTCATCTTGCTGGTTTCATTCCTTGCTGGGAGCCGATTTGAATAGCTGCCATTACAAGATGGCATTTGGCCCCAGTCTTGATTGATAGATAACTCCATATTAGGGTTGCAGTTCTTCCACCGGAAAACAGGGTGAGTTGTTGTGATCTAGCTGCCCACACTTCCCCTGACCGGCAGGGGAACATCCTGGTCTGTAATTGACAGGGATGTTCCCCTGCTTTCTTTCCTGCCAGTGGGTCTCCAGAAAAATAGTTAAAGTATCAAAGTATCAAAAGTTGCTAGGCAGACTCCCTATATAAGCAGCTATAGTTCAGAGCCCCTTGCCCCTTGCTTTCTGCTCTCCCTACAACCAAGAGGCTCCAATAAAGCGTAATTTGAGAAGAATCCTCGTCTGGTGGCTGTTCCTTCCTGCTGGTCAAGGAGCTCGCCGCAATTCCTGATTTGAAGATTTGAAAATCCATATACCAGCAAGTCAGTGCTAGCCTCTGAAATAGAGCATCTTTATTTAGCCCCTGGTAAAGGTAGGGAACTTTCATTTCTGACTGAAAGCCTACGTGGATGGAATGTCCATCAACATGGAAAGTAACTATGAATCTAAGTAGAAAGGTGGGTAGAGTATCAAAGAAAAGGTTTCTTTGTCATGAAAAATGATATTTATTTTAGCTTTCCCAGAACTCAAAGGTTATAAAGTCTCAAGACAACCTTAAAATTTCTCCAAAATTTTTAGGCTTGTGCTGTCCTCTAGTGGCAACATTTGATAAGACAAGATGCTATTTGCCTTGGTGGAAAGATTGAAGTAGCTACTATGGCAAAATGCTTTAGCGAGATAATTTGGAAGTTTACTGTTTTTGAGATTGTGATATCCAAACTTAGGGTGTCAGCAGATTTTGTGTCTGGTGAGGCTTCTCTCTGTTTTGAAGCCAGCCCCTTCGTGCCATAGTGGAGAGGGTCAAAGGGGCTTCTCAAAGCTTTCGCCTACTTTCCCTTAGGGTTCTATTCACACTCACAAGCATAGAACCCTCTCACAGGCCCTGCAATCCTACTATCATAACCCTGTAGGTTTAGTTTTCTTTGGGCAGTGCAAGGCAGTCATACCATAGCATCTCTTCATATACAGTAGGGGCTGTGGGGAAAGGGCTGTGCTTCAGTAGGAAAGTGTGGGTTAGAACGCACATTGAGTACAATTTTCTGGTTCTAGATATTATAGTAGGACTCTCAAGAGTAGCAGCCAATAGGACACATGCACATGCTTCTGGGTCTGTTTGTTATAATGGATTATCATACATGGCTGTTTTCACTTGGCGTTTACCAGCCTGGGACCTACTTACTTCGACAGCATTTCAATGTCTTAATTGCATGACAGAGAAGAGTAATGCTAAAATTCTTCAAGGGTACTAGAGATCCTGAGACATTTGTTCTTCAGTCATGGCAGAAGCCATGTGTCTGGACCTTCTCAAGTGGGTGTAATTACAAATGGCAGGTGCATTTGAACATTTTTAAAATTGATTTTAATGTTTAACTGTGCGTGCACAGATGACACACCTGTGCAGGTGCTCTGGGAGGCCAGACGAGGGGTAGGATCCTTCTGGAGGCAGAGTTAATAGGCAATTGTGAGGTGGCTGATGTGGGTGTGAGGAACTAAACTCTGGTCTTCTAGAAGAGTGGCAAGGACTCTTAATTACTGAGTTATCTTCTCAATCTGTCCTTCCCCACATTTTTAACATTTTAACTTTCTTAAGCTTTTAATTTCCTGATTCTATAATAAAAAAAGGCAAATTTGGCATTTGTAGCATTTTCTTTTCCTGCGGACCAACTCTGGCTTCATTATTTTCTTTTCCTTATTTTTTCCCCAACATAACATCCTTATTGATTATTTGTTAATTTCACACAATGCACCCCAATCAAACTAACTTCCAATTCCTCCTAGGTCCACTCTTGTACCCTATGGCCTTCCCTCTGCATTCATTTTTAGCCAATCAAGAATTAAAAGCAGCTCTTTTAACCTTAAAAGGTTAGCTCTTGCCAGTAAATTCAGAGTCCTGTTTCTTCTAACATTGCCCCATATCCTACGTACTTAGTGTCCATTTCTACAAGTATTTCTCATCTTTTTCTGTAGATAGTAGAAATTTAAGTCATTCTTTTTCTTATCTTCTTTCTTTCTTTTTTAGTTTTTCGAGGCAGGGTTTCTCTGTCTCTGACAGCTTCGGTTCTTGTTCTGCAACTGAATCTTGTGGCCCAGGCTGGCCTTGAATTCACAGAGATCTGCCTGCCTCTACCTCCCAAGTGCTGGGAATAAACACATGCATCACCACTGCCCAGCTTCAAGTCATTCTTTTTTTAAAGACATGTGTGGGTTTTTTGTAATGACTCCAGGATAAACTTTTTGTTCATCTGCAGATTTATTTATTTGAGGCATGGCTTCAGGTTCCCCAGTCTGACCTTGAAATTTTCATGTACCTAACTGAAGATGATCTTGAACTCCTGATCCTGCTACCTCTACCATCTGAGTACAGAGATCACAGGTGTGTGCCAGTGCTCTTTATTTATCGTTTGACAAAGATTCATCCCAGGGCCCAGGCATACTAGGCAAGCACCCTATCAACTGAATTATATCTATAGCTCCATGTTATTTTTGAGACAGGGTCTCATGTTGCCCAGGGGGCTTGCCTCAAACTCACTTTGGACCCACAGTTGACCCTGAACTTCTTATTCCCCTTGCCTTCACCTTCCAAGGGCTGAGGATAGAGATGTGTGCCATCTCCTTGTGGCCGACTCTTCAAATTCCATCTTTAGTGGATTGTGATGACTTAAATCTAGTTCTAGATTCAGAAGCAGAAAGAATTATTAGAGTTGAGTCCCCAAAAGATTTGCAAGGCACTGTGGTGAGGTCATTTCAGTTTCTTCTGGCAATTCATTTCCCATACAAGACTTAGACTCCTTAGGGTAGAATGTTTACTAAAACATCTAGCATACTTTCCTTGCTTAATATTGTTTATGCTAGTTGAAATTCTAACCTTATACTTACTATCTGTTTCTAATATATATAGTTTTGTATTGGGTTTGGAACTCTCTTATTTAAGAAAAAGGGGAGGCGCTGTGGGAGTTTCTTCCATTCCTTCAGCCAATAGACTTTAAGATACCAGCTTACTTGGGTGTGGTCTCTTATACTCACTATACTATACTATACTATACTTATACTTAAATGCAGCTGTAAAGCATGCGTGCTCTCATTCTTGCTTCTGGCTGCTAGACTCTGTTCCTGTTCCCCATTTGTACAGAGGTCTGTGATCTGTGAGTCTCCCCTAAATAAATAACCCTTTATTATACATAATTCTAAACTAGTGTGGGATTATTTTGTATCTTCCACCATCACATCTGCATCCACATAAACCCTGAGAGAGCTTGGGAAGTAATTCTAGACACAAAAGAATATAGTTAAGAACAGCTTATTGATAGCAGCATATTCTCGGGTTGGATCTGTTTGCTAGAGGAAAGCTCATCTCATTTAAGAGAGACTTCCTGGCTCAGCTTTAGCTGCAAAAACCTTGCAGCTCTTTTAAGAGGCCCTGCCACCAAACACTTAAATGGTGTTTATGAATTACTGACAGAATTCTCTATGGTGTTGTCAGGGACCTTGAGACACCATATAGTTGTGGCAATAAACTTGGCTCTGGCCAGTACCTCTGCCATGAGGCTAGACTCTTAGAAAGCTAAAGAATGGGCTGGATCTAGCTGTCAAAGCCACAGGCTTTAATCCTAGCCATATAGCTTAGCAAATTAAAGACTTGTGTTGTCAGAAAAAGAGGGATATACAGTAAAGGTAGAGTCAAAGACAAAGAAACCTCTAAATGTTTTACACTGCATTTAAAAATGTATGTAGGCTTAGGAGGAAAAGAAAAAGGATAAAGTCCTTAAAAGAAAAAAAGAAAAGAGACCTTTAATCTCAACACTTGGGAGGCAGAGGCAGGTGAATCCCTGTGAGTTCAAGGACAACCTGGTCTACAGAGTGAGTGCCAGGAGAGCCAAAGATACACAGAGAAACCTAGCCTCAAAAAACATAACTTAAAAATAAAAATAAAAGCAATAGAGTTTAAAATAAAGCCATATAAAGATGTAAAATTGACACAGAGTCTGAATACTGTACATTACTGTGTTGTCTTTGAACTGTATGAATACTGAGGAAGGAACGAAAGCTGCTATATTTATTTGATTATAAATGCTGCTGGATTAATCCAACATATATCTTTTGAAAATGCCTTGACTTCAAAATTTAAGTCAAAAGGTATGCTATTTTGGAGAATAGGTTTTTCCTTTTTTTTCATAGGAAATGAGATTCATTCTGGGTTAAGAAAAATCAGGTCTGACAATGGAAGAAGAACTGAGAAATCTCAGAAAAGAGTCTATGGCCCAGATGTCTGTGTTTTACATCCAGAAGAGCCTCAAGGCTGCTGGCTGAGATGATCAAGGCTCACAGAATATTCCAGTCAGGACTTGATCATAATTCTAAATTTGCTTTAAGTCTCCATAAGATAATTGGCACCTCCACTCAGCAGGAAGTAGCCTGGAAAACTATGCCCACATTCCCCAAAAATAGATTATGAATATTTATCTTTGTTTAGAATATCGGTTACGAGTTGTTATGGATAATGGTCAGTAGAAAAGCTAAACAAAGGAGATTCGATTCAGAGTTCTTGTTTAAAAAAATGGGAAGTGCTGTGGGACAATGGTTTGTACCCTGTCACTTGTATTTTAAATAGAGTTTCACCATGGTAATTCTCTGAGAGAGTCAAGTCTTCAGTTTCATCAGCATTTTACTATGCATTCTTATCCCAGCATCCATGATCCCAATTCTTCACAGTCTGTTTCCTTACTTCAACAGCAGACAGCCCATGAGAGAACTCTTAGAAGATCTGTATACATTCACATACAGATATCCAAAAATACAGCCATATACTTAGAAGGAATTAGGTCAACTGAAGAGAGAAGCCAATGTATTTGAAATGATGTACTTATTTTTCAGGAGAGCCAGAAGACTATTGTTTCTAGCCTGTATAGAAAGGCCTGAGAGTGGGAGAGGGACACATGTAGCTTCACTTTGAAAGTCAGGTTCCAAAACATGATGATCTGATGTTCCAGTTGGAAGGCTTGAGAAGAGTGGCATCTCAGCTCTAAGGCACACAGACAGGAGGAATTCCCCTTCACTGAATATTTGTTACATCCAGGCTTTCAACTGGATTCTATGATGCCTGCCTTATGATGAAAGATGTTATGATTTATTCATGATTTTAATAGTCCTGTCTCTTGCCATGTGACATCATACATCACCTCAAGACTCAGTCAGCAAGAAGGCTCTCACCAAATATAGACTTCTGATCATCAGAACCATGATAAGTTTCCTTTCAAATTCAACAAGTTTGTGATATTTTGTTATTAGCAGTAGAAAATGAAATGATGACAGAGTGCAATAATCTCATTCCAGAATACTTTCACAGGTACACATCATGTTAGATCAAACATCTTACACTTTATACCCTTCCAATTGACAGATAAAATGAACCCTCATAGAGTGCTTTTCTTTTCTTCATTGCCCTTCAATTCTTTCACAGCTTTTATGTTCTCGACTACTTATAGTAATAACAAATCATTGTGGTTTATGGATGCTTCACCTCCAGCTTGTGGCATTGATGGCATCTTTAAGTGGTGATACTAGTGGGACAAAGATTGCTGGGGGGGGACATGATCTTAAATGGGATAATGAGACCCCAGCCTCCATTTGTTTTTCTTTGTTTCCTGGCCAGTTTCTTGCTTCACCACATCCTGTCTTCTCCATGTACTGTCACAGCACAGGCACAAAGACAGTGTTGACAACTGACCATGGACTGAAATCTCAAAGTCTGGGATGAATAAATCTTTTTTTATTTTCTTTTCAATTTCCATTTTTAAATTTATTTAATGTTAGGAATTATATATAATTATAAATATATATAAATATATATTATAAATTATAATTAAATATACATTTTCTCTTTTTACTTAAAAATTTCCACCTCCTCCCCTCCTCCCATTTCCCTCCCATCTCCCCATTCCCTTCCCTCTCCCTCTCCATTCCAAAGAGCAGTCAGGATTCCCTGCCCTATGGGAAGTACAAGGTCCTCCCCCCTCCATCCAGGTCTAGGAGGTGAGCATACAAACAGACTATGCTCCCACAAAGCCAGTACATGCAGTAGGATCAAAACCCAATGCCATTGTCCTTGGCTTCTCAGTCAGCCCTCCTTGTCCAACACTTTCAGAGAGTCCGGTGTGGTCATATGCTCCATCAGTCCCAGTCCAGCTTACTTTGGTGAGCTCCCATTAGATCAGCTCCACCATCTCAGTGGGTGAGCTCATCCCTCACGGTCCTGACTTCCTTGCAAATGTTCTCCCTCCTTCTGCTCCTCATTTGGACCTTGGGAGCTCAGTCCAGTGTTCCAATGTGGGCCTCTGTCTCTAGCTTCATCCTTCTCCAGATGAAGGTTCTATGATGATATGCAAGATATTCATCAGTATTGCTGTAGGATAGGGCCATTTCAGGCTCCCTCTCCTCAGCTGTCCAAGCATGTAGCTGGGGACATCTCCATGGACACCTGGGGACACCTCTAGAGTCATGTCTCTTGCCAACCCTAAAATGGTTTCCTTAATTAAGATATATACTTCCATGCTTTCATATCCACCCTTCTTCCATCCCAACTGTCCCATTCCCCCAAGCTCTCCCCATCCCCCTTCTCACTTTTTTTCTCCCAATGTCCTCTTACGCCCCCACCCCCAAGTTTCCAATTTTTGCCTGGCAATCTTGTATACTTCCAATATACAAGAGGATAACTCTGTTTTTCTTTGGATACACCTTCTCATTTAGCTTTTCTAGAATCATGAATTATAGGCTCAATGTCCTTAATTTATGGCTAGAATCCACTTATGAATGAGTACATACCATATTCATAATTTTGGGTCTGGGTTACCTCACTCAGGATAGTGTTTTCTATTTCCATCCATTTACATACAAAATTCAAGATGTCATTGTTTTTTTTACCGCTGAGTAATACTCTAATGCGTACATATTCCACACTTTCTTTATCCATTCTTCTATTGAGGGGCATCTAGGTTGTTTCCAGGTTCTGGCTATTATAAATAATGCTGCTATGAACATAGTTGAACAAACGCTTTTGTAGTATGATAGGGCATCTCGTGGGTATATTCCCAAGAGTGGTATTGTTGGATCCTGGGGCAGGTTGACCCCAAATTTCCTAAGAAACTGACACAACGATTTCCAAAGTGCTTGCACAAGTTTGTATTCCTTCCAGCAATGGATGAGTGTTTCCCTTACTACACATCCTCTCCAGCAGAGGCTATCATTGGTGTTTTTGATTTTAGTCATTCTGACTGGTGTAAGATGATATCTCAATGTTGTTTTGGTTTGCATTTCCCTGATCGCTAAAGAGGTTGAGCATGACCTCAAATGTCTTTTGGCCACTGAACTTCTTCTGTTGAGAATTCTCTGTTCGGTTCAGTGTCCCATTTTTTAATTGGGTTGATTAGCATTTTAAGGTCTAGTTTCTTGAGTTCTTTATATATTTTCAAATCAGACCTTTGTTTGTTGCGGGGTTGGTGAAGATCTTCTCCCAGTCAGTAGGTAGCCTTTTTGTCTTAGTGACAGTGTTCTTTGCTTTACAGAAGCTTCTCAGTTTTAGGAGATTCCATTTATTCAATGTTGTCCTTATTGTCTGTGCTACAAGGTTATATGTAGGAAGTGGTCTCCTGTGCCCATGTGTTGTAGAGTACTTCCCACTTTCTCTTCTATCAGGTTCAGTGTGTTCAGATTGATATTGAGGTCTTTAATCCATTTGGACTTGAGTTTTCTGCATGGTCATAGATATGGATCTATTTTCATTCTTCTACAGGTTGACATCCAGTTATGCCAGCACTATTTGTTGAAGATATTTTCTTTCTTCCATTGTATACTTTTAGCTACTTTGTCGAAAATCAGGTATTCCTAGGTTTGTGGGTTAAAACCCTGGTTTTCTATTCGATTCCATTGTTCAACATCTCTGTTTTTGTGCCAATACCAAGCTGTTTTCATTACTGTAGCTCTGTAGTAGAGTTTGAAGTCAGGGATGGTAATGCCTCCACAAGTTCCTTTATTGTACCTTTATTATTTGGCTATCCTGGGTTTATTGTTTTTCCATATAATGTTGATTATTGTTTTCTCAAGGTCTGTGAAGAATTTTGTTGGGATTTTGATGGGGATTGCATTGAATCTATAGATTGCTTTGGTAGAATTGCCATTTTTACTATGTTGACACTCCCAATCCAAGAGCAAGGGGGATCCTTCCATTTTCTTGTATCCTCTTAAATTTCTTTCTTCAAAGATTTAAAGTTCCTGTCAAATAGATCTTTTGCTCCCTTGGTTAGAGTTACCCCAAGATACTTTATGCTATTTGTGGCTATCGTGAAAAGTGATGCTTCTCTGATTTCCCTCTCTGTTTTTTTATCCTTTGTGTATAGGATGGCAACTGATTTCTTGGAGTTGATCTTGTAACCTGCTACATCACTGAAGTTATATATCTACTTTAGAAGTTCTTTGGTAGAGTTATTGGGGTCACTAATGTACACTATCATATCATCTTTAAATAATGAAACTTTGACTTCTTCCTTTCCGATTCGAATCCCCCTGATCTCCTTCTGCTGTATTATTGATATTGCTAGAACTTCAAGCACTATATTGAAGAGGTATGGAGAGAGTCGACAGCCTGTCTTGTTCCTGATTTTAGTGGAATGGCTTTGAGTTTCTCTCCACTTAATTTAATGTTAGCTGTCGGCTTGCTGTATATTGCTTTTATTGTATTTAGGAATGAACCTTGTATCCCTAATCTCTCCAAGACCTTTATCATAAACGGGTATTGAATTTTGTCAAATGATTTTTCTGCATCTAATGAAATGATCATATGTTTTTTTCCTTCAGTTTATTTATATGGTGGATTACATTGATAGATTTGCATATGTTGAGCCAGCCCTGCCTTTCTGGGATGAAGCCTACTCAATTATAATGTATAATTTTTTGGATTTGTTCTTGGATTCAGTTTGCGTATTTTATTGAGAATTTTTGCATGGTTCATGAGTGAGATTGGTCTGTAATTCTCTTTCTTGATTAAGTCTTTGTGTGGTTTTGGTATCAGGGTGACTGTAGCTTCATAAAAGGAGTTTGGCAATGACTCTTCTGTTTCTACTTTGTGAAACACATTAAGAAGTATAGGTATTAGGTCTTCTTGGAAGTTCTGGTAGAATTCTGCATTGAAACCATCTGGTCCTGGGCTTTTTTTGGTAGAGAGGTTTCTGATGACAGCTTCCAATTCCTCACTACTTACAGGTCTATTTAAACTGTTCGCATGGTCTTGATTTAATTTTGGTATATAGTACTTATCTAAAAAAGTTTCCATTTCTTTCACATTTTCCAATTTTGTGGCATACAGACTTTTGTTGTAAGATCTAATGATTCTCTGAATTTCCTCTACATCTGTGGTTATGTTCCCCTTTTCATTTTATGATCTTGTTAATTTGCATGTTCTCTCTCTGCCGTTTGATTAGTTTGGATAGGGGTTTGTCAATCTTGTTGATTTTCTCCAGGAACCACCTTTTTGTTTCATTGATTCTTTGGATTGTTTTCTATATTTCTATTTTGTTGATTTCAGCCCTCAGTTTGATTATTTCCATTCTTCTACTCCTCTTGTGTGAGTCTGCTTCTTTTTTTTTTCTAGAGCTTTCAGCTGTGCTGTTAAGTCTCTAATGTGTGCTTTCTCCATTTTCTTTATGTGGGCACTTAGTGTTTTGAATTTTCCTCTTAGCACTGCCTTCATAGTGTCACATAGGTTTGGGTATGATGTGTCTTTATTTTAAGTGAATTCAAGGAAGACTTTAATTTCTTTATTTCTTCTTTGACCCAGGGGTGGTTCAGTAGTTGACTGTTCAATTTTCATGAGTTTATATGCTTTCTGGGCTTAGAATTGTTGTTAAATTCTAATTTTATTCAATGGTGATCCAATAGTACACAGGTGGTTACTACAATTTCTTTCTATCTATGGATGTTTGCTGTAGAGTTAGCCCCAGCCTTGTTTGTAGGGTGGGGTCGCCTGAGGATATTTTTTACTAATAAATATTGCTGATGTGCTCTCCCCCTTCCCTTCTGCTTTCCTGTTCTCTACTGGAACCTCGGGTTCTCTAAGTCTTTTCCCAATTAAAGCTGAATATATTGTCATAATTTCTGTCTGCCTTCATTTATGTCGCTACATTTTGGCACCCAATGTGGGGCACGAACCCACAACCCTGGGATTAAGAGTCTCATGCTCTACCGACTGAGTTACATTTGCTTTGTTACCAATTACGTGATCAATTTTTGAGAAGGTTCCATGTGATGCTGAGAAGAAGGTACATTCTTTTCTGTTTGGGTGGAATGTTCTATAGATGTATCTTCAATGTCTTAGATTCTTTCTTCTGTCTCTTGTATTCCGTTGGTAATACTTGTCTCTGTAGTTCCTGTTTGTTTACCAAGAATTTCCATATCCAGCCTTACCTCAGATTGTGTTTTCTTCATTACCCCCACTTCATTTTTAAAGTCTCGAACTATTTCCCTTACCTGTTTGATTGCTTTTTTTTGTTTGTTTTTCTTGGGTATCTTTGAGAGATTTATTTATTTCGTCTACCTTTTTGTTTGTCATCTCCATTTCTTTTTGGCAATTTTTCACCTCCTGTTTAAGGTCCTCAATTATTTTCACATAGTTCCATTTAAAGTTGATTTCTTCTATTTCTTCTGGAGTAGTGTTTTCTATTCTTTTTGTTTCTGCATCCCTGGATTCCAGTTATGACATGTTGCCTTTCAGGTTGTTGGAAAAATTATTGCATTGGCGCCTCCCCATCTCTTTCTTCAAATGGAGCCAGGTGAGTCTTTGTGTTTTGTTCCAGTCTTTGCTGTGACTGACTCTCTGGGTGGATCTCCTCAGTACAGGAGCAGAAACTGTTTTTGTCTGTCCTGATGGAACTCCTCAGCACTTAAACAGGGATGCCTGGTAGCCCAAGGACACCTCGGACAAAAGGCTGAATGTGGGGGCAGGGCGGGGTCGAGTAGGACACAGCAGACCCTGCAGCACAAGATGAGGGTGCCTACACTCCCTTGCGGGGACCTTCAGGCCTGCCTGGCAGGCAGATACACACCCCTCTGTGTGGATGGCCTTAGTGCAGGAGCAGGAAACTGTTCCTGAGCCAAGGACCTTGCAGACAATAGGGCAGGCTTGGGGGAGGCACGGTCATGTGTAACAAAGACACCCCTGCAACCAGAGCTGGGGAAGGGGGGCTGTGCTCTCTTCTGGGACAGGCGACCCCAGGATAGCACACACTCATCCTTCTGGATGGAACTCCTCATCACTGAAACAGGGATGCCTAGTAGCCCAAGGGCACCTCGGATAAAAGGGTGAATGTGGGGCAGGGTGGGGTCGAGTAGAATACAGCAGACCCTGCAGCAAAAACTGAAGGTGCCTGCACTCCCTTGCAGGGACCTTCAGGCCTGCCCAGCAGGCAGACACTCACCCCTCTGGGTGGATGGCCTTAGTGCAGGAGCAGGACTGAATAATTCTTCTAAGTTGATTAAGTCAAATATATTGTCACAGCAATAGAAAGCTGACTAACAATTTATATGCAAAAATTCTGGAATGAGATTAACATTTTATTAAGTAGATTTAGTTAAGTAAATTGCCTGATGTGGTAGTTTATTTTCCCTATGCATACATTTTGAATACAAGTTCAATTGCTGAGGCTGGAGAGGTGGCTCAGCAGTTAAGAGCTTTTCCAGAGGACTTAGGTTCAATTCCCAACCAACACTCCTAACGCAGCTCACAAACATCTGTAATTACAGAAATCTGTCATCCTCTTCTGGTTTCTATTGGCACTACATATGTGTGTTGCACTGATATTCATACATGGTGTGGGAGATTGTCTGTATTCTGTCAATCATATTTTAAATAAATGCTAATTGGCCAGGCAGGAAGTAGAGGTGGGGTGATGAGAACAGGTGTATTCTGGAAAGAAGGAAGCTCTTCCCCCATTCCAGCCCAGACCACTAAGAAGCAAGATGTATCCTACCCAGCTGAGAGGTACCAAGCCATGTGGCTAACAGAGATAAGAATAATGGGTTAATATAAGCTACAAGAGCTAGTAAGAAGACTGAGCTAATGGGCCAATCAGTTTATGATTAATGCAGACTCTCTGTGTGATTTTCTTTGGGGCTTGCCAACTGTGGGGTACTGGGTGGGATGGAAACCCCAACGAGCAAGACCTCATGTTACACATGCAGTTTGAAAAAAACGCATAATATTAAATAAATAAATCTTAAAAACTAATTCGAAGTTAAGTGATGGTAGCATATGCATTTAGTTCCATTACTTGGGAGGCAGAGGCAGACAGATCTCTGTGAGTTTGAGGTCAGCCTGGTGTACAGAATTGAGTTCCAGGACAGCCAGGGTTGTTACATAGAAAAACCATGTCTTGAAATACCAAAACCAAAATTAATTATTTGCCTTCTTTATTCTGTGATAAAAGCCATTTTTATATATTCAGTTCAGTGCTCTAGATGTACAACAGTCCACATCACCCCAGTGTCTTGATTCTTATTTGAACTAGTTAGTCTGTGTTAAACAATGCTTTCTGCTTTAAAAAAGTGAACAAGGGGTCCAATCATTGTCCCCTTATATGAGAAATGTTTAAATATTCTTTGATGCACAAATCTTTTTGGGGACTGTAGAGTTTGAGATAAGGTATCTCTGAGTAGCCCTGGCTGTTCTGGAATCAAAGGCATACACCACCACCACCCATCTTTTAAACATATTATTTTTTAAAAATACACTTTAGTATCCTTCAAAATTGATGAGAAATATGGCTTCTCTGAGAAAAAAAGCAGAAAAATCCCTAGAATAACATTTTGATATAGTAGATGACAAGACCAGTTGCATTGTCCTCAGGATTTGTTTGCTTCTACAATAGCTTGTATATTTGTTCAGAAATTTGCTGAGGTTCTCAGGTTGAATAATTTTTTCCACATTTCTTCACACTCTATTGTCACTTTAAAAAAAAACACAACTTCCAAATGTGAAAATTAGTTATCTGATATGTTCAATGATTTATATAGCATTATTAACTTGAGTCACCATGTTGGGTAATAGATTTCATAATTCATTTAATAACTGAAATGTGTACCATCTGCCAAACATTTTCTTACCATTCTTTCATCCACACCCCTGGCTGCCATCATTCTACCCAGTTTCTATGGTGTGTAACTAGCCTTATGTAGGCTTTTTTACTAAGACATTTATTTTAATTTAATATGTTTGCATATATATAATATATATATATATATATATATATATATATATATATATATATATATAATATGCCTTTCTCTGAGGAGGTCAGAAGAGGGTGTCTGATCTCTAGGACCTGGAGTTCAGAGAGTTGTGAGTTGTCATATCAGAGTTGGGAACTCAGGTCCTCAGCAAAAGCAGCAAACACTCTTAGACACTGAGCCATCTCTCCAATCTTTGTTGGAATTTTTTAATGACTGATTCAGTCTCCTCATTCATTGCTCTATTTGGATATTCTATTTCTTCATAACTCTGTGATGATTGGCCTCCTATTTCTAAGATGTTATTCAATTTGTTGATATAAAATTGACCATGGTCTTTTCTCATAAACCTTTGAATTTGTTGTATCAACTGTATTTTTCTCCCATTTTTATTTATGATTTTATTATAAGTGTTTGAGGGGTAAAAATAGAGTAAATGAATACAAAAAAATTTGCAAGATTCAAGTCAGTTTGCATGCTATATATAAGAATTCACATTATTGGGCTGGAGACATGGCTCAGCAGTTAAGAGCAGCAGGTGTTCTTCCAGAGGACCCTGGTTCAATTCCCAGCACCCACATGGCAGCTCAAAACCATCTGTAACTTCAGTTCCAGGGGATGCGACATCCACACAGAGACATACATGCTGACAAAACACCAATGCACTTAAAATACAAACAAATAAATTATTAAAAAAATCAATTTATGTTAGACATGATGGCACCCGCTGTAATTCCAGCACAGAGGAAGCAGAGAAAGTAGAGAAAGTATCACTGAAAGTTGGTTTTAAAAATAGCCAAATCAAGCTTAGCAGTGGTGACTCATGCTCCTTAATACCAGCATTTGTGAGGCAGAGGCAGGCAGATCTCTGTGGATTCGAGGCCAGTCTGGTCTTCAGAGTGAGTTCCAGAACAACTAGGAGGGTTACACAGAGAAACCTTGTCTCAAAAACATAAAACAGCAACAACAACAAAAAAACCAAACAAACAAAAAGTTAAGTCTTGGGCGATGATTGTACAAGAGGGGAATGAATAAGAAATGAATGAATAAGGAAAAATTGTGACATATCTAAATAGAATATGATAATAAAGTAAATTAGTTTGCATGTTAACATAAAATAAATTTTTTAAGTTGTAAATTAATTTACCTAATCAAACCAGTAAAAAAGAATACTCAATTACTCATTTAAAGAAATAAATAAGAATAATGGGGCCTGTGAGATGACTCAGCAGGCAGAGAGATTGCCTCACCATCCTAGTGGATTTGAGTTCAGTTTCTGGAAGCCATGTAAAAGTGGAAAGAGACAACTCATGTAGCAAACATGACTCTGACCTTCAAGTGGGACTTACATGTATCCCATTCCACATCAGCGCACGCGCACACAGACAGACAAATGGAAAATAAGATAAAAAAGGAGAAATTATAGTATGTGTGTTAGTAATAAAAAAAGGAACATAAAGGCCTATTATTAAGACATTGGAATATGAAAAGAAACCAATATATTCTAGAAACATACAACTTACTGAGTCAAATGGACCAGTGATTCAACACTATTAATGAATTCTAATGTATGTTCAAATAGAAATTAAGGGTTGAGAGAAATGGTTTAGTAAGTAGGAGCACATGTTGCTCAAACATGAGGACCTGAGTTTAGGTAGGAGAAACCTGAAATTTCTGACTGTAGTGTGGCTGCAGTCAGACCTGCAACCCCAGAACTGTATGGGTGGAGGTGGGAGGACCACTGTGGCTTTTTCGACATAAGTCCAAGCTCCAGATTCAGTGAGAGAGCTTGCCTCAGTGGAATAAAGCTGAAGAAAAAAATGATAGAGAGGGACACGAGACATCCACCTCTGGCCTTCAGGACTATATGCACATGTAGATATACCAAATATACATGCACCACACTTACATATGTACAAGTGCACATACACTAGCATACTCACATAAAAAGTTAAAGAGAATCAGGTCCAGTTCTTAAATTCTGTCAGGAAATGCCAGTAGAGGGAATATACGTACACTCATTTTATGATGTTGGCATAATGCTGGGACCAAAGAACATATTCTGATTAGCTTGATCCATACCATAAGGAAAATACCTTGAACTGGTGAGATGGCTCAACAGGTGGAGAAGCCTGGCACCAAGTCCTAGGACCTTGCTTAGATTCCTGAAGTATACATAGTAGAAGAGAATTGGTGCAAGAGAATTGTTTGTATTCTGTCAATCATATTTTAAATAAATGCTGATTGGCCGGGCAGGAAGCATAGGCAGGAAAACCAGACAGGAAGTAGAGGTGGGGCAGGGAGAACAGGAGGCGTCTGGGAAGAAGGAAGCTCTTCCCCCATTCCAGTCCAGACCACAGAAGAGGCAGGATATTATCTGCCTGGTTGTGAAAGGTATGGAGCCATGTGGCTAACATAGATAAGAGTAATGGGTTAATGTATGCTACAAGAGCTAATAAGTAGACTGAGCTAATGGGCCAATCAGTTTTATAACTTATGGAGATCTCTGTTTCTTTGGGGCTGGCCTGCTGTGGGGTACCAGATGGGATGAAAACCCCAACGAGCAGGCCCCTTACTGCAGAATGGCACCCCATGTGGGGCTCAAACCCACGACCCTGAGATTAAGAGTCTCATGCTCTAACAACTGAGCTAGCCAGGTGGTGGTGGCAGCTTTTTAAAAAGAGAGAGACCACACCCCAATGGGCTAGTATCTCAGCATCAATTGTCTGAAGGAGCAGAAGGAGCTCCTGCAACAGAGAATTGACTCCTGTATCTGCCCTTTGATCTTGATGTGTGAATGTATATATCCCTCCACCACAAAATAAGTAACTAAATGAACAAGATTTAAAAAGAGCACTAGGGTCCAATAACACTAATGATGTAGATGCAAAAGTCCTCAATAAAATACTAACAGACTGAATTCCACAGCCCATCCAAAAGATTACACACTATGATGGGGTGCAATTTATTTTGGGGATGAAATGTTACATGTTAATCAGTCAATTTGACACACCAAATGAACAGAATGAAAGACAAAAATGGCATGGTCATCTCAAGATGCTTGACAACTTTCATTTCCATTCACGATAAAAATTATTAAGAAAGGAAATTTCCTCGATATAAATGCCATTTGTAACAAGTGCACCACTAACATCATATTCAGTAAGACAAATGGAAGTTTGACCTCTAAGGTCTGGTATATGAAAAGAATGTCTACTTTAAGCACCTAACCAACTCCATAAGGAGACTCTTCAATGCCCATCTTCCTCTTGAAGTAGATTGGTGCTGCCAGGAGCAGACATGTTTCATTGTCATGAAAAGCCCTAAGTTATTAAAACATTAAATGTCATATTCTGTAGTCTTTGAAAGATATGAAGAATGTCTATCTAAAATATATCTATGCACATCTAGAAAATCTAACTAACATGACTACAAGCTTGACTATTATTAATGATTATCCATTAACAACCTATATACATTACATTTTTACATGAACTACACAATCACAATACCTTAATCAATATCAGAAATACATATACATATACATATAACAAAATTGACCTTAAATTTATATCAATAGAGCAAAATTTATACCAATGTAAATTATTCATATCTATAGCATTTCCCCTCTAAATGTAAAAGAACATTTATAAACTATATTTGGGAATATGGGCACAGTTATCTCTCTCCAAACTGCTTCGTGCTGAATGGGGGCGCTGTTAATCTGTGTGCTAGGTTCATCTCAGTTGGCAGTTGAGTGAAGTAATTTTTTGAAGGTGTTCACAGCAACCTTTCAGGAGGGCGTGGTCCATCATACCATATTGGGATAGAAGCAATCCACAGAGTCTCATCCTCTTTGAAAACAAAAGAAACTTTTTTCCAAAGTATTATATCCTTAGATCCAAACTCTAAAGTCAAGGTATTTTCAAAATATCTATCTTGGATTAGGTCAGCAGCATTTATAAACAAATATCTTTTAGCATCTGTTGCTCCTTCCTCAGCATTCAAACAATTCAAAGAGAGCATAATAGCATACAGTGTCAAGATTCTCTTTGTATTTTCCATCTTTTTGTGGCTTTATTTTAACCTCTATTTCTTTTATTTTTACTTTTAACTTTTTGCTTTTTGAGACAGGTTCTCTGTATATCTTTGACCTGGAATAGCTCTGTAGACCAAGTTGTCCTTGAACTCTCAGAGATCCTTCTGTCTTTGCCTCCTAGGCATTGCGATTAAAGGTGTGTCCTTCCACACCTTGAAGTCACAGAGGTCAATCTACCTCTGCCTCTCAAGTGAATGGGATTAAAGGTGTGTACCACCACACACAACTACTCTATGTCTTTCTTTCTTTACTTTAAGAACTTTAACTTTTGTTTTCAAGCCTGCATACATTTTTAAACATGCTGTAAAACATTTAGAGTTTTTCTTTGTTTTTTGAATCTCTCTTTACTGTATCTTTATCTGTTTTTCTGACCACATGAGTCTTTAATTTACTGAGCAATATGGGTAGCAATTAAGCTGTGGCTTTGGCGGCTGGATCCAGCCCATTCCTTAGCTTTCCAGCCTCATGGCAGAGATACCGGCTCTAACCATTTTTATTGCCACAACTCTATGGCATTTCAAGGTCCCCACCAGCAAGCAAGCTGCAGCATTCTGCTGACAGACCACATTCAAATGTTAGTCAAACTGCCTGCCAGGAAGAGTCAGAGTTTGCCCTGGCAGGACAGCCCAGAAAGCCAGCATTTTAAAACAGCACATTTTTTCCAGCTACAGCTGAAAACAAACAAGCATTCTGTCCTCTTTTCTCAACAACATTTAAGTGTTTCATGACAGGACCTCTTAAGAGCTGCAGGGATATGCAGCTAAAGCTGAGTCAGGAAGCCTCTCTTAGATGAGAGCACTTGCTTGCCTCTGGGAAGCAGAGCAGACCTGAGAAATTGCTGGTTCCAAGAAAACATGCTTTAATCTTTCCCAAGCTTTTTCAGGCTTTCTGTGGATTCAGTTATCCCCACGTTGGGGGCCATTCTGTTGAAGGAGCTGTGGGGCTGCATTTCTGCCACCCAGCTCCTGGCCGCCTGGCAAGCTTATTTCCCAAAATAACGACACAAAACTGCATTCATATAAACACTGCTTGGTCAATTTCTCTTAATGTGTGTAGCACCACGAGGTGTGCTTACAAGGAAGATTCTAGCCTATGTCCATCCTGGGTAGGAGCTTCATCGCATCTGCCCTGGAGAGGAGCGGCATGGTGTCTGTCTGAAGCATCTTACCTTACTTCCTCTTCCTCCCAGCATTCTGTTCTGTTTACTCCACACACATATGTTCTAACCTATCAGGCCAAGCAGTTTCTTTATTAATTAACCAATGGCCTTCCTCCATCACATCCCCAATGAATCACAAACTTCCTTCAACCTTCCTTTCCCCAATTTATCCCATTATCCCTGTCTCCAAAACCAGCAGGGATTCCTTGTGAACACACCAGCTGAGAAGACCACGGAAACAGGTATACTGACTACAGATCCTTGCATTTCCCTTAATCCCCAGTTTCATTCCCAGCTCTGTGGGAGAACACATGTGGCAGCCCTCCAAGGCCCTCCCCAACAATGAGTATCTGCACAAGCGCCTCTAGGACCTCCCCAAACTGACTCTGGCATTCAGGGACCTTTATCAACTTCAGAGGCTGGAGGAAATTTATTAAGGGAACCAGGTTCTTGGAAAGCTTCCCCATTGACCCCAGAAACTCTAGATCATTTGGAATCTGCTGAAATACCTGATGATCTGTCCATATCAGCACATAAGATGTTTGATCCTTTACCATCTACCCAACGGACTTTAGGAATTTTGGTATATTCTCCATGGCTCATGGAACCATCAGAATCAGAACATAGGAAACTTGGGCATGTGTCATATGTGGGAAAAGATGGAGAAATTTCTCCATTTGAGAAACCAGCCAAATCAACTTCTCCATTGACTCCATATTTACCATTCATCACAGAGGTTTTGGAATCTTCCTCATGTGGTCTGGAATCTCTGGGGTCTCTGTTGTCTGCCAGAGAAGATGCAAAAGGCACTACCACTGCACTATATGCACAGGAAAGATCTTTATCTACTTCCCAGGCCCTAGAACATTTTTTAACTATTCATGGTCCTCTGCAAATTAACACACCTGACAAACAGACTCTGTGCCCTTTGCCATCTACAGTAGAGAATGTAGAACATTCCACTTTTTCTTGAGGGTTCCCAAATGCTCCCAAATATTCTTGACTATCTGTCCAGTAGCGGAGAGTCCGAGGAATTTTTTGTCTATGCTCTAGGAAGTAAAAATATTTCCTTACTTGCTCAAGAGCCTTTAGAACATTCCTCCCTATAAAATGCAACTCAAGCCACTTCCCCTTGTCCTCAAGAGATGGTGGGATCTTTGCTGTCTTAACAAAGGTCTTTGGGACAGTCTACATCTGATCTTGGTTCTCTGGGACCATTGGCATCTACACTAGGAGCTGGAGGACCTTCCCTATCTGAAGCAGATTTTATTCAGCTATCTGCATCCGCATCAGTGACAAAAGTACATTTAACCTCTTCCCTTGGGCCTTCAGCATTTAAATATTATGAACAGATGAAGGTGGGAGTTTTGCCAGCTCTCCATGGAGATCTTGAATCTTCTCAATCTGATCAAAGGACTCTGGAAGTGACCAAGTTTGCAGAAGGGGTTCTACAAAATTTATCAGTTGCTCAAAGAAGTTCAAAACTTTCAACTCATTCCCAGGATGCTAACAATTCTTCTCTATCTGACCAAAGCTGTCTATTACATTCACTATATGTCAAAAAGGCTTTGATACCTGCCCTGTCTGATCAGGAAACTGAAGAATCATTGTTATCTCCCTTAGAAGATACAGAACATCTGCCATCTTCAGCTAGTGCTCAGATGCAGGAACCTTCTCTATCTACCCTAGGGCCTCAAGACTCTTTGCTAACTACACAAAAGCCACTGAAATTTTCCATATCTGTCTGTAACTCTCTGTGTCCTTTTCCATCTTCCATAGAGTCGGAGACTGTAGAGCTTTCCACATCATCTCCAGAGTGTCTGGGACCATCTCAATCTGAACAAGGGGAATGAGAATATTTTTCAACTGTAGGACAGGGTAAAAAGCATTCTTCAACAGCCTCACAAACTAGAAGAAAATTGTCCTCACCTCAGGGGTGTGTAGTAATTTATCATCTGCCACAAGTGTTCTTGAACTTTTCCAATCTGGCCCAGTGGATCTAGCAAATTTGCTTTCTTCTCAAGGGCCTCAGAAACCCTTTAAATTGACTCAAGTGTTATTGCTTCCTTCAGCATATGCCCAAGAGTCTCAAGAACCTTCTGAAACTTCCCAAGATGTTGTGAGAACCCATAAATCCTCTGAGATGATTCATAAATATTTTTACCTGAAGTAGAGCCTGTGGAAACTTTTAAAGAAGTTTCAGAGACTACAGTAACTTCACCATCTATTGCACAACCTCTGGAATTTTCTTCATTACTTCATGTGACTTCAGCAACTTCTCTAACTGACCAAAAGTTAGTTGGACCTAGGTCACTTTCACAAAGAACTCTAGAAGTTTTGTCATTGGCACAAGCGACCCTAGAACCTTTGGCATCTGCCCAAGGGAATGAGAAAAATTCTCAGTTAGAAAAATATTGTGGAACAGTCTTTTTCAGTACAGTGCATTTTAGGATCATCGCCATGTACAACAGGTGTTCTATTATCTATTCCATGTGCCCATAAACTACCAGAAATATTGCCATCTACCCATAAGAACTCCCTGTCTCCTAAAGAATCTTTGGTACTGCCCATATCTGCAAATAGGACTCTCGAGAATTTGCAATTTGATCATGAGCTTACAAAACATTCTAATTCTTTTCAGGAAGCTTTTAGACATTCTGTGTTGGTTCAAGGTCCTCTTCAAGATTAACTATCTACTTCAGAAACTCTGAGACCATCTTCTAACCAAGGAATTAATAAGTCTTTGTTGTCTTCCCCAGGTGCAGTGAAACCTTCATCATCTGCACCAGATGCTAATAAACCTCTCCAAAGTACTCTAAGGAATCAACCAACTCACAAATTTAATCAAGGGCATACAGAAAATTTTATGTCTCTCCAGGGTACACTGGGTTCTTTCCCATTGAGATCAGGGCCTTTAGAACATTTAGCATCTTCCCCATTGATTCTGTAGCCATCAGCATCTTTCCAAAGTAAGCTAGGACACTTGTTTTGCACAGATACATCACCATCTTTCTAAGGGCCTACAGGGCTTTTGTCATTTCCTCCTGGGACTACAGGACATTTACAACATGTTACAAGATCTCCTGAATCTTTTTTATCAGCATCCAAAGATCTAGCACATTTTCTATATGACCAATGTTACATATCTACTCAGAAATTTCTAGCTTCTTCACCATATAGCCAACAAACACTACAAGAGTCAGCATCTTCCCAAGAATTGTTGGGACCTTCCAAGTTTGACCAGTGCACACATAGCCATTTATCTTCTGTCCCAGATGAGTTGGGAATGCCTCCATTTGTCCCAGTGATTACATGCACATTGCCACAAACCCCAATGACTCCAGGACTTTCCTCGCTAACACAAGCAAATCCAGTTACTTCCCCGTTTTTGCAAAAAGATGATGAATTTTGCCTATCTTCACAAGCAACTCTGGAATTAAACACATCAAGGCAGGAGACACAGAATCCTTTCTCGAGTTCCTGAGAAAGCTTCTCTTTATACAAAACCCAGTTTGGTAAAGCACTCACAGGCACAGAGTACTGAAGGCCATCCAGCTTCTAAGTCAGGGACTAATCAAAGTACCCAGAAGCAACTAGGTGTTTCTCCACCTGCTCAAAGGCCACTAGTAATTTCTTTACCTACACAAGGAACTCCAGGATCTTGGGCATCTGCCTAAGGGTCTCTAGGATCGTCACTATCTGCACAAGGGTATCTAAAACTATCTACACCAACATAAGGAACTGTGGGAACTCTGGCACCTTCTAAAAGGGCTTCAAAACTTCCAATTTCTTCCCAGGAGTCTCCAAAATTTTATTCATCTTCCCAACATACTTTCCAAAGTACAGCATCTTCCCCAAGGGCTATATAGGATTTTTCTCATTTAGCCAGAAAACTCAAGGATTTTTTTGTCTTCTGTAAAGCACATAGAACATTCACCATCTGCTCCAGGTGCTCAGGAATATCCTTTATCAAGTCAATGGACTCTAGGACCTTTGCTACCTTCTAAAGTGTATAAGGAACTCTCCACAGCTATAGAGGAAACTTTGCCTGTGCTAAGTTCTTTGTCATCTATCCCATGGTCTCTAAAACATTCAACATATTCTTCAAAGGTTTTTTTTTTCACGTCAAGCATATCTACAGTGGTTTTTAAAAATATTTTTATTTATTTATTTATTAAAGATTTCTGCCTCCTCCCCGCCACTGCCTCCCATTTCCCTCCCCCTCCACCAATCAAGTCCCCCTCCCTCATCACCCAGAAGAGCAATCAGGGTTCCCTGCCCTGTGGAAAGTCCACGGACCACCCACCTCCATGCAGGTCTAGTAAGGTGTACATCCAAACAGCCTAGGCTCCCACAAAGCCAGTACATGTAGTAGGATCAAAAACCCATTGCCAGTTGCTGAGGAATCCCATCTGGACGGGTGAGTGTGTGCTATCCAGGGGCAGATTGTCCCAGAAGAGAGCACAACCCCGCCTCCCCCAGCTCCTTCTGCAGGGCTGTTTTTCTTTCACACGACCCAACCCCCCAGCACCCCTCCCCAACCCTGCCCTGCTGTATACTCGGACCAGTGCTCAAGAACAGTTTTAAGCTCCTATACTAAGGCTACCCACCCAGAGCGGTGAGTGCCTGCCTACTGGGCAGGCCTCAGGGTCCCCTGTAAGGGAGCCCGGGGAACCTTCAGCTCATGCATGCACCAGGCTTTCCTGTGCTCTTCTGGATACCGCCACCCCCCCTTGCTCCAGTCATCCTTTTGTCCCCGGATCATTGGGCTACCGGATGGCCCTGTTTAGTTGCTGAGGAATCCCATCTGGATGGGTGAGTGTGTGCTATCCAGGGGCGAATTGTCCCGGAAGAGAGCACAAATCCCCCTCCCCCAGCTCCTATTGCAGTGCTGTCTTTCTTTTGCACGACCCAGCCCCCTAGAACCCCTCCCCAACCCTGCCCGGCTGTATGCTCGGAGCAGTGCTCAAGAACAGTTTTAAGCTCCTACATTAAGGCTACCCACCCAGAGCGGTGAGTGCCTGCCTACCGGGAAGGCCTCAGGGTCCCCTGTAAGGGAGCCTGGGCACCTTCAGCTCATGCATGCGCCAGGCTCTCCTGTGCTCTTCTGGATACCGCCACCCCCCCTTGCTCCGTTCATCCTTTTGTCCCCGGATCATTGGCCTACCGGATGGCCCTGTTTAGTTGCTGAGGAATCCCATCTGGATGGGTGAGTGTGTGCTATCCAGGGGCAGATTGTCCCAGAAGAGAGCACACCCCCCCTCCCCCTGCTCCTTCTGCAGGGCTGTCTTTCTTACACACGACCCCCACCCCAAGTCTTCGTTTTCTGCAAGATTCTTTGCTCAGGAACAGTTTTCTGCTCCTACACTAAGGCTACCCACCCAGAGCGGTGAGAGCCTACCTAAGGGGCAGGCCTCAAGGACCCCCGGTAAGGGAGCACATGCACCTTCAGCCTGTGCGGCAGGGTGTCCTGTGTTCTACTCGTCCCCACCCTGCCCCACAAGCTCCCCCTTTTGTCCTCGGGTCATTGGACTACCAGGCGTCCATGTTTTGGTGCTGAGGAGTTCACCTGGATGGGAACGGTTCCTGCTTCTACACTGAAGAGATACACCCAGAGAGTCAATCACAGCAAAGACTGGACCAAGACACCAGGTCTCTCCTGGCTCCATTTGAAGGAAGAGAGGGGAAGGCGCCAATGCAAGAATTCCTCCAACAACCTGAAAGGCAACATGACACCACCAGAATCCAGGGATCCTGAAATAAGAAGAATTGTACACCCTACTACAGAAGAATTAGAAGAAATCGACTCAAAAGTGAACTATATGAAAACAATAGAGGACCTTAAACAGGAGGTGAAAAACTGCCATAAACAATTAGAGATTACAAACAAAAAGGTAGAGGAAATGAATAAATCGCTCAAAGACACGCAAGAAAACCAAGAGAAACAAGAAAAAGCAATCAAACAGGTTAGGGAAGCAGTTCACGACTTGAATAATGAAATGGAAGCAATGAAGAAAACACAAACCGAGGGGAGGATGGGGATGGAAAATCTGGGTAAACAAACAGGAACTACAGAGACAAGTACTAACAACAGATTACAAGAGATAGAAGAAAGAATGTCAGACACTGAAGATACCATAGAGAAAATACACACACTGATCAAGGAAAACAGCAAAACCAACAAATTCTCATCACAAAACATTCAGGAAATCTGGGACACAATAAAAAGACTAAACCTAAGAATAATTGGGATAGAAGAAGGAGAAGAAGTACAGCTCAATGGTCCAGAAAATATATTTAATAAAATTATAGAAGAAAACTTTCCCAGCATAAAGAAAGATATTCCTTTGAAGGTTCAAGAAGCATACAGAACACCGAATAGACTGGACCAAAAAAAAAAAAAACATCTCACCATATAATAATCAAAACACAAAACATACAGAATAAAGAAAGATATTAAGAGCTTCAAAGGAAAAAGGGTCAAGTTACTTATAAGTGTAAACCTATCAGACTTACACCTGACTTCTCTATGGAAACCATGAAAGCCAGAAGGTCCTGGATAGATGTACTTCAGAAACTAAGAGACCATGGATGCAAGCCCAGGCTACTATTCCCAGCCAAGTTTTCGTTCACTATAAATGGAGAAAACAAAATCTTCCAGGATAAAAACAATTTTAAACAATACATAGCCACAAATCCAGCCTTACAGAAAGTAATAGAAGGAAAATCACAAACCAAGGAATCCAACAATGACCACAATAACTCAAACATCTAGAGACCCTTCACCAGCACAACTCAAAGAAGGGAAACACACAAACTGTACTACTAAAAAAGTGACCGGAGTTAACAACTGGTCATTAATATCACTTAATGTCAATGGACTCAACTCACTTATAAAAAGGCACAGGCTAAAAGATTGGATAAGAAAACAGGATCCAACATTCTGCTGTTTACAAGAAACACACCTCAACCACAAAGACAGGCACCTACTCAGAGTAAAGGGCTGGGAAAAGGCTGATCAAGCAAATGGACCCAAGAAGCAAGCAGGTGTGGCCATACTAATTTCTAACAATGTTGACTTCAAACTTAAATCAATCAGAAAAGACGGAGAGGGATATTTTATACTCATAACAGGCACAATTCATCAGGATGAAGTCTCAATCCTGAATATCTATGCCCCTAATATAAAAGCACCCACGTACGTAAAAGAAACATTACTAAAACTCAAGGTTGCCATCAAATGGCAAACACTAATAGTAGGAGACTTCAACACTCCTCTCTCACCAATGGACAGGTCAATCAGACTGAAACCTAACAGAGAAATAAGAGAATTAATGGAGGTACTGAAGCAAATGGACTTAACAGACATCTATAGAACATTCCACCCAAATAGGAAAGAATATACCTTCTTCTCTGCAGCTCATGGAACCTTCTCGAAAATTGACCACATACTCGGTAACAAAGCAAACTTCCACAGTTACAAAAAAATATTCGTAACCTCCTGCATCTTATCAGACCACCACAGATTAAAGTTAGAATTCAACAACAATGCTACCCCCAGAAAGCCTACAAACTCATGGAAACTGAACAGTCAATTTCTCAACCACACCTGGATCAAGGAAGAAATAAAGAAAGAAATCAAAGTCTTCCTTGAATTCAATGAAATTAAAGAAACAACCTATTCAAATTTATGGGACACTATGAAAGCAGTCCTAAGAGGAAAGTTCATAGCACTAAGGGCCCACTTAAAGAAAACAGAGAAAGCACACATTGGAGACTTAACAGCCCACCTGAAAGCTCTAGAAAAAAAAAGAAGCAGACTCACCTAGGAGGAGTAGAAGACTGTAAATAATCAAACTGAGGGCTGAAATCAACAAAATAGAAACACAGAAAACAATCCAAAGAATCAATGAAACAAAAAGCTGGTTCCTAGGGAAAATCAACAAAATTGATAAACCCCTATCCAAACTAATCAAACGGTAGAGAGAGAGAGAGTATGCAAATTAATAAGATCAGAAATGAAAAGGGGGACATAACCACAGACACAGAGGAAATTCAAAGAATCATTAGATCTTACTACAAAAGCCTGTATGCCACAAAACTGGAAAATGTAAAAGAAATGGACACGTTTTTAGATAAATACCATATACCAAAGTTAAACCAAGACCAGGTGAACAATCTAAATAGACATGTTAGTCGAAAAGAATTAGAAGCTGTCATCAAAAACTTCCCTACCAAAAAAAGCCCAGGACCAGATAGTTTCAATGCAGAATTCTATCAGAACTTCCAAGAAGAGCTTATACCTATACTCCTTAATTTGTTTCACAATATTGAAACAGAAGAGTCATTGCCAAATTGCGTTTATGAAGCTACAGTCACTCTGATACCAAAACTACACAAAGACTCAACCAAGAAAGAGAATTATAGACCAATCTCACTCATGAACATCGTTGCAAAAATACTCAACAAAATACTGGCAAACCGTATCCAAGAACACATTAGAAAAATTATCCATTATGATCAAGTAGGCTTCATCCCAGAGATGCAGGGCTGGTTCAACATACAAAAATCTATCAATGTAATCCATCATATAAATAAACTGAAAGCAAAAAAAAATGATCATTTCATTAGATGCTGAAAAAGCTTTTGACAAAATTCAACATCCCTTTATGATAAAAGTCTTGGAGATATTAGGGATACAAGGGTCATACCTAAATATAATAAAGGCTATTTTCAGCAAACCGACAGCTAACATCAAACTAAATGGAGAGAAACTCAAAGCCATCCCACTAAAATCAGGAACACAGCAAGGCTGTCCACTCTCTCCATACCTCTTCAATATAGTGCTTGAAGTTTTAGCAATAGCAATAAGACAACATAAGGGGATCAAGGGGATTCGAATTGGAAAGGAAGTGGTTAAACTTTCATTATTTGCAGATGATATGATAGTGTACATAAGCGACCCCAAAAACTCCACCAAGGAAATCCTAAAGCTGATAAACACCTTTAGTAGCATGGCATGATACAAGATCAACTCCAAAAAATCAGTCGCCCTCTTATACACAAAGGATATGGAAGCAGAGAGGGAAATCAAAGAAGCTTCACCTTTCACGATAGCCACAAACAGCATAAAATATCTTGGGGTAACTCTAACCAAGGAAGTGAAAGATCTATTTGACAAGAACTTTAAGGAATTGAAGAAAGAAATTGAAAAGGATACCAGAAAGTGGAAAGATCTCCCTTGCTCTTGGATTGGGAGGATCAACATAGTAAAAATGGCAATTCTACCAAAGGCAATTTATAGATTCAATGCATTCCCCATCAAGATCCCATCAAAATTCTTCACAGATTTTGATAGGACAATAATCAACTTTATATGGAAAAACAAAAAAACCCAGGATAGCCAAAACAGTCTTATCTAATAAAGGAACTTCTGGAGGCATTACCATCCCTGACTTCAAACTCTACTACAGAGCTACAGTATTGAAAACAGCTTGGTATTGGTATAAAAACAGAGAAGTCGACCAATGGAATCATTTAGAAGACCCAGATTCTAACCCACAAACCTATGAACACCTCATTTTCGATAAAGGAGCTAAAAGTATACAATGGAAGAAAGAAAGTATCTTCAGCAAATGGTGCTGGCATAACTGGATGTCAACCTGTAGAAGAATGAAAATTGACCCATATTTATCACCATGCACAAAACTCAAGTCCAAATAGATCAAAGACCTCAATATCAGTCCGAGCACACTGAACATGATAGAAGAGAAATTAGGAGGTACCCTGCAACAGATGGGTATAGGCGATCGCTTCCTATGTATAACCTCAGCAGCACAGACATTAAGGGCAACATTGAATAAATGGGACCTACTAAAACTGAGATGTAGTAATAGGGGAGGCGGGGTTGCGTTCCCAGCACCCCGGCCGCCTGCTCGGCTAGCTTATGCCCCAAAATAATTACACAGACACTGTATTCTTTTATGCACCGCTTGGCCCATTTCTATCTAACCTCTTCTAGGCTAATTCTCACATATTAATTTAGCCCATTTTTAATCATCTGTGTTGCGCCCCTAGGTGCGCTTACCGGGAAGATTGTAACCTATGTCCATCCTGGGTCGGAGCTTCTTAGTGTGCGTCTGCCCAGGAGTCAGGAGCATGGCGTCTCTCTCATGCGTCTGCTCCCGAGAGGAAAGCGGTCGAGTCTCTGAGCTCACTTCCTCTTCCTCCCAGTATCCTGTTCTGTTTTCTCATCCCACCTATCCTCTAACCAATAAAATGCGCCAGGGCAGTGCCTTTATTAGCCAATGACCTTCCTCCATCACTGAGAAACTTCTGTAAAGCAAAGGACACTGTCACTAAGACAAAAAGGCAACCCACTCACTGGGAGAAGATCTTCACCAACCCCGCAACAGACAAAGGTCTGATCTCCAAAATATATAGAGAACTCAAGAAACTAGACTTTAAAATGCTAATTAACCCAATAAAAAATGGGGCACTGATCTGAACAGAGAATTCTCAACAGAAGAAGTTCAAATGGCCAAAAGACAGTTAAGATCATGCTCAACCTCCTTAGCGATCAGGGAAAAGCAAATAAAACAACTTTGAGATATCATCTTACACCTGTCAGATTGGATAAAATCAAAAACACCAATGATAGCCTCTGCTGGAGAGGTTGTGGAGCAAGGGGTTTCCTCATCCATTGCTGGTGGGAATGCAAACTTGTGCAACCACTTTGGAAAGCAGTGTTTCGGTTTCTCAGGAAATTCGGGATCAACCTACCCCTGGACCCAGCAATACCACTCTTGGGAATATACCCAAGTGATGCTCGATCATATGACGAGGGCATTTGCTCAACTATGTTCATAGCAGCATTATTTGTAATAGCCAGAACCTGGAAACAACCTAGATGTCCTTCAGTGGAAGAATGGATGAAGAAAGTGTGGAATATATACACACTAGAGTACTACTCAGCAGTAAAAAACAACGACTTCTCAAATTTTGCATGCAAATGGATGGAAATAGAAAATAGTATCTTGAGTGAGGTAACCCAGACCCAGAAAGATGAACATGGGATGTACTTACTCATAATTGGTTTCTAACCATAAATAATGGTCAGTGAGTCTATAATTTGATATCCTAAAGAAGCTAAATAAGAAGGTGAACCCAAAGAAAAACATATAGTTATCCTCCTGGGTAGGGGAAGTAGACAAGATTGCCAGGCAAAAAATCAGGATCTTAAGGCTGGGTGGGAGGGGGGTAAGGGGAGATGGGGAGAGAAAAGTGAGAAGGGTAGAATGGGGAGCACTTGGGGCAATGGGATGATTGGGATAAAGGAAGGTTGGATGGGGAGCAGGGAAGCACATATCTTAATTAAGGGAGCCATCTTAGGGTTGGCAAGAGACTTGGACTTAGAAGGGCTTCCAGGTACCCAAGGTGAGGTCCCCAGTTAGTTCCTGGGGCAGCTGAAGATAGGGAACCTGAATGATCCTATCCTATAGCCATACTGATGAATATTTTGCATATCACCATAGAACCTTCATCTGGTGATGGATGGAGATAGAGACAGAGACCCACACTGGAGCACTAGACTGAGCTCCCAAAGTCCCAATGAGGAACAGAAGGAGGGAGAAGATGAGCAAGGAAGTCAGGACCAAGAGGGGTGCACCCACCCACTGAGACTGTGGGGCTGATCTATTGGGAGCTCATCAAGGCCAGCTGTACTGTGAAAAAGCAGGGGATAAAACAGAACTCTCTGAATATGGCGGACAATGAGGGCTGCTGAGAAGCCAAGGAAAATGGCACTGGGTTTTTATCCTACTACATGTTCTGGCTTTGTGGGAGCCTAGCCAGTTTGGATGTTCACCTTCCTAGACCAGGACGGAGGGGGGAGGACTTTGGACTTTCCACAGGGCAGGGAACCGTGACTGCTCTTCAGACTTGAGAGGGAGGGGGAGAGGATTGGGGGGAGACGGAGAGGACTGGGGGGACAGGGAGAGGAGTGGGGGGAGGGGGGTGAAGTGGGAGGCTGGGAGGGGGCGGAAATTTTTTTCTCAATAAAAAAAAAGAAAAAGAAACCCATTGCCATTGTTCTTGAGTTCTCAGTAGTCCTCATAGTCCGCTATGTTCAGTGAGTCCGGTTTTTTTTTTTTTTTTTTTTGTTTGTTTTTTTGTTTTTTCGAGACAGGGTTTCTCTGTGGCTTTCGTGAGTCCGGTTTTATCCCAGGCTTTTTCAGGACCAGGCCAGCTGGCCTTGGTGAGTTCCTGATAGAATATCCCCATTGTCTCAGTGTGTGGGTGCACCCCTCGCAGTCCTGAGTTCCTTGCTCGTGCTCTCTCTCCTTCTGCTCCTGATTTGGACATTGAGATTTCAGTCCAGTGCTCTAATGTGGGTCTCTGTCTCTGTCTCCTTTCATCGCCTGATGAAGGTTATTATTCAGGAGGATGCCTATATGTTTTTCTTTGGGTTCATCTTCTTATTTCGCTTCTTTAGGATCATGAATTATAGGCTCAATGTCCTTCATTTATGGCTAGAAACCAAATATGAGTAAGTACCTCCCATGTTCCTCTTTTTGGGTCTGGGTTACCTCACTCAGGATAGTGTTTTCTATTTCCATCCATTTGCATGCAAAATTCAAGATGTCATTTTTTTTACCGCCACATAGTACTCTAATGTGTATATATTCCATACTTTCTTCATCCATTCTTCCATTGAAGGGCATCTACGTTGTTTCCAGGTTCTGGTTATTACAAATAATGCTGCTGTGAACATAGTTGAGCATATACTTTTGTTGTATGATAGGCCATCTCTTGGGTATATTCCCAAGAGTGGTATTGCTGGGTCCAGGGTTAGCTTGATCCCGAATTTTCTGAGAAACCACCGCACTGCTTTCCAAAGTGGTTGCACAATTTTGCATTCCCACCAGCAATGGATGAGTGTACCCCTTTCTCCACAACCTCTCCAGCAAAGGCTATCATTGGTATTTTTTTTATTTTAGCCATTCTGACAGGCATAAGATTGTGTTTTAAATTTGTCTTGATTTGCATTTCCCTGATTGCTAAGGAAGTTGAGCATGACCTTAAGTGTCTTTTGGCCATTTGGACTTCTTCTGTTGAGAATTCTCTGTTCAGCTCAGTGCCCCATTTTATAATTGGGTTGATTAGCCTTTTATGGTCTAGTTTCTTGAGTTCTTTATATATTTTGGAGACCAGATTTTTGTCCGTTGTGGGGTTGGTGAAGTTCTTCTTCCAGTCAGTGGGTTGCCTTTTTGTCTTAGTGACAGTGTCCTTTGCTTTACAGAAGCTTCTCAGTCTCAGGAGGTCCCATTTATTCAATGGTACCCTTAATGTCTGTGCTGCTGGGGTTATACATAGGAAGTGGTCTCCTGTGCCCATGTGTTGTAGAGGACTTCCCACTTTCTCTTCCATCAGGTTCAGTGTGTTTGGACTGATACTGAGGTCTTTAATCCATTTGGACTTGAGTTTTGTGCATGGTGATAGATATGGATCTATTTTCATTCTTCTACAGATTGCTTTTAAGACAACACCAGTACTTTCAGAATACCTTGGAGCAGTTGTCCTGTGTGAGAGAGTGTGTGGAAACTTCACAGTCTGCTACAAGGACTATAGAAGGTTTGCCACCCCCTGTAGTGCCTAGAGGACATTTAACTTTGATCCAAGGATCTGCAGATTTTTTTCCTTTGGCCAAGGGAATCCATATCCTTTGAGACCTGCCCAAGGGCCTCTGAAACATGTTATGTCCTCCCAGGAAATGCTGCATACAGCAAGATCTGATGAAGGGACTTTGCAACTTTCAGCACCTCCCCAAGAAGTTCCAGAGCAATATATAAATTCCCCATCTACCCAAGTGACTATGGGAAAGTTTACATCTGTAGCAAGGCATCTGGGTCTCCTGTCATCAACACATACAATTCCACTATCTTCTTGTTCTGATGAAACAACTGTGGGAACTTGCCCATTATCACAAAGAACTCTGAATATGTACAAATCTTCACAAGGGACTCTTGAGTCATCTTCTGCTTCCCAGGACAGTGGGGAATTTCTCTTATATGCTAAAGGCACAATGGGAAATTTGACATCTCTAAAATAGACGGCAGGACCTTTTCCACCAATGACAGAACCTCTGAGAACTATCCAAAATACCCAGGTTCTATTAGGATCTTTGCAATCTGGTCAGAGTTCTCTGGGAGACTCTCAGGTTTTAGAAGGGCCTGTGGTTCCTTCTTTATTTCCCCCAAGAGCTTGTGGATTTATCTGTATCTGCACAAGGGACTGTAGTGACATTGCTGTGTAATCAAGAAACTAGGAAACACTCTGCTTCATCCCAAACCCCTCAGAAAACTTCTCAGTATGCACAAAATTCTCTACAGCATCCACCATCTCTCCCAGGATCTCTGAATCCTTCCCAATCTGGAGAGAGCACACTAGGATCTTTGTCCTCTCCTCCAGGTACTGGAATATCTGCCCCTGGTACTGAGGAAATGTTCCAACTTTCTCCAAGTTCAGGATATCTTGAATCTTTGCTATATTTTGTATTGCCTCTGGAACATTCCATGTGTGCACAGGGAACTCTGTGTCCTTTTCATCTCCTCCAGGGGAACTTGATCCTTTACATTGTTTCTCTGGTAATCTAGAAACATCTTAACCTGCCCATATGAATCTAATCTGCTGCGGGATAATTGTCTGTATTCTGTCAATCACGTTTTAAATAAATGCTGATTGGCCAGGTAGGAAGTATAGGTGGGTCAAACAGAGAGGAACTGGAGGTGGGGTGATGAGAACAGCAGTATTCTGGGAATAAGGAAGCTCTTCCCACAATCCAGCCCAGACCACCAAAGAAGCAACATGTGAGCTGCCCCTGCTGTGAAAGGTACTGAGCCATGTGGCTAGCATAGATAAGAACAATGGGTTAATATAAGCTACAAGAGCTAATGCATAGCCTGAGGTAATGGGCCAATCAGTTTTATATTCTTATAGAGACTTCTGTGTGATTTTCTCTGGGACTAAATAGCTGGGGGAAAGAGCAAGACAGAAATTCCAAGGAGCCTGGACTTCCTGTTAAAGAATGGTACCCAAATGGATGACTGTATCCAGAAAAAGCCTCAGAAAGCTTGGGAAAGAATAGAATAAAGCATGGTTTCTTGGTAGCAGCAATTTCTTGGGTCTGCTATGCTTGCTAGAGGCATGCAAGCACTCTCATTTATGGTAGGCTTCCTCACTCAGCTTTAGCTGCAAAATCTTCAGTTCTTTAAGAGGTTCTGCTCGAAACACTTGCAGCTTGCTTGCTGGCAGGGACCTTGAGCCCGGCACAGAGTTGTGGCAATAAAAATGGCTCCTGTGGTGGTACCTCAGCCATGAGGCTGAAATCTTAAAAATCTAAGGGATGGGCTGGATATAGCCATCAAAGCCACAGCTTCAATCCTCTCCTTAAAGACTCATGTAGTCAGAAAAAGAGAGATATACAGTAAAGAGAGATTTAAAGAAAAAAAAAACCTCTAAATGGTTTACAGTGAGTTAAAAATAGGTTAAAGTCCTAAAAAAAGAAAGGAAGATAGACAGTAGTTGGGTGTGTTAGTACACACCTTTAATCCCAATACTTGGGAGGCAGAGACAGACAGATCTCTGTGAGTTCAAGGTGTTGTAGCACACACCTTTAATCCCAGCACTGGTAAGGCAGAGGCAAGTGGATCTCTGTAAATTCAAGGACAGCTTGGTTTACAGAGTTATTCCAGGACAAAGATATACAGAGAACCTGTCTCAAAAAGTAAAAGTAAAAATAAAAGAAATAGAGGTTAAAGTAAAGCTGCATAAAGATGGAAAATTCATAGAGAATCTTGATATTGTATGCTATTATGCTCTCTTTGAATTGTTTGAATGCTGAGGAAGGAGCAACTGCTGCTAAAAGTCTTTTGTTTATAAATGTTGCTGAGCTAACCCAAGATAGGTATTTTGAAAATACCTTGACTTCAAAATTGAAGATAAAAAATTATGTTACTTTGGAGAAGGGATTTTGCTTTTGTTTCCACAGGAAATGAGAGGCTATTGTTTCATTGAGTTAAGAAAAATCAGGTTTGATCAAGGAAGACCACCTGAGAAATCCCCGGTAGGAACAGATGGCTCAGATGCTTGAGTTCTACATCCAGAAAAGATTCAAGATGCTGCCTGAAATGATCAAGCCTCACAGGATGGACTTGATCATAACTCTAAATTTTCTTTAGGTCCCCATAAGATTATTATTATTGCCCCCAACCAGCTGGAAGTAGCCTGGACTTCTATGCCTACATCCCCCCCTCAAAAATGGATTATGGCTATTTTCCTTTGTTTAAAAAAAGAGGGGGAAGTTGTGTAGGAAAATTGTCTGTATTCTGTCTATCATGTTATAAATAAATGCTGATTGGCCAGGTAGGAAGTATAGGCAGGTCAACCAGACTGGAAGTAGAGGCGGGATGATGAGAACAGTAGTATTCTGGGAAGAAAAATGCTCTTCCCACAGTCCAGTCCAGAACATTGAAGAAGTAACATGTGAGCTGCCCCTGCTGTGAAAGGTACTGAGCCATGTGGCTAGCATAGATAAGAACAATGGGTTAATATAAGCTACAAGAGCTAATGCATAGCCTGAGCTAATGGGCCAATCAGTTTTATAATCTTATGGAGACTTCTGTGTGATTTTCTCTGGGACTAAACAGCTGGGGGACCAGGCAGGACAGAAACCCCAATGAACATGGCCCTCTTGTTACATTTAGCCATTCGTCATCTGCCAGAGAGCCCGTGGGAAACTCTCCATCTGTTTCAGGTCCTAGAGAGCCTTCACCATTTAAGAATGTGCCTTGAGGACTTTCCTCACATGTCCCAAGGATTCAGGATCTCTAAGCTCTGCTCATCTGCCTCTAGAACTTAATGTTCACTGAGTCCTTCAGCAACTTCAAAATGAACTCCACGGTCCTTGTTATCTTCTGCAGACATCCAAGGAAAAGTCCAAAATACAGATAGTTATCAGGACCAATTGTCACATATAAGGGAAAGATTGGAAAATTCTATATCTCATGTATTAACTTCAGTATACCAACCTTTGATGTGGGAGTGTCATATCAATCTGTTGATTTCATTGGTTAATTAATAAAGAAACTGCTTGGCCTGATAGGTTAGAACATAGATGGGTGAAGTAAACAGAACAGAATGCTGGGAGGAAGAGGAAGTGAGCTCAGACGCCATAGCTCTGCTCTCTGAGGCAGATGTGATGAAGCTCTGACCCAAGATGGATGTAGGCTAGAATCTCCCTGGTAAGTCATGACCTTGTGGTGCTACACACATTAATAGAAATGGGCCATGCAGTGCTTATATGAATATAGTTTGTGTGTTGTTATTTCGGGGCATAAGCTAGCAAGGCGGCCGGGAGCTGGGTGGCAGGAACACAACCCACAGCTCCCACTACAAACCTTGTCCTCAGGAGACTCTGGGACTTTACTCCTTAGGGCAGGGGAGTCAAGCAACTTCTCAATGTGTTCAAGAATCTTTGGGTTCCTACCTATCTACACAAGAGTCTATGGGAATATCCACATCTACACAAAGGAGTCTAGAACATCCTCTACCTGCCCAAGGCCTCTCAGGCACTTCCTCACATACATAACATACATGCTCACGATTCTCTTCTGCACAGAGCACAGTAGCATATTGATCATCTACCCCAGTGTCTCAGAGATATAGCCAGCATGCCAAAAATATGGTAGAAACTTTGAAATCTGCCCCAGGGTCTCCAAGAATTTCTATCAGAACACAAGGGTCTGTAGAACTTTTGCTATCTCCCTGGGAGTCCCCAGGATATTCATCATCTGTACCAGGTATGTGCAAAAATTCTACAGCCACAAGTGGACATATGGTATCTGATGATGTGCCTCTGGAACTTTCTATATCTGCCCAGGCAAATTTGAGTCCTTTCCATTCTTCCCAATGCCTTTTGGAACCTTCCCTGTCTGTAGAAGTGACTTTTGGTCTCTCTATACCTATGCTGGCACTTTAGGACACTCTGTTTCATTCCTGGGACCTGTCGGACCTTGGCAGTCTGCCCAAAGACTTCAACAGACAGCTCCATCTGCTTCAGATTCTTTAGGATCTATGCCCTCTTCAAAAGGGCAAACAGTCATTTCTTTATCTGGGAAAGGGACTCTAGGGCCTAAGTCATCTTCCCTAGAGCCATTGGTAATTTCCTTATCTATTCAAGTGAGTTCCAGACCTTTATTATCTTTACAAGAAGCTGGAGGAACTTGCCTTTCTTAACAGGGAAAAAAGACTTTAGTAGTTTCTACTTGTACACATGGCAATCTAGTGTTATCCAATTCCTCAAGAGGGGATTAGGGATTCTCATCATCTACTCCAGTGACCCTAGGATCTTCTCCACCTGGCAAAGTGGATTTAGGAATGTCTCCATCTGTTTCATGGACTCAGAGATCTTCTGTGTCTGCCCAGGGTGTTCTAGGAACATCTACATCTGCCCAAGAAGTTAGGAAACCTTCATTACCTAGTCAGGGGAAAACAGAACCTTTGCCACATGTCCAAGATGATCTGGGACTCAGGTCTCTTTCCCTGGGGACTGAATGAAATTTCCAATTTTCAAAGGGGGAATTAAAAGTATTGCCATCTGACCAAGGGGGGTTTAAACCTGCTCTGTCTACCCCAAGGCCTGTAGAAAAATTGCTATTTGCCTCAAGGACACCAAGACTTTTCAGTTTTACACTCCAAGATGCTGGGAGCTTTTCTCTATCTGCCCCAAATTACTCAAAACAGTCCACATCTTCACAGAAGAATCTATAATCTTCATCAACTCCACAAAATTCTCTGTAATATTCTCCATCTTCCCAAGAGTCTCTGGGACCTACCCCATCTGCACCAGGTACTCTGTAACATTCCCTACAAGACCAAGAATGGCAGAAATTGTCTGCACCCACAAAACTGACTCTAGGACAGACACCACATCAGAAGGGGTATGAAGGAAATTCATTATCTGCCCAAGGAACTGTGAGATTGTCTATATCAGGACAGGTCTCTAGGACATTGATCATTTGACCAACAGTCTCTAGAATCATCCACATCTTCCCACAAAGTGCAAGACCCTTATTATAATCAAGAGTCTGTAGTGCAATTCCCATTTGTCCCAGGAGATACACATTCTCTCTCTGCCCAGGAAATATTGTAAAATTTGTCATCTTCCTAAGTTACTGTAGAAACATCACCTTATCTCCAGAAAGATATAGAAGGTCCATTAGGTGGGCATGGTGCTCAGCAACTTCAACCTTATTCACCAGGGTATCTGGGACATTCCCAATGTACTCGAAAGTCATCAGAAACTTTGTCATCTCCCCAAACTTTTCAGAATCTTCATCTGTGACTCCAGAAACTTTGCCACCTCTCCTAGGAACTCTGGGAATTTGATATCTGGCCAAAGTGCTCTGTTCCCTTCTGATTCTGACCGATTCAGGAATCATCATCATCTCTCCAAAAATCTGCCCAATTTTCTCCATCTTCCAAAGGTTCACTGAGACCTACTCCATCTGTACTGGGGACCTTCCAATCTTTATTATCAGCCCAATTGTGCCCAAAATTGTCTATATCTGTCCAAGGGTTTTTAGGATCTTTACCACGACAGCAAGGGTGTTCAGGGGATTTATTATCTGTGCAAAGGGCTCTTGGAACTTCCATATCAGCACAAGAGTTTGTAGGACATTCAAAATCCGATCAAGAGTCTCCAGAAAAGTTCACATGTTCCCAAGAGAATCTAGGCCCTTCTTTAGCCCAAGAGGCTTTAGTACATTCATCATCTACTCCACAAGATTGTGGACTTTCTCAATCTTCAAAAGATATGTTATAAACACCACTATCTACACAAGGTGCCCAGAAAACACCATCATCTGTCCAAGGGTCTATAGTAACTGTACCATCAGCTCAAAGTGTTCTAGGAATTGAAGGTTCTTTGCACCTGCTTCTGGGTACTTGCCAATTTGCTTCAGAGACAACAGAACCTTTGCCATCTTCTGAAGAGTTTTAAAGTACTTTGAAATCTCTCTCAGGGTCTACAAAAACTTTGACATCTATTTTAGAGACACTGAGATTTTCAACATCTGCCAAGGCACAACAGGCCCTTCTATAACTGACCAAGTGATACTGAGATCACCAACAGTTTCCCACATTCTCTCGAATTTTCTCCATCTGACCAACTGTCTGTGAAATCTGCCTCATCTCAAATGGGGCCTGATAGAACTTCACTAACAGACAAAGGTTTACAGGAAATATCTTCAGGTGAAAGGGTGTCTTTAGGAGATTCACCACTGCAGCAAATCTGTTCAGGAAATGTATTGTCTACACAAGAGAGGTTCTAGGACTGTCTATATCAGCACAAGAATCTCCTGGACATTCACCATCTGCCCATGGGTCTCCAGATACTTCCTTGTCATCTGAAAAGGCTTCAGGCACTTGTTTGGACCAAGAACATTTAGTGCAGTCATGATCATTATAATTATCTGATCTAGTAGATCTTGTACTATTTTAATATTCACATGGGCCACTAGAAACATCTCCATCTACCCATAGCACTCTAGAAATACCATCTTCTACCGATGGGATTACAGAAACTTCAACACCTCCCCAAGATTCTCTAGGGCATCTGCCTCCTTCAGTGCAGATTCTACAACAGGCTTCCCACATGCCAGAGACATCAGTACCTTTTTCATCTACCAAAAAGGCTTGTAATATATTAGACTCTTCCCCAGGAACTTCAGAAACTTTTCAATCTACCCCAGGATCTCTGGAAATGTCATTCTCTTCACAAAGTACTCTGGGATCATCTGTATCTGAAAAAGAAATTTTAGGACCATCAGTAATATCTCTGGAGGAATCTGTGGGACCTTTTCCTCCTGACCAGGGGTCTCTGAGACTCACTCCATCTGCATCTGGGACTGGGCTACTCTCCCCCTCATAGCAATATTGTCAGGAAATATCTTCAGGTGTACAAGGAGATTCACCATCTCAGCAAGCCTATGCAGGAAATTCATTGCACTCACAAAAGGCTCTGAGAATGTTCATATCAGCACAGGAATCTCTTGGACAGTCTCCATCTGATCGAGGGTCTCCAAATACTTCTTTGTCATTCCAAGAGGCTTCAGGCCCTTCTTGAAAGAGTCATTATCTGATCCAGGAATGCTTGGACTTTCTAACTCTCATCAGGGGGACACTAGAAACTCCACCATTTACCCAAAGTATTTTAGAAATACCAATATCTAATAATTAGGTTACAGAAACTTCAAATCTTCCCAAGATTGTTTAGAACATCTTCCTCCTTCAGTGCAGATTCTGCAACCTTCTCTTACACCAGAGACCTCAGAACCTTTGCCAACAAACAAAGAGATTTGTAAGACTTCAGAATCTGAGTCAAGTACTGTAGAATCTTTTCCATCTTTGTTAGAGTCTCTGAGACATTTGAATTTTGACCAATGTACTGTGGGTCCTTCAGTATATGACCAAGGGAATCTGGAGCTCTCAATACCTCTCCATGATGCTCTTGGAAACCCCACACCATTCCAAGGGGTTCTAGAACCTATACCAGCTACCCAAGAAGGTGTAAGATGGAGTTTTTGGGACTGTCCATTTGTGTGCATGGCGACTTTATTCCTGTTCCTTCTCATGAGGACTGCCTGAGATATTCCTCTTATACCAATAAAAGCCATAAACTTTTCAATTCTACCAAAAAATAGTGAGGCATGCTCCATTTCCAGAGGGAAGTTTTAGATATTCACTTTCAAAACTTGATGCCTTAAAATCATTCCCTTCTGCCAAAAGTAGGCTCACATCTTCCATATATGTCAGAAAGTACTCAAGTTCTACCTCGAATCCTCCAAGGAGTGTCTCATCCCCAGCATCATCGAATTGAACTTCAGTTCTAGTTCCCTCCCTAAAGAAGGTCTCAGATGGTGTCCCTCTCCACGAGGTGGCTCCAGACATTTGAAATCAAATAAAACAAAATCAAGACATGCTACTAAAGAATCATGTCTCAAATCTGTTCCATCAGAAGACAAATGCTTGAAATTTCACCATTCTTCCAAAAGGGGCAGAGCTTTGGTTTCTAACAAAGCTGGTGCAAGGTGTAAAACTGAGCCCAAAGAGAGCCTCACTACTACTTCTACAAAGGGAGTTGTAGATCCTCATGATCTCAGGGGGGAGGGCCTCAGATGCTCTCCATCTTCCCAACGCAGCCCTAGATGTTCCAGATCTATCAAAAATCAAATTGGAACAGGTCCTCTCTAACAAAGCAGATGCTCATGCTCCTCATACAGAACATGAGGGCTGTAAGCATTTCTCTTTGTCATAAAGAGAATTTAGACATGCTTCATCTGCAAAAAGGGACAAGAAACCAAATGCTACTCCCCAAGAGAGCATAGAAGCTTCCACTTCTACAGAAGGGGACACAGGAAATACTCCATTTTTTCCTGACAAAGGGGCCTCAGACTTATTCCTTCAGGCCCAGGAGGACTCATCCTTTTCCCAGTTACTGAAGTGGAGCTTAAATTGTTTTCAAGGACTCACCGGGTGCTCAGGCACATCTCTTCTGAACCAGGATGCAGAATGCACTCCACTAATTCTCAAGCAGGTTATAGCCCTACCACTACAGAACCAGGGCTCTTCCAAACAGATGTATGGATGATGGGAGCTTCTGACCTCTTCTTCATAACTGGGGGGTCTCTGATCTTACCCAATGGACCAGGTGGCCTTAACCTTTTATGTCTAGAACCAAACTAACTCAAAACTTTTACCAGTAAACTAATAACCCACCAACAACAAAAGCTTCAGTCATTACCTGTTCAAGGGAAGATTGACACACCTTTCCTTTGAGATCCAGGAGACCTCAGACATTCACTAATTGCCCCAAAAGACCCCATACTTACAACTTCAGAATAAGGGTGTCATGCACATCCTCAATGCTGAAGGGAGCCTGAGACATAACTTGAGAAGCAAAGAGGCCTTAGACTTCTGCAATGCTCCAAGAAGACCACAAATACAAACCCTTTAGAATCAATGACTCATAGAATTTCTGCTAAGTTACACTGGGGTTCAGATTTATTCCCGAACCAGGACAGTTCAGGCCTCCAGCTACCAACTCCATCAAGTCTTAGATATCACCCTCAAAATTAAATTAATTCACTAATTGAGGAAGCTTACACCCCGGTGGACTATCTTCTGAAGTAGGTTTTTGTTGGAGCCCATGTCTCTCCAACAAAGATAATTATTTTGCTTAACTGGACTTATATGGAGCTTCGAGGAATAATCAGACACAACTTACAAGGTCATCATGGAAGGACATCTCAGTGTCTTTTCTCCTGATGATCTCCCAAAGATCACCCTTGTTTATTATCCAAATGGCTTATATACCATCACATAAATTGAGCTGGAAAATACATTAGACTCGTCGCCTAGGTAACCAGGTGAATGGCCTTTTGTCATGTCCACATCTACCTGTATGCTAGCTGTCACATAGACTTGAATCAGCTTCTTTATAAGATATCCTCCAGCTGGGCAGTGGTGGTGCACGCCTTTAATCCCTTCACTTGGGAGGCAGAGGCAGGCGGATCTCTGTGAGTTTGAGGCCAGCCTGGTCTACAAGAGCTAGTTTCAGGACAGGAACCAAAACTACGGAGAAACCCTGACTCAAAAATTCAAAAAAAAAAGATATCCTCCAAATTACAAAGAAAGGAAGCACCAAACCTCCTGACCCTTAAGTTACCAGCTTCAGCCAACACCTCTCCTCAGGTGATTTACATTTATAACAAAAGAGAAAGGAGAAGAACATCTTGGCTATTGTTAGGAAGAGACAGCTTGTCTGCAGAGCTATGTGACCACGTCAGATTGGGCCTATGGCTTTTATGCCATACAGAAATATGGGCCTACAGGTTTTCCAAGTTATTTCCTTCAATCACAGTAGCCCCTGACTTTCATACTGTGCCAAGGGGGGGGGTTGTAACATGCTGCTTCCTTTGACTCTACTGGAGGAGTCTGAGACATGCCCATTTGATGAAGTAAGCTACAGAACTGGCCCTGTGATTGAAAAATGTCTCAAATATTCAGACTTGGCTGACAGGTACTTGAGATTGACTCCTTATTACAAGTAAATTATAGGAGCTTCTTTGTGTTCATGGCCGACTCAGGTCAACCAAATAACTAATAGAGACTAGAGCTTCTCCCTCAGAACTGAATGGCTAGTAAATACGCTTCTGACCACCAAAGGAACCTCAAGGAACTCTAGATTGAAGTTGCATGGCAGAAGATTAAAAAGTACCCTGGATCTAAGATCATCTGTTTTCAAGCTGCACACCAGATATATGCCTGTTCTCCATGTCTACACATGTGCAGCTTCCACAGTTTAAGTAGGGAACAGACGTAGGGAATATGATTCGACTTATAAGAAGAACCCTCTGATTGCTGTGAAGTCTCAAAAAAAATTCATCAGAGATAAGAATTTTCTAGAGTTCACTGAAGAGTTGGAGAAGGACTAGGGAGTGCCTGGATCTTCTCCTCTACAAAAGGTAAGCAGTGGCATTCCCATTTGCCCAACAAGGTCTGGGATCTGTCTCTTTTCCAAAATCTTATTATTTTTTTGCTCTGATAACTTAGGCCTTAAAATACCTCTTTTGGACCAAATGGCCTTCAGAAAATTACCTCCGAGGAAGGGCACATGGGATATTTCACCATTGACTAAAGAGCATTGGTCCCTGTTATTAGTTCACAGAAGTCAAGAAGAGTACACAAATCCAGGAACCAATGCCACTTCCTTAAGTAAAGTAGCCATGGTATAGACTTCCCAGTCACACCCAGTCCTGTTTGCCTGCACAGAACTCTTAGGAGTCAACCACACTGTGTCTCCCACTGAGTATCTTAATGAATCCTGATATTGATGCTTGGTCTCTTGCAGATTCAGCTAAGGATATGGACATTAACAACTATGAAGAAGAGTTAGATGGTAAAGCAATTCTAGGAGCTTATGAGGTATAGAAGTCAATTGAATTTTTGATCATGGTTATATGGGATTTTCACATTCTGATCATATTTCCCCTGCCTCATGGGTCTCAGAAACTCCTTTCTTCCCAAGGGTACTCACTCCTCCCTTTGATCAAGGAGACATCAGATGTTCATACTGGAACAAAGGGAGCCCTACATCTTTCCAGTTTGTTCAAAGGATGCTTAGATGTTTCTTTTGTGTGAGGGGCCCATATAATTCCTGATATTGTGGAGTGGACCTCAGACATTATTCTTAATAAATGGGTCGCAGATTTGCACTTCAGTTCAAGGTAAACTGTAGGCACAATATTGATCCAACAAAAGCCTCTGACAATAAATACCCTGTCAAGAGCAGTGGTTATATTCTACTTTCCTTGAAAAAGGGGACTTTAGACACTCCATTTCCCTTTAAGGGTAGTGATAGAAACTCATCTGATTGAGGGGATACAGACCAGACCAGTGACATGAAGACTTACTCAGATGTTCATCTTTTTGTCATGTAAACTCCAAATAAGCACTCCCTGACCTTGGCTTCCTCAGAAAAACCACTTTTATCTGCAGAAACCTCAGCTCTATTTCTCTCACTGAGAAGATGTTAATCTTTCTTTTCCAACCTGGGTGTCCAGACATGCCCAAATGACAAAGGGGATGTCAGAGCACTCTGAACTGATATCCTGGGACAAAACAGTAAAAAACTGTTTCCTGATTAAACCCTTTTACTTTTAACATTCTGACCGGAAATGGAGTGATCTCATCTTGTCTCATATGCCTGTGCTACTGATAAAAGGCTTGTGGAGGACACAGAGCTAGGAGCTGCCAACCAACCTGTAAGAGAAACACTCTGCTTCCCGTGTGGATCTCCTGAGTAAATGGGGAGTATGGGGATATTGGGAGAGGGTTGAAGGGGAGGAGAGATGCAGAGAGAAGAGAAAAATGTAGAGCTCAATAAAAATCAATAAAAAAGGAAAAAATACTCTCAGTGCTAGAAATCAAGCTTCAGAGCCCCAAAACACATGGGTATTCCAGAGTGTGAGGACATTTGGACCTGATAAGATATTGGCTGATGCTTCTTCTAGTTCCCAAGGTAACCTTGGAGCTTCATCTTCTTCCTGAGGGTTTCTGGATTTTTGGCCTCTTCCCTACCTTCCCAAAACATTCTTTCTCCCTTTCAAACATGGGGGCTAAAACTTTCCATGAATGGCCTAATAGGTCTTCCAACAAGCTGGTCAGGCATAGGTCCATGGGAGACTCTCTCTATAAACAAGAGACACTAGTCCACTCTGGTTTGAAGTTCCATAGGCATGTTTGGAAATCAGAGCATAGAACCCCCATGGCATCTGCCTTCAGATCAGTCAATATAAATGGAATGACTTTAACATCTCTGCCGAGATCAGGACTGCTGATCACAAACTACAGTAAGTAATCTAACCAGGAACAATCATCCAGGTCTTTCAAAGAAGACCTAGATTGTTGCTGCCTTGTCTCTCCCAGATGGAACACAAAGTATGAATAAGAGTTGAAAGGTCATGATCAGCGCTGGGCACTTTCTCCACTATATATTACAAGGATATTCACCTTCAACAGAAATGTGTATGACACTTTCATACTCTGCCCAAAGGCGATTATGTCCTCTTTTTTCAATGGGGTCTCGGAGGTTTCCTCTCTTAGATTGGGCTCAGAATTTTCACTTTTCCTATTATTATTATTATTATTATTATTATTATTATTACTATTCACCTATTCCTTCTCAGTACATGGAACAGGATGTCAGAACTCTTTTAAGACTTAGATTTCCCTAAACCCCATTTTCCAGTGAGCTCTACCCTAAAACAATTGTTTGGTGTTACATTGTCCTTATATATTCCCATTCCTCCCAAGTGACTCTTTTTTCTTCTCATTACAGGGGTGTCAGACCAAGAGTGCATTATACCACCAAGTAAAACAAGTATCAGACATTAATGATCTTCCCTGAAGGTTTGTGAGCCAATTATCTACTTCCATCTAGGAAGAGGATTTCAGAAGTTCAGTTTCCACAAAAGGAAATCTGAAAAATCAAACCCTATTGAATGGTCTCTTGAAACTGGCCCCTGTATACAAGGGATGTCTCAGACCTCCATCCTCTGATCTTCAGCACTTTAGTCCACTCTAAGACTAAAGAACCATCAAGCTTCCCTTCTTTAGTTGGTGACCTCGCATGTTCCCCTACTAACTAAGATTGCTTTGGAGCTGGCCCCTCTGACCAAGACAACCATACAAACACATATGAGAACAATGGGATCTCACAACTTTCTGCTTTAAGATTACAGGATAGAAGCTCTCAAGCCATCTGTCTCCAAGTTTGGTTATCAAAAACGCACTGTTTCTTTTATTCACAGATATGTACAGCTGAACACAACCTTGAGGAAATATCAATGCTTGCATAACCACTTAGCCTATTGGAAGATTGCTGTGAGATTTGCCTTAGACTCTCAAAGATTTCACATTGGGTATGTATGATTGCATTGGGAAAAATAACTGGATGCTAGTGCAGTGCCATTCTACGAACTATGACTGGAGCCCTCTTCCCTGTGAATAAAGACATTAGGGATTTCCCATTTCTGAAGGTAGTCTCATAACTTCCCATTCTGAGAATAGGTTCTCAGAACTCCCCTGTTTAAAAGAGACCTCATATATACTTTGTTTATTGAAGTTTTAATGAGAACTACCCTGAGTCAGACTGGGCCATCGTCCTTCCCTCCATTAAAATTGTGTACTTATACTTTATCCACCTGTACAAAGGAGACTAAGAAGAGTCTTTGACTCTAGGAAACTCATGCATTCCTTTTATTCACAAGGTGATATTAGAGACATTATTTTGAATAATACTGCATTCTACCTTGTAGGATTCTATCAAAAATCCTCAAACATTCCATTCTGTCTTTGAAGTACCTCCAAAATATGATTTAAACAAAAATGATTTAAACCATTTATATTTGGCACTGGTGGCTAGGGAACTGCATTGCTCCACTCTAGGTTGTAAGCTGTGGTCCTAACTGTAGAATTAGAAACTGAATCCTAAGCTATGTTTTTCAATCCAATCACTAGAAATCAATGGGCCCCATCATTGCTGCCCATACATGGACTATGAAGACAGCCTGAAAAAAGAGGAGACCTCGCTGTTGACAGCCATCCAGGCATATTGAAGAATGCTTTTCTTGATGCCTGAACTCTCTAAGACTCAACACAAGATGAGGAAGCTCTAAAGAAGAGTTGGAAGCTGAAGTGCACTAATGGGACCTTCCTTCACAGAAATAGGTAGTAAGGATATTCACCTTCAACAGTATGGTGCATGACATATATTCCCTCTGTGAAAGGGTTTTCCAAATCATTCCCTTGCCCTAAACAGGTCTCAAAATCTTCCCTTTCTCACAAAGGGCCAATGCTTCCACTCTCCTCAAGTTTGCTCACTCCTTTTACTTCACTGATGAAAATGGTAGACCTCCCTCCTAGGACAAAGCCTTCTGAAGACTTTCCCCATTTGTTTAAGGTTGTCTCAAGTATTCATTTTGTGGTAAAGACCCTTAAACTGTACCTTTGAATAAAGAGGCCTCAGATTAAATATATTTGCCCATGTTCAGTTCAGTGTAGTGAAAAAGGGAACTACGATTACAAACTTCAACCACAAAAATTACAAAGATCTCATTTTTGACTAAAGGTGGCTGCGATATTCCACACTGGTGAATAATACCTCAGAATTGGTTTCCATGACCAAAGGGGTTGAAAACATTCATTCTGTATTTAATTGAGCTTCAGGTCTAGCCACTGACCCTGGGAGGCCCTAGAGCATCCCCTTCCTTTGTAGACACATTTCACTTGACCGCTGGACTCATATTATCTTAGTGCCAATCCCAGAAGCTAAGATTGCTATGAAAACATATTTGTAACCATGTGGCCTCACAAGATTCTAGATTTAGATCAGAGAGAAAAATATAAAAAGCTAAAACTAATAATCATGCCATCTGCCTAGAATGTAGCTGTCAGAAATACAAAATATTCCCATCTTTCATGTAAACAAAAACTGTGCTTATGTTTCCCAACTGCCTAAACCCAAATAATTACACAGAAAATGTATTAATTACAACACCACTTAGCCTATTAGCTCGGGCTTCTTATTAACTAACTTTTACATCTTAAATTAACCCATTTCTATTAATCTATATATCATCACATGGCTGTGGCCTACTGGAAAGTTTCTGGTGTACTTCTCCTTCAGTAGCTACATGGCTTCTCCTGGGCTCTTCCTAATTTCTTTCTATATCTCTTCCAGCCTGGCTATATTCTGTCCTGCCATAGGTCAAAGCAGATTTATTCATTAACCAAAAAAAGAAAACATATAAAGAAGTACATTCCACATCACTTACATTGATGGATAAGCACAGATTAATGCAACCCTGAGGAAACATCAAAGTTTACACACCCACTCATCATGTTGAAAGAGTGTTGTAACTGTTTCTTGTACTCTTCCCAATAGTTGATGTAATATATGGATCATGGAAGCTGGGAACACAGTAGGAAGCAAATGATGCTGAACCAAATCACTGAAGTTAAACTAGCACTTTCTCTTCAGCACAATGGGGTGATTGGATCTTGCTACATGGTCAAACATAGTCAGGCACTTTCTCTCTAAGCAACACAGTTCAGAATGTCCTCAGAATCTTCCCCTCTGAATATGGGTTTCCCAAACTGTTCCTATTCTCAAGGCATCTCACACTGTGCCTTTTTGATGACTGGTTATAAGAAGATCCCTTTGATTAAAGTAGCTGTCAGGCCTTTCTGCTACTACAAATAACACACAAGGCCTCCCCTCTCTGTTTAAGGAAATTCATAAGAATAACTGGTTTTTACTAAAGTCATCTCAGAATTTCCATTTTTTACAAGGTGACTAGGATCAAAGTATCCTCAGATCATCCCCTATATGCATATGGGCCTCAGAATTATCCACATAATGGAGGACCTTAGATCTTTGCCCTCTAACTACGTCCACTATGAAAATACATGTGTGACCAAAGGGACGTCATCTTGCTCTGCTTTGAAGTGACAGAGCTTGAGACTTAGGTCATAATTGTTTCATTAAAGTCACCAGAATGAAGAGGTCTCATCCTTCATGTACACACCAATGTAGCTGATGAGAACTGGAGCCTGCCAATCATGACTGCTGAATGATGTTCAGATTATTGCCAGGCCTGCCACAGTGTGCCCGAAGATGTGAATCTTCTAAACTGTGATGACGTCCTTCCTCCACTGCACAAGGTAGATTAGGATGCTCCCTTTTGCCTAAGTGGTTTGTGACTTTGTTTCTCTCTTTAAGTCTGCCGAAGTCTTCCATTTCTATCCACCATCTATTTCTGTCATTTAGACTTCAAATGCACACTCTGTAACCAAGAGGGCCTGATATCTATCCTGCATGACTTAGGGGGCTAGGGAAGATCAATACCTGCCCAAGGCCCCAAAAATTTCAAATTCCAATCAAAAAGGCCTTCAAAACTTACCCTTACTTAGCAAGGATCCAATCATTCCCTTTTTAATGAAGGAGGGCTCAGACTTTCCCTTTCTACTTTAATATGTTTCACCTCCAATACATCATCTGAGAGGGTCATCATTATCCTCTTTTTTTCCAGGACCATCAAATTCCTGCCCTCTGGCCAAGAGGTCTGAAAATGTCTTTCTTTCATAGAGGACATTCAGAACGTCTAACTCAGCAGATCACAGCATCAGACACTCTTCAGAAATACTTGGTCTTTCCCCTCTATCTAGGGGGAAATAAAACTTTCTCCCAAAGCCCAAGATGGATTGAAATATGTCCTCTTTTGCCCAAGGATGACTCAGGCCTACCAGCTCTATTATGGAACCTATAGATCTTGTTCTCTCAACTATATATATCTGGTATATTCCCAACTGTCTAGGATTGCTTCCAGCTTTCTTCCTGCTACATATAATCAAAGACATTACCCTCTGAACAGAAGAACCTCGGGGTTATCTTATCTGACCAATGGCTTCTTAGACTGAAAATAACCATCCAATCACTTGGAAAACATGCAATGATTACTGCACAGAATTTCACAAGCCCACAAAAGGTATGGATATTCAGCCGGGCGATGGTGGCGCACGCCATTAATCCCAGCACTTGGGAGGCAGAGGCAGGTGGATCTCTGTGAGTTCGAGACCAGCCTGTTCTACAGAGCTAGTTCCAGGACAGCCTCCAAAGCCACAGAGAAACCCTGTCTCGAAAAAAAAAAGGTATGGATATTCTCAATACTGAAAAATATTTGCAAGTTGATTAGGCTGGACCAGACCTTCCTCTGCTACCCAAAGGGTTTACTTTATGCTTAATGGAAAATTGCCTTTCCTATTTCATTGAACATTGCCATAGACTTTACACCTCTGACAAATAGGTGTAGACCTTCACCTGTGCACAAAATGTCTCAGAAGTTCTAGGTATGGCCAGAGTGCATTAATATTTCTCATTATTCCCATGAATTCTGCCACATTACATTTTTGATGAAGGGTATAATAGTCCTTCTATTTCTGTCCCAAGTACCAAGGCCCCGCCCCATCTTACATAGTGAGATTTAGACATTCACATCAATAATGAGTGCCTCATGCCTGCCTTGTGTGATCAAGGAAATTTCACAGTTGATTCCGTACCTATAACTTCTAATTTGGGTGTCTTGGAAAGTACTGTTCTGACTAAAGAGATCACAGAGCTCTCTGGACCGAGGTCTGTTGTGATAGGAGCAGCGGGCTGGGCTGTGTCCCATCACCCGGCTAGCTTTACCTGAAATATTTACATGGAAACTGTATTCTTTTAAACACTGCCTGGCCCATTAGTTCCTGCCTGTTATTGGTTAGCTCTTACGTATTGACCTAACCCATTTCTAATAATCTGTGTAGCCCATGAGCTGGCTTACCAGGAAAGATCTTAACCTGTGTCTGTCTGGTGTGGGAGAATCATGGCGACTCCTTGACTCAGCTTCTTTCTCCCAGCATTCTGTTCTATTTACTCCACCTATCTAACTTTATGTCCTATTAAAGGGCCAAGACAGTCTCTTTATTTAACCAATGAAATTAACACAAAACAGAAGACTCTCCCCCATCAGAGGTCCCTGAACACAAGAACAGCAAGATGAGGATAACTCAGAATACTGTCTTCACTCTAGTCTCTTAGACAGAGAATTCTTGTCCTACATGAAGAGGAATTTGTGGATGGACCTATATTAGATGAAGAAACTGAGTCACAGACTTCTGTCATGCAGCCTTATAGAAGACTTCTAAGACTGCTGACATGCCTGACATGGACATTCAGAAAATGTGTATTCTAGATTGTGATTTCAAGTTTGGTGCCGATGAAGAAGTCAGTGCCTGGGACTTGCTATAATTCTCAGGGTATCATTCAAGTTTCAGCTTCTTCCCAATAGGGTCACAAACATACGACCAAGGGAGGCTGAGATTATTCCACCTAGTCCTAGCAAGCTCCTGACTCCTCCTTCTAGTTTAGAGGGTCTTAGATCTTTCACCTGCCCCCAAAGTGGTAGCAGGAATTCTTCTTCTGCCCACTTATGCTTTCCCTGCCTACCTAAGTTATGCTTTGCTATAGGTCTAAAACAGTTTCTTATTTATTAGTGGTGATCACAGAACACAGAGGGACTCCTACATGATGGATATGCTTCACCTACCCAAAGAAGTCCGAGAGTATCCTCTCTTTCTTACTGAAGTGGCTTTTAGACTATCCCCTCTCCCAAGTATACCCCCAAGTTTTGTCTTCTTAGCAAAGGGTTTCAGACCTGCCTGCTCTACTACAGAGGTACAGTCCACCAACATACAAAGGGTTCTCAGATCTTCTGAATATGACCCTGTGGGAGTACACTTACTAGGTCCATATAATTGGGCCACATACTCTTCTGATGTGACCAAAAGAGTTTTGGTCTACTGCCTCTGATTTACCAGACAGCCTCACATCTACTCATTCTGCAAGTTGTCTTCAAATAGGCCCTTTGGTCCAAGGACAGCCTTACACTCTTCTCCTCTGATTCAGTGGCCTCAGACATTCGCCCACCCAAACCTGAGACCATAGAATACTTTTCTTCACACAATGACTTCTCCAGACATCCCAGGCTTAAAGACTCCAAGTCCATGTGTAGGAAGTAGAGTCTGGAACTGAAGCCCACTGCCTCAAAGCCAAAATCAATATAATGTGGTCCCCATCATTCAAACTTAGATCTGAGCAGCTGAACATATGCTTGAGAAGGAGAACAAGCTTGGGACTCTCATGCAGACTTTTGGAAAACACTCAGTCTGCTGCCTCACCTACCACACATCCACTAGAGTGGATGGATGTTCGAGATGTTCTGATGAAGGGCTGTAGACTGATAAGACAGTTCCTGGAGTGTAATGTGCTCTCCTGCATGAGGTGGGCTGGGACTTTGATCTCATGTCAAGCAGTGGGTATGCTGATTTCCAACTTTACCCAATCAAATATGTTAGTCTACATCTACAATAACCCCCAGATTTCCACACTCTTCACAAGACACCCTCAAACATTTCCCCAATTACCCTGAGGTTCTTTTATTTTCTCCAGTGCTCTTGTTTTCCCCCTTCTTCCCCATGCACCTTGGCATGTATCTGACACCTCACCTCTGACCCTTTGATCACTATTCATACATTTCTGACTTATGTGGGGGATATTAAAGGTCTGAATATGAGGCCTTCAATAGTGTTTCCATTGACCAAGGGTGTCTCACACATTCTCTTTTCCTTTAGTGGAGTATTCAAACTCCACATCTGGCCAAGAGAACTTCAGATCTTCCTTTTCTGTAATGTATGGTGTCTATACTAACATGCTTATCCAAAGAGCCTTTGGTTTTACCTTCTGATGAAGCAAGTGTCTGACATTCCCACTCTGCTCAAAGACACAGGTTCATGAGGTAGACAGAAGTCTTGGGCACACTCCTTCTAATCAATAACATTCTTCCGCTCAAGATTGAGGCCTCAGAGCGCAAGAGTAACAAGGAGAGTCTGGAAAGCAGCCATCAGTCTTCAGGGCATTCATCAGAACATCAGAAGTGGACTTCTTCCAACCTTAGTGCCCTGAACAGGATGACTGGACACCAACCTGTGAGGTGGAAAAAGCAACAGACACTAGCCACGCTCTTGCAATAATGTTCAGATTACTGCATATCCTTCTGAAGATGCCACAGATGATATTGTTACTTTGTTGTCATTGTTGATTTGATTGTTGTTCTCTTCTTGGTGTTATTGTTTTCTTTTAAGTTTAGAAGAGGACAACTTAATATTTTTTTGGTAGGTTAATTATCTACTGGCCTTAAAATCCGGCAAACAATTGTGTAAATGCTTCACATGTTCTACTCTATTTGGAAACCACAACGTATGTACATCTTCCATCTTTTTCTATCAAAGACATATTGCTATGTAATTCTATTTTACAAATGTATCATTTTAGCCTACATTTATGTGTGTGAAAAACTGTTTCCTGTGATATGTTAAGTTTTTACACCTAATGCTTTATTTTTTCAAAAATTAACTTCATTTATTTATTTACATCCCAGATGCAACCTCCACCCTCCCCTCCTAGTCCTATTCCATCCCCCTCTGTTCCCACCCCCAATCAACTCCTTCTCTATTTCTGTTCAGGAAAGGACAGGTCTCCTATGGAAATCCACAAAATATAGCAAACAAAGTTGCAGTAAGACTAAGCACCTCCCATGCATCAAGGCATGACAAGGTGACCCAGAATGAGGAGTAGGTTTCCAAAGCCTGTAAAAGAGTTGGAGATAGTACCTGTTCCCATAGTTAGGAGTCCCACAGTAGGATCAAACCACACAACTGTAACACATAGGCAGAGAAAATTTCATTTGATGCCATTTAGAAGATATTTTCTTATTGATGTGTCCTAAAATAATAGATTTTAGAGCTTAGGATGGATGACTTAATATCTTCAGCAGCATAAGTACCATTCAGTGTCATTGCTATTAGATGATTATAAATATAAATTAGAAATACACAGCAATAATTGAAGCAATGATAAAATGTAAGGAAGAATTTTAGGATATAAGTACCCCAAAATAGCCAGAAACAAAGGAAATCCCAATTACTAATAAAATCTATGTATATCAAATGGACATTGAACAAGAAACTTGGTGTTTTGTATAGGTTTTTTAGAAGAAATTGTAGTTTGAATGTCCAATCTTTAATTTTTTTAGTTGAACAGTTCCTTTTAATTTTTATTAATTAGGTTTTTGCCATCCTGATCATATTTTCCCCTCCCTCATGCCTCTCCTTCTAGTCACTCACCCCAATCCCTCCCAAATTGGAGGTAGTAAACTGAACACAGTGTGGGTATGAGAAAGACAGCGATATTTGGTGTTTATCATTACATCTGTCTCTGTGTTTATCTTGTATGTATGCATGTGTTAATGTATGTATGCATGTATGTGTTTATGTATGTCTGTATGCTTCTATTTATTTATATATCACCTATCATCTATCTATATATCTAGTGTGTTGGCGAAGTTGCATGACATAAATAAAGAAATGACAAGTACAAGTTGTGATATCTTTTCTTTTCTTCTACCATGTGCATCTTGGGGATCTAACACAGTTTATCTGGAAGAGCTGCAATTACCTCTGAGCCAAATCACCAATACTAATGCTGTGTTTAAAAGTTAAAGGAATATTTAAACTGTTATTATCATGAGCACATGATATCAAAACTACTGCCCCTGTTATTAATTGAATATGATGCTTAAATTCTTATGTAAGGATTGTGATCCAAAATGCTGTAGTATGGGAATTAGGACCTTATTGGAGGGGTGAATGTTTTGAAAACTAACTCTTGGGAGTGAATTATTACTGTCATCAATGGAATAAGTTATGTTGCAAGGCAATTCCCCTCTGGATTTTTCTTTCAGTATTTTGTCCTTCTGGTTTCTGCAATAGCCTTTGCCAGGATGCCAGACTCTAGTTCCGGTTTGAGTATTTTTATTAAATTTGTTTCTAGACAGTTTTTCAACTGTAAACAATCCATAGTGGCCACTTCCACCCTCCAGCTCCCTATGACACCTGATGCATCAAGCCCCTTGATAATCTTATAACACATTCATGATTACCATTGTCCTGTGACTCACTCAAGTTAACCAGGGCTTTCTGTGTGACCATGGGTTTATTGATGTCTGTCAGAGCCTGGTCAACTCAGCAGTGGGTACACAACTGAAGACAGAGAAAGTATTGAAGCTAGAGAATGTTTTTCTTCATAACATTTTAACATATCTTCTAGTTTTTACATGCCGTGGCCCCTCCTCCTACAATTTTCCCTGAGATTTGAAGGATGTTATAAGTGCTCTATTCAGAAATAAGCCCAATACAACCCAGACAGCATTTTCTGACTATGAAAATCTTTCTGATAAATGTCAGTCCTTTCTTATGAAAACTGAGATTAGCTTTTCTCTCTGGATACAAGCATGGCTTTGTGCAAGAAAATTTGCTTTAGGGTTAAACTGGGATGGAATGAGCTTGTCAACTCTGAGACCAAGTGGAACAATGATGACTTAGAAGCACTGAGCAGAACCAAAAGAGAGGGAGGGTGAGCATGGAGGAGAAATCTCATGGATGACAGAAAGAGCAGGTCTGACCAGAGACTCAGAAGGGATAAGCTGGGGCAAAGATACTGTGTGCAGCTATCATGAGGAGGGACCAAAGGTATGATTTGATAATGAAGCTCTTGGGAGGAGAGGGGTGACGCAGATCTCCATGGCTGAAGGACTACTGGATGCTGTCCAGAAGAGAGGCTAGGAAGAGTTTTTGTACCTATGGAGCTTCATTTGCATCCTGTCCTACAAAGACGTCTATTGAAGTAGCCCTCTTTAAAGAAGTAACCCTTTGATTTTGTTTCTCTGATAAAGGTGGGCTTAGTACCAATGGAACCTCAAACTTTCCCATGTTAATAAAGGGTGATACAGAATCATTGATACTCAATTATTACTTCTAGCTGGCTATAGACTGCAGTAGAATAATTTTTCCTCTCATTGTTGATAAAAAAATCTATGGGATGTTTGCTATGTATGATTTGGGCGGGCAGAGAGAATGCTGGGGCAAATAAAGGTGTTATCTGCAAGCTGATGGACAGACACAGAGGGAGCAGGGTGCTTACAAAGTGAGGTAACAAGTCACGAAGCATTAGGCAGCACATAGATTAATAGAAATTAATAGAAATAGGTTAATTAAAGCTTCTGAACTAGCTAAAAAAACACATCCAAGTGACTGACTAAGCATTTATAATTAATAAGAAGTAACTGTGTGGTTATTTGGGAAAAGTCCGACTTCAATACACAAACACAGCACCTTGCTGTAACTTTCTAAAGAACGATGTGATATCCAGATTCTACAGTCAGTCAACCTCTTGGAGCAAAAAAGTTGTTGCTATTGCCCTAATCAAATACAAAGCAATATGCAGTTCTTTGAATGACATAGGGAACTAATAAGGAAATGTAAAGATTGAGAGACTAATGTAAAGTTGTACAGACTGGGATATAGCTTAAACAGGAGATTCAGTTCTCAGCATAGTCACCCTGAATAGGATTAAATATTTAATGATATACAAATATATTATCAGTAACTATAAAAAAGTGAACAAAATAACTAACAGACCAACTTCATTAAGATACATGCATTAAAATATTTATCAGTAATTTTACTTGGTGATGAGGACATGTAACTTCAGCTACTCTAGAGATAAAGGCAGGAGGGTAGAAAGTTCAAAGCTAGCTTGAAATGCTTGCACAGACCTAATCTCAAAACATTTTGTTCGAATTCAAAAGTGCTAGGGATGTAGTTCAAAATTACATCACTCCAGTAATGAACAAAAAGACACACAGTTAAATAAAGAGAGAGATTGATAGATTCTTAATAAAGGGCAACTATGTTTTTAATACCAGCACTTTGAAGGGAGGCAAAGGCAGATGGATGTCTTGAGTTCTAGGCCAGCCTGGTGTACATAGCCAACTCTGGGACAGCAAACACTACCAAAGGAACCCTGTCTCAAAAAATAAAAAAAAAGAAAAAGAAAGATAGCCATTATTATTATCACTATTCCTTTTTTGTGATGTTGGGATCTAAACCCAAAGCTCAACGCAGGCAGCAATTTCTGCTTGGAAAGAAGTGTGATGAACTCGATTATTATCACAATCCTGAAATGATTTTTTCCAAACACTTTTGCTTGTATGCACAAAACACACACTCTTTGAGACTGATGTCACGCTCTGTTTCACATATGAAAATAATTTATGCCTTTGCAGATGAGATGCATGGATTTATCTCAGCTAATATGTGAATTTGCTAAAAGCAAGCATGAGGGTCTCTTTTCCCCCTCTAAACGATAGGATAATTTTTTTCTCTCACAGCATTCAGTGTGACAAAGAAAATGATACAGATTATTGAATTCTGCTCCAAGGTCTGTGCACTTGTGTTTTCTTTGAACATCAAGGCTTGAACTTAGGAATAGGTACTGACTATTTCATTTCCCTGCAGGGAAAGCTATGATACTTATATTTAAGAGCATACTTTTGCTGATACAGTTCAAGAATATCACTAAATAATTCTAAATAATAATGTCTGTCTCTATGCCACCATGCACCCAACAAAGATGATAATGGACTAAAACTTGGAAAATCTAAACCACCCCGATAAATATTTTCTGTTATAAGAGGTGTCATGGTCATGGTGTCTCTTTGCAGCAATAGAAATCATAAACAAACCTGTTGGCATAGCTTAATTGAAATTATTCCATCTTTGGGATTGATGTTCTCCCAAGGAAGTACAGACTTTAGAAAAAAAATCTGGTGCCACCTGTGTGAATCATCTCTTTAAGTTTCGTGGTTTGATGTTTCAAGAGATTCTACCAGAAAAATACAGGCTATTGCCATTGGTCTTGGTGCCTACCAGAACTTGAGGATTTGAGCCTATTGCTGGACTGGAGAAATGACTAAGCAGTTAAGAGCAATCACTATTCTTCCAAAACCCCCAGGCACAATTCCCAGGACTTGTAAGGCAATTCACATCCAACTGTGTCTAGAACTCCAAATCCATGGGCTCCAATGCCCTCTCTCATCCTCCTCTGGCCTCTCTGGACACTAGCAATGCATGAGGTATATATGCATATATTTATACATACATGCAAAGCATCCATAGGAGTGTGGAAGCACAAAACTTTAATCCTTATTAAAATTTATTTAAGTTTGTTTTTTCCGTAAATGCTTTTAAGTATGTTGAGAGTTAATTTCCCATGGTGTGGCTCCTACAGTACACCCTTTGTCTCACATAATGGAATCAAATAGTTTCTAAGCAAATCGCAAAGAAACCCACATGGCATTCCCAGACCCACAGGTCCCCGCCCTTTTGAAACTCCTGGGAGGATCTGCTCTAGCTCTGTTATCCCCTGGGCTGGGCCAGCACTCAGAGGGATAGGATTACCCTTCTTCCTTTCCTACTTATCCTGATCTAAGCATAGGGAGAGTGTGGAGAAGGCATAGAATGGATGATGCTGGAGGTTTCAGCCTTCCAAAAATTTCAAAGTGGAGCACAGGACAGTCCGGCCTCGACCAGGTAAGATTTCTGCATCATCCTCAGCCACCCTGTTGTGCCTGAGTGTGTGACCCTGAACCTGGGACCTTGGGCCTTGGAGCTCACTGGGAAAGCTCCGGGGGCTGGTGGTGGAGGCACCACGTGGGTTGGCCTAGTTCCTGAGTTTAGAAACACTGCAGATTTGTGCACCGGGCAGCATCTGGAAAGCCTTGGTGGAAGGGCCTCCTGGGGAACCTGGAATCACTTCCCTGGGTCAGAGGACACTGCTGGAAGCCTGAGAGTGTTCAAGGACCTGCACACTAAGCAGGGGTCCCTTTACTCTCCTCCTATGTACCTCCAGAGAAGCGTGGGTGCTGTGGTGGGATGCTCAAAGCCATTGATAAAGCCTGGCTAAGCAATTGTTAAAGTGTCGCTGCCCTGTGCATGGCTTTGTTCCCCAAACTTACTGGTAAGGACTTTTAATATGAGGGATCTTTCAGGGCTAAAAAAAGGCAGCAAAAAACAAACAAAACAAACAAACACAAAACCCCTGCATTACTGTTGTTTACTGGGAAAAGCTGAACCTCAGCAGCTGGGTATATTCAATGGACAGATGTAGTAATAAGGGCGGCGGGGCTGTGTCCCCAGCACCCTGGCCGCCTGCTCGGCTAGCTTATGCCCCAAAATAATTACACGGACACTGTATTCATTTAATCACTGCTTGGCCCTTCTGCCCTAGCCCTTACTGGCTAATTCTGATATCCCGATCAACCCATCTCTAATAATCTGTGAGAACCGGTCTTACCGGGAAGATTCTAGCCTAGTCCATCCTGGGTTGGAGCTTCATGCCGTGAGCGGGGCATGGCGTCTCTCCCGGGCGTCTGCTCCAGAGAGGAGAGCTGTCGAGACTGAGCTCACTTCCTCTTCCTCCCAGTGTCCTGTTCTGTTTACTCCTCCCACCTATCCTCTAACCAATAAAATGGGCCAGGGCAGTGCCTTTATTAGCCAATGACCTTCCTCCATCATTTCCCCTTTTTCGGTTTAAAAAAAAAAGCTTTAACTTTAACATAGCAAAATTACGTATAACATAACAGTTTTCAAGTAAAAGTTACAATAATCTTTATCATAACTAAGGAAAACTATAACTATAACTAACTATTCTTAACTCCATCAAAGACTCCAGAAAGATATATTACCTAAGTAAACAAGAACTAAGAAACTTCAAACTCTAGAAATGACAAAGACATCTCGCTGCCTGGACAGTCACCCAAAGTTCTTTTGTACCGTTGGGCATCCATCTTCAGCCTTCAGGCCCATGATATCCAGCAGACATTTCCATAAAGCAGGAAAATTCAAAGTCAGTTCAGTCACTATCTGTTGTGTCCTGCAGAATGTCTCGCAGACTCTTTCATGAATCAGGAACCCCGAAAGATCATCTCACCTTAGGCAAGTTCAGTAGTCCTCTCTCTGCAGGTTCTCTGTGTCCAGTTTATGCAATAGTCCAGGCAAGAACAGTTTCTTGCCCAAATGGCTATCAAACTCCATAAGGATCCTCTTTGATGCACATCTTCCTCTCGAAGTAGATTGGTGCTGCCAGGAGCAGAGTGTCTCATTGTCATGAAAAGTCCTCAGTTATTAAAACATTAAATGTCCTATTCTGTAATCTTTCAAAGACATGAAGAATGTCTATCTAAAATATATCTCTTTATATCTAGAAAATATAACTAACATGACTACAAGCTTTACTATTAACGATGATTATCCATTAACAACCTATATTTCTTAATTATACATTACATATTTAAATGAACTACACAATCACAATACCTTAATCAAAATCAGAAACACTTATACATATAACAAATTTGACCTTAAATCTCTATCAATAAAGCAAAATCTATACTAATGCAAATTATTCATACCTATATCATATCCCCCTTTAAATATAAAAGAACATTTATAAACCATATTTGGGAACATGGGCGCAGTTTTTTCTCTCCAAACTGCTTCCTGCTGAATGGGGGCGTCGTTAATTAGGTCTTTCATGGTATAACCTGTGTGCTAGCTTCATCTCAGTTGGCAGTTGAGCGAAGCAATTTTTTGAAGGCGTGCACAGGAACCATTCAGGAGGGCATGGTCCATCATACCAAATCGGAATAGAAGAAGTGAACAGCGTCTCATCCTCTGTGAAAACAAAATAAGAAACTCCTTTCCAAAGCATCATATCCTTAGATCCAAATTTACAATATCTATGTTGGATTAGTTCAGAAGCATTTATAAACAAATATCTTTTAGTAGCTTTTGCTCTTTCCTCAGCATTCAAATAATTCAAAGAGAGCATAATAGCATACAGTATCAAAATTATCTGTGTATTTTCCATCTTTGTGCAGCTTTGTTTTAACCTCTATTTTGTTTATTTTTACTTTTAACTCTTTGCTTTTTGAGACAGATTCTCTGTATCTTTGACCTGAAGTAACTCTGTAGACCAGGCTGTCTTTGAACTCTCAGAGATCCGCCTGTCTCTGCCTCCCAGGCATTCGGGATTAAAGGTGTACACTACTACACCTTGAACTCACAGAGATCTGTTTGTCTCTGCCTTCTAGGCACTGGGATTAAAGGCGTGTGCTACCACACACAACTCTCTTCCTTTTTTTGTTTTTTTACTTTAAGAACTTCAACTTTTAGTCTGCATATATTTTTAACACACTGTAAACCATTTAAAAATTTTCTTTGTCTTTGAATCTCTCTTTACTGTATATCTCTCTTTTTCTGACCACATGAGTCTTTAATTTACCAAGCAATGTCAGTAGGATTAAAGGCGTGGCTTTGCCAGCTAGATCCAGTCCATTCCTTAGCTTTCCAGCCTCATGGCTGAGGTACTGGCTGTAGCCAGCAAGCGAGCTTCAGCAGCCTGTGCTAGCAAACCGCACAAACCACCTGCATAAAAGAGTCAGAGTTTGTCCTGGCAGGACAGCCCAGAAAGCTGGCATTTTTAAAGGGCGCAGCTTTCTTCCTGCTAAGGCTGAAAACCGAAAAGCATGCGTTCAGCTTTTCGTCAACACCGTTTCGTGGCAGGACCTCTTAATGAGCTGCAGGCTTTGAAGCTAAAGCTGAGTCAGGAAGCCTCTCTTAGATGAGGCGCTTGCTTGCCTCTAACAAGCAGAGCAGACCCAAGAACACAGCGAGTCTAGTTGCCATCAAACAAATCGTAGCACTTTACTCCAAATGCTCTATTCAAAAGCTCTTTCTCCCGCAGGAGCCAGACAGAGATCTCAATGGCGGCACAGCCCCAGGAAGTCGCACTTTAAAATGACACAGCATTTTTTCTGCTACTGTTGCCGAATCAGGAAATCTCTCTACAGCACGCCACCAACAAACAGCAAAAATCTGTGTTAAACTCTCTCTCCCTTATTTTTAAGCCTTGTCAGGTTTTTTAAGTGGATTTAGTCCATCACGTGGGGCGCCATATGTAGTAATAAGGGCGGCGGGGCTGTGTCCCCAGCACCCTGGCCACCTGCTCGGCTAGCTTATGCCCCAAAATAATTACACGGACACTGTATTCATTTAATCACTGCTTGGCCCTTCTGCCCTAGCCCTTACTGGCTAATTCTGATATCCCGATCAACCCATCTCTAATAATCTGTGAGAACCGGTCTTACCGGGAAGATTCTAGCCTAGTCCATCCTGGGTTGGAGCTTCATGCCGTGAGCGGGGCATGGCGTCTCTCCCGGGCGTCTGCTCCAGAGAGGAGAGCTGTCGAGACTGAGCTCACTTCCTCTTCCTCCCAGTGTCCTGTTCTGTTTACTCCTCCCACCTATCCTCTAACCAATAAAATGGGCCAGGGCAGTGCCTTTATTAGCCAATGACCTTCCTCCATCAGACAGAGGACTATTAAAAATATAAAAATGCATTTATGCATGTCCCTTGGCAAGTTCACACAAAATCAGGATCATTAACTTTTTTTTTCTTTTTTGGTTTTCTGAGACATGGTTGCATTGTTGTGTAGCCTGGGTTGTATTGGAAATTGCTCTGTAGACCAGGCTGACCTCCAACTCAGAGATCCTTCTTCCTAAGTCTCTCGATTGCTGGGATGAAAGACATACACCAAAGGGCATTCACACTTTCACTGATCCAGATTCTAGACTCTATGGTTTTACGAACTAGAGAAGAAATGAAATTATATTCCTGAATATTTTACAGCACTCATTAAGGATACCAGCACTTTGCTTGTCATAGAGTCACATGTTCCCAGGGATCTTAAAGAGGTAATGAAAATTAAATTTTAAAATTTTAGAAAAGAAATAATTCTAGATACCAAACTTTATAAGAATATATAATATGGCTAGGTTGAGGAAGTCTTATTGAAAAAAAATGCCAAAATGCTAATTATTTGCAAATGACAGAATTGTCTGTATTTGTAGGTATTCCTGTATATCCTTGCATTTCTTGTTAATCATCCTGAATCAGTAATCTCCAAAGCTGAATTATTGAAAATTTACAATTTCTGAATAGATACATATCCTAGTTCCTACTTTATTTACCATTCTGAATATCATGTACACATTTGTCCTTTTTATTCCACCATAGAAATACTTCTGCTTCCTCTATAGTCTAGAATGATAAAGAAAGAACTAATATAAAAAAAAAAGCAATAGAAAACAAGATAGATCTCCATTTCAGTTTTGCAACCCTATAAAGTTTATCAAGGTTTAGTCTTTGAACAAGGCTTAAAACTTGCAACATTCCATATACTGCCTTGTCTCTTAAGTTGGTGCATACTCCAAGCTGAAGCCTTGTCCCTATCACCCTCCTGATTTCATCGGACCAATGGTGAGAAAACAGGCATTTCTAATATGTCCACAACTGCAAAATTGTTTGTGTAAATTATTTTATTTTTGAAACTTATGTGTATGAGCAGAAGGTGTGTGTCCACTCAAAGTCTATGTAAATGGAGTGCCTAAGCCACTGTATTAATGGGAGAAGGAGGACATCTTTCTGAGTTGATTGTCATTTTCATCCTTGTCTGGCACAGGGTTTCTCTTGATTCTGTATTTGCAGAGCACAATCAAAACTAGCCAATCTATTTATCCTTAAATTTATTCAGAACCCTTTTTGGATTCCTGTTGCTTATAAATCAAAGGAAAGACACATGGGCATTTCTATCCAAGGATATTAATTTTTAGAAACTAGTCTTAAGCCGAGAGAAACACAGGTGAGGGCAGAGTGTAGGACTGTTGAGGATTGGGGGTATCTTATGTGTGCTAGTGTTTTACCTTGGAGGTTAGTGGGCAGAAACATTGTGCCTATGGACACCTGTTTCTGGTCCATGGGTTCAAAAGTGACCCACGATGAGAGCAGTTTATGGGAACGATCCAAAATTGGCAGTACTGATGTTATGATTGGTCACACTGGCATTTCTAAATATTCAGAGAAGGCCACCCAACACAGACATAGGTCCCATATCTTGGTGTTTTGTCATACAGGTAGGTGGGCAGATGCACTTTGTCCACGTTTCTTTTCCATGGGTCTGAGCCCATTCGGGGAGGGATATGAAGGCCCCGGGCCGGTGGTCTGTGGATACAACTGGAATGAGTCCCCTGGATGCCTAGGCCCTAGGATGGCGGGTAGCTTGGGCATGAAGCCCAAGGTTTCCTGTGGCTCTTCTCCTCTCCCATTGGAGCATGGGACCCGTGGGACCATGGGACTCTGTTGTGGGAGCTGTGGGTTGCATTCCTGCCACCCTGCTCCCAGCCGCCTGGCTAGCTTATACCCCAAAATAACGACACACAAATTGTATTCATTTAAGCACTGCCTGGCCCTTTATATCTAGCCTCTTCTTGGCTAACTCTCGCACCTGGACGTGGCCATTTCTAATAATGTGTGTAGCACCCCAAGGTGCGCTTACTGGGAAGATTCTAGCTTACGTCCATCCTGGGTCAGAGCTTCATCGAGTTTGCCCAGGAGAAGGGAGCATGGCGTCTGAGCTCACTTCCTCTTCCTCCCAGCATTCTGTTCTGTTTACTCCACCCACCTATGTTCTAACCTATGAGGGCCAAGCAGTTTCTTTACTTTTTAACCAATGACCTTCCTCCATCAGGACTCAGGGCTCAGGCCAGCAAAACTGGAGACCTCATGAATGCACAGAGCTGCCTGCTCATTGCCTTGTGCCCGTCCATCCCATTGTCGCCTTCTGCCACGTGGGAAGCTGGTGCTGGGGCTGTGGTCCCACTCAGGTTGGTGGTGGTCTGCTCCGGGGCATCTGCCCATCTTCCTTCGGGACCCTAATTCGCACCCTAAGTCCCTAGGTGCTGCCCTAGGAGCTTGGGGTCAGCCTGGGAGGCAAGCCCCTTCTTGGCTGGCCACCTTGACCTGGAAGCTTGGTTTTTGCCCAGGTTTAATTTAAGGTGTCAGCAGACCCAAGGCCAACCTGGCAGCCATTGTGTTCACACAGGGAGACAGGGTCAAGGAAGGAGATGCTGGATCTATAACAGGGGTGGGGGCGGCTCTCAGAATACTCTGTCTGCACAGCTAGGTGGTGACCCTGTGATCCATGTTCTCAAGTCCATAAATTGGAATTTGATTCTGAGGCTCCTCCCCCGTGGTCCAGATTGGTATGTAGTGGTTGTAGTGGCCTGCAGGTTGGCGAGCAAAGTTCCCCTGGAAAAAAATGCTGAGCCTTGGGGGGCTGGCCTAAGCACAAAGCCCAGTGTCTCAAAGCAGTGTGGTGGAGAAGACTTTGAGGTCCATGAAGCCCATCTCCGCACAGAACTCCTCCACCCCTCAGAGTCCACAGGCCCTTGGATCCCCTGCAGCAGGCCTAGACACTCATCTCTGGCCAGGCCTGGCCCAGTGGGTTGGTCTGCGGTAGCCAAGATGGCTAACTGGGCTTGGCTTTTTATTTTTTTCTCTTTGGAAAGGGCGGAGGGAGTGTACCCGTGCTCCGCAACAGTTGGCATTCTCGGTGCACTACTGCCATTAAGCGGAATTGTTTTGTCAATCTTGCCAGCAGCTTACCTTGCTTCCTTGAACATGGAGGCGGGCTGGCTAAAGGGCAGCTCCCCTAGTAGTGCCCCCAGTGCTACTAAGATGGTCCCCCACAGTTTCCTTGACTTACGAGAAGTGTGGGGAGCAAGCCGGACCTAGGGCCCCTCTCCCCCGAGCACCACCGCCCTTGCTTTGCTGGGCACTGGGAGCATAGCTTCCCGGGTCCTGAGGCTGCCATGTCTGGCAGGATCAGAGAACCTCTCTGCAGGGGATTCTGCATTCTGGGCTGCCTCTGGGTTCCTTTGGCAACCGTGGGGTGCCCACAAGCCCACGTCCTGTGCACAGTCCCGCCCAGGGAAACTAGCATTTGGCTCAGCCTCCCCAGCAGCACACACAGCTCCTGACTGAAACCGCAAATACTGCCCAGAATCCCTGGTCAGGTGTTCAGGGTCTCAGGGCCAGGTAACCATTATGGCAAAATGTCTGTCATCCACATAACTCCCCCCTGCCATCCTCTCTCCCCCTCCTTTTCTTTGCTTCCTCTGAGAAATGCCTTTTTCCTTGAGCGGACTGGGCTCATAATTCAGGGACTGGGACCTGCCAGAAGAGGTTTCTGATTCACAGCTAATTCCCCAGAAACCTACAAGGGATCTGAGGGACATCATCATGTACCACCTGCTTTTGCATACCTAGTGGGCACCAAGCTCAATTCTATGTGATGGCACAGGGTGAATCTGAATAGGCATATCAGGGTGTAGAATGTAGGCTGCCCAAATGGGGCCAGACAGGCCTGTGGGTACCATCCAGACCAGGTTTCATTGCACTTGCCTCTCTGAAAAACCCCCTCTCTTTAAGAAGGGGCACCCATGGAGGTGGCATACATCTGCCTGATCCTGCCGAGGCCACCCTGAGTAACTCCCAGAGAGAAGTCACAGTGTCAAGGCATCCAAAAGCCCCTTCTCCTGCTCTGCGCTGTCCAGGCATCATCTCGGCTACAAGGATACTCAGAGAAAACTCTGAAATTAACAGAGGGTACCACCTGGCCTCCTTGAACTTTAAACTCTTGTGTGTGTGTGTGTGTGTGTGTGTGTGTGTGTGTGTCTGTGTGTCTGTGTGTGTGTGTGTGTGTGTGTGTGTGTTTGGTTTATAATTTATCCGTGGCCAGGAGACAAGTCCTATGAGAGGCCATAAGAAGTGCCTCAGAGGTCACGGTGTGTAACAGCTCTGTTGGTAAGATCAAGGTTAAGGGTGTATGGCACGTTGGCATGTAGGTGAAGACTTTTAAGGCTCCATCCTTCAGTTCCAGCTCATGTGGTCATAAGTATGGCGTGGTCCAGTAAATGGTGAATTTTTGTGGGGTCAGGGGGTGTCTGTACGTGTTCTTTGATGGATGAGAGTAGTTTGTGGGAACCATCTGAAAGAGGCAGTACCATCATTATCATTGGTCACACTGGCATTTCTTGGAACTCAGAGCTGGCCCCCCAACACAGACATACATCCCTGCAGCCAACCCCCACAACACACGCACACACACACACACACACACACACACACACACTCCCTGAGGGCTCTATTTCTAGCCTCAGAGCAGATGCCTCCAGGAGGCTTGGTAGAGAGGGAGAGTTGGAAGAGCATAGACATGGTTCTCTCTAGGAGGTAGGGAGAGAGCTCATCTTTTAGGTGTCTTCATTGATGTTATCGGAAGTGTGGAAGTGTGGAGGTGGGCCTCTGAGTGCCCACAAGGGTTGGTTTCCTTTTGGGCATGAAAAGCATTTCCCAAATGAACATAGTATATCACCTGGTGTCCAGACAGATCCAGCTTCTTAGGATATCACGAATGGGACTGTGCCCAGGTGCCATGGCTTGAATCATTTGAGATAATGGAGGAGGTGGAGGCAGAGTAGAGGATGGTAGGTAGATTCATAGGTAGAGATAAGTAGACCAGATTTGTACTTGGCACCTAGTCTCTGTCTCATTTCTTGATCATAATCTCTCATCTACACTAGTATCTTTCTAATATATATGATTTTGTGATGAGAGAACATGGGTGTGCAGAAAATATATGTGTCAATGTACAAACTTTGTTAGTGTCTGTGAACTCAAATATGAAAACTCTGAATCATGTCACAGTTTTGTCTTACAGTTTGATGAGAAATCATATTGCTTTCAATCATGCTTGAGTAAAAATACATCCCAACATAGAGTAAGATAGGATTTCTTTGGTTCATAACTTCACCAACATTTATAGTTGATATTCATTTAAATTTTGGTGGTATATTCTGAATGTGCATATGATTTCATCATTGTAGGGAAATGTGGTACAGTAGTGGTGTTGGGATATCCTGAAGCCAGGATATACTTAGAGCCACAATAGGACAGGTCTGGAGGGGTGGCACCACAATAGGACAGCTCTAGAGAGGGTGGAGCCTCAATAGGACAGTTCTGGGGTAAGAGAGTCACAATTGTACAGCTCTACAGGCTGGACACCACAATAGGACAGCTCAGCCCTGGAGGAAAGTTGTCCTGACGATCAGGAAGCCAAATTACCTACAGAGTGAGTTCCAAGACAGCCAAATATACACAGAGAAACTCTGTCTCAATAAACCAAAAATAAAATTAAAAATAAAAAAATAGGTTTTAAAATAAAGTCACATGAAGACAGAAAATACAAAAGAATCTGATTACTGTATGTTATCATGCTGTCTTTGAAATGTTTGATGGCTGAGGAGGGAACAACCACTGCTAAAAACATTTGATTTTAAATGCTGCTGTATTAATCCAACCTATGTATTTTGAAAATGTCTTGATTTCAAAATTTAAATCAAAAATATGATACTTGAGAGAAGAGGTTTTGCTACTCTTTCCACAGAAAATGAGAGGCTGTGGATTCATTCTGGGTTAAGAAAATTCTGGTTTGCTCTCTCTCCCTAACCCACCCCAGTTTGCACCCAGGAACCTCCTCCCTTCTTCCTTCCTTTTGCGGGGTCATGGGATCTGCCAGCTCAGCCTGTTTTGGTGCTGGCACAGGGTGCTGAGGGCTACGGGTCTGGTGGGAATTGCTTTGCTTCAATAGCCTGTCTGCAGCAAGGTAGGCCCTTTGTTAGCGAGGTTTCTGGCCACCAAGGGAACCTGATCCTGTTCCGGGGGACCCATCAGAGTGGTTGGTGAGTGTGCTCTTGACCCTCTGCAGGAGCCTGGAAACAGAGCATGGACATTCCCTGACCCCCTTCACTCCCTGGTCATTGAGCAGGGGCTGCTCCCCTCTGCTGAGGCATCTTTCTTCATAACCCATCCCAGTTTGCACGCAGGAACCTCCTCCCTTCTTCCTCCCTTCTGCAGGGCCACAGGATCTGCCAGCTCAGCCTGTTTGGGTGCTGTCATGGGGTGCTGAGGGCAATGGGGCCAGTGGGAATTGCTTTGCTTCAATAGCCTGTCTGCAGCAAGGTAGGCCCTTTGTTAGCGAGGTTCCTGGCTACCAAGGGAACCTGATCCTGTTCCATAAGATCCATTGGATAGCATTTAAAGGAAGAGATGGGCAGGCGCCAAGGCAAGAATTCCTTTACCAATCTGAAAAACAACATGAAAACACCAGAACCCAGTGATAAAACAACAGAAGGTCTGGAACACCCCAATCCAGAAGAAGGGGAAAGAACTGACATTATGAAAGCAATAGAGTCCCTTAAACAACATGTAAAAAACACCCTTATGGATGAGAAGTATAACAAAAGTTTGAAGAAATGAATAAATACATAAATGATACCCAGGGAAACCAAGAAAAAAACAATCAAACAGGTAAAGGAAACAGTTCAAGAATTGAAAAGTGAAATGGATGCAAGGAAGAAAACACAAACCATGGGTTGACTGGATATGGAAAATCTAGGGCAATGAACAGAGACTACAGAAACAAGCATAACTAATAGAATACAAGAGATAGAAGAAAAAATGTCAGACTCTGAAGCCACCATTGAGAAAATAAACGCACCGATCAAAGAAAACAGCAAATCCAACAAATTATCATCACAAAACATTCAGGAAATATGGGACACAATAAAAAGACCAAATCTAAGAATGATAGGGATAGAAGAAGGAGAAGAATTACAGATCAAAGGCCCAGAAAATTTATTTAAGAAAATTATGAAAGTAAACTTTCCCAACATAAAGAAAGATACTCCTATGAATATTCAAGAAGAATATAGAACACCAAATAGACTGGATAAAAAAAAATCCCCTTGTCATATAATAATTAAAACACAAAACATACAGATTAAAGAAAGAATATTAAGAGCTGCAAAGGAAAAAGGTCAAGTAACTTATAAATGTAAACCTATCAGGCTTACACTGGACTTCTGTGTGGAAACCATGAAAGCCAGAAGGTCCTGGATAGAGGTACTGCAGAAAATAATAGACCATGGATGCAAGCCCAGACTACTATACCCAGCCAAGCTATCGTTCACTATCAATGGAGAAAACAAATTATTCCAGGATAAGAACAAATTTAAACAATACGTAGCCACAAACCCAGCCTTACAGAAGGTAATAAAAGGAAAATCACAACCCAAGGAATCCAGCATTGGCAACACTGCCTATAATAACTCAGACAAGTAGCGACCCTTCACCAGCACAACTCAAAGAAGGGAAACATACAAGCTCTATTACCAAAAAATAAAAAAAATAACAACTGGAGTCAACAACCACTGGTCATTAATATCACTTAATATCAATGGACCCAATTCACCTATAAAAAGGCACAGGCTAAGAGATTGGATAGGAAAACAGGATCCCACAGTCTGCTGTTTACAAGAAACACACCTCAACCGCAACGATAGACATCTACTCAGAGTAAAGGATTTGGAAAAGGTTTTTCAAGCAAATGGACCTAAGAAACAAGTGGGTGTGGCCATACTAATTTCTAACAAATCTGACTTCAAACTAAAATCAATCAGAAGAAATAAAGATGGTCATTTTATACTCATAATAGGAACAATTCATCAAGATGAAGTCTCAATCCTGAATATCTATGCCCCTAATATAAAAGCACTCACTTCTGTAAAAGAAACATTACTAGAACTCAAGGCAGACATCAAACCACACACACTAATAGTAGGAGACTTCAACACACCTATCTCACCAACGGACAGAAACCTAATAGAAAAATATGAGAATTAATGGAGGTAATGAATCAAATGGACTTAACAGACATCTATAGAACATTCCACCCAAATAGTAAAGAATATACTTTCTTCTCTGCAGCTCATGCAACCTTCTCGATAATTGACCTCATACTCAGTAACAAAGCAAACCTCCACAGATACAAAAAAAAATAGTGACCACCTGTGTTTTATCGGATCACCATGGATTAAAGTTAGAATTCAACAATGAGGCTACCCCCAGAAAGCTGACAAACTTATGGAAACTGAACAGTCAACTGCTGAACCACACCTGGGTCAAGGAAGATGGACAATGAGGGTTGCTGAGAATCCAAGGACAATGGCACTGAGTTTTGACCCTACTGCATGTCCTGGATTTGTGGGAGCCTTGCTGGTTTGGATGCTCACCTTCCTAGACCTGGATGGAGGCGGGAGGACCTTGGACTGCCCACAGGGCAGGGAACCCTGACTACTCTTTGTACTGGAGAGGGAGGGGGAGGGGAATCGGGCATGGGGAGTGGGGGAGGGGGAGGGAAAGGGAGGTGGGGAGGAGGCAGAAATTTTTAATAAAAACACTTTAATTAAAAAAAATAACTCCACTTTTTCCCTGAATATCTCTAAGAGGGGAAAAATACCATAGAGCCATTTCTCAAATAGTGTTATAAAATTATCCTGAATTATGCTTTTTAAAACACTAATTAGCACACATGCAAAATTAGGGGGAATAAAGATGTATTAGTTATGGTACTATAAATAAATAAACAAGCAAATAATAATTTCCTACCCCCCAAAAAAGAAAAGTCAGTTTTTTTTATTAAGTAAGACTCCCTGAGAAATCTCCTATAGGAATGATTGCCCAGATGTCTGAGTTCTACATCTAGAACAGCCTCAAGACTGCTGGCTGAGCTGATAAAGCCTCAATGAATATTCCAGTCAAGCCTTGCCCATGATTATAAAATTTATTTAGATCCCCATAATATTATCTGCACCCCAATCAGCAGGAAGTAGCCTATAAAACTATGCCCACATTCCCCCAAGATGGATTATGGATGTTTGTCTTTGCTTCGATTGTTGGTTACAAGTTGTTTTAGATAATGGTCAGGAAAATAGCTATACAAAGAGGAGTAGATTCAGAGGATTTTTTAAAAGGGGGAAGTGCTATGGAATAATGGTCTTGTACCCTTTAAAGATTTGTCACCTGTATTGGTTTAAAAAATGCTCATTGGTATAGGCAGGGCTACCAGAGTAGAATTTTGAGAAGAGAAAATGCTCAGTCTGCAGTTATCACCCAGAGACAAAGGAAGCAAGATAAGAATGCCTCACTGACAAAAGGTACCGAGTCATGTGGCTAACACAGACAAGAATTATGGGTTAATTTAAGATGTAAGAATTAGTTAATAAGAATACTGAGCTGTTGCAAAGGGAGGCTGCTTGTTTGTTCCAGCCACCCGGCTGGCTTAGCACCAAAATATACAAACAGAAACTGCATTAATTAAAGCACTGCTTGGCCCATTAGCTCTGTTTTTTTATTGGCTAATTCTTACATCTTGATTTAATCTGCTTCTATTAATGTGTGTTTTGCCACATGGCAGTGGCTTACTGGGTAAAATTCCTAGCATCTGTCTCCAATGGCTCCATGGCAGCATTTTGTTTAATTTTCCCCACCTACCTAAGTTCTGCCCTATCAACAGCCCAAAATAGTTTCTTTATTAACTAATGAAAGCAACACAAAGACAGTAGGACCTTCTACACCACCTGAGCTAATAGGCCAATGAATTTATAATTTATAATTAATTAAGACCTCTGTGTAGTTTTTGCACTGAATGGCTCCTGGACTGGGCAGGACAGAAAATTCTTACACACACACACACACACACACACACACACACACACACACACACACCCTGTGTGTTTCTGTGCTAATTTTCTTCCATAATCCAGGTTGCTATGTTTGGGTCCAGTTCTGGCCTGTGCTGGTAGATAAAATGCTTCAGGCAAACAGGTTTTTGTAAATTTGTATCACAAAAGTTGTGTGCCAGATGATGCATGAATAATAAAAACTTAAAGACAGATATTGGGTTCCACCTGAAGACGAGAAAACCAAGCAGCTAGCCACTGGCTCTTACCTCGACATCAATATGAAATGGCAATCCTGATTCCAGAAATCTGAGAATGAGTCTGTGTTTATGAGCTGGCTCTTCCTGTTTTATGTTCTTTTCTAAGTCTGGGATTAAAGTGCATACCACTGGGATTAAAGGCATGCACTGCCCAGTTCTTATGGCAAACTAGTGTAACTACTGGGATTAATGGTGTATGTTACCACTGCCTTGTAACACTGTAAGGTTGGCCAGTATGTCTGTTTTACTTTTCTGATCATCAAGCAAGCTTTATTTATTAAAATAAAAGGAAAAGCCACTACAAAAAGCCAGGACATGCCATAAAAACAAGTCCCAATGCCTTTATCAATGGCTTCTCAGTCAGCCCCCATTGTCAGCCACAATCAGAGAGTTCTGTTTCATCACATGCTCATTCATACCTGGTCCAACTGGATTTGGTGGGGACCCATTAGAACAGGCACACTGCCTCAGTTGGTGGACCAACCCTCGTGGTCCTGACTTCCTTGTTGTCTTCTCCCTCATTCTGTCCTTCAACTGGAACTTGGGAGCTCAGTACATTGCTCTGATGAGGATCTCTGTCTCTATATCTCCTTCCATCAGCGGACGAAGATTCTACGGTGATATTTGAGATAATCATCAGTGTGATAGTGGGCCAAGGGCAGTTCAGACACATCTCCTCTGCTGTCCAAGGTCCTAGCTGGGGACCTCCCCATGGAAACCTGGGTTCCCCTTTAGAGCCAAGTCTCTCACCAATCCTAAAATGGGGGTATCTTCTTCCCTGCTCCTATATCCATCCTTCCTCAATCTCCACCCTCCCACCCCCCAAGCTCTTGCCAGTCCTTCCTTTCTCCCTCCCTCTCCCCCTATCCCCTTCCCCCAACCTTCTTCCCACCCCTCTCCCCATCCCCATGCTCACAATTTTTGCCCGGCAGTTTGGATGCTCACCTTACTAGACCTGGATGGAGGTGGGTGGTCCTTGGACTTCCCACAGGGCAGAGAACCCTGATTGCTCTTTGGGCTGATGAGGGGGGGACTTAATTGGGGGAGTGGGAGAGAAATGGGAGGCAGTGGTGGTAAAGAGACAGACATCTTTAATAAATAAATAAATTAATTAAAAAAAACATAAAAAGTAACATGGTGTGTTCAAGGGTGGCATTGCCTAAGTCATAGTGAAATTAAAGTACTGTATATTGTGTTGCAATAAAAGTAGCATTTGAAAAAAAAACATCCTTGGTGGAACTTAAATATGTGATTTAACCTATCCCCACACATTCTTTGGGAGATGGCAAATCCAGAACAGTTTAGATCAGCAGAAAATGGCTAATATGCATGCAAAATTAAAACAAATGTTGTGAGAGGCAGGGAAGAGTGACATGATTTGTTTACTTACCCTGATAAATTTATGATTCAACACAGCTTCACCTGGATACATATCCTTTATTCATGAAATGTTTTTAAAATAAATTACAATTGCAACAGTTTCACCTTGATATGTTTTCTTTAAGTATTAAATATTGTTAAAATAAATTATGATCCAATACATTTCACCTTGATATGTTCCCTTTAAGTATCAATTGTTTTTTCTTGATCCCATAGACTGAATATGTAAGGTTTTTTTGTTGTATCAAAATATAGTTAAAAAATACAGGTATGTATCTGATTTTTATTGTGAATGTCTTGCAAGCAGATAGAGGACTTTCCGAGAATTTGTGTGTCTCTTGACTATTGTTCGTGATAATGCCTCATCTTACCTACTAAATTTTAGGTAGAAGATGCTGAAAGTTCTACATCATGAAATTTTCACTAAGATGTACCTGTGGGTACTTGACACCAGACACGACACTCTACCATTTCCTGGATATGGTTTTGGAGGGTAGTTATTGAAACCAATGCTTCTATCCCCTAAGTTGTGTTAATCTTCTCTATTTAAGGCCGTGTTCTACCTTAGAGGAAACCATATGGATTTAACAGCGAGAAAAAGAATCAACACACATTACCCATGGAGTAGCTCAGTTTTTCTTTATTTCATACTCATTTACCAAGGATTGCAAAAATGAACAGACAAACAAGACAAGGTACCTGCCACTCAGAGGCTGAATATTTTTTGGCTTGTCTGTTTATCCAGAGTGTATTAGTACACAGAAGGAAGTTGTTTACCCTCTTGGACCACATTTTAGTTCCTTTGTTCTTGGTACATGTTCTGTTCATGACAAAGTGGACTCTATGGCATTCAGTCTCTTCTCAACAGAATTCAAGGTTTCCATGTTCAACCATCTTGGAAGCTTTCTATCACATCTGTTTGATATTTGCCTTCTGTCTTTGTACAAAATGACTGACATAATAGACTATAGTAAGGAAGAGAATTTTGTTTTCCGGATTTAGATGTTTCACCATGCTTGTTTAATTGCACTGCTTTGGAACGTCAGCAAGGCAGAACACGGTAAAGAGCTTGTGGCAGGGAGGATCCTGACGGTTCATGAAGCATGGAACCAGAGAGAGCAGGAGCCTTAGTTCTTTTACAACCTTCCAGAGTGGGACTATACTGTTCTGCGTCCTTGAATTAGCCTGCTCTAAAGTTTCTACCACCTGACCTGGAGCCATTCTTGAACTAGCCTATTCAAAATTTCAATCACCTGCCATGAGCCATCAGCTTGCGTCTATCTTTTATTGTATTAGATTAGGAAAACATTTAGGAGAAATGCATAACTCTTCCTTCATGTTATACATGATTCTGATAGAATGTTGTGCTGCCAATTTTCTATTAAAGTTTCCATAATTGCTATAATATTGTATAGCAAATATGTACATGAAAACCTTCATATTTGGCACTCCAAAATGTGATTACCATACAGAGGAAAGCATGTTTGTTTAAGATATTCTACAAAAGAAGCATATAAATCCAACCAATTAGTAATGCATTTATGTTCTTAATGTGTTGAATTGGAAAACATTACATTGCAAGGACATAGGAAAAGTGCATAAAATTTCATTTGTTCTTGTCACATGCTGATATGTCAACACCATTGCATTTTCATTACTTACTAAGAAAAAGAAAGAAAGAACCATGTAAGCTTTTCTCTATCTTCACCTTTATTTCTCCCAGCATTCAGTTTTGTTTTCTTCACCTAGCCATATTACACTATAGCTCTTCTATAGGCCCAAATCAGTTCCTTTATTAATTAATTAATTAATTAAAAATTTCCACCTCCTCCCTGTAGAGGGAGCTACGGGCTGCTTTCTGCTGCCCAGCTCCCAGCCACCCGCTAGCTTTACCCAAAAAAAATTACACAGAAACTATATTCTTTTAGACACTGCCTGGCCCATTAGTTTCAGCCTCTTCTTGGCTAACTCTCACATCTTGATTAACCCTTATCTAATAATCTGTGTAGCAACATGAGATGGTGACTTACCAGGAAGATTCTAGCCTACGTTCATCTTGGGTCCGAGCTTCATCGCATCTGACCTCACTTCCCTTCTTCCCTGCATTCTGTTCTGTCTACTCCACCCACCTAATTTTCTGCCCTATCAAAAGCCAAGGTGGTTTCTTTATTAACCAATGACCTTCCCACATCATTTCCCCTTTTTCTATTTAAATAAAAAGGAAAGGCTTTCACTTTAACAGAGCAAAATTACATATAACAAAACAGTTATCAAGCAAGAATTACAGTTACAATATTTATATCTACTTTATCTTTTATCATAACAATGGAAAACTATAACTATAACTATCTATCTATTCTTCAACTTCATCAAAGACTCCAGAAGGATATAATATTACCTAAGTAAATGAGAAGTAAACAACTTACAAAACTCTAGAAATCACAGAGACATCTCGCTGCCTAGACAGTCATCCAATGTTCCTCTGTACCACTGAGGCACCCATCTTCATCCTACAGGCAGATAGTTTCCAGAAGACATTTCCATGAAGCAGGAAATTTCAAAGGCAGTTCAGTCACTATTTGCTATGTCCTGCAGAATGTCTCGCAGACTCTTTCATAATTCAGGAACCCTGAAAGACCATCTCAACTTTAGGCAAGTTCAGCAGTCTGCGGGTTCTTTTTGTCCAGCCCATGCATCAGTCCAGGCAAGAGCAGTTTCTTGCCCAAATGGCTAACCAACTCCATAAGGAGACTCTTCGATGCCCATCATCCTTTTGAAGTACATTGGTGCTGCCAGGAGCAGACGTGTCACATTGTCATGAAAAGCCCTAAGTTATTAAAACATTAAATGTCATATTCTGTAATCTTTGAAAGATATGAAGAATGTCTATCTAAAATATATATATGCACATCTAGAAAATCTAACTAACATGACTACAAACTTGATTATTATTATTAATGATTATCCATTAACAACCTATATACATTACATTTTTACATGAACTACACAATCACAATACCTTAGTCAAGGTCAGAAATACATATAACAAGAATTGTCTTTAAATTTATATCAATAAAGTCAAATCTATAACAATGTAAATTATTCATATCTCTATCATATCCCCCTTAAATGTAAAAGAACATTTATAAACAATATTTGGGAATATGGGCACAGTTATTTCTCTCCAAACTGCTTCATGCTGAATGGGGGCGTCGTTAATTAGGTCTTTCATGGTATAACCTGTGTGCTAGCTTCATCTCAGTCCTTGAACTCTCAGAGATCCTTCTGTATCTGCCTCCTAGACATTGGTATTATAGGTGTGTCCTTCCACACCTTGAAGTCACAGAGGTCAATCTACCTCTGCCCCTTGAAGTCTCAGAGGTCAATCTACCTTTGCCTCCAAAGTGTTGGGATTAAAGGTGTGCACCACCACAACCAACTACTCTCTTTCTTTCTTTCTTTCTTTCTTTCTTTCTTTCTTTCCTTTAAGAACTTTAATTTTTAGCCTGCATATATTTTTAACATGCTGTAAACCATTTAGAAGTTTTCTTTGTCTTTGAATCTTTCTTTACTGTATATCTCTCTTTTCATGACCACATGAGCCTTTATGGAGAGGATTTAAGATGTGGCTTTGCCAGCTAGATCCAGCCCATTCATTAGCTTTCCAACCTCGTGGTACCAGCTGTAGCCATTTTTACTGCCATATCTCTATGGCATTTCAACATCCCTGCCAGCAAGCAAGCTGCAGCATTCTGCTCTCAGACCACAGTCAGTTGGCCTGCCTGCCTGAGTCAGAGTTTGCCCTGGCAGGACGGCCCAGAAAGCCAGCATTTTTAAATGGCGCAGCTTTTTTCCTGCTACGGCTGAAAACCAAAAAGTATGCAGTCCACTTTTCATCAACACTGTTTAAGTGTTTCGTGGCAGGACCTCTTAAAAGAGCTGCAAGCTTTGCAAGTAAAGGTGAGTCAGGAAGCCTCTCTTAGCTGAGAGCACTTGCTTGCCTCTAGCAGAGCAGACCCAAAAAATTGCGGCTACTAGGAAAACATGATTTACTCTATTCTTTCCGAAGCTTTCTCAGGCTTTCTGTGGATGCAGTTATCCACATTGGGCAGCCACTTGTAGTGGGAGCTGTGGGCCGCTTCCTGCTAGCTTTACCTGAAATAATTACACGGAAACTATATTCTTTTAAACACTGCCTGGCCCATTAGTTTCAGCCTCTTTTTGGCTAACTCTCACATCTTGATTAACCATTATCTAATAATCTGTGTAGCACAATGAGGTGATGACTTACCAGGAACATTGTAGCCTACGTCCTTCTTGGGTCGGAGCTTCATTGCATCTGCCCTCACTTCCCTTCTTCCCAGCATTCTATTCTGTCTACTCCACCAACCTAATTTTCTGTCCTATCAAATGCCAAGGCAGTTTCTTTACTAACCAATGACCTTGCCACATCACCTCCCATCTTCCCATTTCCCTCCCACTCCCCCTACACTCACTCCCGCTCACTCTGAAGTCCTAAGAGAAGTCAGGGTGTCCTGCTTTGTGGGAAGTCCAAGGCCCTCTCCTCCATCCAGGTCTAAGAAGGTGTGCATCCAAACAGACTAGGCTCCCAAAATGCCAGTACATGCAGTAGGATCAAAATCCAGTGTCATTATCATTGGATTCTCAGTCATCCCTCATTGTCAGCCACATTCCCAGAGTCCAGTTTGATCACATGCTCGTTCAATCCCAGGCAAGCTGGCCTTGGTGAGCTCCCATTAGATCATTACCACCGTCTCCATGGGTGGATGCACCAATCATGGTCCTGATTTCCTTGCTCATATTCCCCCTCCTTATGTTCTTCATCCAGACCTTGGTAGCTCAGTCCAGTGCTCCAAGGTGGGTATCTGTCTCTATCTCCTGCCATCACCAAATGAAGGTTCTATGGTGATATGCAAGATATTTATCAGTGTGGCTATGGCAGAAGGCCAGTTTTAGGAACAATCTTTTCTGCTGCCCAGTGACCTATCTGAGGAAATCCCTTTGGACTCCTCTAGAGCCCAGACTCTTGCCAACCCTAAAATGACTCCCTTAATTAAGATATCTTCTTTCCTGCTCCCATATCCACCCTTCCTCCATCTCAATTATCCCATTCCCCCAAGCTCTCCCCATCCTACTTTTCTCCCTTCTCTCTCCCCAATTCCCGTTCCCCCCAACCTACCCTCACTCCCTGCTCCCAACTTTTTCCAGGTTATTTTGTCTACTTCCGATATCCAGGAGGCTAACTAACTATATATATATGTAAACCTTCTTATTTAGCTTCTCTTGGATCATGAAATATAGGCTCAATGTCCTTTGTTTATGGCTAGAATCCACTTATGAGTGAGTACATACCATACTCCTCTTTATGGGTCTGGGATATTTCACTCAGTAAAGTGTTTTCTATTTCCATCAATTTGCATGCAAAATTCAAGACGTCATTGTTTTTTACTGCTGAGTAGAACACTAAAGTGTATATGTACTACAACTTCTTTATCCATTCTTCTATTGAGGGGTACCTAGGTTTTTTCTAGGTTCTGGCTATTACAAATAGTGTTGCTATGTACATAGTGGAACAAATGCTTTTGCAGTATGATTGGGTAAGTCTTGGGCATCTTCACAAGAGTGGAATTACTGGATCCTGAGGTAGGTTGACTCCCAGTTTCCTGAGAAACCGCCACACTGATTTTCAAAGTGGTTGCACAAGTTTGCATTCCCACCAACAATGGGTCAGTGTTTCCCTTCCTCCACAATCTCTCCAGCATAGGCTATCATTGGAGTTTTTGATTTTAGCTATTCAGACAAGTGTAAGATGTTTTGGCTTTCCTGGGTATTTTATTTTTCCATATAAAGTTAATTACTGTTCCCTCAAGGTCTGTACAGGATTTTGTTGGGATTTTGATTGTGATTGCATTGAATCTATAGATTGCTTTTGGTAGAATTGCCGTTTTTACTATGTTGATTCTCCCACTCCAAGAACATGGGAGATCCTTCCATTTTCTGGTATGCTCTTCAATTTCTTTCTTCAAAGACTTATAGTTCTTGTCAAATAGACCTTTCACTTCCTTGGTTAGAGTTATCCCAACATACTTTATGCTATTTGTGGCTCTCTGCTTCTTTATCCTTTGTGTATAGGAGAGCAACTGATTTTTTGAGTTGATCTGGTATCCTGCCACATTACTAAATGTGTTTATCAGCTGTAGGTTTTCATTGGTAGACTTTTTGGGGTCACTTATGTACACTATCATATCTTCTGCAAACAACAAAAGTTTGACTTCTTCCTTTCCGATCGAATCCCCTTGATGTCCTTATGTTGTCTTATTGCTATTGCTAGAACTTCAAGCACTATATTGAAGAGGTGTGGAGAGAGTGGACAGCCTTGTCGTGTTCCTGAGTTTAGTGGGATGGCTTTTAGTTTCTCTCCATTTACTTTTATGTTAGCTGTCAGCTTGCTGTAAATAGCTTTTATTATATTTAGGTATGACCCTCGTATCCCTAATCTCTCCAAGACCTAAATGATAGAGGGGTGTTTAATTTTGTCAAATGCTTTTTCAGCCTCTAATGGAATGATTATATGGTTTTTTCAGTTTATTTATATGATTGATTACATTGATATATTTGCATATTTTGAACATGCCCTACATCTCTGGGATGAAGCCTACTTGATCATAATGGATTTTTTTGTTGTGTTCTTGGATTCAGTTTGCCAGCATTTTATTGAGAATGTTTTGCCTCAATGTTCATGAGTGAGATTGGCCTGTAATTCTCTTTCTTGGTTGAGTGTTTATGTGGTTTTGGTATCAGGGGCAATGTAGATTAATAAAAGGAGTTTGGCAATGACTCTTCTGTTTCTATTCTGTGAAATACATTAAGGAGTATAGGTATTAGCTCTTCCTGGAAGTTCTGGTAGAATTCTGCTTGAAACCATCTGGTCCTGGAGTTTTTTTTTTTTTTTTTTTGGTAGGGAAGTTTTTGATGGCAGCTTCTAATTCCTTGCAACTCACAGGTCTATTTAAATTCTTCACCTGTTCTTGAGCTAATTTTTTTATATGGTACTTATCTAAAAAATGTCCATTTCAATTTTGTGGCATACAGACTTTTGCAATAAGCTCTAATATTTCTCTGAATTTCCTCTGTATTTGTGGTTATATCCACCTTTTCATTTCTGATCTTATTAAATTGCATGTTTTCTCTCTCCCGTTTGATTAGTTTGGAAAGGGGTTTGTCAATCTTATTGATTTTCACCAAGAACCATCTTTTTGTTTCATTGATTGTTTTCTGTGTTTCTATTTTGTTGATTTCAGCCTTCAGATTGATTATTTCCAGTCTTCTACTCCTCCTGGGTGAGTCTGCTTCTTTTTTCTCTAGCACTTTCAGGTGTGCTGTTAAGTCTGTAATGTGTGCTTTCTCTGTTTTCTTTATGTGGAAACTCAGTGCTATGAACTTTCCTCTTAGCACTGCTTTTGTAGTGTCCCATATGTTTGGGTATGTTGTTGTCTTTATTTCATTGAGTTCAAGGAAGACATTAAGTGCTTTCTTCATTTATTCCTTGATCACAGGTGATTCAGTAGTTGACTGTTCAGTTTCCATGAGTTTGCAGGCTTTCTGGGGTTAGAAATGTTGCTGAATTCTAACTTTATTACATGGTGATCTAATAGTACACAGGTTGTTACTACAATTCCTTTGTATCTATGGATGTTTGCTTTGTTACCAATTACGTGATCAATTTTTGAGAAGTGTAGTTCAGAGGCAAGCAAGCCTGCTTTTATCCCGCCCAACTTTTGCATGGTTAGCTTAGCCCTAGAAATAACCCGGGAACTGTATTCTTTTAAACACTGCCTGGCCCATTAGTTCTAGCCTCTTATTGGATAACTCTCACATCTTGATTAACCCATTTCTAATAATCTGTGTAGCACCACCGCGTGATGGCTTACCGGGAAAGATTCATCATGTCTGACCTGGTGGCTGGCTCCATGGCGTCTGCCTCTCTGCCTTCTTCCCAGCATTCTGTTCTGTCTTCCCGACCTACCTATGTTCTGACCTATCAGGCCAAGCAGTTTTCTTTATTAATTAACCAATGAAAGCAACAGATAGATAGAAGACCCACCTACATCAGAGACGGTTCCATGAGATGATGAGAAAAAGGTATATTCTTTTCTGTTTGGCTGGAATGTTCCATAGATGTCTGTTAAGTCCATTTGGTTCATTACTTCTGTTAGTTCTCTTATTTATCTGTTAAGTTTCTCTCTGATTCACCTGTTTATTGTTGAGAAAGGAGGTTGAAATCTCCTACTATTAGAGTATAGGGTTTGATGCATGCTGTGAGTTCTAGTAATGTTCCTTTTACATATGTGGGTGCTTTTATTTTACGGGCAAAGACATTCGTGATTGCGACTTCCTCCTGCTGAATTGTTCCTGTTATGGGAATAAAGTGTCCCTCTCCATCTCTTCTGATTGGTTTTAATTTGAAATCAATTTTTTAGTTATTAGTATAGCCACACATACTTGTTTCTTTGTTCCATTTTATTGGAAAACCTTTCCCCAACCCTTTAGCCTGAGGTAGTGTCTGTCTTTGAGATTGAGGTGTGTTTCTTGTAAACAGCAGAATGTTGGATCCTACTTTCATTTCCATTCTCTTAACTTGTGCCTTTTTATAGGTGAATTGAGTCCGTTGATATTAAGCTATATTAATGATCAATGGTTGCTAACTCTGGTTATTTTTTTCTGGTGGTAGCATTTGTGTGTTTCCCTTCTGTGAGTTGTGCTGGTGGAGGGTTGTTTAATGCTTGTGTTATTATGGGTGATGTTGGCTTCCTTGGCTTGTGGTTTTTCTTCTAGCACTTTCTGTAAGGCTGGGTTTGTGGCTATGTATTATTTAAATCTGTTTTTGTCCTGTAATATCTTATTTTCTCTATTGATAGTGAATGCAGGCTTTGCTGGATATAGTAGTCTGGGTTTGCATCCATGGTCTCTGAGTATCTGCAGCACATCTATCCAAGACCTTCTGGCTTTCATGGTTTCCATTGAGAAGCCAGGTGTAATTCTGATAAGTTTCCTTTTATATGTTACTTGACCTTTTTCCCTTTCAGCTCTTAATATTTGCTCTTTATGCTGTATGTTTTGTGTTTTGTTTATTATATGGTGAAGGGATGCTTTTATTTGATCCCGTCTATTTGGTGTTCTGTATGCTTCTTGTACCTTCATAGGAATATCTTTCTTTAGGTTGGGAAAGTTTTCTTTTATAATTTTGTTGAATATATTTTCTGGGCCTTTGAGCTGTACTTCTTCTTCTTCTTCTACCTCTATTATTCTTGGGTTTGGTTTTTTTCACAGTGTCCCAGATTTCCTGCATGTTTTGTGTTAAGGATTTGTTGGATTTGTCACTTTCTTTAATCAATGAGTTTATTTCCTCTATAGTATCTTCTGTATCTGAGATTCTTTCTTCTCTCTCTTGTATTCTGTTGGTTATGCTTGTCTCTGTAGTTCCTGTTCCTTTAAGCAGATTCCATACCTAGCCTTCCCTCAGTTGGTGTTTTCTTCATTGCCTCCATTTGATTTTTCAAGTCTTGAACAGTTTGATTGCTTTATCTTGTTTTTCTTGGGTGTCTTTGAGATATTGATTCATTTCTTTCCCTTTTTGTTTATCTTCTTCATTTCTTTACAGCAGTTTTTCATATGCTGTTTAAGATCTTCTATTATTTTTATAACGTTGTGTTTAAAGTCGATTTCTTCTATTTCTTCTGAAATAGTGTGTTCAAGTCTTCTTGTTGTGTGATCCTTGGAATCTGGTGTTACCAAGTTGCCTTTTCGGTTGTTGGAGGAATTCTTGCTTTGATGCCTGCCCATCTCTTCCTTCAGATGTAGCCATGAGAATCTTGGCGTCTTGGTTCAATCTATGCTGTGACTGATTCTGAGTCGATCTCCTCAGTACAGGGGCAGGAACAGTTCCTGGGGCAAGGACAGGTTTGGATAGTTGTCCTCAGCAGAGGGACAGGACTCCCTTCTGGGTGGATAGCCTCAGTGCAAAGGTAGGCACTGTTCCTGGGCCAAGAACTTCGCAGACAATAAGGCAGGCTTGGGGGAGGCAGGGTCATGTGGAAGGAAGAAGTCCCTGCAGCAGGAGCTGAAGGGGTCCAGTACTCCTTTCCTGGATATTTCATCCCGCCCTGGGATGGCACCAACTCACCAGACTGAAAGGTTGTCTTCACCACAGAGACAGTGCTCTTGGATGTCCAAGAACCCCAAAGACAAAAGGGTGAACTTGGGGGAGGGGATGGTCATGTGGAACCAAGAAGCCCCTCAAGCAGTTCCTTTATTAACCAATAATATTCACCACATACAGAGGGAAATTCCACAACAAGTTAAGTAAAACAAAAACAACGTTTCTCTATTACTTCACACTTTAAAAGGTAACATACTGGATTCCAGATCAATCAACAATAATATAGTTATAAATTGCAGAATTGTATTCATAGTTCCTACATATTGAGATGATATTGAACTTTATTTTAGAGATATACTAAATAAAAATACACCTACAAAACTGACGTTTGTATAATTACATTTACATGACAAAAGATTACGAAAGTCAAGAAGATATCACTAAAAACCACATTCAGTTTTCTGGCATATTATTCATTTTTTTGAACTCACATATATGTGATTTTATTAATAAAATTTTTAAGAACATATACAACTTATATGTTAAAAATATTGATTCAAATTTAGAAGGTACATAGCAAAATAAAACCAAATCAGTTTGGACAAGGTATGAGAACACATGCTTTAATCCCAGGACCTGCTAGTCAGAGGCAGAGACATGCCTGTGAGTTCAAGGCTAGGCTTTTCTATCTAGTGCCAACCGTGGGTATATATTAAGACCTTGTCTCAAAAAAATTAAATAGGAAGAGAAAGATTTGATTAACTCCTAAATTCATGCTTCAATATTTTCTTTAATTAATTTATTTTTTAAGAAAGGATATATTTTCTCTTTGTACATACCAATGCTAGTTCCTGCTCCTTAACCTCCTTCCACCCCCTTCAACTCTCCCACCATCCACTCCTCAGAGAATGTGAGGCTTCCCATTGAAAGGCAACAATGTCTGGCCCATTGTTTGAGATAGGACAAAGGCTCATCATACTATATCTAAATTGAGCAAAGTATCCCTCCAAAGAGAATGGGTCCAAAGAGCCAGTACACAAGCAGTAGGGATAAATCTTGGTCTCACTGACAGTGGCCCCAAAGTCTGCCGCAGTCATACAACTGTCACCCACATTCAGAGGGCCTAATTCGGTCCTATGCTGGTTCCTCTACTGTTAGGCCTGAAGTAGTGAACTTCCATTAGTTTAGGTATGCTGTGTCACTGGGTATCCCCATCATGGTCTTTACTCCTGTTATCATATTATCGCTCCTCCCTCTCTTTGACTAGATTTTAAAAGCTCAAACCTGTGCTTGCCAGTATGTCTCTGCATCTGCTTCCATCAGTTGCTGGATGAAGGTTCTATATAATGAGATTTAAGAGAGTTATCAATCTGATTACAGGGAAAGGCCAGTTCAGGCACTTTCTCCACAATGGCTAAGGGTGTTAGCTGGGTTCATCCTTGTGGATTCCTGGAAATTTCTCATACCAGGTTTCTTGCTAGCCCCACAATGACTTCCTCAATCTAGATATCTCTTTCCTTGCTCTCCCTCTCTGTCCTTCCCCCATCTCGATCATTCCATTCTTTCATATTCTCTTCCCACTCCCACTTCTCTGTTCCTCCTCCCCTGCTTCCCTCACTATTTCCCTCACCGCTATGTTCCCAATTTTCTCTGCTAAGTATGACAGTATAGCACAATCCCTGACAAACATATAATTAATCAACAACAGGAAGGAACCCTTTCCAGGGGAAGGCAATGACAATATTGCTGACCTGATGTACAAAGTCACCTTCTTGGCCAGGATAAAGAACCTCACGGGCTCCATTGTTCTCCTTCCCCTTCCCTCTGGTTCTTCAATTTCTTCTACCTAAGCAGCCAGGAAATAAGTGAGGGATAAACAAAACCAGTGAAGTCTGGGCCTTTGACCCAAGGCTGGGTCCATCAGCATGCAGGTGGTCATAACAGGAGCCTCAACTGAGAAAGAATACTGGAGGTGCAGAGTACAGGGAATGGAGGCAACAAACTCCACACTGATGGTGGCCTTTAAAAGTCAGTTGCAAGACTGCTGGTGTGGATCAGCAGTTAAAGCCTGCTTGGCAATTCTGAGCACGGATTCCACCCCCAGGTCTAGATAACAAAGGCCATTTTAAATCATTCCTGCCTTGGGATTTCAGTGCCTTTGCTCCTTTATTTTCTACCATGGATCTGGTCTCAAATGGATACTGCTGAATCAGACATCCATAAGGAAAACAAATAAAGGAAATATTTTATAAAAGACCTTTTTAATGTTTTTTTTTTTTTGTCTGTGATTCTGATGGTGTGACTCCATATGCTTTTGCTGATCCTGGAGACAATGCCCTGCCCAAGGTCTAAAGATAGTAAATACTCTTTGGATTAGTGTCTTTCCCATGCAAAAATGCAAAAGCCAACTTGCCCTCCATCTCCACACACTTTATGAGTTTTTTCCCTAGCCCTAGTCCCCCCAGGGCCAGTTACCAGGTAAGTCTGGACTCACCCACTGAATTCATTCAAATTAACCAGTCTTTAACCTGCTTACCTAGCTGAACACCCTTCCTACCCACACAAATCACAAGATGCGGACTTTTCTATTACAATGTAATCCCGATGTGGCCAAATTCTTTCTTAGAACCTATAAACTATAAACTGTGTTCTCGGGAATCCCTATAATAATATCTGATGCCCTCTTCTGGCATGCAAGAATATATGCAGTGAGCTTGATAAATGACACAGGGTTTAAGAGCCATTGCTGCTCTTCCAGAATTCCTGAGTCCAATTCCATGGATGATATAGTGGCTCACAAACATCCGTTATGAGGTCTGGTGCCCTCTTCTGGCCAACAGGCAGACATACAAGTAGAACATTTTATCCATAATAAATAAATGAATGATAAAGAAATATATGAGTGAAAGAATGAATGAATGAATTAATTAATGAAAGACTATATGCAGAGGACTCATACATAAAATGTAAAATAAAATTTATTAAAATTGCTATCTTGAGACTGGAGAGATGGCTCAATGGTTAAGCACACTGGCTGCCCATCTAGAAAGACCAGGTTCAATTACCAGCACTCAGGTGGCAGCTGAAAATGGTTTGCAATTTAGTTCCAGGTTATCCCACAGCCCCATACAAATACATATGCAGGCAAAATAAGAATGCAGAGGAAATAAAAGTAAATGAATTTAAAAATAAGATTTTCCATGTCCTGAACTATCAGTTTCACTCTACCCCTAAAATAATAGATAATCTTAAGGCAGAGTGTGTGCTTGTAATTCCAGCAGTTTAAAGATGGAAGCAGGAAGATCAGGGTTTTGAAGTCATCACAGACTCCATAGACAGAGAGTTCAAAGCAAGCATGAACCAAGGAGATCCTGTCTAAGGGTAAAACAATAAACAACCAAACAGAAGTGGCTTTATCTGGGATTGCAATGCTGGGACTAGAAGAACCTTACACATGCTAAGCATTCTTACTTACTTGGCAGGGTAGATTTTAAATCTTTTTTAAAAAATTATTAGATTTTTAAAAAAAATATCAATTGAAATTTCCACGCCCTCCTCTCCTCCTATTCCCTCCTCCCACCCTCCCACCCCACCCCCATATAATCCTAAGAGAGGGTAAGGCATTTGTTTTGTGGAGGGTCCAATGTCCTCCCTACTATATCTAGGCAGAGCAAGGTATACATTCAAAGAGAACAGGATCCCAAAAAGTCATCACATGTAGTAAAGATAAATCCTGGTGCCATTGTTAGTGGCCCCTCAGTCTGCCTCAGCCATGCAACTGTCAACCACATTCAGAGGGACTAGTTTGGTCCTATGCTTGTTCCCTTGGCTGGGTATTTTTAATTCAATGAAATCATGTGGCAAATGAAAGAACAAGAGTGAAGTCCTATGACTTCTGTATTCTGGACTGTCAAATTGACCATGAGGTTATTTTAATGTTACTCACTTCTGGTCAAGGAATGAAATCATGCATCCAGACCTAGTAGGCAAATACTGGTATCATTTGTTTAATTTTTAAAATGATTGGCAGTGCTGGAATGGAACCCAGAGCCTCCTGTAAGTACTCTAACTACACGCAATACCAATTGTGGCCCTTGAAAAATTTTTGTGTGTTTATTTGGAAAAAGCAAATCTCACAAGTTGTACTCGTTTACAGATACACCATTGTATGTGTTCACACCTTGTTCCCAAAACAAACACAAAAACATAAAAACTATTTCTCAAAAGAAAGAGAGAGAATAGTGTATCACCATTTCAACTCCAAAAGTCTGGAGTTTTTTAGGGCAACACTAGTGTATGTCTAAATTGAGAGGTCAAAGAATCTGGAATCTGATCTCTACCAGCAATGACCACAGGAACAGATGCACAAGTTCAGGAAGAGTGAGGCCTGTATGCAAATAGTTTTCATTTTCTATTTACTTCTTAATTCCATGTAGGCTCCCAGTCTATTAAATCATTCTACCCAGAACTAGGGTAAGATATTCTCCTGTTTATCTACCAAACTTCTCTGTAAACATAATGTGCGAAACAGTATCACACCACTTAGGATTTAAAGGGGTATTTATTTGGGGCATAAGACTTACAAAATAACAACCATCAGAAAAGGAGTCTAGTTGCTGCAGCAGGAACCAGAACCAATTGCAGAGACCAAGAGAGTGAGCTGAGGATTTCTCCTCTTTTTATAGAAAAATGGACCACGCCCCAGTGGGCTGGTATTTCAGCGGCTATTGGCTGAAGGAGGGGAAGGTGCTCCCACATCACAGTGGGCACACACTTCAGTTGCTATTGGCTGAAGGAGCAGAATGTGCTCTCAAAGCACCTCCCACTTTTGTTTAAGTAAGAGAGTTCTAAACCTACTACAAAATTATATACAATAAGAACAAATATCCTATCCTAACTAGCCCAAGTCTTGCATAATAAATAACTTGGGCAAGTCATGAGAAGAAAACAGCTACAATTATCTAATATTCTACCCCATAGAAGATCCGAGAAGGAAAATAATGTTACCTGAGTAATTAGGAAGTGCAATCAAACAACTTCCAAAACATGCAACAAATCAAGAGAAAACAGGCTACCTGGGCAATCACCCAAAGTCATGTTTGCAGCGTTGAAGCAACCAGCTTTGAATAAGGCCTAGAATAACTGACAGATTATTTTTAAGAGGCAAGAGATTTTCCAAAAATCTCTTACACTGTCTTGGAATGATTTGACAGTTCTTCTTATCCATTTCTGGAAACTTTGTATTTTGTCAGTAGTTGAGGTATGGTCAGTTCCTTGCCCAGAGGCCGGTTTTGTCAAGAAGAAGACAAGTTCCAAGTGGAGTGTCTTTGGTGCTCAACAATCTTTCAGGAATAGGTCGGTGTTGCCAGGAATGATTATGTCTCACTACCACAGAACTCTTAAGATTAAATTTCTATAGCTCTTCGAATAGGTCGAAGACTATTTACACAGAATATAGTCTATGTATGTAAAGAACCTGATTAGTCTAATAATAAATATGACAGACATAGATGACTATTGATATACAATTCTTAATACCTATCTAAAGAATAAGAGAATAAACAACTGTGCAATAAATGAGGACAATGAACTCCTATTGTAAGTAATAAATATCAATACATAAACAATATATAAGTATCTTAATCAGAGGTAGAAATGTATACTGCAATATTGTATACATATATCAATAAAATTTATATATATAAATACATAAAAATGTTTTAAACAGAGGTAGAAGTATACATGCATACAATATTCAATATAATTTAACTTTGTATCATATACAAAAAATCATGCCAATGTAATTATCTATAAACAATAACTCACAAATACCATTATTACCTATCCAATTTTTCCTCTTTCTTTTCAAAAAATCCCTGAACTTATAAAATTCATCTCCCCTAAACCCGAGGACAAACTTTGCTGGGAGAGGGGACATTGTCCTCGAGAATTACTTCCAGCTGTCATGGGGGCCATGTTCTTTCTGAAGGATACTATGAAAGTAAAATGATAGTTAAATTTCAAGATCAATGTCTTTTAAAATTGCAAGCAGTCTCTGAGTATTTTGTGGAGGTCTGGCCAGAATGTAGTAAAAATGTGCACCATTTTAGCTAACGAAGTTGGAATCATCTGTGTAGCTGATACCCAAAACAGGACTTGTAGTAGCGCTATCAGTATCATGACATCATATCAACCAGGTGGAGTTGTTGTTATGGTGGCCCCATCTTCTTCCTAGAAACTTCAAATATCAGTGAAGGAAAAACTCATTGTTCATTGTGAAAAACTTAAGCATTAATTATATATATATATATATATATATATATATATATATATTCTTCCAATCAATAATTATTCAATTTCTACATTACCTTGTGCTAGAGGACCTGGCAGACACGTATGTGACTGGATGTGTGTTATGTACATCAAACAAAGCCTATTCCTGATTATGTATCGTACCTGGATAAACAATGAAGTCAACTCTGTATCATCTGGTATAAATTCAGCGGTTTCAATATGCAAGATAACTCTTTCTGCATATTGTGAATTTGTAACTATATTAAGAGGTTCCTTAAAATCCCTTAGCACCATAAGAATGGCATATAATTCTGCCTTCTGGATAGAAGTATAAGGCTTTTGTTCCAGCTTACTCAATTCATCTGATTTGTAACTAGCCTTACCTGATTTATTATCTTCTGTATAAAATATACGAGCTCCAGTTATTAGAGCATCACGTACAATTTGAGGAAAAATTCAAGAAGTTCTCTTTATAAGGTTAAGTCTACCAATTTTTAAATAGTTGCTATTAATTTCTCCCAAAAAATTAGCACAAGCCCTTTGCCATGGTTCATTGTCTTCCCATAAGTTTTTTTTTATTTCATCAGTAGTGAAAGACACTATAATTTCTGCAGGGTCTATACCTGCTAGTTGAGGAAGTCTCAGTTTACCTTTTATAATTAATTCAGAGACCTTTTCTACATAAGTTTTCATTTTTTTTCTTGGTTTGTGTGGTAAAAAGAGCCATTCTAAAATAGTATCTTCCCTCTGCATTAAAATTCCCAAAGGAAAAATTCTGGAAGGCAATGTGACTAGAATACAACTAAGATTTGGATCCACCCTATCCACCTGTGCCTCCTGTAATTTTTCCAAAACCATCATCAGTTCCTTTTCTGCTTCAGCTGTTAACTCTCTGGGACTATTCAAATCTTTGTCACCATCTAAGGTTTTGTTTAAATGAATTATTAGATCAGGTGTTATCCCAACAGCTGGTCATAGACTGGAAATGTCTCCTAACAATCTCTGAGAATGATTAAGAGTCTGTAATCAGTCTCTCTTAATTTGTGCCTTTTGTGTCCTAATTTTCTGTAAACCTGTTCTGTAACCTAGGTAGTTAACGGAATCTCCTTTTTGAATCTTTTCAATAGCAATTTGTAATCCCCATTTAGGCAAAATTATCTTTAGTTCCTCAAACATTCTTTCTAAAGAATCTATGTAAGAATCAGATATCAAAATGTCATCCATGTAATGGTATATTATAGATTTAGGGAATTGCTTATGTATTATTTCCAATGGCTGACTTACAAGGTATTGACACAGGCTGGGGCTATTGAGCATTCCCTGTAGTAGGATAGTCCACTGGTATCTCCTAGTATGCTGAGAATTATCATAAGTACGCACTGTGAAGGCAAATTTTTCTCTATCCTTTTCTTGTAATGATATGGTGAAGAAGCAATCCTTCAAGTCAATAACTATAAGAGGCCATCATTTAGAACCTTATGATCTTGTACAGAAGCTTCTAGAGTTTTTTTTTTTATTTTCCTGGTGTGACTTGTCCTCCATGGTTGCTGGGAATGACTGGGCCACATTTGGCTTGCAGGCCTGTGAGAGGCCCCTCAGGGAGTTTCCCAATGTTATCAGGTTGCCTTGTCTGTATGTTATTGATCTGCATTCATTCATCCAATTTTGTCCTTTATCACACCTCCTACATATACCTGAAGGCTGAGGTTTCCTATTCCTGCCATTCCCAGATGAAGTGTTATTCCTAGAAATACCTTGCCTGCAATCCCTTTTCAGATGTCCAAATTTACCACAATTAAAACATTTGGCAGGCTGATGTCCCCTCATCGCTTTGGAAATTGTTTCTCCTACCCAAGATTTGTCATCATAATTAAAGGTCTGAAAATTCATGGTATGCTGAATCCATTTATCCACATGTGCTGATCTAGAGCTTAAAGGCCCAATTACCTTTTTTCAGTCTAAGTTTGCATTTTCAAAAGCCAGCAATTCAAGAATTAGTCATCCAGCTTCTGGGTCTGTCACTCCTGTGTTCAGAACCTTAATTAATCTTTGTAAAAAGTCAGTATAGGGTTTTCCCTGTCCCTGCCAAACCCTAGTGTATGACTCTACCTTTCTTCCTGGCTCTGGTAATGTATACCAGGCATTTAAAGCTGCCTCAAGGCATAGGGACAATAATTCATCATCATAAAGAGTTTGGACCTGTGGATCAGTGTAAGATCCTACACCAAGATTTTGATCCTGTGAAACCTCCACACCTTTTGCTCTTACTTGCTGTTCAATATGTTTGGATTCTTCCGTGAAATAAACTCCAAACATCAAGGAAGGTCCATCATCGAGGACAGCTGAAGCTAACTGTGAGAAATCATGGAGAACAACCCTGACATTAGAAGCCCAAGTCCTTATCATTGCCTTAACAAATGTAGAATGCAAGGCCTACTTAATGATGGCTTAATTAATTTCCTTTAGATCCTTCATTTCTACAGGCATCCATTTAACTTCTTTGGCTCCCTTTGAGCCTTTAGAAGTTGATGCTTTGTCAGAATACATTACAGGGTATGTCGCTAAAACCCTGGGTAAGCCAGTTATAACAGCTGGTGGTAGCATTGTATCCTGTCCTTGTGCCTTCTTACTCTGTTCTCCAGCTCCAATAATTACTTCTATCATTTCAAATCTTTGTATCATTGTCTCTCTTAAATCCTGAATCTTCTGACCTGTATGTGTTTCTAGTGATTTCACTAAGGTATCAATTTTTTGGTCCCCATTCTGTACCTGTGATTCCAAGGTCTTAATGTTTCCTTTTAAAGATAATATCTCCTTCTTGAACTGTCTCTGGATATCATGTAAGTTGCCATCCTGGAGGTATATTCTGTCCGTTACCTTTTCAAAACTCTGTGATAACTTCTGAAAGTCAAATTCAACAGCTTGGACCCTTTCAGATAAGTTCCTAGTACCCTTAGATAAGGAGTCAATTTTGCATATCATGGTATTAATCCTATCAATTAATGCCACATGCTTCCATAATGATATAACATTAAGAAGGAAACTGAAACCTAATAACAAGTAAATTGAGGTACCTCCATAGGCATATAGACCAATTGTGATTTCTACCAAAGTGTCAGCAAAAGCTGCAGCTAGAGTCCCATTAAAAAAGAAACCTGCCTTGCTCGTGCTCTCTCTCCTTCTGCTCTTGATTTGGACCTTGAGATTTCTGTCCAGTGCTCCAATGTGGGTTTCTGTCTTTGTCTCCTTTCATCGCCTGATGAAGGTTGATATTCAGGAGGATGCCTATATGTTTTTCTTTGGGTTCACCTTCTTATTTAGCTTCTCTAGGATCATGAATTATAGGCTCAATGTCCTTTATTTATGGCTAGAAACCAAATATAAGTGAGTACATCCCATGTCCCTCTTTTGTGGTCTGGCTTACCTCGCTCAGGATAGATTTTTTTATTTCCGTCCATTTGCTTGCAAAATTCAAGAAGTCATTTTCTTTTACTGCTGAGTAGTACTCTAATATATATATATATATATATATATATATATATATATATATATATTCCATACTTTCTTCATCCATTCTTCCATTGAAGGGCATCTAGGTTGTTTCCAGGTTCTGGCTATTACAAACAATGCTGCTATGAACATAGTTGAGCATATACTTTTGTTATATGATAGGTCATCTCTTAGGTATATTCCTAAGAGTGGTATTGCTGGGTTCGGGGGTAGGTTGATACCAAACTTCCTAAGAAACCACTACTCTTCTTTCCAAAGTGTTTGCACAAATTTGCATTCCCACCAGCAATGGATGAGTGTACCCCTTTCTCCACAACCTCTCCAGCAACGGCTATCATTGGTTTTTTTTTTATTTTAGCGATTCTGACAGGTGTAAAATGGGGTACACCCACACACTGAGACAATGGGGACGTTCTATCGGGAACTCACCAAGGCCAGCTGGCCTGGGTCTGAAAAAGCATGGGATAAAACTGGACTCGCTGAACATAGCGGACAATGAGGACTACTGAGAACTCAAGAACAATGGCAATGGATTTTTGATCCTACTGCACATACTGGCTTTGGGGGAGCCTAGGCAGTTTGGATGCTCACCTTCCTAGACCTGGATGGAGGTGGGTGGTCCTTGGACTTCCCACAGGGCAGGGAACCCTGATTGCTCTTCGGGTTGATGAGGGAGGGGGACTTGATCGGGGGAGGGGGAGGGAAATGGGAGGTGGTTGCGGGGAGGAGGCATAAATCTTTAATCAATCAATCAATCAATCAATCAATCAATAATAAATAAATAAATAAAAAGAAACCTGCCATTTTACCTGTCAGCCACCAGATGGCAATGTCTCTGAGTTTCAACTGGAACCATTGCAGGTGTCATGACAAATCCTGTTTTAAAATCTGCTCTGGGAAGGGGAGGAGGTGGAAACTTGTTTTTTGTTTATGTTTTTTTTCTTCTTTTCTTAATAAAAAAATTATTTAAAAAAAAAAAAAAAATCTGCTCTGTTATTTGTTTAAAAATTGGGGAAAATGTGTCGATTGAGGCGTCAGATGTACACAGAGAGAAAATCCAGAGGCCAGGCACAGAGTACAAAAAGTCAAAGAGCTTCTAGTGGCCAATATACAAGGAGCCCAGTCCACCCCGCCCAGGCGCACCTGCCCTGCCGCTCTGTTCAAACCCGATGTAGAAAGAAGGAAATGACATCGTCACTGCGCTGCTACTAAAGAGGCCGAGTGTTGTGGGCCCCGTGTCCCTGTGCTGGGATTAAGGGTCACACTGCTTGCAATGCTCCCAATCAGTTATGACTCCCATTACGGAGATTTCAAACAGCATTGCTGGGACTTCAAAGGGAGATTTTTTGCCTAAAAGGTTTTTAGCTTCAGTAACTGCTGGTACTTGCACTGCGATCTCTGTGACTCACGTTGTGAGGGGGAATTAAAAAACCCACTCAGGAATAGATCAAATTAGGCTGGCAGAGACTGTCCAAACCTGTGTATCCCGGGACACATGGAGATTATGGCTGATGGAGGGCTCATGCCAAGCCGAGCTGGCCAAACCGAACTGGTGGCAGGTAGGTGAGCCGGTGGCAGACAGACGAGCCAGAGGCAGGCAGCTGAGCCGGGGAATTGGGGGGGGGGGTGAGGGGCGGTTCTAAAACCAAACGCTGGGCACTAGATAATGTGCAAAACAATCCAACACCAGTTAGGATTTAAAGAGGTATTTATTTGGGGGGTAAAACTTACAAAACACCAACCATCAGGAAAGGAGTCTAGTTACTGGAGCAAGAGCTAGAACCAAGCACTGGAACCAAGAGAGTGAGCTGAGGTTTGCCGCTCTGTTTTAAAAAAAAAATAGACCATGCCCCAGTGGACTGGTATTTCAGCGGCTTTTGGCAGAAGGAGCGGAAGGTGCTCCCACAGTATAAACCCCTTAACATATCGGCCACACATGTGCTTTACTAATGCCTTAACTAATTCTCACTGCAGTCATTTTGAAAATCATAATTTAATATTGTGGCACATAGCCACCCATTCAAGTACAGGAGGTATAAAGCACAAATAGACAGCTGTCTATCAACAAATGAAAGCATAAAGAAAGTATGAGACATAAATATTAATGAAATATTCTTCAGATATCAAAAAGAAGTGAAATGCTGCCATTTTCAGAAAAAAAAAACCAAACTGTATGCATCTCGGGGTATTTCATTAAGGGAAATAAGCCAGAAATCCCTGTCATATGTTCTTTCACATATACTAAAATAAGTTTAGAAGGATCTGAGTGTAGAGCATGTACTGAGGGAGCCATAGCTATGTGGGCAGAATGGAAGAAGCAAATGGTTAGATGGACTGGATAGAGGGTGGTCCTCCTTGTCATGGCAGATAATGCAAATGTTTGGATATGGCACAGCAAATCTCATTCATTTGCATACTTGACGTATATATGCTTAGGTATAAAAATAAACAGAATACATGTTTCATGGGTCCAAATCAAAAAGGAAAGCACATGGAGAAATTAGTCAGTTATTTTCTTCCTGTGGGATTAATATATATTTTTTCAAGTGATTTTGTAGTTTCTTTTACTTACTAAAGGAATCTATTTAATTGACATATCTCTATTAGACTGTGAAACAATTTTAAATTTATTAAATGCAGTGATTCCAAGGAGAGGTAATTATGGTACTTAAGGCAAAAAATGTACAGCATAAGAAGAAAACCAACAGAATAAATCATGACTTAAATATATACACAGATAAACTTCTATACACACACACTGTCAATTTAACTAGAAAAGCATAGCACTCTGGATAACATATCACCAAAGGGCAGAGATGGAATGTTGAGATAGAAAGTTGAGTATATCTGTACATAAATTAAATTCTGTGAATCAGCACTAAGGGCGAGAGTCATTTACCAGCTAAACAAACCAAATAAATGAAAACTGGCTTCCTAGAAACACCATACCCCGCCCCAAGATAAGCATGGGCACTTTTGTTGTTAATGTTTTTAAGTTTGAGATAATTTTCACAAGTTTTATTTATTTTCTACAGACAAATATAAGTTGCAGTCAATAATTTCTATAAGGTCATCCAGTTAATTCTAACATTTACTTCCAAAAATCTAACTACTTTCCTTAGAGGATGCATCTCTATTTCTGCCAAGGGGCCCAGTAATTCCATATTTACAACTTTGTAATGATTTCTGCTCACTAAAATGCTCAGTGCTACTTGAAGTTTAAAAGAAGTGGAGTATGATGTGTAGCAAACAAAATAAAGATAAATGAAATGTACTAACTTCAATTATAATTTTTGGTAGTGCAGTGAATGTTGTGTGTGTGTGTGTGTGTGTGTGTGTGTGTGTAACATGACATAGGTTCACAGCTTTTTTTTGTAGTCCTCAGAGAGGAATGAAGACATGTTTCTACAGCACTTAAATCCTGATGTTGCTGTTTCAAAACAGAGATATCAATAATTACTATGAGCATCTCTTCAAAGAACACATCAATAACATAACATAGATACTTATTATTCTGTATTAAATATAGACTGCTTATATTTTCTGCCTTAAGTTTCCTCTTCAAGTTTTCTATTTATTTTTTCATTATCTTTTGCTCAATAGCATCAAGTCTTTGGTGATTATCCTCAAGAACTTTGATACTCTAAAAGAAAACAAAAGTCTAGCTCGGTTGGAAATCCCCATCTTTCACATCCCATTCAAATCATTCAAAGTTCAAAGCTTTCAAATAGTCATAGGTAGGGGATGCTTTTTATGAATGCAAAACATGGTGACATTTAAGGAGATTTTCGTGCTCATGAAAAAGATTTAGGTAGTAGACGTGAGTGGAGTACAATCATAAAAAGAAAAAAATCTGTATAACTACTTGGAGAAAATAGGCTGGTGAATGAGCAGTGGAAAGTCAAAGGAAGTAGACCAAAAATAAGACTTACAAGAGTCTGTAGTATGAAATACCATATTTCCCATCCCAGGTAATGGCTTAATATCAACTTAATGATGGAGCATGTGAAATAATTTCCTGTCAGATGTAATGAACCAAATGGATTTAACAGCCATCTATAGAACATTCCACACAAACAGAAAAGAATATACCTTCTTCTCAGCATCTGAGATCACATAATCAGCAACAAAGCAAACATCCACAGATAAAAAAAAAATTCAGTAACCACCTGTGTACTATTGAATCACCATGAAATAAAGTAAGAATTCAACAACAATTCTACCCCTAGAAAGCCTACAAACTCATGGAAATTGTACAGTCAACTACTGAAACACCCTTGGGTCAAGGAAGAAATAGAGAAATAAATTGAAGTCTTTCTTGAATTCAATGAAATTGAATACACAACATACCCAAACCTGTGGGACACTATGAAAGCAGTGCTAAGAGGAAAGTTCATAACATTAACTGCCCACATAAAGAAAATGGTGAAAGCACACATTACAGACTTAACAGCACACCTGAAAGTGCTAGGGAAAAAAGAAGCAGACTCACCCAGGAGGAGTAGAAGACTGGAAATAATCAAACTGAGGGCTGAACTCAACAAAATGGAAACACAGAAAACAATCCAGAGAATCAATGAAACAAAAAGCTGATTCTTGGATAAAATCAACAAGATTGACAAACCCCTATTCAAAATAATCAAATGTCAGAGAAAGGAAATACAAATTAACAAAAATAGAAATGAAATGTGGGACATAAACACAGACACAAAGGAAATTAACAAAATCATTAGATCTTACTACACAAGCCTGTATGCCACAAAATTGGAAAATGTGAAACAAATGGACATTTTTTAGATAAATACCATATACCAAATTTAAATCAAGACCAGGTGAACAATTTAAATAGACCTATAAGTTGCAAAGTAATAGAAGCTGTCAGCAAAAACATCCCAACCAACAAAGTCCCCAGGACCAGATGGTTTCAATGCAGAATTCTACCAGAACTTCCAAGACAAGCTAATACCTATACTCCTTAATGTGTTTCACAAAATAGAAACAGTAGAGTCATTGCCAAACTCCTTTTATGAAGCTACAGTTACCCTGATATCAAAACCACACAGACACTCAACCAAGAAAAAGAATTACAGACCAATCTCATTCATGAACATTGATGCAAAACATTCTCAATAAAATGCTGCCAAACTGAATCCAAGAACACATCCAAAAAATTATCCATTATGATCAAGTAGGCTTCATCCCAGAGATGCAGTGCTAATTCGGTGTACAAAAATCTATCAATGTAATCCGTCATACAAATAATATGAAGGGAAAAAAACATATGATCATTTCATTAGATTCTGAAAAAGCACGTGAAAAAATTCAACACCTCTTTATGATAAAGGTCTTGGAGAAATTAGGAACACAATGTTCAGACCTAAATATAATAAAAGCAATAAAAAGCAAGCCAACATGTAACATCAAATTTAATGGAGAGTAACTCAAAGAGATTCCACTAAAATCAGGTATAAGAAAAATCTGTCCACTATCTCCATACCTCTTCAATATAGTGCTTGAAGTTCTAGGGGATTCAAATTGGAAAGGAAGGAGTCAAACTTTCATTATGTGTGGATGATATGATAGTGTACTTAAGCGACACACAAAACTCTGCCAAAGAATTCCTACAGCTATGTTAGAGCCCATGTCACTCCAACACAGATAACTATTTTCCCTAACTGGACTGAAATGGAGACGCAAGGAATAATCAGACACAACTTACTCAGTCATCATGGAAGGGTTTCTCAGGGTTCTATCTCCTGACGATCTTCCCATGTTTATTATCCAAGCAGCTTATATACCATCACATAAATTGAGCGGGAAAACACATTAGGCTGTCTCCAGGTGAATGGGCTTTTGTCACTTCTGCATCTACCTGTTTGCCAAGTATGCTAGCTGTCACATAGGCCTGAATTAGCATCTCTATAAAATATCCTCCAAATTACAAAGGAAGGAGCACCAAACATCCTGACCATTAAGTCATCAGCTTCAGCCAACACCTCTCCTCAGGCGATCTACATTTATAACAAAAGAGAAGGAGCAGTACATCCAGGCTATTGTTAGGTAGGGACAGCTTGTCAGCAGAGCTACATGACCCCCTCAGATGGGGCCTATGGTTTTGTCACCTGGCTGCCACTTCATACAGAAATCTGAGCCTACAATTCCACTCTCTCTTATTAATTTTAATAACTCCTGTGCTTCTGCAACAGGACAGATGGGTCGCGCCTGGCTTGAGCAAAGTCCTCTTCATTTACCCAAATTTTCCCGTCTTTGGAACAGGCATTTATATATATGCGAGCCCCTGTCTTAGGCATCTTGGGAGAAGAAGCTTCAAACCCGTCATTGACTGCCGACCTCTGTAAAGAGAAAAGATTAGTGGAGAGAAATATACATTTTAGGCCCTGTGATCAGCCATATCTTTTGTCAGGATATATCATAATGCTTTATGAATAATTATGCTCCCAAAGACTATATTCTCCTATTTTAAAGGAGAGTAGAATCGCCTGAGTTGAAAATGTTTCTTCCACTGGTACAGCACATCATTTAGAGCTAACATTCTCAGCATACGTATCAATTCTCAACATTCATCATATCAACTCTCAACATTAATCGTCACAACCTCTCTTTTAGCAATTGTCAGTCACAACACTTCACAATCATGATTTTTCCACATTTTCAGTCAATACTGATTTTCAAATTTTTCATATCATAATTTCATATTTAGCTGGTCTAAACCAGCTCTCCAAATTTCATATTTAGCCAGTCAATACCAGCTCTCCAATTATTCATAATTTCATATTTAGCCAGTCAAAACCAGCTCTCCAATTATTCATTATTTTATATTTTTTTCATAATTTCATATTCTTTTATGTCGTTACTGATGTATTTAGCACCACTGTTCATTACCAGATTTTTCCCATCACCTTATATGCAGCTGTAAATATCAGGTCATTACCGTTAAGAGTATATACCATTTGCTGTTATTAAATCCCATTTTCAGTTACTGTGCAGCTGTTAGGCCCTTAGTCTGCCCCCTTGTTAAGTGAAGAGGGGTTTTAGCCATTCTATTTTGAGTCTTTCTTTCCCTGAGGGGAAAGCTTAGGCCTTAGGTTTAATATTTTATTCAAAATGAGTTCAATGTCCCATAAATGGAGAATACTCAAATGTTCAGTTTGTATCTTAGTTCTAAAGCAACAGGTTTTACACCACAGCCAGTTGCAGACACCGCAGTCAGCTCATCTCATAAGGATCGCTTTGTCTGAAGTCTCCCTGCAGCGATGCGAGTTGGCAGCTGCAGGTCCGTATCAGGCTCCTCTCTGTGGGCTGGGTTACTGCTTCCTCCTGGAGGTCTTCTCATTCCATTTCTTCTGCTGGGTGGTTGTCAGCTAAGCTGTCCTCAGGTCCGTTGTCCTTCTTCTGAGTGCACCGAATTACTGGCTCTAGAAGCCATCTGGCTTGATTTTCATCCTGTGAGAAAACACAGACATGCCCTCGACCCCATATTAGGATGGGATTGGGTCCTTTCCAGATTCCAGTGCAAGGGTCCTTCCATCTTGCTTTAGCAAATGTGTTTTTTGTACCATTATGCCACAAACTGTCTGCAGCTGATCTCTCATGGACATCTGTATTTAGAAAGTTTAGTGTAAACAATGCATGATTTAAGGCATTGTGGGGCATCTGAGGATACAACTTACCTGTCTTTATTTTTTGAGTTGTGTTTTCAAGGAGTTATGTGCACACTCCACAATTCCTTGTCCTTGAGGATTATAAGGAATACCAGTCTTATGAACAAAATTCTACTGAGTACAAAATTTTTGAAAAGCTTTGTTAACATATCTGGACCCATTGTCCCTCTTTATTACCTTTGGGGTTCCAATGCATGAGAAGCATTTTAAGCAATGAGTTATTACATTCTTGGCAGCTTCCCCAGTTTGTGCTGTGGCCATCATGAACCCTGAATAAGTATCAATTGTCACATGCACATATTTCAATTTTCCAAACTCAGTAATGTGAGTTACATCCATTTGCCATATATGGTTAGGAAGCAGTCCTCGGGGATTTACCCACAAATGAGGCACAGGTAGATATTTTGGGCATCTTTCACATTGCTCAAAAATTTGCCGAGCAGCTTCTCTGGTCAACTTAAATTGTTTTCTTAAACTTAAGCTGTTTTGATGGTGCAAAGCATGTGACTGCTGTGCAAGTTCAACCTGAGATAGAGCAATTACTTTTGTAAGTTCGTCAGCTAGAGCATTACCTTCAGCTAACAGACCAGGAAGACTTGAATGTGCTCTGATATGTCCCACAAAACATGGTAATTTTTTACATTGTATGGCTTCCTGAATCTGCTGAAACAATATTTTAACTTGTTCATTACTAGTTCCCATATATGACACAGTTTCTAAGATTTGCAATGCCTCATAAATATGCCAGCTATCAGTATATAGATTTAAAGCCCTATTATCAAAATTCTTAAATATCAGAGCTACAGCCCGCAGCTCAACTATTTGAGCAGAAGCTGGTTCTGTCTGTGCCACGTGTCCTTTGCCATTGACTACATAAGCAGCTTTTCCATTAGATGAGCCATCAGTGAAAATCAACAAAGCATCCTTGAAGGGATTCTTTGCTACTATTTTCAGAAAAATGAATGAATGCTGTTGAATAAACTGCAGTAATTGGTCATCTGGGAAGATTATTAATCTGACCTTGAAACTGAGCAAACACAATTTCCCATGAGTCACTCTTTTGAAATAACCATTCAATTTGCTGCTTAGTGTAAGGAACACTGATTACAGCTGGTTCTTTGCCAAAATATTTTCTAGATTCCATTCTGCTTTTCTGTGCTAGACATGCTACTGCTTCAAACTAAGGATTTAATACGTTTACTGGTGATACAGGCAGATGCAGCCACAACAGTTGTCCATTCTACCATAAGACATCTGTAGGAGCCAGTCTTGTAGGTAACATACATGCTTGCCATGTTTGGCTGTAATCAATACAGCACACCTGATGTTCCTGTATAATCTGCTCTGTCTGTGAGAGAGTCTGTCTGGCAGCTTCTAAAAGGTGCCTGCTAGAATTTGGATCACTGTCTCCTTTAAAGATTTCATTTAAAGGATCGATATCTCCTTTAGGAAACCTTAAATAAGGCCTTAGCCATTGTATATTTCCTAACAACCTTTGAAAGTCATTAAGAGTTTTTAAGTCATCCTTCCTGATTTCTATCTTCTGAGACTTAATTTCTTTGGGGTCCAACATATGACCTAAATATCGAAAAGGTGGGTGCCTCTGTACTTTCTCATGAGTAATAATTAACCCTGCGTGGCTTAGGCTCTGTTGCAACAATCCATAAAGTATCCTCATTTCTATGAGCCAGCAGAACGTCTTCCATGTAATGAAGAACATAGACCTATGGAAACTGATTTCTAACTTTTTGTATAGCTTGAGCTATGAATTTCTGGCATAAAGTAGCACTATTTAACATGCCCTGGAGCAAAATATTCCTCTAATATCTCCTCATTGGCTCTCTGAAACTGAAGGAATTTCATTTATAAACAAAGTGAGTTTTGGTCTCTAAGGACCTATTGTCTGTATCCAAAATGCATCAGATGAACCAAATCCATCTTCTCCTCTCTTTTTCTATTTAAGACCTCAACATAAAGCCAACAATACTTAACCTCATAGAAGAAAAGTTCAGAATTAACATTTGAATGCACTGGCACAACTCTAACACAGCCTCTGAGAAAGAATTAATAAATGAGATCTCTTGAACAGAGAAGCTTTTGTATAGCAAAGGACATAATCAACAAGACATAATAGCCTATAGAATTGGAAAATATCATTACTAATTACTAATCCACTTCAAAAAATATACACAGATCTAAGGACATTAGTCATCAAAACAACAATTGATCCAATAAAAAAAATATATACAACAGACCAAAACTGAAAACTCTCAAAAATGAACTTAAAATGACTGAAAGGGAGTTTCTGGCCCCGCGGCGCCAGCCCGGGAAGGGGAGTTCAGAGGTTCCTTGGCCCCCTATCCTTCTTGAGCTCTCTGCAGGGCCCCCACTCCCTGCGTACCTCCTCTTTCTTCCTTGCCCACCCAGCTTCCATCCAGAACCCTCCCCACATTGCCCCACCGCCCTCTGTCTGCAAATAACATCACCCAGCCCAGCCTGTCTGGGCCCCAATCCTCGGGGCACCCAAGCGGGCGGGAGTTCCTTTGTTTCTTTGGCCTGCCTGCACCAAGCAGGGTAGGCGCTTTGTTTGCCACCTGCCCATCAGCACGGAGGCCTGATCTCTCGGCGCCAGGAGACCCAGTGTTGGGGAGACCCAGCTTTGGGGAGAGACAACGTTGGGGAGAGCCAGCATTGGATAGGCAAGGAGAACTGATCTGGTAAAGAAGATCCATAAGGGAGCATTTGGAAGAAGAGATGGGTAGACGCCAAGGCAAGAATTCGCCCAATAAGCTGAAAAGCAACATGAAGCCACCAGAAACCAGCGACCTCACAACGGGAGGACACGAACACCTTAATCAAGAGGAAGGAGAAAAGATTGACTTCATGAAAGTGATTGATGCCCTTAAACAGCATGTAAAAAACTCCCTTATAGAAATGGATGAGAAATATAACAGAAAGTTTGAAGAACTGAATAAATCAGTGAATGATACCCTAGAAAACCAAGGAAAAACAATCAAACAGATAATGGAAACAGTGCAAGACTTGAAAACTGAAATGGAGGCAAAGAAGAAAACACAAACAGAGGGCCGGCAGGATATGGAAAATTTAAGTAAACAAACAGAGTCTACAGAAACAAGCATAACCAACAGAATACAAGAGATAGAAGAAAGAATCTCAGATTCTGAAGATACCATAGAGAAAATAAACACTCTGATCAAAGAAAACAGCAAGTCCAACAAACTCTCATCACAAAATATTCAGGAAATATGGGACACAATAAAAAGACCAAACCTAAGAATAATAGGACTAGAAGAAGGAGAAGAAGTGCAGCTCAATGGTCCAGAAAATATATTTAATAAAATTATATAAGAAAACTTTCCCAACCTAAAGAAAGATATACCTATGAAGGTTCAAGAAGCATACAGAACACCGAATAGGCTGGATCAAAAAAGAACATCCCCTCGCCATATAATTATCAAAACACAAAGCATACAGAATAAGGAAAGAATATTAAGAGCTGCAAAGGAAAAAGGCCAAATTACTTATAAAGGTAAACCTATCAGACTTACACCTGAATACTCCATGGAAACCATGAAAGCCAGAAGGTCCTGGATAGATGTACTTCAGAAACTAAGAGACCATGGATGCAAGCCCAGATTACTATACCCAGCCAAGCTTTCATTCACTATAAATGGAGAAAATAAAATTTTCCAGGATAAAAACAAATTTAAAAAATACGCAGCCACAAATCCAGCCTTACAGAAAGTAATAGAAGGAAAATCACTAACCAAGGAGTCCAACAATGACCACAATAACTCAGACATCTAGAGACCCTTCACCAACACAAATCAAAGAAGGGAAACACACAAAACCTACTACTAAAAAAGTGACCGGAGTTAACATCCACTGGTCATTAATACCACTTAATGTCAATGGACTCAACTCACCTATTAAAAGGCACAGGCTAAGAGATTGGATACGAAAAGAGGATCCAACATTCTGCTGTTTACAAGAAACACACCTCACCCACAAAGACAGGCAACTACTCAGAGTAAAGGGCTGGGAAAAGGCTTATCAAGCAAATGGACCTAAGAAACAAGCAGGTGTGGCCATACTAATCTCTAACAAAGTTGACTTCAAACTTAAATCAATCAGAAGAGATGGAGAGGGGCATTTTATACTCATAACAGGAACAATTCAGCAGGATGAAGTCTCAATTCTGAACATCTATGCTCCTAATATAAAAGCACCCACGTACATAAAAGAAACATTGCTAAAACTCAAGGCAGCCATCAAACTGCACACACTAATAGTAGGAGACTTCAACACCCCTCTCTCACCAATGGACAGGTCAATCAGACAGAAACCTAACAGAGAAATAAGAGAATTAATGGAGGTAATGAATCAAATGGACTTAACAGACATCTATAGAACATTCCATCCAAATAGGAAAGAATATACCTTCTTCTCTGCAGCTCATGGAACCTTCTCGAAAATCGACCACATAGTCGGTAACAAAGCAAACATCCACAGTTACAAAAAAATATTAGTAACCACCTGTGTCTTATCAGATCACCATGGATTAAAGTTAGAATTCAACAACAACGCTACCCCGAAAAAGCCTACAAACTCATGGAAACTGAACAGTCAACTACTGAACCATACCTGGATTAAGGAAGAAATTAAGAAAGAAATTAAAGTCTTCCTGGAATTCAATGAAAATAAAGAAACAACATACTTAAACTTATGGGTCACTATGAAAGCAGTCCTAAGAGGAAAGTTCATAGCACTAAGTGCCCACTTAAAGAAAACAGAGAAAGCTCACATTGGAGACTTAACAGCCCACCGGAAAGCTCTAGAAAAAAAAAGAAGCAGACTCACCAAGGAGGAGTAGAAGACTGTAAATAATCAAAATGAGGGCTGAAATCAACAAAATAGAAACACAGAAAACAATCCAAAGAATCAATGAAACAAAAAGCTGGTTCCTGGAGAAAATCAACAAGATTGACAAACCCCTATCCAAACTAATCAAATGGCAGAGAGAGAATTTGCAAATTAATAAGATCAGAAATGAAAAGGGGGACATAACCACAGACACAGAGGAAATTCAGAGAATCATTAGATCTTACTACAATAGTCTATATGCCACAAAACTGGAAAATGTAAAGGAAATGGTCAATTTTTAGATAAATACTATATACCAAGTTAAACCAGGACCAGGTGAACAATCTAAATAGACCTGTTAGTCGCGAAGAATTAGAAGAGGTTATCAAAAACCTCCCTACCAAAAAAAGCCCAGGACCAGATGGTTTCAATGCGGAATTCTACCAGAACTTCCAAGAAGACCTAATACCTATACTCCTTAATGTATTTCACAATATAGAAACAGAAGAGTCATTGCCAAATTCCTTTTATGAAGCTACAGTTACTCTGATACCAAAACCGCACAAAGACTCAACCAAGAAAGAAAATTATAGACCAATCTCACTCATGAACATCGTTGCAAAAATCCTCAACAAAATACTGGCAAACCGAATCCAAGAACACATTAGGAAAATTATCCATTATGATCAAGTAGGCTTCATCCCAGGGATGCAGGGCTGGTTCAACATACGAAAATCTATCAATGTACAGAGGCGGAGCGGCGGCGGCCAGACGCACAGAGGCGGAGCGGCGGCGGCCAGACGCGGCGGAGCAACACCGCATACAGGAAGAGGCTTTCGGGGACCGGCGCAGAGACAGACCCAAGCGGCGGGAACAGGCGTGCAATAAGGAGAGCAGATCGCCCTACTACAATCGAATCAAAGAGGTAGGCCTTTGGTTGGCCAGGTCACTGGCACAAGGGGAGCCTGGTCCTGTCCTGAAGATCCTTCAGAGGGGTGAGAGGGTTCTTGGCCTGCAGCAGGAACCACGAAAGAGAGTGAGGGCATTTTGTAAGCGGAGCCCTTGGCCAGCAGGGAAACCTGATCCGGTTTTTAAAGGACCCATTGGATAGGATTAATAGGAGGAGATGGGCAGGCGTCAAGGCAAGAATTCTCCCAATAATCCGAAAAACAACATGAAAACATCAGAACCCAATGATCTTACAACAGAAGTATTTGAACAACCTAACACAGAAGAAATGGAAAAAATCGACTTTATGAAGATAATAGAGTCCCTTAAACAACATGTAAAAAATGCCCTTATAGAAATGGATGAGAAGTATAACAAAAAGTTTGAAGAAATGAGTAAATACGTACATGATACCCTGGGAAACCAAGAAAAAACCATCAAACAGGTAATGGAAACAGTTCAAGAATTGAAAACTGAAATGAAGGCAAAGAAGAAAATACAAACTGAGGACCAGCTGGATATAGAAAATCTAGGCCAACGAGCAGAGTCTACAGAAACAAGCATAATCAATAGAATACAAGAGCTAGAAGAAAGACTCTCAGATGCTGAGGACACCATAGAGAAAATAAACGAACAGATCAAAGAAAACAGCAAAGCCAACAAATTCTCAACACAAAACTTTCAGGAACTATGGGACACAATAAAAAAACCAAACCTAAGAATAATAGGAATAGAAGAAGGAGAAGAGGCACAGCTCAAAGGCCCAGAAAATATTTTCAACAAAATTATGGAAGAAAACTTTCCCAACTTAAAGAAAGATATTCACTTAAATATTCAAGAAGCATACAGAACACCAAACAGACTGGATCAAAGAAAAACATCTCCTCGCCATATAATAATCAAAACACAAAATATACAGGTTAAAGAAAAAATATTAAGAGCTGCAAAAGAAAAAGGGCAAGTAACTTATAAAGGTAAACCGATCAGACTTACACCTGACTTCTCGATGGAAACTATGAAAGCCAGAAGGTCCTGGATAGAGGTTCTGCAGAAGCTAAGAGACCATGGATGCAAACCCAAACTACTATACCCAGCCAAGCTATCATTCATTATCAATGGAGAAAACAAAACATTCCAGGTTAAGAACAAATTTAAACAATACGTAGCCACAAATCCAGCCCTACAGAAAGTAATAGAAGGAAAATCGCAACCCAAGGAATCCAACACTGCCAACACTGCCTACAATAACCCAGGCATCTAATGACCCTTCACGAGCACATCTCAAAGAAGGGAGACAATCTCTACTACCAAAAGCAATAAGAATAACCGGAGTAAACAACCACTGGTCATTAATATCACTTAATATTAATGGGCTCAATTCACCTATAAAAAGGCACAGGCTAAAAGATTGGATACGAAAACAGGATCCAACATTCTGCTGTTTGCAAGAAACACATCTCAACCACAAAGACAGGCACCTACTCAGAGTAAAGGGTTGGGAAAAGGTGTTTCAAGCAAATGGTCCTAAGAAAAAAGCAGGTGTGGCCATACTAATTTCTAACAAAACTGACTTCAAACTAAAATCAATCAGAAGAGACCGAGACGGTCACTTTATACTCATAACAGGAACAATTCATCAGGAGGACGTCTCAATCCTGAATATATACGCCCCCAATATAAAAGCACCTACTTATGTAAAAGAAATATTACTAGAACTCAAGGCAGACATCAAACCACACACGCTAGTAGTAGGAGACTTCAACACACCTCTCTCTCCAAGGGACAGGTCAATCAGACAGAAGCCTAATAGAGAATTAAGAGAATTATTGGAGGTAATGAAGCAAATGGACTTAACAGACATCTATAGAACATTCCACCCAAATAGGAAAGAATATACCTTCTTCTCTGCAGCTCATGGAACCTTCTCAAAAATTGACCACATACTCGGAAACAAAGGAAACCTCCACAGATACAAAAAAATATCAGTGTCCACCTGTGTCTTATCAGATCATCACGGATTAAAATTAGAAGGCAACAACCACGCTGCCCCCAAAAAACCGACAAACTCATGGAAACTGAACAGTCAACTACTGAACCACACCTGGGTCAAGGAAGAAATCAAGAAAGAAATTAAAGTCTTCCTTGAATTTAATGAAAATAAAGGGACAACATACTCAAACCTATGGGACACAATGAAAGCAGTGCTAAGAGGAAAGTTCATAGCACTAAGTGCCCACTTAAAGAAAACGGAGAATGCATACATTGGGGACTTAACAACACACCTGAAAGCTCTAGAAAAAAAAGAAGCAGACGCGCCCAGGAGAAGTAGAAGACTGGAAATAATAAAACTGAGGGCTGAAATCAACAAAATAGAAACACAGAAAACAGTCCAAAGAATCAATGAAACAAAAAGCTGGTTCTTGGAGAAAATCAACAAGATCGACAAACCCCTATCCAAACTAATTAAACGACAGAGAGAGAACACGCAAATAAATAAGATCAGAAATGAAAAGGGGGACATAACCACAGACACAGAGGAAATTCAGAGAATCATTAGATCTTACTACAAAAGCCTGTATGCCACAAAACTGGAAAATACAAAAGAAATGGACATTTTTTTAAATAAGTACCACATACCAAAGCTAAACCAAGACCAGGTGAATGATCTAAATAGACCAGTTTCTCCCGAAGAATTAGAAATGGTTATCAAAAATCTCCCTTCGAAAAAAAGCCCAGGACCAGATGGTTTCAATGCAGAATTCTACCAGAACTTCCAAGAAGAACTAATACCTATACTCCTTAATGTATTTCACAATATAGAATCAGAAGAGTCATTGCCAAATTCCTTTTATGAAGCTACAGTTACCCTGATACCAAAACCACAAAAAGACCCAACCAAGAAAGAGAATTACAGACCGATCTCACTCATGAACATCGACGCAAAAATTTTCAATAAAATACTGGCAAACCGAATCCAAGAACACATAAGAAAAATTATCCATTATGATCAAGTAGGCTTCATCCCAGAGATGCAGGGCTGGTTCAACATACGCAAATCTATCAATGTAATCCACCATATAAATAAACTGAAAGAAAAAAACCATATGATCATTTCACAAGATGCTGAAAAAGCATTCGACAAAATTCAACACCCCTTTATGATAAAGGTCTTGGAGAGAATAGGGATACAAGGGTCCTACCTAAATATAATAAAAGCTATTTACAGCAAGCCAACAGCTAACATTAAATTAAACGGAGAAAAACTCAAAGCCATCCCACTTAAATCAGGAACACGACAAGGATGTCCACTCTCTCCATACCTCTTCAATATAGTGCTTGAAATTCTAGCAATAGCAATAAGACAACATAAGGAGATCAAGGGGATTCGTATTGGAAAGGAAGAAGTTAAGCTTTCGTTATTTGCAGATGATATGATAGTGTACATAAGCGACCCCAAAAATTCTACCAAAGAACTCCTACAGCTGATAAACAGCTTTAGTAATGTGGCAGGATACAAGATCAACTCCAAAAAATCAGTTGCCTTCCTATACACTAAGGATAAGGAAGCAGAGAGGGAAATCAGAGAAGCATCACCTTTCACGATAGCCACAAATAGCATAAAATACCTTGGGGTAACCCTGACCAAGGAAGTGAAAGATCTACTTGACAAGAACTATAAGTCTTTGAAGAAAGAAATTGAAGAAGACACCAGAAAATGGAAAGACCTCCCTTGCTCTTGGATTGGGAGGATCAACATAGTAAAAATGGCAATTCTACCAAAAGCAATCTATAGATTCAATGCAATCCCCATCAAAATCCCATCAAAATTCTTCACAGATCTGGAGAAGACAATAATCAACTTTATATGGAAAAACAAAAAACCCAGGATAGCCAAAACAATCTTATACAATAAAGGATTGTCTGGAGGCATTACCATCCCTGACTTCAAACTCTATTACAGAGCTACAGTATTGAAAACAGCTTGGTATTGGCATAAAAACAGAGAAGTCGACCAATGGAATCGAATAGAAGACCCTGACATTAACCCACAATCCTATGAACACCTGATCTTCGATAAAGGAGCTAAAAGTATACAATGGAAAAAAGAGAGCATCTTCAACAAATGGTGCTGGCAAAACTGGATGTCAATCTGTAGAAGAATGAAAATAGATCCATATCTATCACCATGCACAAAACTCAAATCCAAATGGATTAAAGACCTCAATATCAGTCCGAACACACTGAACCTGATAGAAGAGAAAGTGGGAAGTACTCTACAGCACATGGGCACAGGAGACCACTTCCTATGTATAACCCCAGCAGCACAGACACTAAGGGCATCATTGAATAAATGGGACTCCCTGAGGCTGAGAAGCTTCTGTAAAGCAAAGGACACTGTCACTAAGACAAAAAGACAACCCACTGACTGGGAGAAGATCTTCACCAACCCTGCTACTGACAAAGGTTTGATCTCCAAAATATATAAAGAACTCAAGAAACTAGACCGTAAAAGGCTAATCAACCCACTTATAAAGTGGGGCACTGATCTGAACAGAGAATTCTCAACAGAAGAACTTCAAATGGCCAAAAGACACTTAAGGTCATGCTCAACTTCCTTAGCAATCAGGGAAATGCAAATCAAGACAACTTTAAGATACCACCTTACACCTGTCAGAATGGCGAAAATAAAAAACACCAATGATAGCCTTTGCTGGAGAGGTTGTGGAGAAAGGGGTACACTCACCCATTGCTGGTGGGAATGCAAACTTGTGCAACCACTCTGGAAAGCAGTGTTTCGGTTTCTCAGGAAATTCGGGATCAACCTACCCCTGGATCCAGCAATACCACTCTTGGGAATATACCCAAGAGAGGCCCTATCATACAACAAAAGTATATGCTCAACTATGTTCATGGCAGCATTGTTTGTAATAGCCAGAACCTGGAAACAACCTAGATGCCCTTCAACGGAAGAATGGATGAAGAAAGTATGGAATATATACATATTAGAGTATTACTCAGCAGTAAAAAACAAGGACTTCTTGAATTTTGCATACAAATGGATGGAAATAGAAAACACTATCCTGAGTGAGGTAAGCCAGACCCAAAAAGAGGAACATGGGATGTACTCACTCATATTTGGTTTCTAGCCATAAATAAAGGACATTGAGCTTATAATTCATGTTCCTAGAGAAGCTAAATAAGAAGGTGAATCCAAAGACAAACACATAGGCATCCTCAGGAATATTAACCTTCATCAGGCGATGAAAGGAGACAGAGACAGAGACCCACACGGGAGCACCGGACAGAAATCTCAAGGTCCAAATCAGGAGCAGAAGGAGACGGAGCACGAGCAAGGAACTCAGGACCACGAGGGGTGCACCCACACACTAAGACAATGGGGATGTTCTATTGGGATCTCACCAAGGCCAGCTGGCCTAGGTCTGAAAAAACATGGGATAAATCCGGACTAGCTGAACATAGCGGACAATGAGGAATACTGAGAATTCAAGAACAATTGCAGTGGGTTTTTGATCCTACTGCACGTACTGGCTTTGTGGGAGCCTAGGCAGTTTGGATGCTCACCTTACGAGACCTGGATAGAGGTGGGCAGTCCTTGGGCTTCCCACAGGACAGGGAACCCTGATTGCTCTTCGAGCAGATGAGGGAGGGGGAATTGATCGGGGGAGGGGGAGGGAAATGGGAAGCGGTTGTGGGGACGAGGCAGAAATCCTTAATAAATAAATAAATTTAAAAAAAAAAAAAAAAAGAAAATCTATCAATGTAATCCAGCATATAAATAAACTGAAAGAAAAAAAACATATGATCATTTCATTAGATGCTGAAAAAGCATTTGACAAAATTCAACACCCTTTTATGATTAAAGTATTGGAGAGATTAGGGATACAAGGGTCATACCTAAATACAATAAAAGCTATATACAGCAAGCCGACAGCAAACATTAAATTAAATGGAGAGAAAATTAAAGCCATCCCACTAAACTCAGGAACACGACAAGGCTGTCCACTCTCGCCATACCTCTTCAATATAGTACTTGAAGTTCTAGCAATAGCAATAAGACAACATAAGAGGATCAAGGGGATTCAAATTAGAAAGGAAGAAGTTAAACTTTCGTTATTTGCAGATGATATGATAGTGTACATAAGCGACCCCCAAAACTCCACCAAAGAACTTTTACAGCTGATAAACACCTTTAGTAATGTGGCAGAATACAAGATAAACTCCAAAAAATCAGTCGCCTTCTTATACACAAAGGATATGGAAGCAGAGAGGGAAATCAGAGAAGCTTCACTTTTCACAATAGCCACAAACAGCATAAAATATCTTGGGGTAACTCAAACCAAGGAAGTGAAAGATCTATTTGACAAGAACTTTAAGGCATTGAAGAAAGAAATTGAGGAGTATACCAGAAAATGGAAGGACCTCCCTTGCTCTTGGATTGGGAGGATCAACATAGTAAAAATGGCAATTCTACCAAAGGCAATTTATAGATTCAATGCAATCCCCATCAAGGTCCCATCAAAATTCTTCACAGATCTTGAGAGGACAATAATCAACTTTATATGGAAAAACAAAAAACCCAGGATAGCCAAAACAATCCTATACAATAAAGGAACTTCCGGACACATTACCATCCCTGACTTCAAACTCTATTATAGAGCTACAGTGATGAAAACAGTGTGGTACTGGCATAAAAACAGAGAAGTCGACCAATGGAATCAGATAGAAGACCCGAATTTTAACCCACAAACCTATGAACACCTCATTTTTGATAAAGGAGCCAAAAGTATACAAGGGAAGAAAGAAAGCATCTTTAACAAATGGTGCTGGCATAACTGGATGTCAACCTGTAGAAGAATGAAAACAGACCCATATCTATCACCATGCACAAAACACAAGTCCAAATGGATTAAAGACCTCACTATCAGTCAGAACACATTGAACCTGATAGAAGAGAAAGTGGGAAGTACCCTACAGGAGATGGGCACAGGAGATCACTTCCTATGTGTAACCCCAACAGCACAGACTTTAAGGGCAACATTGAATAAATGGGACCTACTAAAACTGAGAAGCTTCTGTAAAGCAAAGGACACTGTCACCAAGACAAAAAGGCAACCTACTGACTGGGAGAAGATCTTCACCAACCCCGCAACAGACAAAGGTCTGTTCTCCAAAATATATAGAGAACATAGGAAACTAGACTTTAAAATGCTAATTAACCCAATTAAAAAATGGGGCACTGAACTGAACAGAGAATTCTCAGCAGAGGAAATTCAAATGGCCAAAAGACACTTAAGGTCATGCTCAACCTCCTTAGCAATCAGGGAAATGCAAATCAAAACAACTTTGAGATATCATCTTACACTTGTCAGAATGGCTAAAATAAAAACTCCAATGATAGCCTTTGCTGGAGAGGCTGTGGAGGAAGGGATACCCTCATCCATTGCTGGTGGGAATGCAATCTTGTGCAACCACTTTGGAAATCGGTGTTTCGGTTTCTCAGGAAATTCGGGATCAACTTACCCCTGGACCCAGCAATACCACTCCTGGGAATATACCCAAGAGATGCCCTATCATATGACAAGAGCATTTGTTCAACTATGTTCATAGCAGTATTATTTGTAATAGCCAGAACCTGGAAACAACCTAGATGCCCTTCAATGGAAGAATGGATGAAGAAAGTGTGGAATATCTACACATTAGAGTACTATGCTGCGGTAAAAAACAATGACAATGTTTGCATGCAAATGGATGGAAATAGAAAACACTATCCTGAGTGAGGTAACCCAGACCCAAAAAGCTGAACATGGGATGTACTCACTCATAATTGGTTTCTAGCCATAAACAAGGGTCACGGAGTCTACAATTGGTGATCCCAAAGAAGCTAAGTAAGAATGTTTTCAAAGGAAAAGCATATAGTTGTCCTCTTGGCTATGAGAAGTAGACAAATTACCAGGGAGAAAATTGAGATCTTGGGGGTGGGGTGGGATGGGGGTAAGGGGAGATGGGGAGAGAGGGGGGATAGGGGGAGAATGGGGGGAGCTTGGGGAAGGGGGAGGATTGGGATGAAGGGAGGTTGGATGGGGGAGCACGGAAGCACGGTTCTTAGTTAAGGGAGCCACCTTAGGGTTGGCAAGAGACTTGAACCTAGACAGGCTCCCAGATGCCCAAGCCGAGGTCCCCAGTTAGTTCCTTGGGCAGCTGAGGATGGGGAACCTGAAATGATCCTATCCTATAGCAATACTTGACGAATATCCTGCATATCATCATAAAACCTTCATCTGGTGATGGATGGAGACAGAGACAGAGACCCACACTGGAGCACTGGACTGAGCTCCCAAGGTCCTGATGAGGTGCAGAAGGAGGGAGAACATGAGCAAAGAAGTCGGGACCACGAGGGGAGCACCCACCCACTGAGACAGTTGAGATGATCTATTGAGAGCTCACTAAGGCCAGCTGAACTGTGACTGAAAAAGCATGGGATAAAACTGGACTCTCTGAGCATGGCGAACAATGAGGGCTGATGAGAACCCAAGGACAATGGCACTGGGTTTTGAACCTTCGTAATGTGCGGGCTTTGTGGGAGCCTAGCCAGTTTGGATGTTCACCCTCCTAGAAATGGACGGAAGGGGGAGGACCTAGGACTTACCACAGGGCAGGGAAATCTGACTGCTCTTTGGGCTGGAGAGGGAGGGGGAGAGGAGTGGGGGAAGGGGGAGAAAGGTGGGAGGAGGGGGAGAAGGGTGGGAGGAGGGGGAGGGAAATGGGAGGCTGGGAGGAGGAGGAAATTTGTTTTTTTTTCTTTTCTCAATAAAAAAAAAACCCAAAAAACAAACATACAAACAAAAAATAAAATGACTGAAAGACATTCAAAAACTGCTCAAATATAACATCATTAACCATTGGAGAAATGTAAATCAAAATAACTTTGAGACTCCATCTTATCTCTGTAACATGACTAAGATCAAAAACACTGCTCACAACCCAAATGTATCTCTTCTACATACATCATAAATGAATCAGCCACAAATACTACAAATATCTTTGAGTAACTCTAATCACACAAATTGAAAAACATGTATAACAAGAACTTTAAATCATTGAGGAAGTAAACTTAAGCCATCAGGCAATGGAAAGATCTCCTATTCTCTTGTAAAAACAGAACCACCATAAAAATTTATAATTTTACTGAAATCAATCTACAGATTTAATGCAAATACCCATTAAACTTATAACAAAATTCTTCACAGACTTTGAAAAAAACAATCCTCAACTTTATGAGAAAAGACAAAAACTCAGGATAGCCTAAACAATCTTAAAATCCTGTAAATCAAGGAACTTCTGAATGCATTACAATCTCTGACTGTAAACTTTATTACAGAGTCACAGTATTGAAATCAATCTACCTTGGATATGAATTCACCTGCCTACAAACAGCAGACTTTTGACAAAGAAGCAAAATTGTGAAATGAAATAGAAGCATCTTAACGTGCTTATTTCAGAGGCTACCTTAATTTAAACCCGTCTTTTTTCCTTCAGTTGAAGCTGCGCTGCACGGCAGAGGGTAAGAAGCAGGATCACTTTGTCAAACTGCTTTGCCAAGCTCTGGTGGGCAGATTTTTAACTATCTTTTTTTTTAATTTTAACTTGTAAGTCATAAAATTAGGAGAATTTTTGAATCCTCTCCTCTGTTCTATAGAATGTGTGAGGTTAAATTTGCTGTCTAAACTTACTTTTGATCGTGCTTGCCTTTTATCCACATGTGGGTCAAATTAGTTGACTATGATGCACATGTGACACCTCAGTCTCAGCGGTAACTTGGTGATTCTTGGGTCAAAAGTCATTTTTCCTTCATCTTTCCTACTCATTTAGCAAGCAATAAAAGTGGCAATTCTGCATCTATCAGGCTTATAGATTCTCAATAACTCTGCCATTGTTCCTGCTCCATTATCACTCCCTTTAGTTACTAACATATATAACAGAATACCTTTTCCTTATCCCATATATAACTTATTAACAAATATTTATTCCTGATTTAAATTTTGTCCCGCTTTTCTACATTTCTTTCTCCATTCTACATCTCTAATTCGGAGAGCTCACTACACACGCATCCACCGATTTTTCTCGAGGGTTCCTCACTTCTTCCTTGCTTTTTGGGGTGCATGGATCAGCCCCACGATCTCCTCCATCCTTTGCCTGGTTCTCTTGGGGATCAAGCAATCAGCATTCATGGTCTTTCTCGTGTTGTCCGTTCTCCGGGGTCATGGAGTTCAGCGGTCAGCACCATGTAGTCTTTAATCTCGGGGTTCAGTGGTGCCGCATGTTGCCAGTGCCATTATGTTAGAGCCAGTGTCACTCCAACACAGATAACTATTTTCCCTAACTGGACTGAAATGGAGATGCAAGGAATAATCAGACACAACTTACTCAGTCATCATGGAAGGGTTTCTCAGGGTTCTTTCTCCTGACGATCTTCCCATGTTTATTATCCAAACCGCTTATATACTATCACACAAAACTGAGCGGGGAAAATACATGAGGCTGTCTCCAGGTGAATGGGCTTTTGTCACTTCTGCATCTACCTGTTTGCCAAGTATGCTAGCTGTCACATAGGCCTGAATTAGCATCTCTATAAGATATCCTACAAATTACAAAGGAAGGAGCACCAAACATCCTGACCCTTAAGTCATCTGCTACAGCCAATAACCCTCCTCAGGCGATCTACATTTATAACAAAAGAGAAGGAGCAGCACATCCAGGCAATTGTTAGGTAGAGACAGCTTATCTGCAGAGCTACATAACCCCCTCAGATGGGGCCTATGACTTTGTCTCCTGGCTGCCACACCATACAGAAATATGGGCTGACACAGTTGACAAACACCTTTAGTAATGTGGCAGGATACAAGTTCAATGCCAAAAATTTAGTAGCCCTCCAAGACACGAAAAAAAAAAAGCAGAGATGGAGTTCAGATCAGCATCACCTTTCACGATAGAAAAAAATAGCATAACGTATCTTGGGGTAACTCTAACCAAGGAAGTGAAAGAACTATTTGAAAAGAATGTTAAGTCTTTGAAGAAAGAAATTGAAGAGGACACTAGAAAATGGAAGAATCTCTCATGCTCTTGGATTGGTAGGATCAACATAGTCAAAATGGCAATTCTACCAAAAGCAATCTATAGATTCAATGCAATCCCCATCAAATTCCCAATGAAATTCTTCACAGACCTTGAAAGAACAATAATCAACTTTATATGGAAAAACAAAAAAACCCAGAATTGCTAAAACAATCCTATACAATAAAAGTACTTCCAGAGGCATTACCAACCCTGACTTCAAACTCTATTACAGAGCTACAGTAATAAAAAACAGACTGGTATTGGCATAAAAACAGAGACATCGAGCAATGGAATCAAAAAGAAGTCCAGGATATTAACTCAAAAACCTATGAACACCTGATTTTCAACAAAGGAGCTAAAATTATACAATGGAAGAAAGAAAGCATCTTTAACAAATGGTGCTGGCATAACTGAATGTCAACCTGTAGAAGAATGAAAATAGATCCATATCTATCACCATGCACAAAACTCAAGTCCAAATGGTGTAAAGACCTCAATGTCAATCTAAACACACTGAATCTGATAGAAGAAAAAGTGGGAAGTAGTCTGCAACACATGGGCACAGGCGACCACTTCATACATGTAACCCCAGTAGCACAGACAATTAAAGCAACAATGAATACATGGGACCTCCTGAAACTGAGAAGCTTCTGTAAAGCAAAGGACACTGTCATTAAGACAAAAAGGCAACCTACTGACTGGGAGAAGGTCTTTGCAGACCCCTCATCAGACAAAGGTCTGATCTCCAAAATACATAAAGAACTCAAGAAAATAGACATCAAAATTCTGAATACCCCAATTAAAAAATGGGGTACTTAACTGAACAGAGAATTCTCTACAGAAGAAGTTCAAATGGCCAAAAGATACTTAAGGTCAATTTCAACTTCCTTAGCAATCAGGAAAATGCAAGTCAAAACAACTTTGACATACCATCTTACACTTGTCAGAATGGCTAAAAAAACATGATTATCTATGCTGGAGAGGATGTTTAGTAATGGGAACAGTCATCCATTGCTGTTGGCAATGTAAACTTGGACAACCACTTTGAAAATCAGTGTGGTGGTTTCTCAGGAAACTGTGAGTCAACCTACATCAGTATCCAATAATTCCATTCTTGGAAATATACCCAAGAGATGCCCAATAATACTACAATGACAGTATGTCAATAGCATCACTATTTGTAATAGCCAGAACCTGGAAACAACCTAGGTGCCCCTCAATAGAAGAATGGATAAAGAAGGTGTGGCACATATACACATTAGAGTTCTACTCACTGGTAAGAAATAAAAGACATCTTGGATTTTACATGCAAATGGATGGAAATAGAAAACACTTTACTGAGTGAGATAGCTCACACCCCAAAAGAGGAATATGGTATGTACTCACTCATAAGCAGATTCTAGCCATAAACAAAGGACATTGAGCCTATAATTCATGATCCTAGAGAAGGTAAATAAGAAGGTGAACCCAAAAAAACCATCTATTTATCCTCCGGAATATTGGAAGTGAACAAGATTGTCGGGCAAAAGTTGGGAGCAGGGGTTGGCAGTATAGATTGGGTGGAAGGGGAGATGGGGAGAGAGAAGAAAGAAGGGCAGTATTGGGGAGAGCTTGGGGGAATGGGATAATTGAGATTGAGGAAGAATGGATATGGGAACAGAGAAGAAGTTATCCTAACTAAGGGAGCCATTTTAGGATTGGCTATAGTCTCAGATCTAGAGGGATTCCTAGGTGTCCAAGGGGATTTCCCCAACTAGTTACATGGGCAGCAGAGGAGAGGGTGTCTGTACTAGCCTTATCCTATAGCCACACTGATGAATATCTTGCATATCATCATAGAACCTTCATCTGGCGATGGATGAAGATAGAGACAGAGACCCACATTGGAGCACTGGACTGAGCTCCCAAGGTCCAAATGAGGAGCAGAAGGAGAGAGAACATGAGCAAAGAAGTCAGGACTGTGACAGGTGCATCCACCCAGAGATAATGGGACTGATCCAATGGGATCTCACCAAGGCCAGCTGGACTGGGACTGATGGGGCATGTGACCAAACTGGACTCTTTGAATGTAGCTGACAATGAGGGCTGACTGAGAAGCCAAGGACAATGGCACCGAGTTTTGATTCTACTGCATGGACTGGCCTTGTGGGAGCCTAGACTGTTTGGATGCCCACCTTCCCAGACCTGGATGGAGTGGGGAGGACCTTGGACTTCCCACAGGGCAGGAGACCCTGACTGCTCTTAGGACTGGAGAGGGAGGAATAGAGTAGGGGGAGTGGGAGAGAAATGGGAGGAGGGAAGGATGTGGAAATCTGTAATAACTAAAAAGAGAAGGTAAACCCAAAAACATATATTTATTCTCCTTGATATTGGACGTAGACAAGATCGCCAGGCAAAGATTGGGAGTGAGGGGAATTGGAGATTGGGAGAGAGAAGGGAGAAGAGGAGGATTGGAAAGAGCTTGGGGGAATGGGATGGTTGAGATGGAGGAAGGGTGGATATGGTAGCATGGAAGAAGATATCTTAATTAAGGAAGCCATTTTAGGGTTGGTAAGAGACTTGGCTCTAGAGGGTTTCCAGATATCCAAGGAGATGTCCCCAGCTAGGTCCTTGGGCAGCAGAGGAGAGGGTGCCTATACTGGCCTTCTCCTATAGCCACACTGATAAATATCTTGCATATCACCATAGAACCTTCATCTGGCGATGGATGGAGATAGAGACAGAGTCCCACCTTGGAGCACTGGACTGAGCTACCAAGGTCCAGATAAAGAGCAGAAGGAGGGAGAACAAGAAATCCAGGACCAAGAGGGTTATGTCCACCCACTGAGATGGTGTGACTAATCTAATGGAAGCTCACCAAGGCCAGCTGGACTGGGTCTGAATGAGCATGTGATCAGACCGGACTCTCGGAATGTGGCTGACAATGAGGGATGACTGAGAAACCAATGATAATGGCACTGGGTTTGATTCTACTGCATGTACTGGCTTTTTGGGAGCCTAGTCTGTTTGGATTCATACCTAATTAGTCCTGGATGGAGGGGGAGGGCCTTGGACTTACCACTAGGCAGGGCACCCTGACTTCTCTTAGGACTGGAGAGGGAGGGGGGATGTGAGGGAGTGGGAGGAAATGGGAGGAGGTGGGAATTTTAAATAAATAAATAAATAATAAAAAAAAAGAATTATCAGGGGACCATTCATGAGGATGCCTTCCTGGAAAGAGAAATGTCAGGGTGGAAAGGACACAGCAGCTGTAATGGCTGTCCCCCAGTAAAGCTCTCAGCCTACTTGTTCCTTTGAATATGCAGCAAGAACATTTAGAGAAACATAGTACAGTGTAGTAAGAGCCGCGGGCCTCTTTTCACAGGCCGGCTCCTGGCCACCTGGCTAGCTTATACCCTGAAATAACAACACTCAAACTGCATTCATTTAAACACTGCCTGACCCATTTCTATTAATGTGTGTAACACTGAGGTGAGCTTACCGTGAAGATTCTAGCCTACATCCATCCTTCTTCGGAGCTTCATCGTGTCTGCCCGGGAGAGGGGAGCATGGCATCTGAGCTCACTTTCTCTTCCTCCCAGCATTCTGTTCTGTTTACTCCACCCACCTATGTTCAAACCTATCAGGGCCAAGCAGTTTCTTTATTAATTAACCAATGACCTTCCTCCATCATTTTCCGTTTTTCTGTTTAAACAAATAAGGAAGGCTTTCACTTTAACATAGCAAAATTACATATAACAAAACAGTTATAATGCAAGAATTACAGTTACAAAATTTACATCTACTTTATCTTTTATCATAACTAAGGAAAACTATAGCTAACTATTCTTCAACTCCATTAAAGACTCCAGAAAGATACAATATTTCCTAAGCAAACAAGAAATAAGCAACTTTCAAACTCTAGAAATGACAGAGACATCTCACTGCCTTGACAGTCACCCAAAGATTCTCTGTACCATAGGGGGATCCATCTTTGGCCTACAGGCCCATAGTATCCAGAGACATTTCCAGGAAGCAGGAAATTTCAAAGGCAGTTCAGTCACTATCTTCTGTGTCCTGCAGAATGTCTCGCAGACTCCTTTAGGAATCAGGAACACTAAAAGATCCTCTCACCTTTAGGCAAGTACAGTAGTCCCCTCTCTGCAGGTTCTCTGTGTCCAGTTTATGCAATAGTCCAGACAAGAGCAGTTTCTTGCCCAAATGGCTATCAAACTCCATAAGGATCCTCTTCGATGCCCATCTTCTTCTTGAAGTAGATTGGTGCTGCCAGAAGCAGACGTGTCTCATTGTCATGAAAAGTCCTACTTATTAAAACATTTAAAGTGTCATATTCTATAATCTTTGAAAAATATGAAGAATGCTTATCTAAAATATATCTATGTACATCTAGAAAATCTTAACTAACATGACTACAAGCTTGACTATTATTGATTATCCATTAACAACCTATATACATTACATTTTCAAATAAACTACACAATCACAATACCTTAATCAAGATCAGAAACACATATACATATAACAAAATTGACCTTAAATTGAAATCACTAAAGCAAAATCCATATCAATGCAAATTATTCATACCTATATCATTTCCTTTTTAAAAGTAAAAGAATATTTATAAACAATATTTGGGAATATGGGCACAGTTATTTCTCTCCAAACTGCTTCCTGCTGTATGGGGGCACTGTTAATCAGATATTTCAGGGTATAACCTGTGTGCTAGGTTCATCTCAGTCATCAATTGAGTGAAGTAATTTTTTGAAGGTAATCACAGCAACCTTTCAGGAGGGTGTGGTCCATCATACCATATTGGGATAGAAGCAATCCACAGGGTTTCATCCTCTGTGAAAACAAAAGAAGAATCTCTTTTCCAAAGTATCATATCCTTAGATCCAAATTCTGAAGTCAAAATATTTTCAAAATATCTATATTGGATTAGTTCATCAGCATTTATAAACAAATATCTTTCAGCAGCTGTTGCTCCTTCTTCAGCATTCAAACAATTCAAAGAGAGCATATTAGCATACAATATCAAAATTCTCTGTTTATTTTCCATCTTTGTATGGCTTTATTTTAACTCTATTTTGTTTATTTTTACTTTTTGAGACAGGTTTTCTTTATATCTTTGTCCTGGAATCACTCTGAAGACCAGGCTGTCCTTGAACTCTCAGAGATCTGGCTGTCTCTGCCTCCCAGGCATTGGGATTAAAGGCCTGTGCTACCACACCTTGAAGTCACAGAGGTCAATTCTTCTCTACCTCCCAAATGTTGGGATTAAAGGTATGTACTACCACACCCAACTACTCTCTTTCTTCTTTTTTTTACTTTTAAGAACTTTAACTTTTAGCCTGCATATATTTTTACCACACTGTAAGCAATCTAGAGGTTTTCTTTGTCTTTGAATCTCTTTTTACTGTATCTCTCTCTCTCTTTTTCTGACCACATGAGCCTTTAAATTACTGAGCAATATAGGTAAGATTAAAGCCATGGCTTTGCCAGGTAGATCCAGCCCATTCCTTAGTTTTCCAGCCTCATGGTAGAGGTACTGTCTGTAACCATTTTTATTGCCACCCTCTATGGCATTTCAAGGTCCCTGCCATCAAGCTAGCTTTAGCAGCGTGTGCTTGCAAACCACACAAAGCCCCTGCATGATAGAGTCAGAGTTTGCCCTAGCAAGACAGCCCAGAAAGCCGGCATTTTAAAATGGCACAGCATTTTTTCCTGCTAAGGCTGAAAACTGAAACATATGAATCCAGCTTTTCATCAACAATGTTTAAGTGTTTTGAGGCAGGACCTCTTAAAGAGCTACAGGGTTTTGCAGCTAAAGCTGAGGCAGGAAGCCTCTCTTAGATGAGAGTACTTGCTTGCTTCTAGAAAGCAGAGCAGACTTGAGAAATTGCTGCTACCACGTCGGGCACCATTCTGTAGTAAGAGCTGCGGGCCTCTTCCCACAGGCCAGCTCCTGGCTGCCTGGCTAGCTTATACCCCGAAATAACAACACACAAACTTTATTCATTTAAACACTGCCTGGCCCATTTCTATTAATGTGTGGAGCACCAAGGTGAGCTTACCGGGAAGATTCTAGCCTACATTCCATCCTTCTTCGGAGCTTCATCGTGTCTGCCCGGGAGGGGGGAGCATGGCATCTGAGCTCACTTCCTTTTCCTCCCAGCATTCTGTTCTGTTTACTCCACCCACCTATGTTCTAACCTATCAGGGCCAAGCAGTTTCTTTATTACTTAACCAATGACCTTCCTCCATCAGTACAAAGTCTTAAAGTGGTGAATGGAAAAAACGGATTGAAGTATTACAACAAAAGTCCCATGTCTTATTAATCTTCCTGAGTAACTAGAAAGCTTGGTCTGAAAAGAGGAACAATGTTTCTCCATGATGTATCCACAGCCAGAAACAGCTTGGCCTCCTGGAATTCATAATATAAATCCTGGTTTATCTCAACACTGCTATACAGGCATTCTTGAAAACAGTTTATTTACCTTCAGTCACTGAAACAAATGATATTACTTTTGACAATGGATCTAAGTATCAAGGTAAATGTTCTGTTTTTCTTTGAGGTCACAGGTGTTTTTATTTGCTTAAACTGAGACTTAGAAATACTCTTTCCTCAGACCTTGCCAAGTGAAGCATGGTGTAGCAATTTATATTTAAAAACAGTTTTCTGAAAACCATTTATTAGGTAACTCATTACAACACTGTTATTGATTATAAACATAGTGAACTGTATTAAAGGGGAAGAGCAGACACCCTCACATGTGTGCTCTCTGCCTGTTACCAACGTTCAGAGAGAATACTTTGGAGAGCAACATTCAGAAACATCTTAAGACCCTAAGTGCTCTTCAAGCTTGGCTTCCATGTCCTCCATACTTTTGGTAAGAGTGTGACAGGAAAGCCAGTCAGGAAAAATGTTTTTTTTTTATAAAATCAACTAAGGCAGATTACAAATGATTTCCATTCACAAAAGAATTTAAAACATCTCTTCCATTTGTTTAAAAAAAAGGTCAACTTCAAGGGTCCACTGAATTCTAGCAAACAGAAATGGTCTTTAACAGTCATTTGCAACATTGGTCTCTTTATCATGAGGATTTGGAAAACTGACTTAAAGTCATAGAAGCAGGTGGTTAAAAACAAAATGTGTAAATGATAACCCTTCATAATATAAGACATTGACAAAATCAGAGAATACTGGGTACAGAAATAAAATTTTTCCAGAAGAAAAAAAAACCATTGCTTAAGGTAACAGAGCTAAGCATTTTCCTACTTTGGAATGATTCTGATAATCACGTCCCTAAAGACTGAGTATCTCCTGGCACATTTCCTTATCAATTCTACGATCACCTGTTCCAACATTATCGTGTGAGCCTCCTCCCTCTCCCCAATGCCAATTCCATTAACATAGTGGTGCAACTAACATGTTCTTTTCAGGGAAAATGTTCCAGTTTCCCAACACAGCTCTCTTCAGTGTTACTACAAATAGCTTGTTGTTTTTTTAACTTGTTCAACTTGGTTTTCAGCACTAATAAATCTCAACATTGTAAGCTGTATGGAATAAAAAGAAAACACTGTAAACCTTCACACTAGTAAGCAGTTTAAAAAAAACATTTGAAATATTCAAAGAAAATCAGGATTTATTACTTCCCCCTATGCTTTGAACAATGTAATTTCCAACATCATTACTGCATGAAGTTCTAAGTCAGTCTTAAAGACAGAAACTTTCTGTAATAAAGAAAAAGTGCAAAGATACAAAATGAAATGTAAAGTCTTTTGCAAGAATAGGTGTTTGGATACTGGTGAGGAAAAAGATATTCATTCTTTATTGTACACCTGACACCTATACAAACAACTTTATCATTAACGTCCACAACACTAGTAATATATAATGGTCATGGACTTGGTAAAATGAAAAAGTAACTCCCCTTTAAATACTTGTATCATCCTACAGAACCCAAGAGATAGGAGTGCAATTCGAAAGGGTCCACATGCACGTCAAAACATGGGCATTCTACTGAAGGGTAGAAATGGGAAGATGATTTCCAGTGTCTCTGAAGAGCTTCAACATCTGCATTCATAACCAGCATCCTGCTTGAGTTACCTCTGGCTTCAGCATTTTGCAAATGAGCAATATGTTTAGGGAGTTCAGGGAGGTACCTGTTGTCAGTAACTTCATGTTTAGAATATGTGTCAGGTGTTTTTGAGCTATAGAAAATGAACACCCCTAAATTGGAACATTTTTACCGAGAGGAATATAGATTTGTTTTTAGTTAATCAGGACTATCTTACAGATCTGAAAACCATAGAAAGGTGACAAGGAGGCTCACAAATATAAAGGAATCCTGACTTTTACCTGGATAATTCTTTTAAAAAGATAAAAAAAATGTATTACATAAGAGCCATAAATAGTGAAATCTGCTTATATTAAAAAATAGGCTAAGCTTTGTCTGGACATTATTTCCTTGCAAGAGCAGTACATATCCTTTGTAAACAACTACCATATTTACAATTTCATTCCCTTGACTCTTAGGTAGGAATGATAGCCAGAGGAAAACATGTAAGAATGAACTTTGAAATAATCTGTACTGCTAAGGTGGTACCAGTGAGGGTAAGCAGATTTGGGTAAAGCAGTTTCTAGAATCCCAGACTAGTCTGGGTAGTTAGCTCATTTGGTGAAAGGTCAGGGATGTGCCTGTCTAATCCAGCTTCCCTTCTGGCCTGGCAGCTTTTGCTGGGGAACCAACAAGGCTAATCTTAACCCCAATCAGTCTTAAAAGAAAAACCATGCAAGGGTCCTGGGGTTATCACATTCTAGTCTTACCAATAAAAAAGAACAATAATGTGTGTGTCCATAGTTGTGAGCTGGCCATCTCATCTTCAAACATGGGTAACACAACTAGAACTTGAATTTCAAATAACCCAACATGCCTCACTGTCAATAAAAGATAATCTCTCAGTTTATGAATATGTCTTTTAAATGTAGCATGTTGGATCTGCTAGGTACAGCAATGAAATATTGAAAAGTGTGCACTATTATCTTAGATGATAAATCTCAAAAACAAGCAAATCCGAGACTTTTCCAAAAGCACACCCATCTGTACCAACTGAAATCCTTACTTTAAAATTGGTTTAGAAGTCTCTTTCCTCCACTTTCTGTTTTTGAGCAGCAGATTGTAAAAACATCAATTTAACTTGTGCTAGGTGGCAGTGGTTTGTTTATTAAACCAAAAACAGCTCTGCCACATTTGTTGATCTTCTGCTTCCTTTCTTCAAGTGGAATACTCTGCCAAGCTGCTGTCGCTGTCATTGTAGGAAACCAGTTCAAGTCTATATCACTGTCATCATGAAAATGGTCCATTCTCCAGAGCAGTGCTCTTACCTTCTATCACTTCCTGTCAAAATCCAAGTTAAAATACATGGTTTCCATTGGGTTTTAGGAAAGTTTGATTCTACATGGTCCTTTCCTTTCCATGTCACAGTAGCTGTTCTCAAATACACCTTGGGGTGCTACACACATTAATAGAAATGGGCCAAGCAGTGTTTATATGAATACAGTTTCCGTGTAATTATTTCGGGACATAAGCTTGCCAGGCGGCCAGGAGCTGGGCTGTGGGAAGAGGCCCGCAGCTCCTACTACATAATGGCGCCCAACATGGGGCAGCAATTTCTTGGGTCTGCTCTGCTTGTTAGAAGCAAGCAAGCACTCTCATCTAAGAGAGGCTTCCTAACTCAGCTTTAGCTGCAAAACCCTGCAGCTCTTTAAAAGGTCCTGCCAAGAAACACTTAAACATTTTTGATGAAAAGCTGCAGGCATGCTTTTCGGTTTTCAGCCATAACAGGAAAAAAGCTACACCTTTTAAAAATGCTGGCTTTCTGGGTTGTCCTGCCAGGGCAAACTCTGACTGTTTGAGGCAGGAGGGTCAGCTACAGAGAGAGGACTTGAGTGCTATCTGTGGATATGCTGTTGCAGCTTGCTTGCTGGCAGGGATTTTGAAACATCACAGAGTTGTGGCAATGAAAATGGCTCCACCAGTACCTCAGCCATGAGGCTGGAAAGCTAAGGAATGGGCTGGATCCAGCCATCAAAGCCACAGCTTTAATCCTACTTAGATTGCTTGGTAAATTAAAGAATTATGTGGTCAGAAAAACAGATAAAGATACAGTAAAGAGTGTCAAAAACAAAGAAAACTTCTAAATGATTTACAGTGTGTTAAAAATATATGCAGACTAAAAGTTAAAGATCTTAAAGTAAAAAACATAAAAAGGGAGAAAGAGAGTAGTTGGGTATGGTAGGACACAACTTTAATCCCAACACTTGGAAGACAGAGGGCGATTGACCTCTGTGACTTCAAGGTGTGGTAGCACATACCTTTAATCCCAACACCTGCTAGGCAGAGACAGAAGGATCTCTGAGAGTTCAAGGACAGCCTGGTCTTCAGAGTTATTCCAGGACAAAGATATACAGAGTACCTGTCTCAAAAAGTAAAAGTAAAAATAAATGAAATAGAGTTAAAATAAAGCCATACAAAGATGGAAAATAAACAGAGAATTTTGATATTGTATGCTATTATGCTCTCTTTGAATTGCTTGAATGCTGAGGAAAGAGCAGCAGCTGCTAAAAGATATTTGTTTATAAATGCTGCTGAACTTATCCAACATAGATATTTTGAAAATACCTTGACTTCAGAATTTGGATCTAAAGATATGATACTTTGGAAAAGAGATTTTTCTTTTCTTTTCACAGAGGATGAGATGCTGTGGATTGTTTCTATTCCAATATGGTATGGTAGAACACGCCCTCATGAAAGGTTACTGTGAATACCTTCAAAAAATTAGTTCGCTCAACTGCCAACTGAGATGAACCTAACAGACAGGTTACACCATAAGAGACCTAATTAATAGCACCACTATAGAGCCGGAAGCAGTTTGGAGAGAAATAACTTTGTCCCTAATATTGTTTATAAAAGTTCTTTTACATTTAAAGGGGGGATGATATAGATATGAATAATTTGCATTAGTATAGATTTTGCTTTATTGATAGAGATTTAAGATCAATTTTGATATATGTATATATATTTCTGATCTTGATTAAGGTATTGAGATTGTGTAGTTAACTTAAAAACGTAATGTATATAGGTTGTTAATGGATAATCAATAATAGTCAAGTTTGTAGTCATGTTAGTTATGATTTTCTAGATGTACATAGATATATTTTAGATAAGCATTCTTCATATTTTTCAAAGATTATAGAATATGGCATTTTAAATGTTTTAATAACTTAGGGCTTTTCATGACAATGAGACACGTCTGCTTCTGGCAGCACCAATCTACTTCAAGAAGAAGATGGGCATCGAAGAGGATCCTTATGGAGTTTGATAGCCATTTGGGCAAGAAACTGCTCTTGTCTGGACTATTGTATAAACTGGACACAGAGAACCTGCAGAGAGAGGACTACTGAACTTGCCTAAAGGTGGGATGATCTTTTAGTGTTCCTGATTCCTAAAGGAGTCTGCGAGACATTCTGCAGGACACAGAAGATAGTGACTGAACTGCCTTTGAAATTTCCTGCTTCATGGAAATGTCTCTGGATACTTTAGGCCTGAAGGCTGAAGATGGATGCCCCAGTGGTACAAAAGAACTTTGGGTGAGTGTCCAGGCAGCAAGATTTCTCTGTTATTTCTAGAGTTTGGAAGTTGCTTATTTTTTGTCTGCTTGGGTAATATTGTATCCTTCTGGAGTCTTTGATGGAATTGAAGAATAGTTAGTTATAGTTATATTTTTCCTTAGTTATGATAAAAGATAAAGTAGATGTAAATATTGTAACTGTAATTCTTGCATTATAACTGTTTTGTTATATGTAATTTTGCTATGTTAAAGTGAAAGCCTTTCCTTTTTGTTTAAACAGAAAAAGGGGAAATGATGGAGGAAGGTCATTGGCTAATAAAGAAACTGCCTTGGCCCATTTGATAGGCCAGCCTTTAGGTGGGTGGAATAAACAGAACAGAATGCTGGGAGGAAGAGGAAGTGAGCTCATACGCCATAGCTCTGCTCTCTGGGGCAGACGTGATGAAGCTCCGACCCAGGATGGGCTTAGGCTAGAATCTTCCCGGTAAATGCACCTTGGGCTGCTACACACATTAATAGAAATGGGCCAAGTAGTGTTTATATGAATACAGTTTGTGTGTAATTATTTTGGGACATAAGCTAGTCAGGTGGCCGGAAGCTGGGCAGTGGGAAGAGGCCCTCAGCTCCTACTACAAAATATACATATGTTCTCCTCTCATCACCCACACACTTACAAAAGCAGCTTCACACTTTGTTTGGTGTCTTTGTTTTACTATGACAGCTCACAAAAAGCAGTTCTCATTTCTAAGCATGGAACTTTACAATTTTGAGTGCATTAATACAACAGTGCATCGGAAAAGTACTGAGCCTCTACAAAATAGCGTTATGTTTTGAAACAAACAAATTTGATTTTTTTACTTACACAAGCATAGGCTTTTTAATATTTTCACAAGATAAATATTTCAATGAAACTCTATGTTCACTCAATTGTGTGCCACATTGATGGGCTTAGGACAGTTAATACACTTAAGAGATCCTAACTGTTTAGTGTTATTTACACTGATATGTCCATCATCCCCTTATCTGGAAGGGGAACAAACAATACTCAGAATGTGAATGAATTTGCGTTAATGACTGGGAATAGTATAGTTTTAATTAATCACTTACTAAACACATAATGGAACTTTTTCTTGAGTGGGAATTTTCTTCATGCCCCTCTTATAGCTTTGGAAATCTAAAAAGAGCTCAGTGTGATAAAGGAGCCCCTGCTAAGGCAGATCTTGTGGTAACAAAGGGAAAATGACAAGTGTACATGGGTAAATTATCAGTAACAGGTTAGTAATTATCTGGTATTGAAATCAAACACTGAAGCTGTAAAATGTTGCTCCTGAAGTATTCTTTCTATCCTGAAAGCGAAAGTGGAGAAAAGACACGATTCCCTCAGAAAGCAATGACTCAATTCAGGTTGTGACTTTATATTTAAGCACTGCTCAAAAACATGAAAATAAAGCAAGTGATTTCTGTTTGAACGTCACTATTCCAGCTACACAGCTTTGAGAGTTCTGTTCTCATTACACCACCCTTTCTCTGCTCCCAGAAGATAAGACGGCCCTGCGACAAATGGGACAGGTGGTATTCTCTGATAACCAGCAGTCGATGCAATGTACGTGGTACGCATGGGAGCAAGGTAGCTCACGAAGTTTGTCACCTTCCGTATATTCTGTAATGCAAATACTACATGTCTTCAATGCATCATTTTCACCAAAACTTCTCATTGCCAAGTTATTAATCTGTTCTTTGGTGAGTCCTCTAGGTTGGTGGTTGTCGTTAGAGGGGTCAAGTCGGGCTCCTTCATTACCTCCTTCAAACATGTTTGAGCTACTTTCTGAACTTTCACCATTGGAACTGGAGCCAGAGTTAGAGCTGGAGCCAGAAGCAGAGCTGTTACCACCAGAGCTTCCTCTTCCACTCCATGGAAGCTCACCAAAACGTGTCGTTCTCTGCCTTAACGTGGTGTGAATCGGAACAGATGTAGTTTCCCTTGATCCAGGATTGAAGATTGTAAGAGTGGAAAACCCGTCAGTACTCACATAGGTTCTCCCACCTGCACGTTCAGAAAGTGTAAAGGTGCGTATAAAACCTCCACGTTCACTTTCATAAGTGACCGGGTTGTTTGGGGTCTGAGACCTTGACCGAGTTCTGCTAGCAATGCTATCTCTCTGCCGGTATTCTCCCAGCAGAACTCTTGTTCTGACTTGAAGGTCTATGATTGGAGGTCTTTGACCAGATCCTGCTGCTTCACCAGTGGTACCCGTGTCAGAAGAACTTGTCCCCTGAGCGGCAGAATTTCTTGACCCAGAAGCCGCAAAAAGACCTCTACCTAGCAACTCAGGTACAGTTATCTGCTGTCTCAAAGTCCCATGGCGAGGGGCTCTAGAACTTCCCTCGATCTCATTTACCAAAGGGTGCTGAAAAGTCTCAGATGAGATGCTATGATGAGATCTTCGTGGAATTTCATTTGCTGGGTGCAGAGACCTACTTCTTTCAGCTCTGACTCTGGTTCTTCCCTGGTGTTCTGGTTTCCAGCTTCTTGCCCTCCTCCGACCTCTGGTGGAAGGCACTTCTGTTAATGATTCAGCAGAACTGCGTTCTGACCTAGGTGTTCTGGCAGATGATGTCTCAGGTGCTGAATTTTCCATTTGCCTTTGGCTGCTGCTGTCCATGTTTTCTACATTAAGATGTGTAGCAGATGGTTCATTTTCATTCTCTGTGGTTTGGCTTACATTATGATGTTTAACATTTGTCTCTAAACTGAATCTGAAATCACCACTGTTTGGATTAGTCTGGCTCACTGCCCCCAAGGACTGATTTCCTCTCTGACCATTTCTTGCTGTATTGGCAGTCTGTCTGCCAGTGTTAGGCCAATCTATTATGGAGTCACCATTGGACACGTCATCTGAAGAGTCTCAGCATCTATTTTCTTCTGAGCTCTTCTGTGGTGGCTTCCCCGCTTTAATTTGCTGTAAAATTTGTATAATAAAAATGGCAATTCTACCAAAAGCAGTCTATAGATTCAATGCAATCCCCATCAAAATCCCAATGAAATTCTTCACAGAACTTGAGAGAACAATAATCAACTTTATATGGAAAAACAAAAAACCCAGGATAGCCAAAACAATCCTATACAATAAAGGAACTTCCAGACACATTACCATCCCTGCCTCCTAACTCTATTACAGAGCTACAGTAATGAAAACAGCATGGTATTGGCATAAAAACAGAGATATTGACCAATGGAATTGAATTGAAGACCCAGATATTAATCCACAAACCTATGAACACCTGATTTTCGACAAAGGAGCAAAAATTGTACAATGGAAGAAAGAAAGCATCTTTAACAAATGGTGCTGGCAGAACTGGCTGTCAATATGTAGAAGAATGAAAATAGATCCACATCTATCACCATGCACAAAACTCAAGTCCAAATGGTGTATAGACCTCAATATTAATCTGACCACACTGAACCTGATAGAAGAGAAAGTGGGAAGTAGTCTGCAACATATGGTTACAGGAGACCACGTCCTTCATAGAACCCCAGTAGCACAGACAATAAGAATAACAATGAATAAATGGGACCTCCTGAAACTGAGAAACTTCTGTAATGCAAAGGAAACTGTCATTAAGACAAAAAGGCAACCTACTGAATGGGAGAAGATCTTCACCAACTCCACATCAGACAAAGGTCTGATCTCCAAAGTATAAAATGAACTCAAGAAACTAGACATAAAAATTCCAATTAACTCAATTAAAAAATGTAGCACTGAACTGAACAGAGAATTCTCAACAGAAGAAGTTCAAACGGCCAAAAGACACTTAAGGTCATGCTCAACCTTCTTAGCGATCAGGGAAATGCAAATCAAAACAACTTTGAGATACCATCTTACATCTGTCAGAATAGCTACAATCAAAAACACCAATGATAGCCTATGCTGGAGAGGTTGTGGAATAATGGGAGCACTCATCCATTGTTGGTGGGAATGCAAACTTGTGCAACCACTTTAGAAATCAGTGTGGCAGTTTCTCAGGAAACTGGGAGTCAACCTACCTCAGGATCCAAAAATTCCACTCTTGGGAATTTACCCAAGAGATGCCCAATCGTACTACAACAGCATTTTTTCATCTATGTTCATAGCATCTCTATTTGTAATAGCCAGAACCTGGAAACAGCCTAGGTGCCCCTCAATAGAAGAATGGATAAAGAAGGTGTGGCAATATACACTTTAGAGTTCTACTCAGCGGTAGAATCAATCACACCTTGAATTTTGCATGCAAATGGATGGAAATAGAAAACACTTTACTGAGTGACATAATCCAGAACCAAAAAGATGAATATGGTATGTATTCACTCATAAGTGGATTCTAGCCATAAACAAAGGACATTGAGCCTATAATTCGTGAACCTAGAGAAGCAAAATAAGAAGGTGAACCCCAAGAAAAAACATATGTTTATCCTCCTGGATACTGGAAGTAGACAAGATCGCTGGGCAAAAGTTAGGAGCACGAGGGTGGGGGTGGGTTGTGGGGAAGGGGGGTGGGGGAATGGGGAGAGAGAAGGGAGAAGGGGAGGATTGAGGAGAGCTTGGGGAAATGGGATGGTTGAGATGGATGAATGGTGCATATAGAAACAAGGAACAAGGTATCTTAACTAAGGGAACCATTTTAGGGTTGGCAAGAAACTTGGCTCTAGAGGGGATTCCAGGTGTCCACGGGGATGTTCCCAGCTAGGTCCTTGGGTAACAGAGGAGAGGGTGCCTATACTGGCCTTCTCTCATAGCCACACTGATGAATATCTTGCATATCACCAATGGAACCTTCAGCTGGCGATGGATGGAGATAGAGACAGACACCCACATTGGAGCACTGGACTGAGCTCCCAGGGTCCAGGTGAAGAGCAGAAGGAGGGAGAACATGAAAAAGGAAATCAGGACTGTGAGGAGTGCATCCACCCACAGAGACAGTAGGAATGATCTAATGGGAACTCACCAAGGCCAGCTGGACTGGGACTGATGGAGCATGAGATCAAACTGGACTCTGTGAATGTGGCTGACAATGAGGGATGACTGAGAAGCCAAGGACAATGGCACTGAGTTTTGATTCTATTGCATGGTCTGGCCTTGTGGGAGACTAGTCTGTTTGGATGCTCCCCTTCCTAGATAGACCTGGATGGAGTGGGGAGAACCTTGGACTTCCCACAGGACAGGGAATCCTGACTGATCTTAGGACTGGAGAGGGAGGGGTAGGGGAGAGGAAGGGGGAGGGAAATAAGAGGAGGGGAGGATGTGGAAATTTTTAACAAAAAAAATCTTGAGAACATTAGGGGCAATGGACCATGATTATTCAGGTGGGCAGCATTTTTATTAGAATAAATTACTTGAAAATAAAAATAAAATTGAAAAGCAGTTAAGAGCTACTGCTTACATCCAGGATATGAGAATTACCACTGAACCCATTGTGTTACTGAACTGGTCTTTCAAGTTTATAGGTGTCATAACTGTATTGGACTGTTAGTTGCTTCTCTCTAAGAAAGCTTATGCGTTCATAGGATTTTTAAATCGTATTTTTCCTTGCTTGATTTGATGTTTTATAAACGTTAACAAATAAATACAACAACATGTAAATGAGTTCCAGATGCAACATCTCTCTTTAACCCTGCTCAGCTTTAACTAACTAGGAAGTCCAGATTCATCTCTTTTTTTGGGGGGGGAGGGCTAGGACATTTTAACAGCTTTTTTAAGGTACAGTTGTCATCCAGGAAATTGCACATATTTAAAGTTTGTACAGTAATTTTGACATTGGGTTATGTAAATCAACATTAGACTTACCCAAAGATGATAAATATAGCTAGGTGCTGGGTGTGTAGCTCAATAATAAAGCATGCACTGTAGAAGGCTCTGGAGATATCTGCTCCACAACACAAGAAACAGATTCACCTCTTTCTTCTCTCCCATTCCCTTTTTTCTCTCATCCCCATTCTATTTCTTGTGTTTTCTTTGACTCATTCTTGTTTCCATATTATCACTGATTTCAGTGGATGTTAACTTTTATGTAGAGCAGAATGAAACTGTCAAAGTGATGGAGTCAGGTAAAATCAAGAAGCAAATTCATTTTTTACTACCAGGTTAATTTCCATAGTAGTATAGTCATATAAAATTTAAGTGTAAATGAGTAGACTAGTATTTACTGTGACTAGGACATTACTAAGTTGTCTTGGCTGATTCTGTTCTAAAATTGTTTCTTCTCTTTTCATAATAATAGTTTGATTTAGAAGAATAATTCTTTAGTATCAATAAAAATGTTTCAGGATGACATTTAAAGGATTTTCAACAGACATTCTTGCAAAAGTTTAAAAATCTAATGTATGTTGTTTAGTAAAACTGTAATACATGCTTATAGTAATTATATTCCTAGATGCATCTAATATAATGTTAGCATATTAAGAAATTAAAAATTAATACAAATTTTACACGAATTTGTAAAATTTAAAATTTTTAAAATTTCCATAATTCAAATTTTATACAAATTTGATCTGTGATTTCATAAGTAAATTTCACTTAGGTTTTAATAAAACACTTGTCACGTTTAGATACATCTTATAATTCTGTTATGTTCTTTGCCTGAGATATGCTACAATTGTTGTCAGCATCATGTTCAATTCATTCAGATTTTGCCTTTTCTGGTGTCTTGTGGCTGCCTGCATTCCTATGATGGTTCCTTTCACCTTTTGAATGTTCTGGGAAAAAAAAAACCTACCTTTCTTTATGAATTCTTTTCCTAGTTTAGTCCTCCTGTGACTTGAATGTCTGCCTAAATTTCCCTGTTTTAAAGGGACCTGTGATGATGCTGATGCCACTCAAATGACCCCAGGACAATTTACACTCAAAAAATGCAATATGAATATGCTGACAAATTCAGTTTTCTGTGTTTGAAAACTAAATGTGTAAGATTTTCGTATTAAAAGAGTTTAAATTGCTTCTTTTATGTTTTTGGTATTGTAATTACATTCCCTTTCCTTTTTTCCCTTACAAATCCTCCCATATATTACTCTCTCTTTCATATATATATATATATATATATATATATATATATATATATATATAGAGAGAGAGAGAGAGAGAGATACACATAAACACATATATTATTTCTAAAAGGAACATGCTCACATAATGTCACTTATATGCCTAATACAATGATACCTAAGGTCCAAGAACTAGAGGGGAAGAGGGGGTAGAAAGATTGTAAGAATCAAAGAGTCAAGGGGATTGCTCTAAAATTCTAGGGATATTAGAAACACTTCTAAGTTGTCACCAACATGATAATCTAAAGATGAGCTGAACAAAGCAATCAATAGCCAGGGAAACTCTACAAGTCCTAAACTATACACAAATAAAAACTTCAGGAAACAAGCAACTAAGGAATACTGACAGTGGGAGAAATAGTCTTCCTTAGTCTTTTTTTTTTTTGGTATGGTCATTGTGCTTATCTCACAAGTTATGTCTTCCATCTTCAAATATTGCCATAATTTCTTATATTTAAATCTAAGCAAGAAGATGACTTTCTACTAATTTCAATGAAGTGCATAAATTGAACAATAAGTAAATAGCAGATGTGAAGAATTTAAGTGCAGTACTAAAATAATAAGTGTCCAGTCTTTTCAGTTAAGAAATAGAATGCTTTGACTCTCGTGTGATGGCACAGGCTAGATGAGGAAGGAAAATTGCCAAGACTTACAGTTCACCTGCAATCACAGAAACATTTAATCTCCAAAACATAAACAGAAAAGAAAATAAAAATAAATATTATACTGTAAGGATAATTAAAGCCTATTATATAGCTATGCCAAATCATGTACCTCTAAGTTATTCATAGTTACAAACAATTATGTGGTAAATTAAGTAGTACATATATCATTTTTATTTTACTTTTAGTGAATGAATATACAAATATTAAAGTCTTTTAATTTGTTCATTATTATTTATTTATCCATGGCAATTTAATTTAAATAGCAAGATTTTCTGGATTTATTCATAATGATATTCATAGACATGTTCAACTTACTTTGTGGTTGTATCTTTTATATGTGAAGGTATTACAACTTGTTTAACTGTTCTTACACTTAATCATTTTTGACATTTTCTTATTCCCTTACTAACATGAACAAAATTTGTATGTTCTTTCCCTGATGTTAAAAATAAAGATTCCTTAAAGACAAAAAAGTATGAAATTCTTAAATGAGATATGAAAATTTATTTTATTCAGAAATAAATATGTGGTGTTTAACAAAGAAGAGTTGAATTTTCTGAAACTGTCTTCTAATGACAAACAAACAGTAGTTTACACTTATTACCTCGCCTGCTGTTCATCTTGCTCTGATGAAGCACTGTCATCACAGATATCAATCGCGAGGTTTTCTACTACACTGAAGAGAAAGAAAATACAAAATAAGTTGTCTATGGAATTTCTAGGCATCCTAGACAGGAAACATACTTTTAAATCCAGCATGTTTACAAGTGAGATTAAAACAGGTATGTGCCTGGGGATATTTTAGTTAGGCGTTTGTACAAGCCCTTTCCAGGAGACAAGCTGGAAGTGAGGCTGGCTTAGGCTAGGAGTCCTGAAGTTAGTAGATCAAGGGGGAACCTAAAGTCAACAAACCAGTTTGGGATACATAGAAATACCTCTTTTCAGAATTGGAAACATCCTGCAATCTGAAGCAATAATCCTGGGCCTGAACTACCCTTATGCACCACCTGTTAAGAGATCAAACTGTCCCCTGGGGTAGGTGCAGCCTTTCACAAAACCCTCTGATTGTACCTAGCCTTTGGGGAACACTGGGCTTCAAGTCATCATCAAATTGAGAATCGGGAGAATCCCTCGGGCGCTTTGGAGTTTTGCTTGTAGACTTCTTCTCCTTGGATGGCATGTCTATTGTGCCCCGGTTTTTGTCCCAACTCCTAAACCTTGCGATTGCAACGACATACAAAATTCCCAGTTATTAAATGAGAGTCACAGAAACAAGTACCAGGGTCCATGGGAAGAGAGACAGGGCATCGTCTCTCTGTGCTGGAGCAGGGAGGTTCATGGAAGATTACAACGGTGTGGTACCCTATCTTGTCTCTTCTCCACTGATGAATGTGAAGGTGACTCTGTCCTGCACACCTCCACTTCTACCCCTTCTGCTGGGTTCCTGCGTTTGGAAGGGAGTGGGGGCAGGCAAAATAGTAGCCTAAAGACCCATCTCTGGCCAGTCCTGGCCTAGTTGTTTATTTGGTGGCCATCTTGGAGTGTGGTGCACTGTATTTCCTTTATTTTTGCTTTGGAAAGGGCAGAGGGAGTGCACCCATGACCTGTGACAGTTGGCCTTCTCGGTGTACTGCTGCCATCAAGCAGCATTGTTTCTCTGCCCGCAGCTCCCCAGTGCTTCTGCTGACATGGCTGAGGGCTGGCTAAAGAGTAGCTCCCATAGTGCCCCCACTGTGCCTAAGCCAGTCTCCTGCAGTCTCTGTGACCCATGAGTGGTGCGGGAGCAACCGGACCAAGGGGAACTGCGTGGCCACCACAGTCCTTGGTTTGCTGGGCAAGGGAAGCACAGCCTCTCAGGTCCTGAAGTCACCATGTCTGGCAGGGTTAGAGAACCTCCCTGCAGGGGATTCTGCATCCTGGGTTGCCTCTGGGTTCCTTTGGAGACCTTGTGGAGCCTGCCAGCCCACATCATGTGCACAAGCCCGCCCAGGGAACCTCTAGCTTTTGGTACAGTCTCCCCAGCAGAACACACAACTCCTTCCCTGAAACTGCACACACAGCCCAGAATATCTGGCCAGGTGCTCAGGGTCTCAGGGCCAGGTAACCATTATGGCAAAGTGTCTGTCATCCACATAAATCCCTCCCTGTCATCCTCTCTCCTCTCTTTCTGCAGGGCCCTCCTTTCTTTCCTTTGCTTTCTCTGAGAAATGGCTTTCCCCTTGAGCCATGCTGTGCTTGCAATTCAGGGACCTGTACCTGCCAGAAGATGTTTCTGATCTACAGCTACATCCCCAGAACCCTACAAGGGGTCTGAGAGAAGGCACCTGCCACCAACATCATCATGTACCTCCTTCTTGTGTGTACCTAGTGGGTACCAAGCTCAATGCGGTGTGGTGGCTTAGGGTGAATCCAAGTAGAAGTAGCCAGATCAGGATGTCGAATGTAGGGTGCCCAAATTGACCAGGCAGGCCTCTGGGTACCATCCAGGCCAGGTTTCACTGCCCTTGCCACCCCTGACAAAGCTCCTCTCTTTGATACGGGGCACCCATGTAGGTGGCATATACCTGCCTTCTGCTGTCTAGGCCACCCTACATAATACCCAGGGAGAAGTCACAAGGTCAAGGATTCAAAAGCCCCTTCTCCCTCTCTGCGCTGTCCAGGCATCATCACAGCTACAAGAATACTCAGAGAAGGCTCTGTAATTAACAGAGGGTAATACCTGGCCTTCTTGAACTTTAAACTCATGTGTGTGTGTGTGTGTGTGTGTGTGTGTGTGTGTGTGTGTGTGTTTTGGTTTATACTGTATCCCTGTCTTGGAGACAAGTCCTGGGAGAGACCATAAGAAGTTCCTCAGAGGTATGTAACAGTTCTGTTGGTCAGCTCAGGGTTAAAGGCGTATGGCACGTTGGCACATAGGTGAAGACTTTTAAGACTCCATCCTTCAGTTCCAGCTCATGCGGTCATAAGCATGGAGTGGTCCAGTACATGGTGCATGTTTGTGGGGTGGCAGGTATCTTTACATGCAGCTTGATGGATGAGAGAATTTTGTAGGAATCATATGGAAGTGGCAGTACCCTCGTTCTGACTGGCCTGCTTGGCATTTCTAGGAACTCAGAGCCCACTGCCCCACACAGACATCCCCCAATATATCTTGACAGACACACACAGAGGATAACTTAAGCTAGATAATCCCTCAAAGGCATGCACATAGGCTCTTTTATTTATTATAGGTCTTGTTGGCAATCCACTAAAACATCACATCATATAAATTAAAATTATCAAAGAAATGTCAGATCTGGACTAGATGATACATAGATTAGATTTAACACATACCTAGAGACTACTTTAGTAAATTGGAATGGCATACACATTCTTCTTGGCACCCTATGGAATCTCTTTTAAAATATACCACATGTGTTGGTTTTCTCTGCAAATTAAATCTTAAGAAATGCAAAACAATAAATACAGTTTGAGGAAATAAAAATAGAATTCAAAAAAAGCACAGAAACTATGCAAATGTGCAGATGATGAACATACACATACTTTATGAGGCTTAAAAGTTAGCAAAGTGAGATTCATTATGACATTTTTATTCCCTCCCTTTTATTATTTATTTTTATGTGTATGGGTATTTTGCCTGCACATATGTCTGTGCACCACATACATGCCTGGTGCCTGCAGAAGTCAGAAGACGGTATCATATACCACTAGGGCTGGAGTTACAGATAATTGTTAGACAACATGTGGATCTGGAAATCAAACCCAGGTCCTCTGGAAGAGCAGCCAGTTCCCTTGACTGCTAAGCCATCTCTCCACTCTTCCCTTTTCCATGGTGGTCTTCCTTCTGTAGTGACATCCCAGATCCCATGACTCCCTCCTACTGGTTCATTGCTTCCCTCAATAGTCATCCTGTGCTGGTGTGAGTGACATGTCTCCTACATTCTCAGGCATTTCAATAATTGGTCCCTAGTTTTTGGCTGTTTGTGGGTGTTTTAGGAGGCATGACCTTCCTAAAGAAATTATGTTCCTAGGGGTATGTTGTTTTGAAAGCTGAAAGAATCACACCATTTCAAGTCACTCTCTCAGTCTCTTACTTGTGGCTTGAGATAAGAGCTCTCAGCCCCTATTCCAGGTACCATATTTGCTGATTGCTGCCATACTTTCCCTCCTTGATGGACTCATTTCCCTCTGGAACCATAAGACAAATAACTTCTCCATTCCACAAGTGCCTTGGTTAATGTCTTTTATATCAGTAATAAAACAGTAACTAGTAAGCACCCCTTTATGTCATATGTATTCAATTACACTTCTTAATTTTCCCCCTGTAGATCTCTTTTCTCCTCTCTTGCTTCATTATTTAGTTTTATGTCCTTTACCATATAACTACACATATGTATACTAATATTTAAAAATTAAGTCTCAATTCCACATATGAGAAAAAAAAACTCTGATAATTCTCTCTTTCCAAATCTGTACTTCTTCACCTAACATAAAATCCTGCAATTCTGTTTCCCTCCAAATGCCATGATTTCAACAATCTTTCCAGTAGAATAAAATTCCAATGGGGATTTTACATTTTATCTATTCATCTCATAATGGAAAGGAATGGTTCCATTTAACTATTGTGGATATTACGGCAGTAAACATGAATTGCAAGTATGTCAGATATAAGACTTAGGGTCTTTTGAGTATTTGTCTAGAAATGTTTTAGTTAGGTCTCATAATACTTTTTTTTTATTTTTGAAAACCTATGTCCTGATTTATACAGTTGGCACCAGTTTACATTCCACCGGGTATACAAACAGGAAAGGAAGAAGCCAAATTTTCCCTATTTATAGATAATATAATCTATCCCTTAAAGTCTTCAGTAGAAAACTCACATACAGACACTTTCAGCAAAGTAGCAGGATACAAAATCAACATAAACATCAGAAGCTTTTCTATATATCATGCTAAGAAAGAAATAAAGGAAATAAAATCAATTTTTAATAACATTAAAAATAATAGGTGCTAAGAGATAGCTCAGTGTATAAAGCACTTGACATACATATGAACAAGTGTTCAACTCTGCAGGACCCAAATAAATGGAAAGTGTGGCTGCTCATCTGTACTTTAGAGACCAGAAATCACAAGGGACATGCTAACTAGCTAGACAAGCCAAATTATGTTTGTTTCGGTGAAAAAATAATAATGTGTTGAGTCTTCAATGACAACCAAAATCAACATAGGGTCTCTACATGTGCATACACAATATGAACATATACCCATTCACATGTGCACCTACATATGTAAAAATACACTACACATTCATGCCAACAACACACAAATGCAGGTATGCTCATGTACATGTACATACACGCATACATGGACACACACACAAGGTGGGGTTAGAGGAACATAAGTAGGCAGGGTAAATGAAGGCAGGCTACCTCAGATGGTGTCTTCTTGTTCCCAAAAAGATCCTGCCAGGAGAAATAGCGTGAAGGCACACAGGTGTGCTCTAACTGAGAAAAAGTGGCTTGTGTGAGAAAGATGCCTGCGACAAGCTCAGGTAGAGGGTTTTTTTAATTGGAGGAAAGTGAATGGGAAAATGGGGTGGGAAGCGGGGGAGCCCGGCTTCTGGAGACAGGAGTAGCAGACAGAAGAAAAGAAAAGGGAGGGAGAGAGAGAGAGGGATAGATGGACAGATGAAGACAAAGAGAGAAAGAGAGAGTTAGGAGGTTGGCATGCTCCTTTTAAAAGGGAATGTAGTGAATGTGCACAGAAGGAGCTCTGAGTGAGTACAGCTGAAGACATTTACCCCAAGCCCAGTACACATGCCTGAATACTAACAGGTGGATAGTTAGACAGGACCAATACTGGAAAGGAAAGGACCCAGGGGGTCTAGAATACATCCTTGCTAATAATAAAAGCATATGTATGAAACTGCTGTAGTGAAACTCACTTCCTTGTATGCTGACAAAATGAATAAGAAATAAATACATTAGAAAAGAATGTTAATTACTGAGTTAAATGCTACTAAAATATACTATTCAGTTATTTTCATTATTAAATCTACTATACATTAAAGTTCTTGTTGTTGAACAACCTTATCAAAGTGAAACCTTAAAATCTCTTAAGTATTCTTTGAGCAGTCACTCATGTACGTATAAACTACCTTTGATAGATTATCTGAACTAAACACAGTCACTGTATCTTGAATTTAGAAAACTGTTTTGTTCTGATATTAGAATTGCCAAGCAAATTCTCATGAGGTATATATTATATAAATTGATATTTATAATTCTCTATCCATTGTAGCCTATACCAAGTTCTTCATGCCTAGAAGCATTATGCTGGTGTGCAAATTCAATGTCTCCAAGGACCT